>NC_092745.1:54777017-55377017 GCF_047496795.1 Chiloscyllium punctatum | reverse complement strand
TGATGAAGTGAAAGCCAGCAATAACTGTGTGAAGGGAAATAATAATAGATTCCCCATGTTCAGTTAGAAAGAGAGTAGTTCCAACCATCCAGCTCAGTAACGTCCTCATGACCCAGCCCATACCATCTGTCCACACCTTCCTTCCCACCTTCCACCATCCCCTCTGACCTATTACCTTCCCCCTACCTCCATCCACCTATTGCACTCTCAGCTATCTTTCCCCCAGCCCTACCCCCCTCCCATTTATCTCTCTACCCCCGAGGCTCCCAGCCTCATTCCTGATGAAGGGCTTTTGTCTGAAACGTCAATTTTCATGCTCCTCAGATGCTGCCTGACCTGCTGGGCTTTCTTAGCACCACACTCTCGACTGCTATATTTCCATGTCAAACAAAGGCACATTTGCACCTTCTCCTCTGTGGATTGACCAACCTCTTTTGGAGCCTCTTTTTCAATGAAATCCTCATAGATCTTCTTTGCCTTGGAAGCCAGCTTAATGGGTGATTTGGTTGCTTTGTAGTCCTCACAGGCCATCCAGAACTCAATGTTCTCCTCGCTATGTTCTGACTGGAGGAAAGCTTTGAAGGCAGCCTGCCCATCTGGAAACAAATCAGTGGAAAATATCTTTCTAAGTTTATCATGTTCACCACAGCCATCAGCTGGAATAGATTAAATGAGAAAAGTTCATGATTTAATCACAAACACTTTCATTCTACTGTCGATTAAATCTGGCTACGGTGTTTGACATTCTTGGCCATATGTGGTTGATACCATATATGAGAAAGTTTGGTAACTGTTTTGATATGGACCACTGCGGTGAAAAACATTGTCCAGATGTCAGCAAAGGGCAAACAACACAAGAGATGACCAACCAGCATCCCCTGATGTGAGCAACATTTGTGTTCAACTCTGCAGTTCAGATAACCACAGATTAAAATCTGCTTTTTGCGTTCAAAACTTTTTATAAGACACATCATAAAATGTAATTTCAACAAATGCCAATGTTTTGACATGTCTAGTTTCAGAGATCTTTTGAGCGCCAGAATGTTATCAATGAAAAATTAGGTGGAGGAATTCCATAAACCTGGATGGCAGGCAATTTTTTTAATGAGGTTTAATGGTCTGGGTGCCGTAGCTGAAGAAATAGCATAACCCTCTCGGCACTACAATGTGCCTGCCACTGCACCTCATTGAAGGCAATGGGAAGGAGCTACTGCTTGGCAGATAGGAGTAAAATGTCAGTGACAGGATGCTATCGAAGAGAACCTCAGGAATGATCTCCATCTGTCTGTTTCCAAGAGGAGGGTATTTCAGAAGGGGCTTGCAATTGGCCAGGGTGAGCTTGTCTCAAGGAAGATCTGCGTGGTCTTCCCAGAATTTACCCTTTCTGACCTAATTGCTCACTTTAGGCTGTCATCACCCGGTGCACTCAAACCACTACTTAAAACAACAGTGGGGTGATTTGTTTTTCATTGCTAGAAATGCTGAATATGACTTTGTTAAGCTTTTCTAAAAATTATGTACATTTACATAGAATTTACAGCACAGAAATAGACAATCTGGCTCAATAGTTTTATTTCAACAACCTAAACGAGCCTTGGAGTACCTTATTTATGAACCCCTCTCAGTATACCATTCTTTTCCTTTTTCTGATATGTATTTGCCTATCTTCCCAAATATATTTATACTATGCATGTCAACAGTGGTAGGACGTTCCACATTCTAACTGAGCAAATGCACTTTCCCCTTTCTTCTGTACCAACTTATTAGTGGCTATTTTATATTTGTGGCCCCTGGTTTTACACAATTCACAAGTGGAAACATCTTTGCAACATCCATCAACCCTCCATATAATTATATGGAGCTCCATCAGATCATTCCCCCAGTCTTCCATTTTCTAGAGAAATTAGCCTGCTCATCTTTCCTGCTAATTATAAATCCTTAGTTGTGGTACAATTTATGTAAATTATTTTTACTTCTTCTGCAATGTCTCTATATTTTGTAACAAGAGGAGAAACACTGTGTACAGTATGCCATGTGATCTAACTAAGGTTCTTTATGTATTTCCCATAACATTTAAACTTTATCCCTATAAGCGTGAACCTGAGTCCTTTGCATTTTGGGGAGCTAATGATTTTTGCGAATTGTGAATATGTACCCTCAAATTCCATTTGCTCCTTTGACCCATTTGGAAACTTATTTTACAAGGGATATGTGATCTCCTTAATCTTCCTATCAAAATGCACCACTACACTTGTTTATAATAAAATGCATTTATTATTTACATAGTCATCCCACAAGATTATTAGTACCTTAATTTATGAAAATGGTTTCCAAAACATGAATTATGGCTCCCCAATTTATTATCATCCACATATTAAAATTGTACTTCCAAATACAGAAGATTCACATGTTCCTTTTAAATGGTAGAATGAATTTGGGGAGTCAGGCACGTAGTTAGGTTCAGCAGAATTTCCAGCTTCTGATTTGCTCTCGTAGCCATAGTAACTGTACAGGTGGTCTACTTAATTTTCTGGTCAATGACGAAAATGTTTTTAATGGGGCATTTGATGGCAGTTGTCGAATGTTATGGGAAGAAAGTTAGACATATACTTGCCTGGCAGATGCTTGCCTCGCATGAATATTAGATGCCAATTACCTCCTCAAACTCAACTCTGGGTCTTGAACTGCTTCATTATCTGAGGAGTTGCCAGTGATATTAAACAATGTGCAATTATCAACAGGCAACCCCAATTCTGAATTTAAGGTGGAAGGTAGGTCATTGGTGAAGCAGCCAAAAATAGTTTGGCACAGGACACTAGCTTTATGGACTCACATCATTGTGACCTGGGGTTGAAACCTCCAGCAGTGAACTTTGTGTAAGTTATTACTCCAGCTAGTGGAGGGTTTCTCCACACAGTCTCCATTAACTTTAATTTGACTAGGGCTCCTTGACATCACTTAGGAGAAAGTGAGGGCTGCAGATGCTGAGATCAGAATCAAAAACTGTGGCGCTGGAAAAGCACAGTGGGTCAGGCAGCATCCAAGGAGAAGGAGAGTCAACATTTTGAGTATAAGCTCTTCAACAGGAATGTGGGGGGTCCCAAGCGGGGTGAGAGATAAATGATAAATGGGAGGAGCTGGGGCTGGGGGGGTGGGGGTGGGGGTGGGGGAAGGTACCTAGGAATATGATAGCTAGGAATGGATGAAGGTGGGGTGGGGGGTGAGGTGTGATGGTGATAGGTTGGAGTGGAAGGTGGAGTGGATAGGTGGGAAGGAAGATGCACAGGTAGGACAGGTGGTGTTGAATTGGCGGGTTGGATCTGGGATAAGGAGGGGGAAGGGAGATGAGGAAATTGATGAAATCAACATTGATTCGGTATGGTTGGAGGGTCTCAAGGTGGAGGATGAGGTGTTCTTTCTCCAGTTGTCATTTGGCAAGGATTTGGCAGTGGAGGAGGCCCGTGACTTGCCTGTCCTTTGCAGAGTGGGATGGGGAGTTGAAGTGATCAGCCACAGGGCAGTGGGGTTGTTTAATACCCCAAAGATGTTCTTGAAACATTTCGCAAGTTGGTGTCCTGTCTCCCCAATGTAGAGGAGACCACATCGACAGCAATGGACACAGTAGAGGAGGCATTTGGAGGTGCAAGAAAATCTCTGCCAGATGTGAAAGCATCCTTTGGGGCCTTGGATGGAGGTGTGGGTGCACCTTGACATCACACTTAGTCAAATGTTGCCTTGATGTTAGTTACTCTCATCTCACCTTGGGATTTCAGCTCTCGTGCCTATATTTGGACTAAGGCTATGATAACATCTAGAACTGAATGGTTCTTGTGGACTATTCAAACCTGAGCATTCATGAGTGGTTTAGATTAGATTACCTACAGTATGGAAACAGGCCCCTTGGCCCAACAAGTCCACACTGACCTGCCGAAGAGTAACCCACCCAGACCCATTCCCCTACCCTATATTCACCCCTGACACTATGGGCAATTTAGCATGGCCAATTCACCTGACCTGCATATCTTTGGATTGTGGGAGGAAACTGGAGCACCCGGAGGAAACCCACACAGACACGGGGGGAGTGTGTAAACTCTACACAGACAGTCGCCCGAGGCTGGAATTGAACCTGGGTCTCTGGTGCTGTGAGGCAGCACTGCTAACCACTGAGCTAGCGTGCCGCCCCTAAGTAAGTATTCCTATTCAACTGTCCAATTATTGCACCATGAATCTGCTAATGATTGAGAACAGATTGGTGGTACAGTAATTGGTCAAATTGAATTTATCCTACTGTTTGCAGACAGGATTCAGATGGGCAATTTTCCACTCTGGGTCAATGTCATTGTTGTCGCTGTACTGGAACAGCTTGATTAGGGGATTGCCCAGTTCAGGAGCCTAGGCCATTGGCACTGCAATCCGGTTATTAGCAGGCTCATACTGTCTACAGCCACTTCTTGATACCATGTAGAGTGAATTAAATCAGCTGAAGAGTGGATTCAGCTCTGGTGGAGCCTTTAGTCGTGAGTCAAGCCAGCTCATCCGATGGGCACTTCAGACTGAATGTGGTAACCTTGTCTTTTGCACTGATAGGCTGAGTTCTGCAATCATTGAAGATGAACATATCCAAATCCATCCCCCTCCTCCTGTGGGTTGTACAATCGTCTGTTGTCTTTCACAACTGGATGTGACAGTGCAAAGCTTTGATCTGATCTGTTTGTTATGTGATCATTTATCTCTGTCGACAGAGTGAGGCTTCCCTTTGAACGTGCATGCAACCCAGAGCTGGAGCTTCACCAGATTAGCGCCTTCTATTTAGATATGCCTGATGTTATGTCTGACATAGTCTGCTGCCACCCTCATTGAACCAGGGTTGCCGCTTGGCTTGAGGGTCATGGTGGGGTGAAAGATATATAACCAGACCACGAAATTACAGATTGTGGTGGAATGTAATTCTGCTACTGGGTCATTTCGCTATCATAAAAGTGCTAAATGAAGACAAGATGTTGTTATTATGCTACACCAGGAAATCTATGTTCTGAAAGAAACAAAGTGACTACATGTTTTGAGATTTTTAAAACGGATTATCAATAAGATTTCTTACAGTTGTTCATCAGAAGTTTCTCCAGAGATTCACGCCACTTCAGTGCCTCTAGTTGGGAAGGCCTACAAAACAAAACAATGTATTATTTTAAGAAAGTAAGGACTTACATGTTCAACCCACTTTCAAAAGGCTGTCATTAGATAAACAGTATGACTGAATAAATGTAGAGATAAATTTGCAAAATAGCTGTTGTGGTTTATTGGATATTATGAATACCAGCAGGTGATGAATTTTATTTCCATATCTTGATATTATACTTCCCATAACAATGGAGAGTGTCTCCCTCAAAAGAGCAGCTTGTATCTATACAGCTCTAGCAACATTCTCCTGGAGTGATTCACAGAGGCATACATCAAAATGGTTGCTAAGCTAAATACTAAAGAGGCATTTGGCTCACCTTATTTGGGTTTTGTGTATCACCACAGATATTAATGAAGTTGTTTTTTTGGCTTCTCTGTGCAGTTAAAATATACTTAGTATGTCTTGGTTTGGTTTAATTGAGCAGTTCTACCCACCAGGAATTTCATACGCAGCAAGCTTTAAAATTAGTTTCACTGCCTTCATTACAACATCTTTAGCATCTGTTTAACCATCAAAAATAACTGAAAGAACTGGGCATGCTGTAAATCAGAAACAAAAGCAGAAATTGCTGGAAAAGCTCTAGCAGGTCTGGTAGCATCTGTAGAGAGAAAGCAGTGGTAATATTCTGGATCAAGTAACCCTCCCTTAGAACTGATGGTAGCCAGGAAAATGTCATTTTATGTACAGAGGATAGGGGCAAACGGGTAAAGAGGAAACAATAGGTGAGAATAAAGCCCAAAGAGAGAGAAGAGTTGGAGTAGATAACAATCTGGCACAAGAGGGTGAATTATTAGTGTCAACAGTGTATTGTGTCTAATAGCAGACTATGTGATAACAAGGCCTGGTGTGTGGGGATTGGGGGGTGGGGGGTTGGGGGGGGGGGGTGGGGGGGAAGGACATGGGCGGGTTTAAGCACTAAAGTTATTGAACTTGATATTGAGTCCAGAAGGCTGCAGGGTCTCCAAGAGGAAAATGATGTGCTATTTGTCCAGCTTGAGTTTCACTTTGCTGGAGCACTGCAGCAAGCCCGAGATAGAGATCGTCAAACCATAAACCATAACCATCAAAAATATTGGGTTTGTGAGTGTTCCACACAGCAGTATTGAACAAGACAAATATTTTATGACATTACATAACAACCCCATTTCTCCAAACGAGACGGGCGAGGACTATTTTGTTTAGGTAACTGATCATTTGGATAACTGATCTGATTGTAAACAAAGAAAGCATTTATGAGATCATGTTCGGATAATCCGAAATTCAGATAATTGATGTTTGGATAACTGAGGTTGTTCTGTATAATGCTCTTTCCTATCAGATTCTGATCATACTGTTTAATCTTACCAAAGTTCCAGCTTTCTAATTGTGAAATTCATAGCAAATGTTTATGGACCTGGAATTCTTCCGCCAGGAGCTAAAAGTAAGCTATAGTTAAATTCTTGCAGGGCAGTTTGCTTAATTTTTGAATTCATAATTTAGGTGGAACTGAAAAGAGAGCCATTTCTTGCTTACAAGAATTTGACTCTACAGTACGTTTTGTCGGGTAGGTGAATTTATTTGTTCAAGATAGTCCTTTTCCCGGTCTAGATATTGTGTCACACACCTGTAAAAGTCATGGTGATTATTAACACATGATAAATGGGAATATCCTTTATACAAGGACTGCCAATGAAATCACCAGCATTTTTCTCTGCATTGTTGTTATTTATTTTATTCATATGCTCTGAATCTTTCCACACTTAGGCAAACAGGAATACTACCAGTTACCAAACATACAGAATGGGCGGTATAGTGGTTAGTACTACTGCCTCACAGCACAGGGACCCAGGTTCGACTCCAGGCTCAGGTAACTGTCTGTGTGGAGTTTGCACATTCTTCCTGTGACTGCATGGGTTTCCTCGGGGTGCTCTGGTTTCCACCAACAATCTAAAGATGTACAGGTTAGGTGGATTGGCCATGCTAAATTGCCCATAGTGTTCAGGGATGTGTAGGTTAGGTACATTAGTTAGAGGTAAAGGTAGAGTAATAGGGTAAGGGAATGGTTCTGGGTGGGTTACTCTTCGGAGGGTTGGTGTGGATTTGTTGGGCCGAAAGGCCTGTTTCCACACTGTAGGGATCCTATTTCACTTGCTCCAATGGTATGTAAACCAGAAAGCAAACAGCTTTCTCTCAATAATGATCTGGGAACCACTGGGAATGCATTCACAATTTTTATAGTTTGTTCCCAAGATTTTCTATTTCCTGCATCTTATCATGTCATCAATATTACTGCCACTGAGATTAAAGGAATGGTCTTCACATCCTAGCGATTAATTTAACCCACTTTTTGCCTTTAGCTGAGAAAGTTATGGGTTTAAATCCAGCGCCAGAACTTGAATGTAAAAATCTCTACTGAAAAGTCTCTAGCTACATTGTTGAAATACAGTGGTTTAGATCAGACATGAAACTGGAGCATTAGTCAAATGAATCTAAAAAGGTCTAATGTATGATTTGAAGAAGAATTACTGGCTAATGTGCCTTCCGTAATATCATCAAAAAGAGACTAGAAGGTCACTTATTGGAGATCTGTAGGATTTTGCAGACATAATGCACTGTAACATCCAATTTTTCATTCTTATGTAAATTACTTTCAAAGATGACATGTTGTATTTGGCGTTTTGCACACATTTAACACAGAAGAAATGCAAACAGTCAGAAATGAATTATCTTTATTTACATGAAATCTGTCAGCAGATAGCAGTCAATACTAAATCAGGGTTACAAAGTGTCTTTTTATGTGTCGAGCAGGATTGAATTATTCATTATTAAGGGCAGGTCAGTATTCCAAATATAAGGAGGCTTGAGATAATCTTTTCCTCTCAACTGCTGTTGTATTTTGATTGAAACTGTGTTTTATCCAGAATCAATTTTACATGAAATACTGTCTCGCCTTAGCATCCAGATTAAGTGGCATTCAGGTTAATTTAGCAGGAAGTTGCTGCCTAGTTATTGCGGAGAGAAACACTCACTTCATGATCACCCACAGAGTGATTTCCAAAGGCCCAAGTGCACAATTCATATTTTTTTTCCCCTCAAAGAATCACAGTCTCACGCAACTTTGATTTTTGGATCATTAATCAGGACTATCCATTTAATAGACGAGCAATTCTCAACAGTCCAAAATTTACTGTTCCAGACCAATGAACAGCGCACACTTAGGCTTGCCCATGTCTCTAATGTTGACAATATTTGGTGCCACAAGTTATTGGAAGTGGGACAGGGAAATGGTGCACTCCCTTTACAGGAAATCTGGAACTTGAGTGATCCAGACAACCCACTGTGGAGCTCATTAAATAATGAGATTGTAGGACTGTGAAGTTATCAGCACATGGACAAAGGAGGAAACGTAAATCAGAGTGTTGAATTCAATATCGAATCCAAGTACAGAAAATGGAAAAAAAAAGAGGAAAAACAGATTAGATTAAGACAAGCAAGGAAAAAGACAGTATAAAAATGTTTTTTAAAAAACATTTTCAGTGAATAAAATCTAAAAGAGCACGATTCTACACTTACCTTGGTTTTATTTTACTTATTTAACAGAAAAGCAACACATTTTTAAGCTCTGATCCCCAGCATCTGCAGTCCTCACTTTCTCCTCGTGGTTATTAATACATGTCACAAGATTAAAACAGTACTTAACTGAAAATGAACAAGCCATGTGGTAAGTTTCGTTTGTATCTCCCATACATTTCATTATATTTTGATGCCTCATCAGACTGCACAATGTTACTTTCATAATGTTAATTACACATCAGCCCCTCTTCAAAACTTGCTGTGAAACACTATTAACCTCACCATTATTTTGGCAGCAATTTCTGGCCCATTATCTACCCAGTGATCAACAAAATCCATTTAGTGAACTTATTTTGACCTGTTATGAGAAGGCTCAATCACATGAAGATAATGTGAGTGTTTAATTCCAGAAAAAAACTCTGCTGATGTCAGATTCAGTGATGTGTCATGTGTGCAGATGTGATCAACAAAATGCTTGCTGATGATACAAACTATAACCATGACGGAGATTTAAATATTCACTTGCAATGTTTTGTCTCATTTGTTTGGGCTGAAGCCTCTATAATTATCATTTATCCCATATGAAAAATAAACCAGAAATTAGCATTTTAAAAACTGGAAAAATTCAGTGGTCAATGTGTTACTAGATGTAGATGAAAGTTTAGAATTCCTCATTTAAAAAAAGTGGCTGATCCTTTACATGTGAAATTTCTTTGAAAAAGAAGTATACATTTTATAATGGGAGAGTGAGTATCAAAATGAGTTTGAGGAGTGTGTTTCTTTCCCTGGAATCTGGTTCCAAATGTAACTGTCAATGGAGGAGGAGAAATTCCTCCATAAAGTTTCAGTTGTTACCGACCCTGAATGTGATAAGGCAACGAAAATACACCCTGCTTTCTCCTTAACTTTGACAACAAAAGCATAAAGTGCTTAACTTGCTTTGGCTCCAAAGCTATCCAGATTTTTAAAAAATCTACACCCAAAGATTGTATTTTATTCTGTAGCTAACTCTCAAGTTGTACATGTGTGATCAGAAGCTTGAATATAAGAACAACTAAAACACGTTATGACACCAGATAACCACAGTGTAAGAAAAGACCAAAAAAAACCAAGTTCTCATTCAATTTTTTGAACTTTTCTCTTTCTCACTATTCTATTTTATTTTCTGTTTCTTCATGTATCTTTTGTTTAATATGCTATTTTGTCTCTCCCTGGCATCATTACTACAGTGTTTCCCTTTTTTTTGTGTTGCATTCTTTTCTATATCCCACTTAACTATCTGTTTTTGCCCTTCATTCTCCAGCTTTGTTTTTCCTATATTTCTCATTTGCCTAGATTCAATGATCTCTGAGCTAATAGACTCCATGCTACCCTGAAATAGATGCTCATCTGATGCATCAATGGTAACTGAGGTGGTGATGGTCGAGAGTGTCAAGTTCCTGGGAGTGATGTTCATCAACAATCTGTCCTGATCCACCCCCATCGATGTGATGGTCAAGAAAGCACAACAATGCCTCTACTTCATCAGGAGGCTAAGGAAATTCGACATACCCACAAGGACTCCTACCAATTTTTATAGTTGTACCACAGAAAGCATTCTATCTGGATCTATCAGTGTGGTATGGCAACTACTCTTCCCAAGACCATAAGAAACTACAGAGAGGAGTTGTGAATACAACCCAGTCCATCACACAAACCAACCTTCCATCCATTGACTCCATCTACAATTCTTGTTGCCTTAGGAAAGCAGCAAATATAATCAAAGACCCCTCCCAATGTGGTTAATACTCTCTTCCACCCTCTTCCATCAGGGAGAATGTATAAAAGTTTGAACATACCTTTACACAGTTTCAAGAACAACTTCTTCTCCACTACTATCAGACTTTTGAAAGGACCTCTCAAATGTTAATTCTGATCTCCTCTCTCTCGTGTGTACCTTCTCTGCAGTTGTATTCTGTACTCTGTTCTGCTACTAGATAACTTTTTAATGGAATAATCTACCTGTATAGTACGCAAAAAGTCACTTTCCACTGTTACTCAGTATATGCAACAACATTAAATCAACCAAAGCACCAACAGAATTAGGAATGGGAGTTCTTCATAATACCAAAAATGTAATTGCGTTTTTCCCTCTGAAATCTGTGACATTCCTTTGGCAATCTGGAAGTGAAAAATGCTTTCAGAAATGGATTGCCAAAAAAAAATGCATTCAGTTCAGGGTTACCTTAGAACATTGGTATACCTCTGGACATGGGTAAGTTGTTCCCTTAGATGGGAATAAGCAAAAGTACATTTATTTACATTATAGCAAATTTGCAGTTGTCATTTCGAAAATAAATTGGGCAAATGTTCACGTTCATTGGTCTTTCTGATCAACAAATATTTAGTAATTAGAACAATCTGGTTAAGGATTGTACAAAATCTGGAAATGAGAAAAGCAAACTACAGTTATGAAGTACTTGTTAACTGAAAGAAATAAACTTTATGGTCTTGTGGTTTTCTAAAATGCAAACAGCTGTTACCAGCAACCAACACTGCAATTTTGCTCAGAATTGCAACGTATTTGTAACATTGTCATAATATGTTTTCCCTGTGGAAATAAGGAATATTTCCACTGCATGTAAGTCAGTATTAATTAATTATACTTGTTGCTGGCTCCTCCAAACTGGCTTTATCTGTCTGAAAGTCTTTACAACCAATTAATGGGGAGGGATGGAGATTACCAGTGGGAAGGAAGAAAACAGATATTAAAAACAGAACACCTCTAATGGACTTGAATCAGTTGCACCACATAACTCAAAAAACTAGGTATGCAACTAATCTTCAAAAAAACAGACAGCCAAAGCACAAGTGACATAATTGCATTTTAGAAGGGTTTTACAAGAAATTATGTTCTAAGTCCAATTGGCCCAAATACTTGCATCTTCCATTGATGTCTCTCATTCACCCTTTTTCTTAAAAATAAAATGATCTTTTTCTTTGCTTTAACTAACTCCAATTTGCTGCTTATCGCCTTTTTCTTACTTTTAGGTATTCCAGCTTGTTTGTTCCATGATAATTGCTGATTACTGTAATGGCATGGATTGTTCTTGCTAATAAAGGTACATCATGCATAATGCTGTATACAGCAACAATGCAGCCTGCTTCCATGTTCAAGCAACAGAGAAACAGGTTCATTAAAAAGGTGCAGATACAGAACTGTAGTTCTTTGGAAAGATCCTTAACTATTTTACTACATGTCATTAGATATTCATAAATGCTAAAAGATTGTAATCACTTTTTATAACTTTAACAAGGATTATTTAAATTAGATGCCAATTTCATAGAATTGACAGAAAGGTAGAAACAATGAGTATGGAAAACTGCAAATTTGTCTGAGGAGTTAGAAAGTAGTCCCTAATCAGGGAAAATCCATTTCACAAACTGGGGCTGATGCTGTTGACACTACCATCCCAATATAGTATAAACCACATCTGTGAGGCAGTAAAAGATTTTCAATTGTTCATTCAACATGGTTCAATCCTAAAAGAAGTTACTTGCCTTATACAACAGCACAGCATGGGCCTCCCTCCCTCACACCCTAACCCTAACCCTAAAGACTTTCAGAAACCACAGAATATATCTGCTTTCTTCAGGTATTTGTACAGAACTCAACTGTCCTCACCAAAGACTGTGTGATGCCAACGGTTTGGCTGAAGCTCAATGTAACATGAACATTAACTCCTTCAGAATCAATAACTTATTTGTGTGTCTTATTAGTGGAATAAAAGAAATGAACTTATTCGTTTGAAGACAAGGCAAATGTCATTCCATGCAAAGGAGCAGATAGAAAAAAAACAATTGTTGGGCTCTTACTCAAATTCACTATTATTTCTTCTTGTTGATTGTATTTGTAGCATTCTAACAACCATGATGCTTGCTTATGCCTTCTAGTTATATATACGGGTTTATGTAAGCTCTTTGTAATGATCTAGGAGACAGATCTGTGGTATTCTCTGTAATTTGCAGCTTTATCTCCATGTGACCTCCATCTAGCATCAATAAATCATGTTAAATCATTGTCATTTGTTTTTCCATTATTTTGTATATGGAATAATCCATCACAGCAATGCCTAACCATTTAGAAAAAAACAGGAGATGCAGCTCAGCAGTAATTCACTTATGCAAGTTGCTTCAGGGGATTGTTGTGAAAGCATTGTGGTTTTATTTGCTGTAATCTGTTAAAACACAAAGTGTTCCCTTCAGGCAACAGTGTTCGTGCCAAGCAACTGAAGACATCTGAATTTGTTTCGCTGCATCTCAGTCATTTTATTTACATGTGTCAGGTTTGCTCACTGGGTTATACTCTCTCTTCTAAGCCAGAAATTCCTGGGTTCAAACCCCATTCTCAGACTTGAGTGACACTTCTGTTGTACAGAGGAAGTATAGACTCAACAGGGGAACCAATCATAGGTGCAAGTTATATTTGAGGAAGGGCAAGAGCCTTTACCACGAAATTCTCAACTAAAACCAAAGAACCAAATATCTCTTCCCTCCTCTCCCATCTTTCCCTATCATTGCACTTGTTCAAGTCTCCAACCTTTCCTGAGTTCTGATGGATGGTCATCGACCTGAAACGTGGGTGGAATTAAACGTGGTCAGCAAGGGGCTCATAATCCACAATAAAATCTTGTGCTGCCTAAGCTGACCTGACCTCTGAATATCCAGATTTAAGGCTTCAGAGAGCTGCCAGCATTACTGCAGTGTCAGTATCACCACTGAAGAAGTGGCCACTGCCAACACTCTACTGGGATCTGGACAGAGAATTAGTCTTGGATCCCTCTGGAGAGAGGTAAGGTGGAATGGGATGGAGTTTCCAAGGATCGACATGCTGACTGAGTTGGGGAGGGAGATCTAAAACAAAGCAGACAATTGACTTCCTTCAGTAACCTCTCTGCACTGCACTCCCTTCCCCTCTTCTAGGGGTGTGGTTTCTTAAGTGGGCACAGAGCACATTTCAACCAGGGCTACCACCACCACCACCAGGTGGCCTCCATGGATAAAGTGACCTTCTCCCAGCCCAGCAAGATGAGGCCAGGAATGGGCCTCCAGGCAGGAAAGTGCCGAAAAGTTTTTTTGCCCAGAATTAATTGCAGTGAAGCTGGATGGCTGTGAGATCTCCACCATACCTTCCTACATAGATCAAACAGACCACTACCTCCGAACCTGCCTTTTGTGGTGCATTTAAGTTCTGCCTGTTCAATTTTTTTTCTTGCTCCATCAATGATACCTGAGCATTTCCAGTTTATAGATTATACAGCTGTCTATTTTATTGCCATTTTGCCATGGCTCTGTGCCATGTTTGCTGGCAAGTTTTCTTCACAAGTAACCCATTGGCTACGATTGTGAAATGTTAATGTGGTGAAGCTAATCAGCTTGTCTCAAAATGTTGTGTTATTGGGCATGAGTTTCCACATGATTGTTTAAAAGAGAGATCACGTAACATGCTCAATAAATATTTCATCAAAAGTAGACTTCCTGATTTTGTTACGGCAACAATGGTGTGGCCAGGTGTTGAGAGAGTTTTCCTGGTGGAATAGAAGAAACCTGGAGAACTTTCCTGTGGCTCACTTTGGTTTGACTGACGAAAACTGCTTTCTTAAGACTCTAGTCTATAGGAACATTCCAGAAGACCTGCAGTTTCTGGATTGCATACTCCTGGCATATTATTCACCAAACACTAGATGACTGCTAATGGATTTAACACGTCATATGCAACAACACTGCTTTGAACGGTTTCTGGTATTCTTTAATGGAATGTTCCAGAGTTCCTTAACGTTAAAGTAGCTAATTATTGCCATGCCAGCATTAGTTTTTGTTTGGCTAGTGAAGAAATCACACATGGCAAGGACAGATTATGTTCTGATTTTCGGATAAAGCTTGAAGTTGAATTTGCATGATTCTTGGCAAAGTCCAAAACATCTCATTTCAGATTTCTGATAATCTAATCATCCGGAAAACATGCTCCATTCTGGATGTTATTCAGGAGGACATTAAAGTTCTTGGAAACCAAAAAAAAACTGTTCTAAACAGTAACATTAAGACAAAGATAGATAGATTTTTGAACAGTAAAGGAATTAAGGGTTATGGCATGCAGATTGGTAAGTGGAGCTGAGTCCACGAGAAGATCAGCCATGACCTTATTGAATGGTGCAGCAGGCTTGATGGGCCAAATAGCCAACTCCTGCTCTTATTCCTTATGTACTTACGTTCTTATTATTTACTGTCATTCTGAATGATCCAAATTGGCATGGTTAATAAAATTTAGTCAAGAATGGGTAAATTAAACAGACTACTTGGGGGTTAAATCCACCTAAAGTCTAAATAGATGTACTAAGCAACTGAAATATTTATAGGACAACATTTCCTGGCATTTATCTAGATAGGCCTGCAGTTACACTTCCAATTTTCAGCATTTTTTACCATAATTTGTTTCTGGCGACAGTCTAGGATGGAATGCTAAAGAAATGATTGTTGACTTCAAGACGGTGTCTATTAGCAAAATCAGATATAATCCACTTCAAAGCAGCCAATGTCCCAAATCTCAAATTCAACATTCTTTTCGTAAATAATGGTGTATTCCTTGCACTCTGATCTTCATCCACTTACAAAAAAAAAGAGTGAGCTTCATGGTGGAGTTTCATGCACTTGGAGGGATCTTCTATTAGGAGAGGCTGGCAAGGTTGGAATATCTTTTCCCTGAAGTATAGGGCATGGACAGATGGCTTCATTGAGATTTATAAAATCATGAGAGGCATAGAAAAGCTGAACAGCCAATGACTTTTTGGCAGGGTTAGGGAGTCCAAAACTAGACGGCATAGATTTAAAAAAAGCAGAGAGGGGAAAGATTTAAAAAAGCAAAAACAGAAATTATGGAAAAGCTCAGTAGGTCTAACAGCATCTGTGAAGAAAAATCAAAAGTCAATGTTTTAGGTCCAGGGACCCTTCCTCCGAACCAGTGGGGGCTTGCTCTGTACCACATTTGTAGACAATTCGGAGGAAGGGTCACTGGACCTAAAACATTAACTTTGATTTCTCTCCACAGACGCTGCAAGACCTGCTGAGCTTATCCAGCAATCTGTTTTTGTTTCTGATTTCCAGCATCCATGGTTCTTTCAGTTTTTATTTAAGATTTAAAAGGCGCCTGATCAGCAATTTTTTCAGCCAGGTTGGATGTATATAGAACGAGCTGCCCGAGGAATTGAGAAAGGTGGATTCAATCACAACATTTAAAAGACATTTGGACAGGTACATGGATAAGAAAGGTTTAGAGGGATATGGGGGCCAAATGCAGGCAAATGGGACTAGTTCTGTTTAGTAAACCTGGTTAGCGCATTAGTGTTGGGCCGAAAGGTCTGTTTCCATGCTATAAAACTCTTAAGTGCATGTATGTATCTCAATAATCCTGTCTTTGTGTGAAACCTGGGAACAAAATTGGAGTTAGAATAAAGGCCTTGCTGTTGGAGGTCCATAATTCTGGTTTTCAGTTGACCTTCAGTTTACATAGCTCATCTCAAAAATAAACAGGGTCTTAAAATGCTTCCAAGTAATGGTTAAGTAACATCAGAACCCCAGCACTACTTTTTGTTTGAACCTATCATATTCCTCATTCTGCTCATGGATGATGGTGAGATAGGTTTAGCAGGGTTGAAATGGTGATCTGGAAGCAGATCTCGCAATTATGTTTTCCTTGTTTTGGAGAGTCAGGCAATATGCACGCTGATGCCTTCTGTTACTTTATAACTTTGCTACCGAGAGCTGTTGTGTCATTCCCTTTGCACTGCTGGTATGTGACGATTGTTGGATTTCAATCCAACCCCAAGTGGTCGGCTGCCTATTAGAAGTATGTTTAATGCTGACAGTTTGCCTAGTCCGAACAAGTGAAAGCCAAGCAATAAAATGGTTTGCATCTCCTTTCACCAAATAGGTTGACAACTCATCGTCTCACTGACTCAAAATGTACCTTAAAGATGAAAAATGCCCCAAAATTTCCAATGGTGAGAGAGTCAGGGCCTGAATGGACCCAAAATCAGAAACAATATTTTGCAAAATAGACAGGGAGAGGTACTCCTGAACTTTATGCATGCTGTCCACCACAATAGCTAATCTGTTAAAATTGCATTCAAATACCTTGGTAGTTTTTTGGAAAGAATTAAACATCTTGTTTAAATCCTTAAATGGCCTGAGTAGGAACAATAACACTGAGCTTTTTAAATCAAGTTACCCTGTCTATTTTTTATTGCTCCTGTTACCTTAATGCCACCTACCAGCCGTAGTTTCACAGTAGTGTGAGAGGGAACTCATATTGATTGCTTCAGTTTGTCATGATGGAATCGGATAAGTCTAAGTTTGGTGCTTAAACATTGATATCTGTACACACCCTGTGACAGTTCATAAAATTGTTCATGACTTTGACATAGAGTTTAGCTCTCTCCAAATACCAGTCGTTTGGTAGATCACTAGAGTTTAAGTGTAACTTCTAGAAAATGTTTCAATTGAGTTTTATACTATTTTGCATAATCATCAGTTCAAGACTAACCCTTCTGCATTTTGTAATAGCAATAATTTTTCTATGTACTTAAACTTTTTAACCAGTACACTGCATTATCATCACCACAGTGTTAACATTATCAGTGGTGTTAAGGAAATAGCCAAATCTCTTCTAACCATGAGACTTGTTGATAGCAGTCTCAGAATAATTAGGCTTTGAAATTTTGACATTGTTTGCTCACAATAATAAGTGTAATAAGTCAACTGCTTATTAGACCTGTTCAGAACAGAATAGTCTAAAATCAACAAGAAGCTCTAGCCTTTCAGCTTCCTGTGGAAAAGTTATCAAATTCACTTTTTAGCAAATGGTTTTGTTTTGGCAAAAAATGAATACAATGAGCAATTGTTTCAACAACGTTTGAAGAGATTCAATACAAGATGACAAATGTGGATTTATCAAACAATAACAATTATACACCCATATTTAATGGATACAAGAGTGTCTACTTGCTGATAATAATAAATGAGCTTGATTATCATCTATTACCTGTGGGGCTTGGCTGATTTCTCAGCTTTATCTGAGTACGGGATGATGTACTCAGAGATCATCTCCGGCTTCTGCAGCAATATGCCTAACTTTGATTTTATTTCTTTGGCCCTGAAAGATAAAACAGAAAAATTAATGTTGTTGGTTGTTTACTTCATGAAAGATTAGATTTCCAAATATTATAATCAAACAGTTGGTGGATTGAAATTTGGACAGCTGTCTACTGTCATGTCTCAACTGAGACAATGTTGATGTTTATCTGGCTCTTCAACTCCCATGTAAAAATCATTCTTTCGACAAATTAAATAATCTCAAATCAATTTAGATATCTACTTTTGTTTACTACAAAGCCTTATTTATAATCTCAAGCTTAAAATCTGGCTATAAAACAAAAAAAAAGCATTGAAAGAGTTAAAAGTCACTTACTCACTACCAAAGATGGAACATGGAGTTCCACAAGGAACATTGTTGGGCTACTGTTCTTTGTAATTTACATTGCTTATGTTCAAAACAATCAAAAGTACAATGTTTATATTTGTGGAGGACATTAAGTTAGGTGGATGTAGTTGATACTGAGGAAGAAGAACAAGAAGAAAAGTAAACTTGCAGAATGGAAATGTATTTGAATATAGAGAATGGTGATGCAGTGCATGTGGGTAGGGAGCCACAATGTCCACATACTCCTTTGAATAAGAAGAATCTATAATGGTAAGGGAAGTAGGACTGGAGAAAACTGCTGCTCAGAAACAAGAGTGATGAACTTAGAGCATGGATCAGTACTTGGGGCTACGATGTTGTGGCCATAACGGAAACAAGAGTTTCACAGGGGCAGGAATGGTTGCTTGATGTTCTAGGGTTTAGAACGTTTAAAAAGAATAGCGAGGGTGGAAGAAAAAAAAGGGGGTGTAGCATTGTTAATCAGAGAGTGCATCACAGCTACAGAAACGAAGGTTGTTGAGGAAGGTTTGTCTACTGAGTCAGTATGGGTGGAAGTTAGGAACAGCAAGGGAACAGCCACTACATTGGGGGGTTTTCTGCAGACCACTTAATAGCAGTAGAGAGATTGAAGAACTCCTAGGCAGGCAGATTCTGGAAAAAAGTGCAGATGTAGCAGGGTTGTTGTTACGGGGGTTTCAACTTTCCCAATATCGATTGGAACCTCCCAAGTGCAAATGGATTGGATGGAGCCGTTTTTGTCAGGTGTTCAGGAGGATTTCCTTACTCAGTATAATCGACAGGCCGACGAGGGGAAAGGCCATTTTGGATTTGGTGCTTGGCAATGAGCCAGACATGTGTCAGATCTTGCGGTGGGAGAGCACTTTGGTGACAGTGATCAAAACAGTCTCACATTTACCATAACCTTGGAGAGGGAAAGCAGCTGTTACTGAGGGAAGATATTTAAACTGGGGAGAAGGGCAATAGGGAAATCCCTGGCAATTACAGACCAGTCAGTCTTACGTCTGTGGTCAGCAAGGTTTTGGAAAGAATTCTGAGGGATAGGATTTATGACTATTTGGAAAAGCAAAGTGTGATTAAAGGTAGTCAGCATGGCTTTATGAGGGGCAGGTCATGCCTCACAAACCTTACTGAGTTCTTTGAGGAGGTGACAAGACAGGTCGACGGAGGTCAATCAGTGGATATGATGTATAAGGACTTCAGCAAGGCATTTGATAAAGTTCCCCATGGTAGACTCATTCATAAAATCAGGAAGTATGGAATACAGGGAGATTTGGCTACCTGGATACAGAATTGGCTGGCTGACAGAAGACAGAGTGGTTGTAGATGGAAAGTATTCTGCCTGGAGGTCAGTGATGAGTGTGTTCTTGGGCCTCTGCTCTTTTTAATTTTTATAAAAAGACTTGGATGAGGAGGATGAGGGGTGGGTTCGTAAATTTGCAGATGACACAAAGGTTGGAGGTGCCGATGATAGCATCAAGGGCTATTGCAGGCTGCAGTGTGATATTGACAGGATGCAGAGCTGGGCTGAGAAATGGCAGATGGAGTTCAACCAGGATAAATATAAAGTGATGCATTTTGGAAGGTTGAACTCGAATGCTGAATATAGGACTAAAGACAGGATTCTTGGCAGTGTGGAGGAACAGACAGATCTGGGTGTGCAAGTACATAGATCCCTCAAAGTTGCCATCCAAGTGGATAGGGTTGTTAAGAAAGCATTTGGTGTTTTGGCTTTCATCAACAGGGGGATCAAGTTTAAAAGCTGTGAGGTTTTGCTGCAGCTCTACAAGTCCCTGGTGAGACCACACTTGGAATATTGTGTCCAGTTCTGGTCGCCCTACTATAGGAAAGTTACAGAGGCTTTGGAGAGGGTGCAAAGAAGGTTTATTAGGATTCTGCCTGGACTGGAGGGCTTGCCTTATGAAGAAAGATTGAATAAGCTTGGACTTTTCTCTCTGGAGAGGAGGAAGAGAGGAGACCTGGTTGAAGTGTACAAGATAATGAGAGGAATTGATTGAGTCAATAGCCAGAGACTCTTCCCCAGGGCAGGATTGACTGGTATGAAGGGTCATAGTTTTAAAATATTAGGAGAAAGGTATAGAGGAGACATCAGAGGTAGGTTCTTTATGCAGAGAGTTGTGAATGCATGGAATGCATTGCCAGCTGAGGTGGTGGAAGCAGAGTCATTAGGGACATTTAAGCGACGGCTGGACATGCACATGGATAGCAGTGAGTTGAGGGGTGTGTAGGTTAAGTCATTATATTTTACATTAGGATTAAGTCTCGGCACAACATCGTGGCCTAAGGGCCTGTTCTGAGCTGTACTTTATGTTCTAACAGCTTTACTGACAGAGACCATTTGGGTCAAATGACTTGTTTCTCCATATGCTCTTTTTAAAATGTGTCTGGTGGTAGGTATGTCAAAAGATGTATGTCAGCTCTTTGACTATTGAGTTACATCATTGCCTTGAAATCAATATAGATAACATTGACAAACATGGCTTTCTACCAATTAAGATAAGAAACTCAAATAGAACGTGAGAATGAAACTTCAGCTATGTAACAAAATTGCCTCCCTCACCTCCTTGTATTTAGGTTGTAAGTAGTCAATTGGACTGAAATCTAGTGAAAATCTTTATGGAGAAGAGGACTGTGGCCAAGTTCACAAGAAAGGAGATTTTTATCATATACCCGAGATGACGCAGTTTGTTGAAACCAGATATTAAATATACATATGTATGTTCTTTATTACAAGCCAGAAGGAAAACAATACCAAACTATTGATGGTATTGTACTGAAGAGTGGCACTAATACTGAGAGCATGTTTTATCTACTTGGAGTCATATCTTTCTGACTGAGGATAATATTTTCCTTGGCAGACAGATTCATGATACATACACGTGAGGATCATTTCATGCAATGGTTCTGGAATTCATTCAATGTCATTGTTACTGATGACTGCTCTTGGCAAATAAACTACAATGGAACTGATGGGAAATTTCCCTTAAACTTCTAGATGTAACATATATGATCCAAACCTTTTAAGAGGAAACTAGATAAATATGGGCAAGATAAACAAATACAAGGGTATGTTGGTTGGTTCAGATGAAGAAGAGTGGAATGAGGTTCATAAAGGAGCATGAAAATTGCAATGAAGTTGTCGGGCTAAATTTCTTGCGTCTGTGCTATATGTAAGATGCTAATAAAGCAAAGATTATGGCTTCCAGAAAAGGACAAACAAATAAATGAATGTTATCAAGACTTTGAGGAGTAACAACCACTATAACAACTTGGTGATCAGCAAATGATGAATGCTCCAGTTATACTGTATTATCCTGCATCACAGCTTTTTAACAGCCTGTGGTGAACAACCCATTCAGATCTTTGCTGTTTATCAGCCACTGTTAAACAGGTTCTGAACAAAAGCAGTTGACAGAAGTTGCTGGAAATCTGCAATAAAATCAAAAACACTGGAAAAACTGAGCAGGTCAGGCAGCAGCTATAGAAAAGGAAACGGAGTTAATGTTTCAAGTCAATGATCTTCTATTACATCCCTATTCCTTGTTCCTCAGATGTTGCCTGATCCATTGCATGATTTTCAGCATGCTCTTGTTTTTTTGAATTTCAGCTTTCTACAACCAGCTCAGAACTGCTGAAGTGCAAACACTTATCGTTAGCCAATTGAGTTGGGCCATTAAATAATGGTACCCTCTGCTCCGAGTCTCAAGTCAAGGTCTTGATGTTAATTCAGGAAGGATTTTAACATTAACTGAGCATACATCATCCAAATATGGAGGCATTTTAAGCCTGTGCTAGCTTATTGTATACAATGTAATGTGGTCTTTACTACCAGAGTTAAAGGATTAGCTTCTTTGTAATACATTCAGAAAAATAATGAGCATTTTACGATTAATCTCCAGAACAGCAAGAAAAAAATACAAAAGCATGATTTATCACCTTGAACTGCTGTTGGTCGTGATAAAAATGTCCATATTGTTCTTGGTGCAAACAACAATGGTACTGCTCTCATATATGCCTCTATATAC
This sequence comes from Chiloscyllium punctatum, assembly GCF_047496795.1. Taxonomy (NCBI): domain Eukaryota; kingdom Metazoa; phylum Chordata; class Chondrichthyes; order Orectolobiformes; family Hemiscylliidae; genus Chiloscyllium; species Chiloscyllium punctatum. The sequence continues at coordinate 55,354,708 of NC_092745.1, read as the reverse complement.
CTCTTGTCAACACATGGGATTGGGTGCAAGAAAAACTTGGAGAATCTAGTACATATTTCAAACAGGAATACATCACATTGTCTGCCTGAAAGGGCAATAGATGCAGGGTCATTGAATACTTTTAAAGCAGAGTTAGGTAGATTCATGTTTGGAAAGGGAATCAAAGGTGGATTTGAACATGGAATTTGCAACATAAACAGATAAACCATGACCTTATTGAACGGTGGAGCAGACTTGAAGGGCCGAATAGCCCATTTCTGCTCCTAAAGCATATGTTTGTAATATTCTGCCGACAGGCCACACCAGCAAAATAGACTTCGTGTTTGCACTTGTGATTTACCGGTGTTCCAAACGGATTTTAAATTGCCGCTCATTTTTATTTACGTGTAACCATTAAACAGTGTATGTTACAGGGAAACTTTTAGACTACTTTAAGTGTCTGTGCTGTCAGCCTCTATATCTATGGTTGTGCAACCTCCTCAAATGCTTAACAGAAAGATACAACTGTGCATGGGGCCCTATTTGACAGGCTGAATAAGCAAAATTACCTCTCGATTGTCATGGGAATTGGAGTAAAATATGATACAGTTTCCCAAAGTCAGTAATATCCTTGATGCCTGCTATTTGTTGGTTTTGGCAAAGTTTCCACAATGCTGGAAAAGATGTGTGTCCTGAGGGGCATTTGCCTATTTCCTACAGACGAATGCACACTGTCTGAGCATCCTGTATAATATACAAGTTTGAAATATTGACCGTGTGAGTGATTCTCCAGAGCATAGAAAATAAAGGCATGCAAAATGTAGCAGCAATATGTATGCACAGCTGGATCCTGACAAATGCATGACAAGCTTGACAGGACACTTTGTGTTCACCTTACGATATTTTGTCAACTGGTTGTGAAAAATGTTGCCTGCAAATATTCCTCCATGAAGTTAATGGCATGAAAATTACAACTGGAAGCATGCTGCTTGGCCCAACTTGCTTGTGCTGGAGCCATCCTGCCCTCAAGAGATTCTCTTAATAGCAGTCTTTATCTTGCACACTTTCGTAGTCCTCACGGGCTGTATTTTATGGGGTGAGTGCAACGTTGATACACCCTCCAAACTGTTACATTCGCATCCTCTCCCCACCCCCAGTTATGGCATATTGTGAGTGGGCTAATGAAATTGAGAGAGTGTGAAATGTCTCACCCTCATTAGGAGGAGGTCCTACTTTCGGGAGTTGCGGCCAAATGGATTCGTGTAGTCAATAGGCTTGCAAACAAATTTATTTATTGCTGATTTTGGCACACACTCCTTTACTTCCCATCTAGTGTATAATGGGGAGCAAACCATGGATGGTTGTGGAGAGGTTGGGCCAACCACCAGACCGGTTTTGTGACCCGCCACATTCCAGATCATGTCAAATCAATCCCCATGTGCCTTCCCTGCTGCTTCCTTTGACCCGTTATACTTTTAAATGTTGACATGGGCTGGATTTTCAATGTCTTCCCAATAGTCAGATGAATTCAGGATATTGGACCCCTGCCTCAACTGTATTGCTGACACAAAACTGCTTTTAAAATACCAATGCCCTAATTGGGTAGGAGCCAATCCCTCTGCCCACTCAGTGGCACTAAGTGTATTCAGTGGGTGGGAGAAGCCCACGTTCCCAATGCCAGTGAAAGAAGTGAAGTGCAGGCATGGCAGGACCTGGCACAACTTTGCTGAGGAAGCCAGACAGATCCTTGGAGAACTAGCAGCATTAAAAAGGTATGGAATGGACAAAGTGGTCAAGCTGAAATAGTGAGCATAATCTAGCACTGGGCAATTGAAGACAAGATCATTTTAAAAACTAGAGAAAAATAAAATTCTTCCCACAGCAAACCTCCAAGCTGTGCACTGATGCAATCAGGCTTTCTGAAATCTCCCAATTTTTAACAATTGTTATGAATAAAATCTATTTTTGGGATGTTCACAAGTCCTTCTGTTATGGGTGAACTTAAATGAAACAAGGGTATCACATATATTCTCCAGACCCATTGAAACTCAATGTCTTTTCAAGAAAGGCATTCAATGGTCATATGAATTGAATAGGAATTCAATTCAGAAAACTGCAACCATCTCAAAAATAGTATGGATAATCGACTAAAGGATGCATAGGCCAACCCAGTACTATTTTGACAGGAAGTCTTTGGGCTTATAATATGGTACGTTACATAGTTAAAAACAGCCACAGTTTTGCCTGCTTTTAAAAAGTAACTGAAGATGCTGTTCAATCACAGACAGTGATACCACAAGTGATACAATCTGATGATCACCTGAGAACCGGCCCAAAGACCGTGGACGGCATGGTGGCTCAGTGTCAGGGACCAGGGCTCAATTCCAACATCAGGAGACTGTCTGTTTGGAGTTTGCAAACTCCACCTGTGTCTTTATGCGTTTCCTTCCACAGTCCAGGTGAGGTGGATTGGGAATGCGAAACTGCCCATTGTGTCCAGGGTGTGCAGGTTAGCTGAATGGGAAATGAAAGGTTACAGGGATGGGGTAGGTGGGAGTAGGATGCTCTTTGGAGGGTCGTTGTAGACTTGATGGGCTGAATGACTTGCTTCCACACTGTATGGATTTTACGAACAATGAAGCTGAGATAAAATAGTTATACTTTGAAACAGGGAGAAGGAATATCCCTCAATCTATTCTAACTGCAAGTTCATCTGCTGATTCTTCAATCATGGCTAACTACAAGAAACCTCAGTTATAGAAAAACATCTACTTTATCTCTCCTTCATTCCAGTTAAAACATCAATTCAGCTAAGAAACTACAGGCTCACTGTGGAAGAAACTGAAGTATTTATAACTTGCAATGTTTCTTCAGTATTTCCTGAGTATACATGACCCGGTACATGGAGGGTCAGGTTAAATAATCTCTGGGACATGTATGTGATAATAGGTAATTTTTTTTTAAACTTTGCCAATTCTGCTGCTGACATTTTTTTAATGTAGGAAATATCACTCCAAGAATCAGAAATTCCACAGATCTCAAACATAAGTAAACTGCTTATGGACAACAATGAAATACATATATTGTCCGTGATAGCATAATGTGGAAAAGTTTGAAACTATCCATGTTTTTGTAGGAAAAATAGAAAAGCATGATACACTTTAAAACAAAGGAACTAGGAACTTTAGGATTCAAAGGAATCTGATGGTCTTTGTCCACAAATCACAAAAGGTTAACAAGCAGGAATGACAAGCAATTAGGAAAGCAAATACTTTTGCTACGAATCCTTTGGGGCAATTGTAATACCAAGTTGCACCACTTGTAATTTCAAGTACTCACACACCTATAGGACAAATGTCAACATAAACAAAATGATCTCATGCCATCACTTAGCAAATCAGGAACTGGAATTTGTTTAGGGACTATCAAACCATTGGAATTGCATGTTGACAGATTATATTTTTATAATTAATGCATTTAGACTGCTAAATTTCTGAAAATTCACTTGACAAAAGTGATCGAAGTTTATAGCACTTTATAAGGGACTTCTATCAGTAGCTTTATTTTGCAGAAAGAATATACACAATCATGGTATATTTAACTACAGAAAAGTGTACTTTCCTTAATAACTGACTTTTTAAAAAAGAATTGTAACCTTGGCAATGTCACGTTGTGGACAATAAGTGGCAATATATTAGTAACTTGTAGAAAGTTTTAACTTTTGTCCTTTCCTCGGTCCACAAAATATCAGCATTATTAAAGATAAACCTGTCAGAGTAAATCGATCATCTTGGCCTGGAATGTCAATGTACAAATTACTTAACTGGAAAATAAACTGCTATCTAACACATTGAGAGATGTCCCTCCTTGACATTTAAATGCTGGAACCATTTGTGAGATGATAAAATCACTGTTTATTTGATAGTTTTGTTTAAGTTATTATTTCCCATTACGTGCTCAATTTTCTAGGGCAGGTTTTTGATCAGCTATCAAGAGTGCCAGGGGATTTCAGAACAATCTTTCCTTATCTTAGTCACTTTAAAAAGAGAAGACAGGAGTTCTTTAGTTTCCAACAACATTAACAGAAATGAATTTGATTGCTGGTATTTTCTGTTGTCCTTTTAGTTACAAAACATCTTCAAAAAGTAACAAAGTTACAATCTTGTAAAAAAAAAGTATTTAATATTAAAGTTGAAAAAGATGTTTCAACTAACAGACTTCTTAACTCAGTTTTATTTAAGTCTTTTGTCCCTTTGGAGAAATGTGATTGTACTGATCATTCAGAATCGTAGAATCCTATAGTGTGGGAAGAGGTTATTCAGCTCATCAAGCCTGCACTAACCCTCCAAAGAGTATCGACTCAGACCCTTTGCCTCACTCTATCCCCATAACCCCACATTTATCATGGCTAATCCACCAAGGTTACACATCCCTGGACTCTATGGGCAGTTTAGCATGGCCAACCCACTAAACCTGCACATCTGTGGAAGGGAACCTGAGCACCCAGCAGAAACCCACTCAAGCATGGGGAGAATGTGCAAACTTCACACAGATAATCATCTGGAGCTGGAATAAAACCCAGGTCCCTGGCACTGTGAGGCAGCAGTACTAACCATTGTGCCACCCCTTATTTATTTCATGCTGAATTTCACGAGAACAGTTAATGTAAATCAATGTACTATCAAGGTGGGCAGAAAGAGAAAAGGTCTCAGTGATACTTAGGAAATATAATAACTGCTATAAATTAAATTCTCCAAACTGTACAGCAAGTTAGCTGTAGTTTGACTTGTTTCTATATAGATATTGTAATGACAGCGTCAATTATGTATTTGTCAAAGCCTGCCAATGGTATAAACAAAAGTCAGTTCAGTTGTGCTATAATTAACTAGAGAAGGCAGTGTGCAGATTGTAGCAATCAAAAATTGTGGGAAATATCAGTATTTCAGGATCAGGCCCCGAAGGGCAGTTAAAGTCAAACAGATTGTGGTGGGTCTTGGGTTACATGTGAAGCATACCAGATAAAGCTGGAAAATTTCTATCCCGAAAAGGTCATCTGTGAACCAAATGGCTTTTTATGACAATTGACAACAGTTACATGGACTCCATTTCGATAGCTTTTCATTCCAGACTTTTACTGAATTGAAATTTCACCATGGAATTCCGAAACATGTCCCCAGAACATTGATGTGGGTTCTGCGTTATTGGCTTAAAGACATCACCACTATATCATTTCCTCTCCCAGTCGGTCAATCAAGTCCGGCCCTGTCTCTGGACATTCTCCATATCACTACACTTCTTTTTCAAGGATTCGTAATACATTATTGCCATTGAGTCTGTATTGACCTTACAGACAGAGCATCCCAAATCTTAACATTAAACCTAACTCTGCCTCAGCAAGTCTCCAGTCATTGGTCTCTATTTTTCTGCCTCACTTTATCAACCCCTCAGTCATTGGAAGTAGTTTTGAATTATTAGCACTATGTTATTATTTCTTAAATTTTGATCAAATCCCCTCTTAACTTTCTCTACTGTAAAAGAGAAAAATTCCAACTCCTCCAGTTTACGTTCTAATCCAGCCTTAAATAAGGGAACATGCAATAAAGTGACAGCTCCCAAAGTTTGGATTAGCCACATGATAGCAATGAACAAATTGGAGTTAACGTTTCAGGTCCAATGACCCATCTTCAGAATTCTGAGAAAGAGTCAATCAACCAAAAACCATTAACTTTGCTTTCTTTCCTAGATGGGATGGGCTCATGAAGGGCAGATCATGCTTAATAAATCTTTTGGAATTCTATTAAGTCATTACAAGCAAGGTGGACAACAGGGACCCAGTGGATGTGGTGTACCTGGATTTCCAAAAGGCTTTTGTCAAGGTGCCACACAAGAGGATGCTGCACAAGATAAAATGCATAGTGTTACAGGTAAGGTATTAGCATAGATAGAGGATTGGTTGACTAACAGGAAGTAAAGAGTGGGGATAAATATGTGCTATTCATCTGGCAATCAATAATTAGTGGTGTGCCTCAGGAGTCCATGTTGGGACCGCAATTATTTACAATTTCTATGATTTGGAGTTAGGCACCACATGTGAATTGGCAGTTTGCCGATGACACTAAGATGAGTGGCAGAGCAAAATGTGCAGAGGACTGGGAAACTTTCACAAGAACATAGATGCTTTAAGTGAGTGGGCAAAGGTCTGGCAGATGGAATTCCTGATAAAGGGCTTTCGCCCGAAATGTCGATTTTCCTGCACCTTGGATGCTGCCTGACCTGCTGTGCTTTTCCAAAACCACTTTAATTTTGACTCTGATCTCCAGCATCTGCAGTACTCACTTTCACCTAGGTGGAATACAAATGTTAATAAATGTGAAGTCATCCATTTTGGTAGAAGCAACAGTAAAAAGGATTACTTGAATGGCAAAATTTGCTGAATGCTGTTCTGCAGAGGGACCTGGGTGCCCTTGTGCATGTATCACAGAGGGTTGGTCTGCAGATACAACAAGTAATTAGGAAGGCAAATGGAATTTTGCCCTTCATTGCTAAAGGGATTGAGTTTAAAAGCAGGGCGTTAATGTTGTAGCTGTACAGGGTGCTGGTAAGGCCACATCTGGAGTACTGCACAAGGTTTTGGTCTCCTTACTTAAGGATGTACAAGCACTACGGTGGGTGGAGAGGAGGTTCACTACTTTGATTATAGAGTTGAGGGGGTTGGCTTATGAGGAGAAGCTGAGTAGATTTGGATTATATTCATTGGAATTTAGAGGAATGAGGGGGGATTTTATAGAAACATATAAAATTATGAAGGGAATAGATACGATAGAAGTAGAGAGGAGGTTTCCATTGGCAGGTGGGACTAGACAAGAGGGTATAGTCTCAAGATTAGAGGGAGCAGAGTTAGGACTGAATTGAGAAGGAACTTCTTCAACCAGAGCATTGTTAATCTATGGAATTCCTTGCCCAGGGAAGTAGTTGACGCTACTTCAGTAAACATTTTTAAAGCTAAGATAGATAATATTTTGAACAAAGAATTAAGAGTTACTGTGAGAGTGTGGGTAAGTGGAGTGGAGGCCATGAATAGAAGAGCCATGATCTTATTGAATGGTGGTGCAGGCTCGAAGGGCCAGATGGCCTGCTCAGAGTTCTTATATTATGCTCTTATGTTCATCACAGATGCTGCCAGACCTGCTGAGTTTTCCAGCAATTTCTGTTTTTGCTTCTAATTTCCAGTTTTTTTTTGTTTACTGAAAAGTTAAAAAAGGTTGATCTAACGAATATCAAGAAATCTTTGAAGAAATCTCACTATCCCATGCCAATCATTGAAGACATTTTGCCACAATTTCCCAAGGCAGACAAAGATCTTTACTAAACCTGACATTTACTGACAGTTGAAGCTGGATGAAAGTAACAGCTTTCTAATCCATTCTGGATGCCATCTGGGAGAAATAGATGGTTGCACATATCTGTTTGGCATGTGTTTGGTATGAGTATTCATGTAGACAGCAGGAGTTTGAAATAACCAGTAACCCATCACCAAGTCATCCTTTATTTACATGTGGCAGGTCCTTGACACTGATCCAGCTCCCTCAGAACCAGCTCTCAAGGTGAACAGAAACGCTGACTCTCCTATGTATATCTGTCAGCCAGAGCTCCCTAACTGGGGCTGTTAATCTGGTCCAAAACAGAGAACTCATGTTCGATGAGGTGCACTTGGTTGGCCCTATTACAACAGTACATCCTACGCCCTGAGTCCGAGGACAGACTAATTTTTTTTAAATTAAGCTCCTCCTGGGGCACCTTAGCACTGAGTCAGGTTCTTCCAACTCTGCCTCTGATACAGGCCAAGTGAAATGTACAGTAGCTCGCCTCTTGTGCCAGGAGTTTCTCTTCTTCAGGCAGCAAAGGTGTTGAGATGGCAACATCCATCGTGTCCATCTCAGATTTTGAGGTATCTTCAACGTTTGACAGAGAGGGAAAATCCATGGTCTCCAGAACACAGTCAGAAAGGCTGTTAAGGAGCCGGGCACATTTTGTTCCCGCACCTGTTTGGGAGTTTGCAGCTTCCATATGGTCTGTATGCCTGTTCAGAACCAATCGCACCAACCCAAACTTTACACATCACCTGACTTGACCTTAAGACATTTAACGTTCTGACCTCCATTGCACTCTGTGGCAATGAATTCTACAGGCCCACCATTCTCTGGCTGAAGAAATGTTTCCTCATCTCCATTTTAAATTGACTCCGTCTAATTCTAAGGCTGTGCCTACGGGCCCTAGTATCTCTGCCTGACAGAAACAAACTCCCAGCATCCACCCTTTCTAAGCCATGCATTATCTTGTAATTTTCTATTAGATCTCCCCTCAACCTTCTAAACTCTAATGAATACAATCCCAGGATCTTGAGCTGTTTGTCGTATGTTAAGCTTACCATTCCAGGGATCATCCGTGTGAATCTCCGCTGGACACGCTCCAGTGCCAGTATGTCCTTCCTGAGGTGTGGGGCCCAAAACTGGACACAGTGGGGCCTAACCAGAGCTTTATAAAGTCTCAGTAGCATATTGTTCCTTGTACATTCCAACCCTTGAGACAAATGACAACATTACATTTGCTTTCTTAACCACAGACTCAACCTGCAAAAGTTAATTTTTAGAGAATTCTGGACTAGCACTTTCAGATCCCTTTGTACTTTGGCTTTAGGAATTTTCTCACTGTTTATAAAAGAGTCTGTCCCTGTATTCTTTTTTCCGAAGTGCAAGACCTCACATTTGTTCACATTGAAATTCAGCCATTTCTTGGACCACTCTCCTAAACTGTCTAAGTCTTTCTGCAGCCTCCCCACCACCTCAGAATGACCTGCCTGTCCGCCTAACATTTTATCATCAGTGAACTTCGCCAGAATGCCCCCAGTCCCTTCATCCAGATCATTAATATATAAAGTGAACAGCTGCAGCCCCAACACTGAACTGTGGGACACCACTTATCACTAGCTGCCATTCCAAAAAAAAAGAACCTTTTATCCCAACTCTCTGCCTTCGGTCAGACAGCCAATCCTCAATCCCTGCCAGTAGCTCACCTCGAACACCATGGGTCCTCACCTTATTCAGCAGCCTCCCGGGAGGCACCTTATCAAAGCCATTTTGGAAATGTAGGTAGATAACATCCACTGGGTTTCCCTGCTCTAACTTACTTGCTACCTCTTCAAAGAATTTGCACCTCATAATCGATCTTGCCTCTTATCAATGGCAGGGCCATTCCGGTGGTTCCTACACCAAAAACATTGTTTCCTGAAGCAAGTGGCCTCTCTTGCTTAGTAGAGTCTTCTGTCTGGCATTGGCATTCCTGATACCTTTCACCCTCCCTTCTACAGGTCCGGCGAGATCAGATTTAACCAGCTGTGGGGTTTTCTCCCCATTAGTAGCTCTGATGGAGTTATTCCTGTAGTTGCATGAGGGGGTGGTCATGTAATCAAATAGGAACTGGTACGGTTGGTATCTAGGTGAAGCTGTAGGCTGTTGCTTTAAGCCTGCCTTCAAAGTTTGGACTGCTCTTTCTGCCAGACCATTGGATGATGGATGGTGGTCTGGAACTGTCCTTAAAATGATGACTGCCATTCAACTTTTGGAAATACTCAAGATTCCCTTCTGGCAAACAATGGCCCGTTATCTATGGCTAACACTTCCGGGAGTCCGTGTATTGCAAAAGATGTGCACAGTACTTCTTTTGTTGTTCTCATGTTTGACGAACTAACTGGAAGCACGTCCAGCCATTTTGAGTGGCATCCACAATCACTAAGAACATTAAATCCATGAAAGGATCTGCACAGTCAACATGTAACTGAAACCACATTCCCATAAAATGGAGCTAGGTCTGCAACCAATTCTGGCCATCAGACATAACCTCACTCCTACATTTTCAGTTTGGAAACCCCTGGATGACTCTGGAGTGAACTTTGTTCAGAACAATCACTCTTGTTCCCCATTATAAATATGCCATTGTCTACAATGATCTGGTCTCTCAGAGTCCAAAAAGGTTTCAATTCTGGTTGAAACAGCTTTTTGGTTTGCCCCATCACCACCAGCTGTTTCAGTTTTGCCAGGACTGGATCTTTCTGCATCCAACGTCTGATATTGTCAGCAGTGATTGGAAGGGTGTCCAGAAAATTGCATCCGCTTTTACTACTTGGCCTCCCAGATGGTGTTCCAACTTGAAATTATACACAGTTATTATTAGAGCTCACCGTTGAATTCAGCCTGAAGTTATGAATGGTGCTGCTTTGTCTTCTTTAAGTAAACCTAGCAGGGGTTTGTGGCCCATTGTTATTACAAATTTATGACTAAGAGGAATTGGTGGAACACACTGACTCCAAATATAACTGCCAAACCTTCCTTCTCTATCTGCGCACATTTACACTTGGCTACACAACTATTTCAATGGCTGACTTTTTCCTTTTCAAAAAAAAGGGAGTTGATGCAGAGGTGCCAGAGTGGAGACCACGTTATATGAGAACTTTCCATAATAGAGCATCAGCCCAAGGAAAGACCTCAGCTCTGGTACAGACATGGGAGCTGGGGCACTTTTACACCCATTGGAAGATAAAGTGAGGGTGATCAACTTGGACTACACAGCCAACAAGACTAAGTAGGTTACTTTGGGTGCCTGGAATACACAGGTTTTTTCCTTCTAAAAGGTGTACACCCACCAGGGAGGGACATCTAATGACCATGTCCTGGTTCTCCAAGTGCTGCTTATTGGTCTTCCCTGTTAATACAACATCGAGATACATGGTAACCCAAGGTAGACCTTGTAAAAACGATCATCTGCTGAAAAATTGCACAAGCTGATGATACCCCAAATGGCTGTCTTGTATATTGGTACAAAACCTTATGGGTATTAATTATAGCATACTCTGAATCTGCATCTAACTGCAATTGGAAATATGCATGCCTCATGTCTGGATTTGTGATGACAGTCTCCCTGCCAGCTCTCCATATAAATCCTCTATCCATTGCACTGATTATTTATCCAGCTGTGAAAAGCCATTCACCATTTGTTTAGAATCCCTAGGAACAAAATGAGTCGACCCATCGGGCTTTACAACCAGTACACCTGGTGCTGCCATTCCACAAAATGGTTGGATGACTCCTCTTTCCAGCCTTCTGATCTTTGCCTGTAAGGCAAATGGCACACGGCAGGCCTTCTTTATGAAATTCCTTCCTGGTCAGTATGCAAGTTGGCCTTGGATCCTTTGATTGTCCCTAGAGCTTTCTGAAGTACTTCCAGATCTTTAATTAGGACTTCACTCAGCCAACCATTTTTGAATTGAAAAATGACAAGCCAATCAAAGTGAATCTTTTTCAACCAATTTCACCCCCTCTGGCTTGGGCCCCAAGCCTTTTACAAATATCAGTGATAACTGAGACAGCTGCTTCTCATAAAGACCCGAATTGGAGTTGTACCCTTAGTCTGTAACAATTCCTTGGTATATGTTCCTAGTCTAGCGGAGGTCTTGCTAGAGTGTAAGGGCTGGTGGTCTAGAGCAGATTTTGTTAAAGACTGGTTCTGCAATCACTAAAATGGCCTTGCTGCTATCGACCTCCATTAAAACCAGGTGACCATTTAACCAGACATTTAATTTTGTCTGGTTCTGACTTGGACCTTACTAAGAAATTTAATTGTTCTGAATTTGAAGTTGTGGACTTTCCAGGGTGTGCACTCTCCCAGCTACTGGACTAGCAGTGCTCTTACTCAGTCTTGGTCTAGTGGGACTCTTTTGCTGTCTTGGGTCACATGCTGGCAGTAACTACAGTGGCTTGCTGGCCCAGATCCTGATGAAATTTTAACCGTTTGGTCGAACCTTGCCTTGGTTTTTGAGATTTTATTATGGACTGACCTAGAGTCCCTCTATTCAGGATATGTCCTGGAGTGAGGCAGTGCAATTGCCTTCAATCAAGTGATGTTCCCCAAGCTCGGTCAGACTGGCGAGGGTGTCCACTTCCATCAGCATCCCCTGCAACACATATGCTCGATTGCTGCATTTTCTAATAAAGTCATTTATAGTGCTTATTTGAAGTCCATTTGGGCTTCAGCTGAGGCACTTTTGCATGGTTGCATCATTAATCCCATATACAAAACACTCAGCATCTCATTAAATGTTAAACCAAAGTTGCATACCACTACCACTCATCTTAACCTAGTTAAAAATCCTCCAACACTGCTTGTTTTTTTTTTAAATTTTATTTTTTTTTAAATTACAAAAGTTTAAAAAGGAGAACAGTTAACATTTACAGTTGTATACAAACAATTTTACAAGAGAGAAGCAGCAAAGCCAGGCCCCAAACCCTACCATTCAACCAGTTTACAGGGAGACGAGGACAAACCTCAAATCCCAGTTTCACATATGACAAGACAGCAACACTTGTTTGTGTCTGCGAGCCAGGACTTCCTGACTGGACCAGATTAACAGCTCCAAAATCAGGGAATTCATACTCCATGACAACCACCTGGCTGATTCATTACAACCACTACAGAGAGATTGTTCTTTACCTTCCCCAATTGGAAGCTACTGTAGATGATCTGCTAGTCTATGGTCTTGGAGACAAACTGGAAGAAACCATTGCAGATTACAATCAGAATTTTGTTTGACTGCTGGAGAGAGCTCACCAGATGAAACTGAACAAAAAAAAAATTGAAGAATTCTGAAGTCAAATACAGTCAGTTCTGTTATAACATGTCTTTCTTCAACACAAATTGACTTTATGATTGAAGGATTTACACTATTTGTAGACTGAAACTTTCCTTACCTGTATTGGCTATAACATGATTCTGGTCCCATTATTTTAAATGGCAAGGCTATTACACAATTTTCTTAAACGCTAGATCGAATGAGAACCAAGCTATCACAGGCTGTATACTGACAAGAGACTCGACCCAGACCCTGACAAGTTGAGCTGTAGCAGAGGTGCATTGATCAATGGATATAACAAATTGTGGCACAATTTTCATATGTGTGAAATATTTAGCAAAGTTCTTGGTTGATTTATCATTGGAATGTGAGCCTCCAAGCAAGCTCTTGCGAATGATGTACTGTGTTATCGGGACATGGCTAAGAAGTAGCTTTTCCCCAGAATCAAATAGTTAGCAACAATAACAATGCAGAGGTACTGAGATATTAGGGTGGAAATCACCTTGCATGGGAATGTCACTGAGAAAGTACTTTGCAGCAAGGATCGAGCAGTTACATTTGTATCCAGGATATTTAGTACAAACTGAACAAGGCTAAATAAAAGTGTGCCTGGTATTGCCTCTTATTGTGAGCATTTTCATCAATACCTTTTTGGGAGAGATAAAGTTACAGTAGTGTCCTACCACAAGCTACTTCAATGTATCTTCCTCAACTTAGTTTTATTTGGTTTAAAGCATCTGCAAAGAATGTTACTTTGCAGAGATATCATCTCAAGATCAGACTAAGCAAAGGAAATAGATGTACATTGGTAACATGCTGTCCAGAGCAGCATATTGTTATGAAAAAAAGTTAAGGATTCAAATATAAATTGTGAAACTTCCCAAATTAACATGAGCACCATACTCTAGAAGTCATCAACCCAGCAGAACAGTGGAATCTGAAAGACAAACATCTTGCACAATTCAAGCAAACTGTATATTATGATGAAATACTGCAGGAAGTAGTGATAAGCAGTTCTAATGAGCGATTCACAAAAATTAATAGGATTGTGCAGCATCTGGGGTGGCCTGAGATGTGTTCTAAATGTGTCAAATATTATTTGCCCTTAAATCCCTGATGGACAATACATGTTCATTTTGTTCCAGATCATGGCTTTTCCTATTATCTACATTAAAATGACTGGATTGGAAGATTATAGTTAGCACATCTGCAATTTCTGCTCATATCCCTCAGCAGATTAGAGTGCATCTCAATCAGGCAAGAGTGAGTACTGCAGATGCTAGAGATTAGAGTCATAAGTGTGGTGCTGGAAAGGCACATCAGGTCAGGCAGCTTCGGGGAGCAGGACACTCAACATTTCAGGCAAAAACCTTTGATCAGGAATTAGGGCTTTTGCTCAAAAAAAAGTCGATTTTCCTGCTCTGCATCTCAATCAGAATGGGTGACTTATCCACATTAAGTACTTTGACTTAATTCAGTTTTTCACTAATTTAAATTGATTGCTCTCAGGTTCAAAAGCTCTCTACCCTAGCATTTTGACTTTGTTTAAAGTCCTCCAGAATGGAGAATTACAAAGATTCACAATTTCTCTTGGATTTCAGTCTTATGTTGTCAATTCATTACCCTGAGAATATGAGTCTCTAACTCTTGCAGTCTCTACACAAGTAGGCACCCCTCAGAATCTTAAGTTTAAATAATAGTACTTTTGATTCTTCTACATTCACTTAGAAGCTTCTATTTTCTGCGACATATGCTGTCTATTAAAAATCCTCTTTCAGGCTGCTAAGTGATCAGTTGGGACTTGAGCCCAGACATCCTGGTTCAGAAGTAGGTACATTACCAAAGTTTATTCTTTTTAGAGATGCTCTGACACAAATCTGGATTTTTTTTTTCCTTTAACCACCAAATCACCAGTGTTACAAGTTAAAATGTTCACCTAATCAGCACCAGGAGCAGTGCAATATGACTGCTGTTTTATTTTAAAATCTCCCTCAAAATTAGCAGTGTTTAAGTCAAAGTGAAGAGCCCAACTCAGTTTGTTTTTTTAAAAACCACTGATCCAGAATGTTATTGCATACCTCTGAAGCCAGGAGAGCTCAAACTGTGGTCTCCTGGGTCAGAGGTAGGGACACTACCACAAGAGCCCAAAAATCCTTGGATGTTTAAACAGCACATCACACACACCTCTAGAGACTGAATTAGTACTTGTGTTATATTTAGTACCTGTCACCTGAGTACCATTGACACTTAATTCAATTAACAGATTGCTGAGAGGGTTAATTAAAACTTGGTGAGATTGGGTGAAATATCAGTTCAGTTCCCAGTAATATATTGCTCCTGGATTTTCATGCCAGTGATAATCTGATATCATACCATTTACATTAACTTTTCCCCTAGTTTTCTGAACATATTTGTCTAATTGATTGACCTTTTGTCCTGAATTACAATCCCACCTGATAGGTGATGACGATGACAGTGTGCATAGAAAGGTCAATCAGTGCTCCATATAAAAAAAAATATCTTCCCTGTAGAAAAACTATTTGCAGATGTCTGTAGCATTTCATAGAGTGAAGTCTTAAGCTGACTTAATTCTTGTAACATGTTCATTTTGCTTTGTCTAAACAGATATGAGGTATAAGGAGGATATTACTAAAAATGGAGAGGGTTCAGAAAAGGATTTCCAGGATGTTGCTGGGAGTGGGGGTTTGAGTTATATAAAAAAAAATAAGCTGGATAGACTGGGACATTCTTTCACTGGAGGGTAGGAGGAGGGATGACCTTATAGAGATTTATAAAATCATGAGAAGTATTAAAAAAAGTGAATAGTAAAGGTCTTTTCTCTATGGTGTGGGAGTTCAAATGTAGGGGGCATATTTTTAAGGCGAGAGGAGAGTTTTTAAACAAGACGGACATGAGGACTAATCACTTCACACAGAAAGTGAGTGGAGTGAACTACCAGTAGTAGTAGTGGATGAACCTACAAATACAAATTTAAAAGACATTTGGATAAGTACATGAATCAGAAAGGTTTGGAGGGAGATGGGCCAAATGCAGGCAGCTGGGACTAGCTTAGTTTAGGAACATGGTCAGAGTGGACTAGTTGGTTCAAGGGCTTGTTTCCATGCTGACTGACTATGACTCAGAGATACTATTTCTTCCAAATGTGGTGGCATAGACTATTATAGTGGTGTAAATGTAATTATATTAGAAGTTGAAGTGAAGTAGGGAGAAAACATTGGACTGTAATCAAATGAACATTTTCTGAATTAGCTCAAGATATTTTTTCCATGAAGATGGATCAAACAGGCAATTGGACATCAAACATAGCAAGCAAGCTGCAGATTATCTCATTCAGCAGATTTGATCGGAGATTGAAAAGCACATAACTCCTTTTCAGAACAAGTTCTGCTCAATTAATATTTACTGGTCATCAATGGATCCTTGTGCCTCTGTTAAAATGTACATATACCTAATTTCAAAATATGTTCCATAACAGTTTTGACAAAAGAAACAGAATTATACTAATCTCAGGTGTGAGTTGCATTTTGTAAGTGATGATTAATTATACACTTTACTTGGCTGGATCCAATTTGTTGATCTTTACTCCCCATCACCTAAATTTAATGCATACTTTTCCCCAGTTGATCAACTTACTTGGTACTGGGCTCCAGATAAGCAATCAGACCCAATGCAACAAATTGCTTGATTTTACACACAATAATATATTATTGTCTAAGTCTGAGACTGTTGTATTGAAAATACAAGGCAATAAAAGTGCTAAAATCTGAAAGGCAACAAGCCATTTGATACAATATTTGACTTGCCATAGTTATAGGTATTTAAATACAATAATGATAAACTTACAAAAAAAAGTTAAGTTCTGGATATTGTTTTGTATAAGTCCTAGATTCGAGCTAATTTATGAAAAATTAAAGCATACCATTCACAACAATTCAAAAATGAAGTACAAGAACATGGATATAAATAAGTTAAATTCTTGGTCAATAACTTAAGCCAGTGTTGTAGTTAATTTGCTCACCTTTCGAGGCATGTTGCTGGTAATGCAGCCAATCCTTTGCACATTTTGGCAGCTCCTTTGCTTTGGTGCCTCTCAGCAAGATAAAATTGCTCTGAACTTGAGCTTCTTCTGCTGCTTGCTGCTGTGCCATGTAGATTATATACAGACTTTCCTCCCTTGAGTGACGCTGGCTGGTCAGCCAATTAAATCTTTCAAAAGTGATTATAGTCCAGGGATCGCATGAGTGCCTCACTCTAAGGAGGGATCTGCAGACTACAGCCTCCAGCAGTGTGCATAGAAAGGTCAATCAGTGCTCCATAAAAAAAACATATCTTCCCTGTAAAAAACTATTCGCAGATGTCTGTAGCATTTCATAGAGTGAAGTCTTAAGCTGACTTAATTCTTGTAACATGTTCATTTTGCTTTGTCTAAACAAATCTTCAGCATAAATCTACTGTACTTAATGATCTGCATACTTTGAATTTAAAATAGCACTAAGCAATGAGTTTTTCCATGCTAATGAAAGCAAACTGCTGAAAGAATTTCCAAAGACAAAGAGGGCATGCTGAAACCAGACAACTTGTATGTGGTAGACAAAACGCGTTGATGGCAAAGGAAGTTGTAACTTGAAAATTATTTGTGAATTTTCCCAGACAACAATATCCTCAGAGCAGGTTGTTAGCTCGCTGTGGGCCAGAAGTAAGTTGTTCAGCATTCAGCACAGAAGGGAGAACCTAATTTTGTAAGTGCAGCCCTTCATCAGAACAGTACACAGTTATCAGTAACATCTGCTGCTTAGCAGAGTACAGCAAAAACAACAACAAAAAAAGAGGTTTTTTCCCCCAGTTTTTACAGTGGTTGAGTAGAATGGGTGCTGGAATGTTTGTGGTTCTTTTCATTATAGATTTTGACAGGGTAGAGTTGGGGCTCGTGATACTGAGATTCTCATCTCTGTGTTGTAGAGATGTATTTGAATATTGCAGAGATGTACACGAGAGTGTAAAATGATTACAAACTTCATTTCAAAACTTTATTTTCCAGCGGAAAATGTTTTGGAATGTATGCTGAACAATGTTTTGGAATGTATGCTGAACAATGTTGTAAAATTTGCTGTTATTCCTTTTTACTAAATGTGTTTTTGTAACAGTGTTTCACCTTTTAAATTTCTGAACAGATGTGCTCCAACTTGGCCTTCTCCAACTTAATTGGACCAAAAGGTAATTCACTAAAAATCGGAGAAATGTAGAATCAAGCTCATCTTCCCATTCACACAATCAGTCTCTTAACAAGTGATGATAATGTGATTTCTTTTGTTCTGAAATATTGCCTTTCATTTACAGATTCAGGTGTCTATCAACATCCTGCTGAGGTAAATCTCTCTTTTTCCTTTGGCTTATCTACTCTCTCTAAATTGTCAGACTAGTTTCACATGAGTTGAGATTTCCTCCACCTAAATATTGGGAAGACTGAAGTCATTGTTTTTGGTTTCCACGCCACTCTGTTCCTTAACTACAGACTCCAGGAGATGGAGGAAGACTGAGAGTTGGAGCTCAGATTCTACAAGATAGAGATTGCCACGCCAGACTACAACTGTATGTCCCTTTATCAGCACTACATTTCACTCTTCACTCTTTCCCCTCCTTCCCAGAATAACAATGGGCTTTGCTTTTGTCCTAATTTTCCTCTCCAACAGTCTCTACATTTGAAGGAGCATCCTTTGCCATTTCTAATACCTCCAGCAGGATGCCAACACTAAACACATCTTCCCTTGTCAACATTCTACTGGGACCATTCCCTCTGTGGTACCGGTCCACTCCTCCACCACTTCTAACACTTCCTCTCTTTCCATGGTACATTCCCATTCAATCACACAAGGTATAACACTTGCCTGTTCATCTCCACAATTCTCAAGGTCCCAAATACACTTACCAGATGAAGCAGCATTTCACTTGCACTTCTTCCAATATAGTTTACTGCATTGTCCCCTGCTCACAATTTGTTCTCCTTTACATAGGCAAGGACAAGCACAGACTGGGAGACTACTTTGTGGAAAGCCTCCATTCTGTCTGTAGGAATGACCCCATCATCTCAGTTGCTTGCCAGTTCAACAAACCATCTTGCTCTCGTACTTGCTGCAGTGTTCCAATAAAGCTCAACATAAGCTGGAGGACCAACATCTTTTCCAGCTGGGCCAACATTTATTGCCCTTGAGATGGTGGAAGTGAGTTGATTTCTGGAACTGCTATAGTCCAGTTCTGCAGGCCTGGCCTACAATGCCATTGAGAAGGAAGATCCCGGATTTTGACCCAGCGACAATGATGGTGACATGGTGATATTTTTAAAGTCAGGAATGGTGAGTCATTTCGAGAAATTGGAAATTGTGGTGTTCCCATGTGTCTGCTGCCCACCTCATTGTAGACTGTAGTGATCAGAGGTTTACAAGTTGCTGTCAAAGGAGCCTTGGTGAATTTCTGCAGCATGTTTTGTAGATAGTACACAGCTACTACTGAGTATTGGTGCAGAGGGAAATCAGTAATTGTAGATGCGGCACCAATAAAGTGGACAGTTTTGTTCTGAATGATGTGTTGGGTGTTGTTGGAGATGCACTCATTAAGCAAGTGAGGAGTATTCCATCATATTCCTGATTTGTAGATGATGGACAGGCTTTGGGGAGTCAGGAGGTGAGTCAGATATGCCAGGATTCCTAGCCTTTGATCTACTCTTGTGGTCACAATATTTATATGGCTAGTCTAATTCAGATTCTTGTCAATGATAACCACTTGTGAAGAATTCAGTGATGGTGGTGCCATTGAATGGTCAAGGGGCAATTCTTAGATTATCTTTTGACGAGATGGTCATTGCCTGGCATTTGTGTGATGCAAATGTTACTTACCATGTGTTATCATAAATCTGGATATTGTCTGTATTTGCTGTATTTGAACGTGGACTGCTTCAGTATCTGAGGGGTCATGAATGGTGCTGAACGTTTTGCACTTATTGGTGAACATCCCCACTTCTGACCTTAGGATCGATGGTAGGTCATTGATGAAGCAGCTGAAAATGACTGGTCTGAGGACATTCGCCCCGAGGGACTCCTGCAAATATATCCTCAGGCTGAGATTATTGATCCCTACCACCCACCCTCCCTTTGTGCTAAATGCCACTCCAATCAGAGGAGAGTGTTTTTCTCTGATGGCCATTAACTCTGGTTTTGCTCAGGCTCCTATTACCAAATTTGGTTAAATGCGGCCTTGATGTCAAGGGCAGTCACTCACACCTCACCTCAATTCTAGAATTCACTCTTCTGTCTATGTTTAAAACAAGGTTGAGATGATGCCAGGAGCTGAGTGGCCCTGGTGGAACCCAAACTGAGCATCAGTGAGCAGGTCATTGCCAACCTGGAACCACCAGCTACCTGCTCTGAGTTTTATGTAGAGAATTGTCCACATCAGACTTCTCAGTGTTATGTGGAACAATAGGAAACTCTACATAAGTGAAGTAAAAAAAAAGGTATAAATGTATGTAAATAAGTGCCTTGTCTCCCAATTCAAACTGAAGGGGGGTGATAAACTGCCCCGTGTTTACCATGGAGCAAGGCCCACATCGGGAGAGCCAGCAGTATCCATTTTAAAGCAACAGTATTCATTCTAAAACAGCAGCTGCCAGCCCGACCACATGATCGGGAGAAGGGGGGCCCAAAGACAGATCCGAATACATACCGGACCAGACACTAGTCAGGACTCCAGACAATGGTCATGACTCACAGATCGAAACCCACCTTATAATCTCGTCAAGGTTCCAACTAACACACACCCATAACCTGATCATGCAAAACAGTCCTGCACAAAAGGCAAACACCAAACGAACAGGATGAATCTAACAGACACTTTGGAAGTAACAAACCGGGGTGCTAGCCTCCAGCCCTCATGGAGAGACAAGCAGATAGCACCCGGACCCATGTACGTAAAGATAAACAGCACACCTTTTGTGTATACTGCCAACTCTCCGAGGACGGCAGGAAGCTTGACATTCACACATACTCCAGCCATGATTGCCACCATTCACACTCATTCATACCCAATCTCCTACACCCTGACTCATGAAGTATATAACTTGTAACATCGTGCGGGGAAGGGGAGAGCGATCGAGATTCGGACCTCAGTTGGTCTCCACCGGTGTTAAACACTTTAATAAATTACCGATTGTTGAACCGCACTCTGGGCTCGGACTGAGATCATTTCATCCGCGCTAATAATTGGGGGCTCGTCCGGGATGACGACAGCTGCTGGATCTCTGCGAAGGCTCAGGGTGAGTATCTTTACTCTTTTACCTCTCCCGTAAAGGTTCCCCAGAGCCCCGCAAGGGACTCCGCTGCCGGCCATTATCCGAACCTGGTAACAGAGTGGGTCCGGCAGTCAGGTAACGATAGAGTACTCTGTAAGAGTGTGTGTGTGTGCGTGTGTGAGTGATCCTCCGCGGGTGGGCGATTGGGATCGCGAAGCACTGGTAAAGGTGTGCATGAGACCGTTTTGATTTTCGTTTACTGTCATTTATTGTTGACGTGTTCTAGTAACTGATGGACTGAATTTCCCTGGACTGACAACTTGAGGCACGAGACCTCGACAGATTGACCCCCCTGTGTAAAACACCAACAAACAAAGCCTTCCTGGATAACCTCTGCAGTGGGAGTTTAGGGGATCCCATTATACATTGAGCCCGGTTTTAATTTTGGCGCTATTCCTTGAGTCCGCGGTAGGGTCTGGAAGGCCTACGCGTGCGACAAGACGAGAAGTCCTCCAAACCAGCCCGACGAGCGGAGCCTCTGGACCAAGCTTTCGCCCATTGCCTCTGCAATCCCGGGTGGTGGCCTCTGTGGGATTAGCGCGAAGAGGTCTGAGTTCATGCCCCCCACCCCCCCCTGCACATAGGCCCCTGATTCACGCCCAGTGCTGGCGGGTACACACGGCCGCTGAACTTCAGACGGTGAGAGAAAGACTCACGGGTTTTTTTTTAGGTTGCGCGCCCTGGTACAGGCCCGCGCCTCGCCCTTTTTATTTCATTTTTGGTTTTTTTTAGTGGTCTGCTGGTCTGCGCTCACGCCGTTTCCCCCCCTTGCACACGGGCTCCTGGTTCACGCCCGGTGTTCGCTGGGCACGCACGGTCAGTTGGGCGTTAGGCAGTGAGAGTGAGACTCACAGTAACCCGGGGTCGCGCGATCGGGTATAGACACGTGCCCCGTTTGTACCTAACCCACACCTGCCTTCATCGACCCGGGGGGCTAGGTCCGATTTCAGGGAGTGGGCTCCCCGACTGGGAGGTGAATAAGTTAGCGCCAGTTACATCTCTTGCGCTCCCACACTGGTAGTGTTGTTATTTCTAAGTCTTCTTTCCATTAAGCCCGCTGCGCACTCCCCCCCCGCCCACCCCCCACAACATGGCTGGCTGCGCGGCCGGCGATTTAGAATGGGGGCCAGAAGGCTCCCTTACACGTTTCATAGCCGACGAGAATAAAAAGGTCATCAAGGCTATGCTCCGATCGGGCTGGCGGCCCGTCGATCCGCTGGATGCCCAGGGGAGTGGTGGGCCCGCCAGAAAAGGGATAGATACGAGAAAGCCTGCGTCCTTGTGCTTCAGGCACATGTTAGGCTCGCTAGCAAGGTCCAACTATACGTGCAAGATAAGCAGAAACAGGCCTCAGAACACCTCGAAGCCCAGGCGCTTGCCAACCGTATGATCCTACCGACATTATCTGAGCCTCCAAGCGCCCCGCCGTCCCCCACCTGGGACTGGGAGGGGCTCGTGGACAACACAGGCCCCCGGGAAACACACACAAGCCTAGCTCACGCCGCCCTGGTTAAAGTTGAATATACCCCCGGAGGTGGGGAGAAGGGGAAACCAGCGTCCCAAACCCACAACCCCCACTTTAAAATGACATATGTCTCCTTAACCCCGGGTGATTCCAAGAAACTCCTGGACAGGCTCCCCACCCTCAAGACCCACCACAACAATGCTGAATTTTGGCAGCGGCTAAGAGAAATGCAGATCTGCCACAACCTCCACAATAGGGACGTGGCCGGTCTGGTCCGGACCAAACTCCCGGAGAACCTGTGGTCCAGGCTCCGATCTGTGCACCAGAATGGGTCCTGGTGCGCCAACCTCAGCGACAGCCGTCGCAAACAGGAGGCCGCTCTTGCAGACTTTAAGGCCGATGTCTGACACCCCTGTGTCAGAATCATCTCCGATGCCATCGTGGGGGTACAGTTACTGCTAGTTCTGGCCTGGCTCCTGGTGGCATGTCACTCATGCCGCCAACATAAGAAACGAAAGGCCAGAAAGGCCATGCTCCACGCCATAGACTCCTGGCGAGTAATCAGACACCACGAGCTCACGGGGCTCGAACTAATGTAACCATCTCCCGGGACTATCCAAAGGCCCCATGACTGCAGCATGACGGCCGGCGGAATGTACCGGGCAGGGTAACAGCTTTTAAGATGTCGGCTTCGGGGGTGTGGACGTGGCCAAACTGTTGCCGAAAGGGGGGACTGAAGGGGTGTGATAAACCGCCCCGTGTTTACCATGGAGCAAGGCCCACATCGGGAGAGCCAGCAGTATCCATTTTAAAGCAACAGTATTCATTCTAAAACAGCAGCTGCCAGCCCGACCACATGATCGGGAGAAGGGGGGCCCAAAGACAGATCCGAATACACACCGGACCAGACACTAGTCAGGACTCCAGACAATGGTCATGACTCACAGATCGAAACCCACCTTATAATCTCGTCAAGGTTCCAACTGACACACACCTATAACCTGATCATGCAAAATAGTCCTGCACAAAAGGCAAACACCAAACGAACAGGATGAATCTAACAGACACTTTGGAAGTAACAAAGGGGGGGTGCTAGCCTCCAGCCCTCACGGAGAGACAAGCAGATAGCACCATTTACCCATTTACGTAAAGATAAACAGCACACCTTTTGTGTATGCTGCCGACTCTCCGAGGACGGCAGGAAGCTTGACATTCACACATACTCCAGCCATGATTGCCACCATTCACACTCATTCATACCCAATCTCCTACACCCTGACTCATGAAGTATATAACTTGTAACATCGCGCGGGGAAGGGGAGAGCGATCGAGTTTCGGACCTCGGTTGGTCTCCACCGGCGTTAAACACTTTAAAAAATTACCGATTGTCGAACCACACTCTAGGCTCGGACTGAGATCATTTCATCGGCGCTAACAAAACCTTGTTTACACAGTTGACTTCCTTTTGCTCAGTGTTGAAATCTCATTTTTGAGATTTCACCATATTTTCCCATTTAGCAGCTGGGAAACATTAGCCCAATGTTTCTGCTTAAACTGTGTGTGCTAAAACTGGGGCAGAATTATTTAAAGAGTCTTATTTTAATTCCACAAGGATATCATTGCAATTATGTGGAGTGGTCATATTTGAATACTTTAAATAAAGTTATGTTGTGAATTCAATTCCCATTTGGGTTGGTTGGCTGGCAGAACAAATTTGACTAGATGTGAAGGACTGTAAAAAAGTCACAATTAGCTTCAGGCTGGAGATGAAACAATTCTTTTCTGTAACTCTCTTATTTAACAAGAAAGTTCATGATAGAAGTTGAAAAGAGCTTTGCTTCTCCATGTGATTAAGAGCAGACAATGTAAGGCGGGACTTGGTCTTGAACCTCATGACCTCCTACTTGGGCGTCCATCTGTCTACCATAGAAATTGCTGGGCCCCTCCCCCCCACAGTTATGATCTGGATTAAAAATGTAATTGTACTGGAGATGAGATTCCGAAAGTTTAAATGCTGTGACGCCCTGCAAGAACATCCTGTTTTTCCAAGTAGAAAGCAATCCTAGAAACAGGAAGTTCTTTCCAAGATGACTGTGCATTCTTTAAAGTAACAGTGCATCAATTAACCATCTGAGCGCAGCTTACAACTTAATATAGATGCGGACTACAGCCTAATTTTGTTTTATCTCTTTGGATGGAGACTGTGCTGTTCGTTTTTCATTGGAAATGCAGGGAGGTCGAACTTCATTAGTGCTAAAGTAGTTTCTCATGAGTCACCATACTAACTGTGTGGTGTGGTTGATTTTGTTAGACAAAGCATGGAGAATAGATATGTATCATTACCAAGGTGAATATGTAGCTCTTAAAATGTATATCCTACATTCATTACAAAGACATTTCTTTCACAGCAACTTTGTTATTAGAGTTTTAATTCTTGGCTTAAAATTATCAAAATTCTGATGAAAGATCAAAACCTGAAAGGTTAATTCTGTTGTCCTCTCTAAAGATGCTGCCAGAGATGTGCAACAGATCCATCATTTTCTGTTCCTATTTCAGCATGTAAGTAGTTTCTATAGCACTGCACGTAAGCCGGGAGATACAGGAGTGTTTCTCTTAGGTTCCTCTTATAAATATTTGCTGTAATCCACCAATTTCCCTCGATCAGGTCTATGATTCTCCCTCTCTGCCTAGTGGTCATTCTGATATTGATTCCCTAGCCATTATCCTCAACTGTTTTTAAGGTGAACATTTGAAAACAAAGTGATTTTTTAAATTCAAAGAGTTGTTAATTTATGGAACTCACTATCAAAGGAAATGTCTTTAGATACTTACTAAATAGAAGCAGACAAGGACATGACAGAGAAGTAAATACACCATATCCAGAAAAGCTGATTGATTGGAAATTGATGTGTGGTATACTGTTACAGTTATGAGATTTACAAGATTATAATATTTTGAGACTGTGTGTTGAATTTAAGGTAAAGTGATTGGGATCAATTGACCTGTTCTGAAGTCTGCACAGCAGCAAGTTCAGGAGGTTTGGTTGTGAAAGATTAAAGGGGTTTCAAATTATTTCACTGCGAAGAAATTGTTTACACTTGGAGACAATGACAGTAGGCTGTTACTAATAGTAGATATGTGGCGAGTTTTGAAAGTCCCAGAAAAAATGTTAAGAGGGCTAGGTTGTAAACAGTTGTGCTTTAAACTGCCTATGTATACCTAAGATAGAGAGTTGAGGTCTCAAGGAAAGCTAATCAGCATATCTATCTGGATATAAAGCCCCACTGATTCATATTATAATTGAAATGAGCTTTGAGATGTGAGATGTATTTTTCTTAAATACTTTAGAAAATCCCAGGAGATGGATAGCAGTTATGGGCAGCAAGATGCTTTGGTATGCCCAAAACACAAAGGTGGAGAAAATATCCTATCAGGTCAAACTAGCAACTATCATAAAAATAGATAGTAAGAGTTTCTTTAACTATGAAAAAAGGAAGAGGAGGCAATAGTGAGCATATGTCCCTTAGAAAACGAGACTGGGGAAATAATAATGATAAGCAAAGCCTTGGGGACCAAACTTGCACCCCAATATGCCAACAGTTTCATGCACAAGTTTGAGCAAGACTTCTTTGCTGCACAGGACTTCCAACCAGCACTATACACCAGATATATGGATGACATTTTCTTCCTCTGGACCCATGGGGAGGAGACACTGAAACAATGGCACAATGATATCAACAAGTTTCATCCAACCATCAGACTTACCATGGGCTACTCTTTAGTATCTGTCTCATTCTTGGATACACACATGTCCATCAAGGACGGTCACCTCAGTACTTCACTGTACCGCCAACCCATTGATAACGTTGCACTACTTCACTTCTCTAGCTTTCAGCCTTAACGTATTAAAACAGCCATCCCCTGTGGAGAAGCCCTACGCATACACAGAATCTGTTCAGATGAGGAGAATCGTGACGGACACCTTCATAATGACAGGGTACGATGCTCAACTCATTGATCGCCAACTTCGACGTGCCACAGCGAGAAATGGTAATAACCACCTCAGGAGACAGACATGGGATGCAACTCATATGGTACCCTTCTTTGTCAATACTTCTCAGGAGCAGAGAAACTACACAGTGTTCTTCGCAGCCTGCAACACATTATCGATGAGGATGAGCATCTCGGCGAGGCCTTCCCTACACCTCCATTTCTTGCCTTTAAACAACTACAAAGCCTTAAACAGGCCATTGTTTGCAGAAAATTGTCCAGTCTTCAGGACGACAACAACCACAACACTGTACAATCCTGTCACATCAACTACTGCAAGACATGTCAGAATGGCGACATGGATACCACCATTACAGGTAGGGACACCACCCACCATGTACACGGCAAGTACCCATACGCTGCAGGCAACAATGCCCCAAGGCATGGTACATTGGCGAGACCAAGCAGACACTACAATGGATGATTGGATATCTTTGTGCAACAATCGTCAGCCAGGAGTGTTCTCTCCCAGTTGGGGAACACTTCAGTGGTCAGAGACATTCGGCCTTAGATCTTCAGGTGACCATCCTCCAAGGTGGACTTTGGGATATGCAACAGTATTGAGTGGCCGAGCAGAGGCTGATAGCCAAGTTCGGTTCTCATGGGGATGGCCTCAACCAGTACCTTGGGTTCATGTCACACTACAGGTGACCCACTACGCTATACACTCTCACACACGCATACAAGCACACACACTTACATACTCACACACTCATGCAGACGCTCTTTCATACACATATTCTCTCTCAGACACACATGCATACACCCCCTACACTCACACCAACACACACACCCTCTTACAGGCTCATCACACTCATGCACACAGTCTACCAAGCACACACACACAAACACACGCTCTCTCATGAGCACCTACACTCACATGCATATACTCACACTCTCTCTCCCTGACATGAGCACGCGTGCATGCACGCATACACATACATGCGCACACACACACACACACACACGTACGTCTATGGGGTGAATTTGCATTTGCAGAATTGTATTTGCAGATACATTCTATTTTTGCTCAAAACGCACACAACCTGTAGATAATCAATGCAGGCAATCAGTCCATATAACATTTTATAAACTATTACTTTGGAAATAGAACCAGTCTGACTCAAGATCGGTATACAGACGGATTCTAACCTCGCACCTTTAATGCATTGTCTGTGTTGCGATGTCACCTTTTTTTTATAAAACCTTAAGTTATCTTGAGAATGTAACTTACAAGAAGTTCTGAGATTTACATATTAATGAACCAAAACCTGCAACCCATTTAAAAGAGGACAGACTTAACAGCAATCTAGGTTTATTCAATATATTATTTCAGTTGCAGAAAACTGTGATGTTTCACTCTAAATTCTGTATCATATGATCCTTTTCCATAGCTACCTGATGAAGGCGCAGTGCTCTGAAAGCTACTGCTTCCAAATAAACCTGTTGGACTATAACCTGGTGTTGTGTGTTTTAACTTTGTCCACCGCAGTCCAACACTGGCACCTCCACATCAGAGCAAATAGATGGCAGGGGACTTGAGCAAATACTTTGCACCAACATTGAAGGTAGAGGACGCTGATAGCATTACAAAAATACACAATTATCAAGAGGCTAATGGTGGGGAGAAAATAAGCATAATAACAATCAATAGAGAAAAACTACGAGGTAAACAGCTGGGGCTAAAGTCTGATAAGTCTTTTGAAATTGATCAGTTGTTACAGAATAGAGGGATTTAGGAGTCCTTTTGTAGAAGTCACAAAAGGATAGCACACAAGTCCATCAGAGAATAGGGAGGATAAATAGAACATTGGCTTTTATTTCAAAAGGAAATATAAAACAGCATAAAAATAGTGATACCCTGTGAAAACTATAAAAGCACTGAAGTGACCACAGCTGAAACACAGTGTACTATTTTACTTCCCTAATGTAAGGAAAGATATATTGACATTGGAGGCAGTCCAGACAAGGTGTATTAGGTTGATTCGGGTATGGAGGGATTATCTTAATGAGGTAGGGTTGAATAGATTGGGCTTGTACTCATTGGAGTTTAGGACAATGAGAATGATCTTTATTGAAACGTATAAAATTCTTCAGGGGATTGACAGCCTCAAATGCAAAGACATTGTTTCCACTTATGGAAGAGTCTAGGACATAATCTCAGAGAAAGGAATTTAAAACAGAGATTAGGAAGATTTTTTTTTCCCTCATAGAGTGGTGAATCTGTGAAATTCTTAACTTCACAGGACTATCAAAACTGGAACATTGAGAATCTTCAAGGTTGAGATAGACAGATTTTTTTTATCAATAAGGGACTCAGAATTAGTAGGGTAAAGGCATAAAGGCAGCCTTTAGCATTGTCAAATCAGCCATGAACTCATTGATGGTGGAGCAGACTCAATGGGCTTAATGGTCCACTTCTGCTCCTGTATCACATGGTCTTGTGATCTTATGATTTCTATGATGAATCAATATTGTGTTTAATTGGTTTGCAAGTGGTTAATCTGTTGGCTGTTCTTCTTCAACACGATCATATTAGTGATCTACAATGTAAATTTCATCCTATCTTCCAACCAACAGCTGTCTCACTTAAGCATCTACATCAGTTTACATGATGCTTGATAAATATAGTTCTTACTAGGCTGAGAGAATGGAAGTAAAACTGATTACATATTAAGTGACATCCACAGCCATATAGTGGAGGTAACCAGGATCTCAGCCACTTGATGAAGAGCTATTGAGAGACCGGTATCTTCTTTTTCAGGGATGCCCTATCAAGTCATCCCCAAGATCAAGGACCCTGGAAGTGGAAGTCCCATCCACTTACAGTTGCTGGCCAATCAGAAGCTTGCAGATCTCAAAGTTCATCAGTGTCAAAGAGGTTTATTGGCATTGTATGGATGAGGCCTAAAATCAGTGTTGGAACCGAGGTCAACAACTGAGTGATAGCAGGAAGAAGCCCCCAAGAAAGGGTCATGGAAGCTGAGCGTGAGGGTGTTGGTAGCAAGGCTGGCTTTCTGTGAGATCGCCCCCTTTCCAATTCTTCAATCAGGCTTTGGGTTCCTGACACTGAAGAACCCAGCTCCCTCACCAGAAGCCCGTAAGCAAACTGCCAGTGCTTTCTATACAGGTCCCATGTCTGGTACAGGACTGCCCACTTCTGGATTAACATTAGGGTGAGGCCCTTAAGTGAACATTGTTGTATGGGGCAGATGGTGCCAGTGGGGTTGGCTGGCATCTAAGGTAAGCTCTGCTATTTAAGGTACAAAGGACTATTTTTGGAAGCAGGTAACCAATGTTTGTTCGCAGTCAGTTCAGGTTACTCAATGTGCTGAATCCATGCAGTTAACAGTAATGTGTCCAGCCTGATGTCTCATGAGAAACAATCACATAATTCAGATGAAATGTCACTAGCTATTAAGATGTACATAATTTTGTTATTACTTTCATCAAGAACGAGCCTTCCTTCTGCCGAAGACTTTGTATGGACATCCTTCCCTTGGTATCAGGAACTCAGACTAATGCCAATAGGATGGCATTTCAGGTACTTCTAGTGGACACGGGCATAATATATCCCATGCTTACAATGGTGAGGTTTTGTAATATATAACAAGCATTAGCTCCTGACCTAACGGCATCAGTTAGTGGAAGAATGGGAATGGTCTGACTGAACTTTGGCAGAAGCTGGCAAGTGGTAAGGTACTCATGTACCACCCTCCAGCTTGATTCCTTCCTGCCACCAAACTTGTCTAAAGTGCAGGCATTAAATTCTAGCACCATTGAGACTTCTTATTTTATTCTGTTTGTTCTGATGCCTTCCCATCTCATTAGATTAATCATAAACAATACTACTTGGAAAATGTAAAACCAGTTAGGGGACAAAGAAAGATCATTTGGAAAATCTCAAAAACCGTAGCAAGGATCTTGAGTTTAATAGTACCACATATGATTTTCCTCACTGCAATATTGACTTTAACTACCTTGGACCTGAGCACTGAAACTTCTTTGCCATAAATCTCTTGACATCACCACACAAGGGTGGCATGGTGGCTCAGTGATTAGTATTACTGTCTCACAGCACCAGGGACTTGAGTTCTATTCAACCCTTGGATAATTGTGTTTGTGGAGTTTTCACATTCTCCCTGTGTCTGCATAGGGTTGCTCCTCTACATTGGGGAGACAGGCCGCCTACTTGCGGAACATTTCAGAGAACACCTCTGGGACACCCACACCAACCAACCCAACCGCTCTGTGGCTGAACACTTTAACTCCCCCTCCCACTCCGCCAAGGACATACAGGTCCTTGGCCTCCTCCATCACCAGATCATGGAAACACGATGCCTGGAGGAAGAGGGCCTCATCTTCCGCCTAGGAACCCTCTAACCAAAAGGGATGAATGCAGATTTCTCCAGCTTCCTCATTTTCCCTCCCCCACCTTATCTCAGTCCCAACCCTCGGACTCAGCACCACCTTCTTGATCTGCAATCTTCTTCCCGATCTCTCCGTCCCCACTCCCTCTCCGGCCTATCACCCTCACCTTAACCTCCTTCTACCTATCGCATTCCCAGCGCCCCTCCCCCAAGGCCCTCCTCCCTACCTTTTATCTTAGCCTGCTTGGCACACCTTCCTCATTCCTGAAGAAGGGCTTATGCCCGAAACATCGATTCTCCTGCTCCTTGGATGCTGCCTGACCTGCTGCGCTTTTCCAGCAACACATTTTTCAGCTCTGATCTGCAGCATCTGCAGTCCTCACTTTTTCCATAGGGTTGCTCAGGTTTCCTCCTGCAGTTCAAAGATGCACTGGCTGGTAGATTGGTCATGTTAAATTACTTCAGTGTCCAGCAACCTGCAGGCTAGTGGGTCTGGGTTGAATCTCTTTGGAGGGTCAGTGGGGACTTAATGGGTCAAGTGGCCTACTTCCACACTGTAGAGGTTCTAGCATAACTTTTTCCTTTTTATAAGACTCTCCCTAAAACTGCCTGTTTGGCCAAACATATGGCGACTTGTCTTAATATTTCCTCCTGTTGTTAGGTACCAAATTTTGATTTACAATGCTCCGGTGAAGCACCTCAGTACATTTACAATGTTAAGAATGCTATTTCAATGAAAGTTGTTTTGCAGTACTGGTAATATTTAGATTAATGTGACCATACAAAAATCCTCTTTATGCTATCTTTAGGATAATGCTTACCTGTTCAAAATAATAACTTCTCTACAATACTGCACAAAGGACTCACATAACATAGCATAGTACAGAAAGGAGAGAGTGGAAGATGAGGTCTGGAATTCTCCCAGCTCCTGAACAACACGGATATTGATGCATTCCTTGGGAAAACATGGCAAGATTTGGGAAATTAGATTCTTCGAGTCGAGAAAACATCATCTGATTTTACACTCAGCGTTTGAACAGTGGGATGAGAATCTTGCTAGTGAGAGGCAATGGTCCTACTTGTAGGCATTTACATCGCATCAGGACCGAACCTGGCCTCCTTTATAAGTAGTTTGTTGTCCTTTAATATGGTGGAGAGATATAGGTGGTGACAATTGCCAAAAGAGTCAGGGAGGGTAGCTGAAAATCACCTCCTGCTCCTCCAAGACTCCACCTTGTGAGCACCCCAACATTTCAGGATACACTCCACATTACTGGATGAGAAACACATGAGCTGGTAGCTAGGACCCACATCAGTTGTGAAGCAGCCTTCTAATTGTGGACTTTCCAGCCATTAAAGTACTCATGATGCAGCGAAGGTGCAGAAGAGCTACAGTCATTTGTCTTCCATGCAGTGCTGTGCAGATGAGGGAGGGACAATGGAGCTTATACTATATTTAGAGGGGCAGTCAGATCACGATGGTAAAAACAATAACTGCAGATGCTGGAAACCAAATACTGGATTAGTGGTGCTGGAGGAGCACAGCAGTTCAGGCAGCATCCAAGTAGCTTCGAAATCGACGTTTCGGGCAAAAGCCCTTCATCAGGAATAAAGGCAGTGAGCCTGAAGCGTGGAGAGATAAGCGAGAGGACGGTGGGGGTGGGGAGAGAGTAGCATAGAGTACAATGGGTGAGTGGGGGAGGAGATGAAGGTGATAGGTCAAGGAGGAGAGGGTGGAGTGGATAGGTGGAAAAGGAGATGGGCAGGTCGGACAAGTCCGGACAAGTCAAGGAGACAGTGCTGAGCTGGAAGTTTGAAACTAGAATGAGGTGGGGGAAGGGGAAATGAGGAAGTTGTTGAAGTCCACATTGATGCCCTGGGGTTGAAGTGTTCCGAGGCGGAAGATGAGGCGTTCTTCCTCCAGGCGTCTGGTGGTAAGGGAGCGGCGGTGAAGGAGGCCCAGGACCTCCATGTCCTCGGCAGAGTGGGAGGGGGAGTTGAAATGTTGGGCCACGGGGCGGTTTGGTTGATTGATGCGGGTGTCTCGGAGATGTTCCCTAAAGCGCTCTGCTAGGAGGCGCCCAGTCTCCCCAATGTAGAGGAGACCACATCGAGACCACATGATATTAGTGGATGTGCAGGTAAAACTTTGATGGATGTGGAAGGCTCCTTTAGGGCCTTGGATAGAGGTGAGGGAGGAGGTGTGGGCACAGGTTTTACAGTACCTGCGGTGGCAGGGGAAAGTGCCAGAATGGAAGGGTGGGTCGTAGGGGGGTGTGGATCTGACCAGGTAGTCACGGAGGGAACGGTCTTTGCGGAAGGCAGAAAGGGGTGGGGAGGGAAGTATATCCCTGGTGGTGGGGTCTTTTTGGAGGTGGCGGAAATGTCGGCGGATGATTTGGTTTATGCGAAGGCTTGTAGGGTGGAAGGTGAGCACCAGGGGCGTTCTGTCCTTGTTACGGTTGGAGGGGTGGGGTCTGAGGGCGGAGATGCGGGATGTGGACGAGATGCGTTGGAGGGCATCTTTAACCACATGGGAAGGGAAATTGCGGTCTCTAAAGAAGGAGGCCATCTGGTGTGTTCTATGATGGAATTGGTCCTCCTGGGAGCAGATACGGCAGAGGCGGAGAAATTGGGATACGGGATGGCATTTTTGCAAGAGTTAGGATGGGAAGAGGTGTAATCCAGGTAGCTGTGGGAGTCGGTGGGTTTGTAAAAAAGTCAATGTCAAGTCGGTCGTCACTAATGGAGATGGAGAGGTCCAGGAAGGGGAGCGAGGTGTCAGAGATGGTCCAGGAAAATTTAAGGTCAGGGTGGAATGTGTTGGTGAAGATGATGAATTGCTCAACCTCCTCACGGGAGTACCAGGTGGGCCAATGCAGTCATCAATGTAGCGGAGGAAGAGGTGGGGAGTGGTGCCGGTGTAACTACGGAAGATCAACTGTTCTACATAGCCAACAAAGAGACAGGCATAGCTGGGGCCCATACGTGTGCCCATGGCTACGCCTTTGGTCTGGAGGATGTGGGAGGATTCAAAGGAGAAATTGTTAAGGGTGAGGACCAGTCCGGCCAAACGAATGAGAGTGTCAGTGGAAGGGTACTGTTGGGGACGTCTGGAGACGAAAAAATGGAGGGCTTGGAGGCCCTGGTCATGCTGGATGGAGGTGTAGAGGGATTGGATATCCATGGTGAAGATGAGGCATTGGGGGCCGGGGAAACGGAAGTCTTGAAGGAGGTGGAGGGCATGGGTGGTGTCTCGAACGTATGTGGGGAGTTTCTGGACTGGGGGGATGGGATAGTGTCGAGGTAGGTAGAGATGAGTTCAGTGGGGCAGGAGCATGCTGAGACAATGGATCGGCCAGGGTGGTCAGGCTTGTGGATCTTGGGAAGGAGGTAGAACCGGGCAGTGCGGGGTTCCCGGACTATGACGTTGGAAGCTGTGGGTGGGAGATCTCCTGAGGTGATGAGGTTCTGTATGGTTTGGGAGATGATGGTTTGGTGATGGGGGGTGGGGTTATGGTCGAGGGGGCAGTAGGAAGAGGTGTCCTCGAGTTGGCGTTTGGCTTCAGCGGTGTAGAGGTGATGAAGGGCTTTTGCCCGAAACGTCGATTTCGAAGCTACTTGGATGCTGCCTGAACTGCTGTGCTCCTCCAGTACCACTAATCCAGTCAGATCACGATGCCATATTCGCAGAGGATCTGCAACACAACATCTTCTTCCACTCAGGCCAATAAGTGCTGTAAGATGTTTCCTCCACATCACTTTCCCATACAGGTCATATCCATTACAGTATCGTTTAGAGAGAAGACATTGAATGAGCTTTGGAATGTCCACTCCAGACAACTGGACGATGCACTGAGGCTACGTGATAATGAGGATCTGTGAGAGCTGCAGCATCATGCCAAGTAAGAACATGAGGACTTTCTTCAGAAGGAACAGTCTTTTCAGCATCAGCTGGCGAAGGCAACAGAGGCAGAACTTCTTCATGAGCCTCATTCTATGGAACTGAATCACAGGAAGTCATCTTCAAGTGTTTGTAAGGTTAGCGTTTTGATATTGCTGAGGCCATTATTACAATATGCAATCCCAGCTGCAAGTGCAGTTTCATTGTTTGATTGTTTTATGCTTTTCCTGTTGGTGAATGAAAGTTATGGTTAAAAACTGGTGGATGCCTTCACAAGCACCCAATGCTCCCTCTTTCAATCCCAAATGTGCATTGTATGGAAAGAGTAGCTACCTCTCAGACAGGGTGAGAACATTGTGTTGCACTAACGATAATTGTGCTCTTTCCTTTTATTCTTGTACTGTAGCTACAATTATAGTTGCTCACAAAACTGATATTGAAAAGTGAAGATGTTTGTCCAAATGTAAGAATGTCTTTACAATGCATTGTCATCTGTGTGCCCTCAGAGGGCCAGCTTCCTCCTCACCCTCCTACTGCATCTATATATAATCCCAGATGAGATGGAGCAAGTCTGCCCTACAATCGAGCCTGTTTGCCCTGGGAATCAATTGTGGCTAGAGGGCCTAGGCACTTTAAATGTGTCTTGAGCAGTGCAGCTTCACCCTCCTCAGATTCAACGCCCACATGGTTGGGTTTGCAGGCAGGGTGGGAGTGGAGGGATCATCTGGACTGTCCTGAGAGATACTTAGCGTCATAGAGTCATAGAGATGTACAGCATGGAAACAGACCCTTCGGTCCAACTCGTCCATGCCAACCAATATCCTGAATTAATCTAGTCCCATTTGCCTGCACTTGGCCCCATCCCTCAAAATCCTTCCTGTTCATATCCCCATCCAGATGCCTTTTAAATGTTGCAATTGCACTTGCCTCCACCACTTCCCCTGGCAGGTCATTCCATACACGCACTACCCTCTACATGCAAGAGTTACCCTTTCGGTCCCTTTTAAATCTTTCTCCCTCATCCTAAACTTGTGCCCTCTAGTTTTGACTCCCCTCTCCTAGGATAGAGATCTTGTCTATTTACCCTATCCATATCCCTCATGATTTATTAACCTCCATAAGGACACCCTGCTTCCTCTGACACTCCAGGGAAAACAGCACCAGCCTATTCAGCCACTCCCTCTAAATCAAAACCTCTAAGCCTGGCAACACCCTGGGAAACCTTTCCTGAACCCTTTCAAATTTCACAATATCCTTCCGATAGGAGGGAGACCAGAATTGCACACAGTATTCCATAATTAAGTCACTTTTTTTTGTTTTCTTCTTTATTGCCGAACTCCACGAAAAGCATTTTATTTTGATGGGAATTACGAAATTGGGATTCCTATGAGAGCTCATGTTGTTTCTGCAATTTCAAAGTCAATTAATCAAATTTAGGTGTTGCCTTCTAGCTTGTGCCTATAGAAAGAATATCATTATTCGTAAAGTCTACATAAACTATCATTGGATAGCTTCGCTTCCCTTGCTAGTGCTGCATTTACTAAACAAACGGCGGCACGGTGGCACAGTGGTTAGCACTGCTGCCTCACAGCGCCAGAGACCCGGGTTCAATTCCCGCCTCAGGTGACTGACTGTGTGGAGTTTGCACGTTCTCCCCGTGTCTGCGTGGGTTTCTTCCAGGTGCTCCGGTTTCCTCCCACAGTCCAAAGATGTGCAGGTCAGGTGAATTGGCCATGCTAAGTTGCCCGTAGTGTTAGGTAAGGGGTAGAGGTAGGGGTATGGGTGGGTTGCGCTTCGGCGGGGCGGTGTGGACTTGTTGGGCCGAAGGGCCTGTTTCCACACTGTAGGTAATCTAATCTAAACAATGAGTTTCTCAATGTGATTTGGCATTTAGACTCAATCCCTAAGGATTTTTGGCTGGTTAAGGATTGAATACGAATAATCAGCAGATTTTTCTAAAAGAAAAATATAAATATTTCATGTATTAATAACAACACTACTTTTTTTATTACCAGTAAGGTATATTAAACCTTAATAGAGTTTTGTGTGCAATCCCTCTTCCAGCTGGATGCCAAATGGCCCCACCCTGTCTCTGGACTGGGTAACTGGAGTGAGGTCACCACAATTGAGTGAAGATCTTGCAAACAATAGCCAGGGTGGTAGACTGTGAGCTTTGGTGGCAGGTGAGTGCAGTAGCAGAAATGGAGTGAGTGTGAAATAGCAGAGGGAAGAAGGTGTCACTTAGCCTGGAAGAATGCATAAGGTCATCAACCTTCTTCCTGTACTGCTGCTTGTTCCTTTAGACAATGGACACCACACTGGCCCATGTGCCAACCTTGGTATAGGCTGGCAGAGTCTGGTGCCATGGTCTACTCTGCCAGTCTACATCCCCTTCACTAAGATCACCAAGCCAGCAAATCAGGATGCCAACTTGCCTGTGTCAGCAACCTCCAGGGCAAATTATCTCATGTTCCAACTGTGAACGACAGTTCCTGGTTTCCAGGGATTGACATAATGTACAGCTGAAATACAGCTAAATATGGCACCACCAATGGAAACCTCAGCAGATCTCAGCAGTGCTGGGTACTCCCACTGCTGGTGTGCTCAAGTGTGGCACAATAAAGGTGACTTCCTACATAAAATGGTGCACAGTGTAAAATGGCATGAGATAACTCACTAGAGCCAATGAAGAGAAACCCTTTATGAAACTCCCCAAAATTAACCTTGAAATTATTTTTGGTAAAATTCAGCTCGATGAAATTTCCATTGATTTGAATCAACTTCTGGTTAACTAAACAAAAATGGAAATGGTGTCCAATTCACTTTATTGCAGAAAGACTCAATGTAAGGAGAGTGCTAAGGAAAGTTTATATACAGTATGTGATATATTTCTGCCTGTTCTAAGTGTAGTAATTTCTTGGCAGTGTTTACTGTGCTTTGTGTCACAACATTTGCAATCCCAATGGGACTTGCTGTGAGAGCTATGAAGATTTAATGCTCTTCTCTAGTTAAACTATCAGTCTCTATTAGTTTTGACTTTTAACAGTGTTGGTTACCAAGAAGGGAATAGAATGTCTACATTTCTCCATTTAGGACACGGGGTGACAAGTTTCCTCAAAGTAGGCAGTCCTCTATTCTTGAGTAGTTCTAGAAGAGTTTACTAAGTAGCTGGAACAGCACAAACTAGAGTTGTGCAATGGGACCATGTGAAGTCCTAAATGAGTGGACTCCATGGGAATTGCCTGGGAAATTAAACATTCCGATGGAAAATTCCCCTGCATTTGGAACCCTTCAAAAAAGCAGAACATTCAGATGACACCACAACAGTTCAACTAATAGCTTCTAAGCAAAAGTTTGACATTTAAAAATCTGGACAAGTTCCAGGGCAAATACTTAGTTGATCCTCAATTCCTAGCTCCTACCCCCAGCTAAACCTCCTCCAGCCCTTTACACTCACAAACAACAAATAACAATCACCCCCTTCCCTCACTGGTTGGTCTCCCCCCTCTCCCCACCAATTCCACATGCCTCATCCTCATTGGATCCAAAGCACTTCCCCACCCTGGCCTCAATTCCACCCCACTTCTTGCCAAATCCAGTAACCCCTCCCTTTCCTCATCAGCCTCAACAAACCCTCTTGCCCATCACAGCCTCCTCCCTACCTCCATGATCCTGACAACCATCTCCCTCCCTCACCATTAGAGGTGGCATTTACCACCCACCCATCCACACTGTCCCATTAGCCTGGGATCACCCAAAGTGACAACCCAAACAACAGCCTCTCTGCTGCCTGACACGACACTGCCCCCTCCTGACAAACTGTCCCCCATTCTCTATCACTATACCTGACTACACCATCCCCACAACCAGACTCCCCCACCCACCACCAGCCTTGCCACTGGACCCAACAGCACCCACCCCATTTGCCAGACATGACATACCACCAACCCACTCCACCAGCTCGAAGCACTCCATCCCTTAGCTGGCATCTTACCAACCTGGCGCCCTGGCACTGAACTGACCTGGCATCAGCACACCACTAGCCTCACCATATAATTAGAAATGCTCTCAGGTCAACTCCTACACCATACCATGCTGAAGTTCATGATATGCAGAATTTGCATGCTTCTGCCAAGTGTCTTTTGCACGCAGGGTCACACACAGACATCGCATGTATTTATACAGGAAGCATCTACAGTTCTTAGTTTATTTTCTCAGCGCTCAGTCATTTAATGCTTATTTGAAGGATGCCAGCCTTTGAGGTTTGCTTGCTTTTTACCACACAGTAAGAGGCAGCAACTTGTTGTGATTTGGCGCAATGAACAGTTGAGGGGGTGAACATGAGACTGGACAGCATGG
This sequence comes from Chiloscyllium punctatum, assembly GCF_047496795.1. Classification (NCBI taxonomy): domain Eukaryota; kingdom Metazoa; phylum Chordata; class Chondrichthyes; order Orectolobiformes; family Hemiscylliidae; genus Chiloscyllium; species Chiloscyllium punctatum. Next base: position 55,315,537 of record NC_092745.1, on the reverse strand, counting down.
TATTACGCCAATGTCACAGCATGTGCTTGCACTGTACCTGGCAAACACACTGCATGTGCTTCAATGAAACAGTCCCATCTGAAAGTCAAAGGGAACCAGTCCCTCATGGGGTCGAGTGCTACAATGGTCAGTCAGGGGGTCCGTCCACAGTCAGTCTTGTCTGATTCCAGTCCAGAAGGTTAGGCACAGTTTGTCCTGCATGTCAGGTACAATCAGTCCAGGAAGCCATGGAAATATCAGTCCAGGGGATCAGGTTTGAGGAGGTGCAATTTTGCCTGCGGTGAGAGAAAGGAAGAGACTACATGTGGTTACAGTGGATGGGAGTGCAGTTCATGGTGATGCATGAGCTAGATATGTAATTAAGTCCTCCGAGTGAATGAGTAGGAAGTGCAGTGGCTGGGGAGGAAGTTTAGTTTGAGAGGATGAGAGCCGCTGAGTGGACATGTTGCATGCAGTAGTGAGAGTTGTAGTCCAAGAACCTTGCTGAGAAGCATGTGCAGTGGCAGAGTATAGTTCCAGCGGATGCGGCCCTATACATATCCGGTAAAGAGAGAAATTTGTGGCACTTGGCTGTGCAGAGTTCAGCAGCAGTACACAGATGCTGTGTATCTCCCAGAATGCTATCTCAATGCAGGCTGGCTTAAATTGGGTGGAGTGTCCTCTTTTGCTGGTCAGTTGGAAGAAGAACCACACTCCTGTCCACCACACCGTGCACCAGCGCCTCCAGGTCCCTGTTATTAAAGCAGGGACCCAGCGTCTCTTTCTGGGCCATGTCCTCAGTAACAACAGTCAGTGCAAGAATGGGAAGGCTAGCTCCTGGTTTATGGTGATGTGCAGCCAGGCCTTAAACCTGGCACCAGCGGCATGCAATGTTGCCAAGTCCCAGCCTCTGTGAGCAGTTCTGCTTTTCCTGCTACACACTTCCATGATGGGTGGCAAACCGGCCAGTTGCCGAAATAATAAAGATAACGAGCAGAAAATAGTGGGAGAAAAGTTGATATGAACCAGAGTGGACTGCTTACCAGGATTCTCATACAAAAAAAGTACTCTACCAAAAATTGGTATAATCCAGCCCATTGAATTCTTCCCTTGCAATGTTGTGGTTCAGACCTAATTGTCTTCCCTCGAGGAGCAGAGGCATTGGATCTGGAAGTAACATTCCATTACACTCAGGCCGCTGGTGAGTTATTTTTTTGATTCAGTCTTGAGATGTCAGTATCACTGGCAAGCGCAGCAGTTGCTGCCCATCAGTAATCACCTTTGTGAAGGTGATTTTAAGCTTCGCTAACTACTGAAATCCACTTGGCTTAAACGCACCCACAATGCTGTACTGAAGGGAGATCCTGGACTTTGACACATCAATAGTGAAGGAATGGTGATATTATTTCAAATCAAGATGATGTGTGACCTAGTTGGCAACTTAGTGTTCCTGTGTATATGCTAACTTTGCCCTTTCAGATAATGCAGGTTGCTCTTCCTGCATGTCTGTTTCATTATCTGAGGAATTGTCCCTTTTGTTTTCTCTAAAGTTGGTGCTTCCATCAGCAGTGCTGCGTTTTCAGCACAGACAACCTTTCAGGAACTGTTGCAGAAAATGCCATCCATTCACATCTTGAAAAAGGTAAACAATTATTGAGCATTTGTATTTGCTTTACCTAGTCATTGATAAGCATAGAATTTACAGTTATTAATAATGTCAAGTGATGACAAGTGATGAAGGCAGTTGCAGACTTCACTCAGTCATGGAACCCTGCCTCATTGATGTTGCATAGAAACATAGAAAATAGCAGCAGATGTAGGCCATTCAGCCCCTTTGGGCCTGCTCTGCCATTCAATATGATCATGACAGATCATCCAACTCAGTATTTTGTTTCTACTTTCTCCTCATGCCCTTTGATTCCGTTAGCTCTGGATGTCTTAAAAAGGTGAATAAATCCCCAGGACCTGATCAGGTGTACCAAAGAGCTCTGTGGGAAGCTAGAGAAGTGATTGCTGGGCCTCTTGCTGAGATATTTGTATCATCGATAGTCACAAGTGAGATGCCGGAAGACTGGAGATTGGCTAACGTGGTGCCACTGCTTAAGAAGGGTGGTAAGGACAAGCCAGGGAGCTATAGACCAGTGAGCCTGACCTCAGTGGTAGGCAAGTTGTTGGAGGGAATCCTGAGGGACAGGATGTACATGTATTTGGAAAGGCAAGGACTGATTAGGGATAGTCAACGTGGTTTTGCGAGTGGGAAATCATGTTTCACAAACTTGATTGAGTTTTTTGAAGAAGTAACAAAGAGGATTGATGAGGGCAGAGCGGTAGATGTGATCTATATGGAGTTCAGTAAGGTGTCCGACAAGGTTCCTCATGGGAGACTGATTAGCAAGGTTAGATCTCATGGAATACAGGGAAAACTAGCCATTTGGATACAGAACTGGCTCAAAGGTAGAAGACAGGGGGTGGTGGTGGAGGGTTGTTTTTCAGACTGGAGGCCTGTGACCAGTGGAGTGCCACAAGGATCGGTGCTGGGTCCTCTACTTTTTGTCATTTACATAAATGATTTGGATACCAGCATGAGAAGTACAATTAGTAAGTTTGCAGATGACACCAAAATTAGATGTAGTGGACAGCGAAGACAGTTACCTCAGATTACAACAGATCTTGACCAGATGGGCTAATGGGCTGAGAAGTGGCAAATTGTGTTTAATTCAGATAAATTCAGATAATTTTGGGAAAGCAAATCTTAGCTGGACTTACACATGTAATGGTAAGGTCCTAGGGAGTGTTCCTGAATAAAGAGACCTTGGAGTGCAAGTTCCTAGCTCCTTGAAAGTGAAATCACACATAGATAGAATAGTGAAGAAGGTTTTTGGTATGCTTTCCTTTATTGGTCAGAGTATTGAGTACAGGAGTTGGGAGGTCATGTTGCGGCTGTACAGGTCATTGGTTAGGCCACTTTTGGAATATTGCATGCAATTCTGGTCTCCTTCCTATCAGAAAGATGTTGTGAAACTTGAAAGGGTTCAGAAAAGATTTACAAGGATGTTGTCAGTGTTGGAGGATTTGAGCTATAGGGAGAGGCTGAACAGGCTGGGGCTGTTTTCCCTGAGCATCGGAGGTTGAGGAGTGACCTTATAGAGGTTTACAAAACTATGAGGGGCATGGATAGGGTAAATAGGCAAAGTCTTTTCTCTGGGGTCGGTGAGTCCAGAACTAGAGGGCATAGGTTTAAGGTGAGAGTGGAAAGATATAAAAGGGACCTAAGGGGCAACTTTTTCACACAGAGAGTGGTATGTGTATGGAATGTGCTGCCACAGGAAGTGGTGGAGGCTGGTACAATTGCAACATTTAAGAGGCATTTGGATGGGTATATGAATAGGAAGGGTTTGGAGGGATATGGGCCGGGTGCTGGCAGGTGGAACTAGATTGGGTTGGGATATCTGGTCGGCATGAACGGGTTGGACCGAAGGGTCTGTTTCCATGCTATACATCTCTATGACTCTATAACTATATCAACTCTTTCTTGGAACCATTAAATGTTTTGGCTACAAGTACTTTCTATGGCAGTGAATTCCACAAGCTCACTGCTCTCTGGGTGAAGAAATTTCTCCTCCTTTAGGAATGTATCCTTAGACTGTGATCCCTAAGTTTAGACCCGTGCAGTTATCAGAAACATCGTTACAGTGTTTACCCTGTCCAATCCTGTTAGAATTCTGTAGGGAACTATGAGATACTCCCTCATTCTTCTAAACACCAGTGAATTCAATTATAATCAACTACCTTTCTCTTCATACCTCAGTCCTGCCCTACCAGGAATCAGCCAGATAAATCTTTGTTGTATTCCCTCCAGAGCCAGAGCATCCTTTCTCAGATAAGGAGACAAAAACTGCACAGAGTACTCCAGGTGTGGTCTTTGAAGTAAGGTTCTGTACAGTTGCAGCAAGGCATCCTTACTTCTGTACTCAACTCATCTTGCTACAAAGGCCAACGTACAATTTGCCTTCTTCACCATTCACTGCAGCTGAATGCTCACGTTCTGGTATACAAGGACACACAGGTCTCATTGCACCTCCTCCTTTCCCACTCTAGCATCATTCAGATAATAATCTGCCTTCCTGTTTTTATCCACATTCTACATCATCTGCCATGCATTTGCCCATTATTCAATTTGTCCAACTTGTTAATGATCTGCATCTGGTCAGAACAGTTACCTTCTGTGAAGTCCATCTCCAGTTTTGGATGGGTTGCTTTTACAACTTATTTTATCAGATTCAGCAGGAACTATTTGGCTATCTTGTAGACCATGGCTGGAAGGGTAATGGGGATGGCATTTGGTTGTGGGCTGGTATCAGTTGCTCAGAGTAGCAGTAATTTTGGGGTGACAGACGACTTCTGGGATTATCGAGAGATCATTAAAGATGTTGAAGTCACATTTGACAAACCATGTCTGCCCATTTGGACACTTGCTGTGGTGGAATTCTGGCAAATGCTGTAAATTCTGTGGCCTTCCCAGACATGGTCGGTGTAAGTGCTTTGTCCAGCTCTTCTGTGTTTGAGTGAGCCAAAAAGGTGGTGCATATAAATGTACTTTGAGTTGAAAACATAAGCAGTTTCTTTCATTCTGTGCTTCAGTGGTAGCTCGTGTCTTTGAATTGGTTAGAAGGTATTGTGGAGTGGCTCTTAATGATCTTTGGTGCTTTATGTTGGGGAAGTGAAGCAGCATCAAGCTGCTAAAGCAAGACCCAGCATCTCAGTGGTTCCTATCCCTGTACCTGCCGTTTTCTATGGAATCCATAATTGCTGCCACTGAGGAACATTAAACCCAGCCAACTCTCTCTTGCTTTCTGCAATCTCCACAGTTTATATTTTTTTTCTAGACTTCCAGAGGGTACTCCTGGCTGTTCCTAATTACCAGCCCATCTCCCACTGTGCTTTCAATATCTTTCTCTGTTTTCACACTCAAAACTGATTTTGAACAGTTCACAAACTTGTTGCCACGGTCAGCATTTCTGAGGCTGGTCGATTGACGCTGATTTTCTAGGCTGGTGAATATAAGATAATATCAGGATGTCCAAGTCAAGGAGCTGAATAGGCTCCTGTCATTTTTCTATCCTTCCCCGTAAGTTTCCTTTCCCCATTCATCCTAGAATATAAATTTTACCTCATTATTTAAAATAATGGGCAACAGTAGAGCTTTCTTTTCAAAAAATAATAAGTGTTTCAATTAAAACAATATTTTATTACAATCAGCATAAGTTAGAAACTTGGGTTGACTGATTGCCATGCATGATTCTATTCTTTGATGTTTCCTGTTTCAGAAGAATGTATGACCTAATTATGACCATGGAATATTTCTCTCATCTTGACAATGTGCATTGTGCACACATTTTGCAAAGACATTTGAGTTATCTCTTGACTGCTTTTACAAAGTGCAAATTAACTCAGGCAGCCTTTCAATTGGCTAAGGCAAGAGATAATGTCGACTGATGAGGTGGAGGTGCCAGTGTTGGACTGGAATGGGCAAAGTAAAAAATCACACAACATCAGGTTATAGCCCAACAGGTTTATTTGGAAGTACTAGCTTTTAGAGCACTGCTCCTGATGAAGGCACAACATTCCAAAAGCTAGTGCTTCCAAATAAACCTGTTGAATGTAAGTTTGCTCACTGAGCTGGAAGGTTCATTTTCAGATGTTTCGTCGTCATACTTGGTAACATCATCAGTGAGCCTCCAGTGAAGCACTGGTGTTAGTGACCCACTTTCTATTTATGTGTTTAGGTTTCCTTGGGCCAGTGATGTCATTTATCTTGGTGATGTCAGTTCCTGTGGTGATGTCATTTGCTTTGGTGATGTCATTTCCTGTTCTTTTTCTCAGAAGGTGGTAAATAGGGTCCAAACCGATGTGGAGAAAGTGAGGTCTGCAAATGCTGGAGATCAGAGTCGAGAGTATGTTGGTGGAAAAGCACAGCAGGTCAGGCAGCATCCAAGGAGCAGGGGAATCGACGTTTCGGGCCGGAGCCCTTCATCGGGCGGGCTTTTCCAGCACTCTCGACTCCAAGTTCTGGTTGGAATTTCATGTTTATAGGAATTCTCATGCGTGTCTGTGTTTGGCCTGTCCTAGGATGAATGTGTTGTCCCAGTCAAAGTGGTGTCCTTCCTCATCTGTATGTGAGGATACTAGTGAGAGTGGGTCATGTCTTTTTGTGGCTAGTTGATGTTAATGTATCCTGGTAGCTAGTTTTCTGCCTGTTTGTCCAATGTAGTGCTTGCTACATTTCTTGCAAGGTTTTTGTAAATGACACTAGTTTTGCTCATTGTCTGTATAGGGTCTTTCAAGTTGCTGTTTTAGTGCTGTTTTAGTTTGTGGGCTACCATGATGCCAAGGGGTCTGAGTTGTCTGGCAGTCATTTCCTAGATGTCTTTGATGTAGGGGAGAGTGGTTAGGGTTTCTGGACATGTTTTGTCTGCTTGTTTGGGTTTGTTGCTGGGAAATCAGCAGACTGTGTTCATTGGTGTCCATTCTTTTTGAATACTCTGTAGAGGTGATTTTCCTCTGCTGTTCATAGTTTCTCTGCGCCATTGTGTGTGGTCGTTCATTGGAATAATGTTCTAATGCAGCTTCATTGGTGGGTGTTGGGATGATTGCTTCTGTAGTTCAGTATTTGGTTCATATGTGTTGTTTTCCTTTCGACACTGGTTTGAAGTTCCCCATTGACTGCTTGCTCTACTGTGACATCTATAGCGGTTTGTTGTTGTTTTCCTCCTCTCTCAGTGAATTTTATGCCAGTAAATGGTCTTGAAGGTTTCTTCTAATTTGTTTTGTTTTGTGATGACAAAAGTAGCAGACCCAAAGTTTGTGTTGGATGATTGAGAGAGCTGTTTGTTCGAGTCTTTGCATTACTGGCTCTGCTAAGAACCCTAAGAAGCTACAAATTTTCTCAAAACTCGCTAAAACCTGTTAGACTATAAACTGGTGTTGTGTGATTGTTAACAGTGTTCTGAGGCACAATACTCAGGAACCATGTATCAGGCACCTTTGCAAGCATTTTTGAAACGACAACTTACCTTGCATGATTGCTTAGTAGTAAACATAATGATATTTGCTGCTGACCTTGAAAAACTGCCTAAAATATCTAGGATTCTCTGTTGCTTAGATAGACCCCTTCCTAACATCAGTTCAAATCTGTGTTGAACCAAAGGATCTCCAAGTGTGGAGCAACAATAATGTTCTTAAGCAGAGTAAACAGCTGATTGAATTGAAATATTCTCACAGACAATAATCAACGAGATAAAATGCTTTGAACATTTCACTTTGGCCTGTCCTTAAATGTTGCCTCATATTTCAATTCATCCCTTGTCAGCCAAGCATTCCACCACCCTTATATGTTGAAAGTGAAACTCTGGAATGTGTTGAGCATGCCCAGTAATATGACCATGATGCCATCACCTAACTAAAGAGGTGGTGTGCAAACAGGAAATATAGGTGAGCTGGTTCACTTGGTGCACAATTAGGTTTCTCAGTCCTTTGTGTATAGATTATACATGTTTTCCTTTGTGGGGCAGTCTAAAGCCAGGGGGCATAATCTCAGAGTAAGGGAGCACCCATTTAAGACAGAGATGGGAAAGATTTTTTTCTGTCAGATGGTAGGCAATCCATGGTTTCCTTTATTGGTGAGGCTGGGTCATTAAGTATTTTCAAAGCCGAGTGAGACAGATTTTTAATCAGAAAGGAAATCAAAGGTTATGGGAATATGGCTGGAATTAGAATTGAGGATTATCAGGTCAACCATAGTTTTAAACATTTATTTCACTCATGGACCTTGCTATCTGGTCAGCATTTATTGCTTGTCCCTAGTTGCAATTGAGAAGGTGGTGGTAAACTGCCTTCTTGAAGCATCGCAGGCCTTCTGCTGTGGGTTGACCCACAATGTCCTGACGGGGAGAATTTCAGGATTTTGACCTAGTGACAGTGAAGGAGCTGCAATACATTTCCAAGTCAGGATGGTGAGTGGCTTGGAGGGGAACTTGCAGGTGGTGGTGCTCCCAGGTAGCTGTTACCCCTGTCCTTCTGGGTGGATGTGGTCTTGGGTTTGGAAGGTGCTATCTAAGTAGCTTTGGTGAATTTTTGCAGTCTATCTTCTAGATTAAATACACTGTTGCTACTGAGCACCAATGTTGAAAGAGTGGAGGTTTGTAGATATGGTACCAATCAAGTGGGCTGCTTTGTCCTGGATGGTGTGAAGCTTTTTGAGTATTGTTGGAACTTCACAACCATCTTCCTATGTGCCAGGTATGGCTCTAACCAATGGAGAGTTTGCTCCTCAATACCCATTGTTTCCAGTTTTTCTAGGGATCCTTGATGCCACACTCAGTCAAATGTGGCTTAGGTGTCACAGGTTGTCACTCTGGAATTCAGCTCTTTTGTCCATGTTTGAACCAAGGCTGTAATGAGGTCAGGAACTGAATGGCCTTGGCGAAACCCAAATTGGGTGTCACTGAGCAAGTTATTGCTAAGCAAGTGCTGCTTAATAGCACTTTTGATGACTCCTTCCATCACTTTACTGTTGATTGAGAGTAGTCTGATGGGGCAGTAATTAGCTGGGTTGAATTTGTCCTGCTATATATCTGGGCAACCTTCCACATTGTTGGGTAAATGCCAGTGTTGTAACTGCACGAGAACAACTTGGCTAAGGAGCAGCAAGTTCTGGAGCACAGGTCTTCAGTACTACTGCTGGAATGTTGTCAGGCCCGTAGGCTTTGCAGTATCAGGTCCTCCAACCGTTTCTTGATATCAGGTGAAGTGAGTCTAATTGGCTAAAGACTGGTATCTGTGATGCTGGGGATCGCTGGAGAAGGCTGAGATAGATCAGACAATTGACTTCTGGTTGAAGTTTGCAGTGAATGCTTCAGCCTTATCTTTTGTATTGATGTGCTGGGCTCTGCATTATTGACGGACCACCTTCTCCAGTGAGTTGTTTAATTGTCCACCACCATTCATGACTGAATGTGCAGAACGGCAGAGCTTAGATAGGAGGGTAATGGCCTAGTGGCATTATCACTTGACTGTTAATCCAGAGACCCAGATAACGTTCTGGGAACTCTGGTTCAAATCCCTTCATATCTGATGGTCAAATTTGAATTCAATAGAAAAATCTGCAATTAAAAGTGTAACGATGACCATGAAATCGTAGCTGTTTCACTGAAAAAAAACATTTGGTTCACTAATGTCCTTTAGGCAATCCTGACTTAGGCAGGTGTATATATGCCACACAGCAATGGGTTAACAACACCCAATTCTTGTGAATGTATAAATAATAAGGTGGCACAGTGGTTCAGTGATTAGCATTGCTGCCTCCCAATGCCAGGAACTTGGGTTCGATTCCACCCTCGGTCGACTGTCTGTGTGGAGCTTGTACATTCTCCCTGTGTCTATGTGAGTTTCCAACGGGTGCTCCGGTTTCCTCCCATGGTCCAAAGATGTGCAGGTTAGGTGGATTGGCCATGCTAAATTACCCATTGTGTTCAGGGATGACCAGATTAGGTCCAAAGGTCATGGGAAATGCAGGGTTGTAGGGATAGGTTATGGGGATGTTTTTGGGTGGGATGCTGTTCAGGGGGTTGATGTGGACTTGTTGGGCCAAATGTTTCGCTTCCACACTGTAGGGATTTTATAAATAAATAAATCTGATCCATCACTTTGCTCTGTCTATCACTTACTGCTTATGCTGTTTGGTAGCTTCACCAAGTTGACACATTATTGACAACAAGCATGCCTGGTGCTGCTCCTGGCATGGCCTCCTGCACTCTTTATTGAACCAGGATTGATCGCCTGGCTTGATGGTAATGGTTGAATGGAGGATATATTGGGCCATGAGGTTACAGATTGTGCTAGAGTACAATCCTGATGCTGCTGATAGTCCACAGTGCCTCATGGATACCTAGTTTGGGGTTGTTAGATATGTTTGAAGTCTGGCATGGTGGTAGTGCCACACAACACAATGCCAATTCTAATTGTGAAGTCAGGACTTAGTCTCCACAATAATCATGCAGTTGTCAATCTTAATGATTCTGTCATGGACAGATGCATCTGCAGTTAGCAGATTGGTAAGGATGAGCTCAAGTATATTTTTCCCATTGTTGGTTCCCTCACCACCTGCCGCAGACCCAGTCTAGCAGTTTTGTCCTTTAATGCTGCCACCAAGCCACTCTTGGTGATGGATATTGCACTAGCCCCCAGATGCTAGTAAGGAGGACTTTGCAGATTCGACAGGGCTGTTTCTACCATTGTTTTTTCCTGTGCCTAGATCAATTCAGGTGGTGTGTCTGAATTCATCACTTTGTTGAGAGTTTGCAGCAATTGATACAACTGAGTGGCTTACTAGGCCATTTCTGAGGGCAGTTGAGAATTAAGCACATTGCTGTGGGTCTGGAGTCACATGTAGTTCAGACCAGGTGAGGACGGCAGATTTTATTTCCTGAAAGACATTAGTGAGACATGAGCTCATTGAATGGAAGACGAGATGGACTGGATAGGCTTCTTCTGCATCTTATTGTCTTGTGGTGGTGATATGCAACTACTGGATCAAATGCATCAGTAATAAAGTTATACTTGGTGTCAGAAAACCATTAAATTGTAACTTTGATTCATCTCCATCTTCAGGCACATCACAATCAAGAACATTTGCTACTCTTGCCTTAGGTAACATCACACTGTACTCAGAAGTAATACACCAGGAGGATAAATGAATCAGGCCTCCCCTCCAACTTAAATAAAACATGTTCATCTCAAGCCCCTATTTGAATGTTCATATATTTTGTTTTCAGATTTGACTAACATTTCACCACAATATTTCAGTGGAGACTACCATTATGTTGAAGATGATCAAGTCCTGAGATTCTGAGAGGAACCTGAGATAAGTTATTGTCATCATCTTCAATGTGTCTCAGTACAAAGGTGATATCTATTCAGAGTCGTGAGTTTCTGCTGTGTATCTTCATCTAACCTACAGATCTTTCAGCACACGGAGCAAGATGTCCCATGGGGTGGTAGGATTTGCTTCCATTCCTTTGTTTCTTTGCTATATCTCTATCTCAGAAAGGAAGGAGTTACAGAATGAATGGTAAGTCCCTTGGGAGTTCTGAGGAACAAAGAGACCTTGGTGTACAAGTTCATGGATATCTGATGGTGTTAGCACAGGTAGCTAGAGTGTCGAAGAAGACATACGTGATTCTTGGCTTCATTAGCCAAGGCATAGAACATAGGAACAAGGAAGTCTCATTCTAATTTTATTAAACGTTGGTTAAGCCACAGATGGAATTCTATGAGCACTATCCGAAGGATGTGATTGGATTGGAGAGGGTACAGAGGAGATTCACCAAGATATTGCCTGGGATGAAAAATCTCAGTTGTGAGGGAAGACTGAATAGGCTGTGTTTGTTTTCCTTGGAGCAAAAGAGGCTTAGGGATGATCTAATTGAGGTAAAAACAATTATAAGAAGTATATATAGGATAGATCATGAGAATTTTTTCCCCGTGGCAGACATGTCTAAGACTAGACAGCATAAGTTTAAAGTGGGAGTAAGTAGTTTACAGAGGATCCAAAGAAAATATTTTTCACCCAGAGGATGACAGAAATGTGGAATGTGGTCCTTGAGAGGGTAGTGGAGACAGGTACTTTTGTAACATTTAAGAAGCATCTGGACAAGCATTTAAAATGCGAGGGCATAGGAGGCTATGAACCAAGTGTGGCTAATGGAATGAGGATAGTTTGTTGTTTGTTGGTTCACATAGGTATAGTAGGTTTGTTTCTATGTTGTATAATTCTGTGACTCAGAGTGTGATGCAGCTTGTTGGATAAATGGAACAACTGGAAGCAAACTCTTTACAATCATTAATATCAATAGTGCTATAGTTCAAGGAAAGTGTCAGAATTTCTTTGAAGTTTTTTTTATCCTTCCTATTTGAGAGATGAGAAAACAGGACCTGGTGGGGGATAGTTTTCAGACATCCATCCAAAGTCTCCAATCGACTAAAAAATTATTTTGTGAGTTTTACCTAAATGTTTCTGCAACTGTCTTCAATAAGGACGCTAGCATTCGTTCGATGGATCTTCCTTTGAAATCAAAGAATGTCATCTAGGTATTGCTGATGGAATTGCTGTAGTGTTTTATTGTGCTGCTGGACACAGTCCAGGTCTGCAGTACAAGAATGTCATGATGGTAGGCATTCTGTATACTAGGACTTCTGTTGACTTGCAGAGTTTTACTGTCAAACGCTTAGTGTCAGAGTTTTTAGAAGGCTTTGCATGTGCAGCCGATCCACGTTGGATATCCTCACTAATACTGGCTTTTTAACAAACAAGCTTACTACGATATGGAGCCATGCTCAACATATTCCAGAGTGTCACCTTCAACATAGAGGTGAGGTGATATGCTTGGCTGACCAGATGTGAATTAAAATATGAGTTTCATTTTGGCAATATTAAAGGACTGGTCAAGACTGCTATGTGCAGAATTGAAGAAATTGAGAGCAGCTTGCAAATCTGATGCAGAGTGGGAACTGACATTGCAGTCATCCACAAATTTTAATCATGTAGACCTGGGTGGGTCAGTTTCATTTTGACATGGAGGCAAAATGGATGGACAAAACATGTACAGATAGTTGGAAGGAATAGAATCAAATTAACTCACTTAACTGCCAACATTGTTAATCATTCTGTGTATTACAGTTCCTGTTTATACCTTTTGATATTACATCACGAAGGTATTTGTCAACTATTCCTTGAAGCACAGATAAAGCAACAATGCAGTTCGTAATAACAATGCTTCATTGACTGAAGATGCACAACATTAACCTTGTTTTATTTTTATTACTCTCCACAGCTGCTGGCTGAGATGAATGCCAAAATGCTGATGTTTGTCTTGATTGAGCTGATTGAGGTTTTGGTAAACCAGATACATTTCTGAAATAGATAATATTGATAAGAAACACCAGTGAAAAACACAAATGGCTGTGCATTTTCTCTGAGGCAGTTAGTTGTCAAAATATGACAATCTATACAATGCATCTGAGTTAACAGTGTACCCAGTATAAAGCACAACGAGGAACCACCTCCGTGATTCGGTTTGATCATAGTTGATATATATCCCATCTCCAATTTCCACTTTAGATCTATTGTCCCTGGTATCATTATCTAACAAAAACCTATCCAGCTTACCTTGCAACCGCCAAGTGATATCAGATCCACAGCCTTTGATTTCTACGACTTGTAGTGTGAAAAAATGGGTCGAATCGTCACAGCTACCTCGAGTGATGTGGGCAATGGTTGGAAAAATATGGCGAGATTGGAAAATAAGATTCTTGACGTTATGAGAAAACAAGGCCAATTTTTCAACTGAGGTTTTAAAGATAAGTTGAGAATCTCACTAATGTGCAGCAGTAGGGCCCATTTGCATGTATTATCTCATTATTATGTCTCCAATTACCCTATTCTCACCTCATTTATGTGTGGTTTTCTAGTCTCCCCACATGCAGAGAGAAACTACGTAGTGATAATTCCTAACATGAGAGTCATGGGGAAGGAGGGGAATGTGGTCCAGCTCCCATTTGCTTGTCTGAGCCTCTATGTTGGACAACCTTCCCCAACATTTCAGTCAGTCAAGGGCATTGGCTTCTTAGGCCAGAGGAGAAAGTGAGGACTGCAGATGCTGGAGATCAGAGCTGAAAATGTGTTGCTGGAAAAGCGCAGCAGGTCAGGCAGCATCCAAGGAGCAGGAGAATCGACGTTTCGGGCATGAACCCTTCTTCAGGAATGAGGAAAGTGTGTCCAGCAGGCTAAGATAAAAGGTAGGGAGGAGGGACTTGGGGGAGGGGTGTTGGAAATGCAAAAGGTGGAAGGAGGTCAAGGTGAGGGTGATAGGCCAGAGTGGGGGTGGGGGAGGAGAGATCAGGAAGAAGATTGCAGGTTAGGAAGGCGGTGCTGAGTTCGAGGGATTTGACTGAGACAAGGTGGGTGGAGGGGAAATGCGGAAACTGGAGAAATCTGAGTTCATCCCTTGTGGTTGGAGGGTTCCTAGGCGGAAGATGAGGCGCTCTTCCTCCAACCGTCGTGTTGCTATGGCCTGGCGATGGACGAGTCCAAGGACCTGCATGTCCTTGGTGGAGTGGGAGGGGGATTTGAAGTGTTGAGCCACGGGGTGGTTGGGTTGGTTGGTCCGGGTATCCCAGAGGTGTTCTCTGAAACGTTCCACAAGTAGGCGGTCCCAGAGGTGTTCTCTGAAACGTTCCGCAAGTAGGCGGTCCCAGAGGTGTTCTTTGAAACATTCCGCAAGTAGGCGGTCCCAGAGGTGTAGAAATGCAAAACTTGCACCCACACCTCCCTCCTTACTTCCCTCCAAGGCCCCAAGGGACACTTTCATATCCGCCACAAATTCACCTGCACCTCCACACACATCATCCGCTGCACCCAATGTGGCCTCCTCTGTATTGGGGAGACAGGCCGCCTACTTGCAGAACGTTTCAGAGAACACCTCTGGGACACTCGGACCAGCCAACCCAACCACCCCGTGGCTCAACACTTCAACTCCCCCTCCCACTCCACCAAGGACATGCAGGTCTTTGGACTTGTCCAACGCCAGACCATAGCAACACGATGGTTGGAGGAAGAGCGCCTCACCTTCCGCCTAGGAACCCTCCAACCACAAGGGATGAACTCAGATTTCTCCAGTTTCCTCAGTTCCCCTCCCCCCACCTTGTCTCAGTCAAATCCCTCGAACTCAGCACCACCTTCCTAACCTGCAATCTTCTTTCTGACCTCTCCGCCCCCACCCCCACTCCGGCCTATCACCCTCACCTTGACTTCCTTCCACCTATCGCATTTCCAACGTCCCTCCAAGTCCCTCCTCCCTACATTTTATCTTAGCCTGCTGGACACACTTTCCTCATTCCTGAAGAAGGGTTCATGCCCGAAACGTCAATTCTCCGGCTCATTGAATGCTGCCTGACCTGCTGCGCTTTTCCAGCAACACATTTTCAGTTCTTAGGCCAGAGGTTTGAACACGGTCAGATGGCCACTTATGACATTCAGGATCAGGGGTTCTGTATCAGTTCAATGAGTGGGTCACAGTTAGTGATGTAGGACCAGTACAACTAGTCCAGTGATTAATGATATGTCAGTCAGGGAGCTGCACAGACATCAGTCAGGGTTCTTGTCACTGATAAGTCACAACTGTCCTTCCAAATCAGCCAGAGGAGCCACATAGGTCAGTTCTTTGAAAGTTAGAAGTGGTTATTTGGGACCATTGCTTTGGGGTCAAGTTAGAATTGATTATGAGGTTTGGAGGCAGCATGCTCGGATGCAGAGGGGACAATAATTGTGAAGAGAGCACTTTAACATATAAGGGTTTGAGACAGTAGAACATTGGAATGCTTGTGTTACTGAAGAGTTGGAAGGCAGCAGTGGGTCAGTGAAAGTCACAATTACCTTGGCTTTGATGGGGGTAGGATGTGGTGTAGCACAATGCTTGGTATGACTAAGCTGTAGGGCCAGGGCAGTAATGTTGGGAGATAAAGACATAAATGAAGGAAACATAAACAGAAATTACTGGAGAACCTCAGCAGGTCTGGTAGTATCTGAAGAGAGGAAGCACAGTCAGTGGTTTGGGTCCATCAAAACTGTTAATAGCCAGGAAAGGGTGGTTTGGTTGCTAAAGACTGTGGGTGATGGAGTGAGAGGATAGGTGGAGATAGGGCCAAAAAGAGGGAAAGACAAAGAGATGGATAATGGCATGTCAGGGACGGAGAAAAGCTGATAATGGGGACCACAAGTAGGTGAAAATATGTTGGGTGTGCTGAAAGTAGCCCATGTCAGGACAGGGCCTTAGTGTGAAGTGGGTAAAGGACATAGAGGAAGGTGTTCAGTCTTAAAATTATTGACCTGGATGTTGAATCTAGAAGGCTATAGGGTCCACAAGTGGAAAATGAGATACTGTTCTTCCAGCTTGCACTGAGCTTTGCTGGAGCATTGCAGGAGGCATGAAATAGAAATGTTGGCTAGAGAACTCAGTGGCAGGAAATTGGAAGCTCAGAGTCATTTTTGCAGACATACATGGGTGTTCCACAAAACAGTTAACTTTCATTGTGATCTGAATTGAAAATACACAATGGAAATGAAAAATGTTGCCACTACACCCTGAGTGTGCAGAGTAAGTATTCTTTAGTATTCTGAAGGAGCAGACTTTATTTGTGAGCAATATGTAGTGCTTCATGGGCAACTGTTTTAATCAAGAATTAAATAGTCCATCTTTAAGATGCATGTAATCACAGATATCTGCATGTGAACTGCATACAGTGACTGACTATGTTAAGTACAAATCTTGGTCATAAGTGATATTGGCCATTGTAGATTGAAGATAGGCATCTCTGTGAAGCAGAAGTAATCAGATGTGACCTTAAAGTTTCATCCGTTAGCCCCAGTTCACAAATCCAAGCCCAAAGGCTGCAGAAAGGCACACAGCTGATCTCCATTCAGTTTGAACTGTATGTTTGAAAGCATGTCCATATATAAAATGCTGCCTTTCTTGGGAACTGCGAGAGAATTGAGTGAGGCATAATCCTAGTGGTTTGCAATTTTTGTGAGGATTTGTGGACTTACAATCTCCTACTATATTTGCACATCATTGTTCATGTTGAATACATTGTAATGTTTACCATGTACAAAAATTCCACTGTTCTCTATGCTGGAGTCCTCCATGTCCCACTGTATGGAGGATGATGGTAAACTCTCATTGTGAGTCACATTAGGGTTAGGGTAAGGAGGAGCTACAGGAGGTCCAAAGTCTATTGTCCTCAATGCCATTTTGTCCAAATGAGTGAGGTGCGTTGATGTCACAGACTGAGGATGTCCTGGGACTACTACAGAGCAAGATTTGTGATGTCATAGAGTCACAGAGTTATACAGCACAGAAACAGACCTTTGGTCCAACTCGTCCACAAACTAAAATAGACCCACTTGCCTGCATTTGGCCACTATCATTCCAAGGTTTTCCTATTCATATACTTAGTCAATTGTCTTTTAAATGTTGTCACTCTATCTGCATTCACCCCTTCCTCTGGCAGTTCATTCCACACAAGAGGCACTCTCTGTGTAAACAAGTTATCCCTCATGTCCTTTTTAAAACTTTCTCCTCTCACCTTAAAACATGCCTCCTAATTTTGAAATCCCCTCCCTAGGAAAAGACCCCTGCCATTCATCCTATTTTTGCCCTCATGGTTTCATAAACCTCTGTAAGGTCACCCCTCAACCTCCATGCTTTGTTTCAGGCATTCCCTACTTGGTTCATTGGAAATGGGACCAATGGATCCAAGCACAGCAAGGGGTTATCATCACTATGGCCACTATCCAAACAAGGTGTAGTGAAATTGAGGAGGAACAAATGTATCAACAAACCCAGCAAGCCCCAGCAGCTGCCAAACAGCCTCCATGTGGAGAGGTCACAACAGAAGATCCTGTTAGGGTCAGGAGGAGCTACAGGAGGCCCAGAGTCTGTTGTCCTCAATGTCATTCCCTCCAAATGAGTGAGGTGTATTGCTGCCACAAACTGAGGATGTCCTGGAACACTACAATCGAACTGTGTCAACTGCTAGAGCAAGATTTGTGACCTGAGGGATTGGGTGGCCATCCTATCACAGTGATCATTATGCTGACAGCAGTAAATTTTAATGCAACTGGGTGTTCCACAATCCTCAATACACAAGTATATCAAAGCTGTCATCAACGCCATTTGGGTCAGATCACACCTCTGCATTTCCCCATGATGGAGTCAGTACTGCAGCCCTGGCAGTCAGCTTCAGCATTTTGGCGTCCTCCCCCAGGTGCAAGATATAATAGATTGTTCATGTTTTGCATTGAGGGTATCATATCTTTACATAGCCAAGTTCATCAACAGGAAAAGGTTTTATTCCATCAATAAGTTGTCTCTGAGAATCAGTACCTCATCTGTGAGGACTTTGCCAGGTACCCTAGAAGATACTATATCCTTGAGAACTCTCCTGCTCCTGCTGTATTTCAAGGGCCTCATGCCTTATAAGAATGATTACTGGGAGACAAGGCTGCAACCAGGGCTGGTGGCTCCACTAAGCAACCCGCTGAATGAGGCCAAACGTAGATACAATGCAGCCCATTCTTGCACCGTGAAGTCGACAGCAGGCCTTCAGAAAATGAAATTCTGATACTTGGATCAATATGAGGGTGTAGGGGGTTTTCTGTACAGTCCAGACAGAGTGTCACCCATAATCCTAGCATGCTGTGCTCTGCACAACCGGAACGGACAAAGAGGGTTGTGATGGTTACTGAGGATATTGTGGGAGAGCAGCAGCAATCTTCTGAGGAGGAACGTCAGAGGACTGACTGGAGTGACATCCCTTCAGCATGATAGAACAGTGGAGCATCAGCCACAACAAGCCAGACAAAACTTAATTGACATCTGCTTCCAATAGAATTGAGCTAGGTACTGTGATCACTCACGGACTGTAGCTTTGATGTTGCTCAAAAGGCCAGCAGCCCATGTCAGTTCAAAGGAGCAAATGCAACTTCTCTTTGTTTCTCATTTCTTCACTGTTGCTGCTGCTTAATACAAATTAATATTAACGGCTGTTTCCAGTCTGTGATGGTCCCACATTGAAAAATGACATGTTAAGCTACACTGGGTGTTAATGAATGAGTTGCACTCCCCCAGACAGGTTTCAAACACAGTCGGCTTGACATTAGGATGAGTCGCCCGTATGATTTGATTCTTGTAGCTGCAGTTACAATAACAGCCGATCAAAGTAGTGGTGATGTAAAATAGCAACACATTTAACAAATGTGAGCATATATTTGCAAAGATGTGTCGCCCATTTACCTTCAGAAGCTTTTCTGTTTCCCTCTCCGTGTGTCTTCTTTGAAGAGCATTTAGATTGGTGCAAAACTGGGCTTTTAAAAAAAGCCAGTACTTCCGCTGCTGGTGAACACACAATGGTATGAGCGGGGCACCATACAGGCGTGGTATGTACAAAATGAATTGAGCAGTGGAGGATTATGCTAGAGCTCACGGAAATAAATCTTCCATGTAACACCCCAAAACTGAGAGTTTGCTAGTTTTTAGATAAAATTCAGCACAGTGTTTCCTAATCTCCTTTCTTTATAGCCTAGCTCCGGTTTTAGGATAATCTCCCCTCACACGTAATTCTAGCACACAGAGGAAATGACTTCTCTCTACGTTTTCAAATCTTTTGAACATTATTAACTTCTCTATCACGTCACCTATTCAAAATTACGCAAATGCTATCAAGTATCACAAATTTACATAAGGCATAAGTCTAAGAAAAGTTAAAACGTATATGAAATATCTGCAAATCAGTTGTGATATAAATCCTAAAAATGGTTTGACGTACACAAACTAATTTCAAGTTCAAATCTCATTCCATATATAGGCAGTAATCGTTCTGGAAATTGGCCTGAGCACTTGCTACAGCTTTTTTGATTATGCATGAATATATTTGGCAATAATGAAATGTAAAGGTACGATTGAATAATTTTCTGATTGGCAGCTTTGAACTCATCGACACAAAACAGGTATGTGGGCAATGTACATTATTAAGCAATGTATTAATGTTGATGATTATTATCCTGCAGGACAACAATCTGGCTGACTTTTAAGATGCTTTCATGTACTCATGCTCAGAATATACCAGTGCTGAATTTTGTGTTAATATAATGCAAATAGTTTGTCAAGGGATTACCCAAGAATGCACTGTGCACAATTCACCCATAAAAATTGGCAGTAACTGTGAATAATGTTTTAGTTTTGGAAAGTGAACTGTACATTTAATTGTTACTATATACACATGCTCTCCTTTTGTTTGAGTTCTTTGGGAGAATGGACGAAAGGACAAATATGAAGCAGATGTGTTTGCACCAGGGGAACTAGTAATTACATAACTCGTAACTCACATTCAAGCAGCCCCAGGTAGGTTATAGGAGAAATGTGGTTGGAACCACCTCCTCTCCAGGACAGCAGTGATTAAGTCAGGCTTTTGACTGAAAATATCAGAATAACTACATTATCCAGCAATTCACAACAGGTCACAGATGTGATGATTACCAGGACAGACATCTTTACATGTCTCCCCATGAAGCCCTGTAGCCAAATTAGAAACTACTGAAACTTTTTACTTTGTTGGTTTGTACCACAAAACCCTAAGATTTATTGATAGCTCTCATGTGGCCAACTGAACACTTGCATGGAAATTTATGGCATTCGTGTACCATAACATGTTCAATTCTGTCAGCAGACAGGCATTCAGAAAGCCAACTTACATTAAAGAAAAACCAGTAAGAGGAAAAAAGGGTAACTGTTGAAAATGACTGTACAGGTTATACTGGTCCTCCATTTTGATGTGTACAAGATGAATTGGAGCAGTATGTGTCATTCGCAAGTTTTACTCAATTTTCTTTCTGAGATGCTTGTTTTCAAGGATGGCAGCTACCAACACCAGATGAATAAAAATCCAGTGAAGCCCATATAACTACCAGAATAATTAAAAAACCCACGGAGAGACATTTTATAATGTAGTCTGGCCATGCCTCCGAATATTTGCTCCATGCTACACAAATTTGTCACCATCAAGGACAAAAGGGAAGACCCATTAACTCCAGTGCTAGAATGGGACATTGGAAATGCCTGGTATTATTCTCTTGAGGCCAGATTTAACACTTTCTTACAAAAATATCCTTTATACCAAGCCTTTGAGGTGTGAGTAGCAGACCAAGTTTTAACATAAAATTTAGTACTATCCACTCTCTGAATCTGTGGTTCAGCTGTGCCTATGAAAAGGGGCCAGTTCAAACTTGAATATAAATAAACTCCTCAGTCTTATATAGATTTTTCATGGAGCCATTGAGAATGACACAAGCTGAACATCATGAGGGAAAAATCAGGGTTTATATTTATTCCTAAATTGGCATGTCTGAGGATTGAAATTACATCATTCAAAATTATTAAAAGTATACTTGTGCAAAATGTATGCAAAATTCCTTTATCTGGAACTTTAACAAAGTCAAAAACCTCTAAACCAATTTGTTAATTGCACAGCATAGCATAGTTTCAGTTCATTTGTTTGTAATTAACCATATCCACAAGGGATCATAGAGACAAGTGGTTATCTAGCTTGAGAGGCACTATTTGCATAAAGCATGGGGAAAATCAAGGAGACAGGCTTCATAAACACCAGAGGTAGTAAGGGAAATGAAGTCATGTGTTCGTGCCATTCTAAATCACAATCTAGCAACCTGAGCTAACCACTCCACTCCACTCACTCTAAGAAAACAGGTAGCTGGTATGAGAGATCCATTGAATGGCTTAGTGTGCTGTTGTATGACAAAAGCTGCATAAAAATTATCATTATTTCAGTATCAAAGTATTGCTTAATCTGTTTAAGAAAGACAGTTGTCTACCATAACAATTAACTTGTAAAATACCCTTTTTTTTAAGGTTATAACCAGAGATGGGATTCTGGGTAATCCAAGATGGAGGACGGGAACAATTTCTGGCTAAAGCAGCTGCTCCTTTTCTGAAGTATTTTAGGTGCTGGAGGTCATTTCCTCAAATTCCAGGACCAGTAATTACTGTTTTATATGCTGTTGCATTGTTTTGGAGCTTTGGGAAAAAAAAGTCAAAACAACAGCAGTTTTAAAGGGGAGAAGAACAGACAAAGGAAGCACATGGTGAGGTTAGTGCAGGAGTGAGTGAGAGAAAGAAAACAAAAAAGAAAAAGAAACTGACACCACAGTGTACCTGCGCAGTTACTGCCTTTGTTGTTTGAATTCATGTATCGCTGGGCTTTGGAGTGCGTCTGGGAAAATTAACAAATAGTGAAATTCACAACTGATCGTGGAGTAGCTGTTGAGAGAAGTTCACAGCACAGAATCAAATAAGTGAATTGTTGTTTTAAGTGTGGCCTACAGAAAGTCTGCAGTAGTGAGTAGAGTGGGTTCTTTCTTGATTCTATGTTTTTGGAGATTAAACTTAAAATATAAGCCATAACTATTATTTTAACATGGGGCAGTGTTTTGGAGAGGAACTCTCTGGTATTGAGACTGGCTGTAATGCAACAAGGGGTACGGTGGGTTCCAAGAAATCAATTGTGTTAGGGGATTCTCTAGTCTGAGGTACAGACAGACATTTCTGTGGCCAGCAGTGAAACGTCAGAATGATGTGTTGCTTCCCTGGTGCCAGGATCAAGGATGTCTCAGAGAGGGTGCAAATGTTCTCAAGGGGTGAAGGGTCAGCAAGAGGTCATTGTCCACGTTGGAACGAACGACATAGGAAGGGGAAATGTTGAGATTCTGAAGGGAGATTACAGGGAGTTAGGCAAGAATTTAAAAAAGAGGTCCTTGAGAGTAGTAATAACTGGATTACTCCCAGTGCTATGAGCTAGTGAGGGCAGGAATAGGAGGATAGAGCAGATGAATGCATGGCTGAGGAGCTGGTATATGGGAGAAGGATTCACATTTTTGGATCATTGGAATCTCTTTTGGGGTAGAAATGACCTGTACAAGGAGGACTGATTGCACCTAAATTGGAAGTGGACTAATATACTGGCAGGGAGATTTGCTAGAACTGCTTGGGAGGATTTAAACTAGTAAGGTGAGGTTATGGGACCCAGGGAGATAGTGAGGAAAGAGATCAATCTGAGACTGGTACAGTTGAGAACAGAAGTGAGTCAAACAGTCACGGCAGGTAGGAACAAGGTAGGACAAATAAATTAAACTGCATTTACTTCAATGCAAGGGGCCTCACAGGGAAGGCAGATGAATTCAGGGCATGGTTAGGAACATGGGACTGGGATATCATAGCAATTACAGAAACATGGCTCAGGGATGGACAGGACTGGCAGCATAATGTTCCAGGATACAAATGGTACAGGAAGGACAGAAAGGGAGGCAAGAGAGGAGGGGGAGTGGCATTTTTGATAAGGGATAGCATTATAGCTGTGCTGAGGGAGGATATTCCTGGAAATACATCCAGGGAAGATATTTGGGTAGAACTGAGAAATAAGAACGGGATGATCACCTTATTGAGATTGTATTATAGACCTCCTAATAGTCAGAGGGAAATTGAGAAACAAAATTGTAAGGAGATCTCAGCTATCTGTAAGAATAATAGGGTGGTTATGGTAGAGGTTTTTAACTTGCCAAATATAGACTGGGACTGTCATAGTGTTAAGGGTTGAGATGGAGAGGAATTTGTTAGATATGTATATGAAAATGATCTGATTCAGTATGTGGATGTACCTACTAGAGAAGGTGCAAAATTGACCTACTCTTGGGAAACAAGGCAGGACAGGTGACTGAGGTGTCAGTGGGGGAGCACTTTGGGGCCAGTGACCATAATTCTATTAGATTTAAAATAGTGATGGAAAAGGATAGACCAGATCTAAAAGTTGAAGTTCTAAATTGGAGAAAGGTCAATTTTGACGGTATTAGGCAAGAATCTTCAAAAGCTGATTAGGGGCAGATGTTCATAGGTAAAGGGACGGCTGGAAAATGGGAAGCCTTCAGAGATGAGATAATGAGAATCCAAAGAAAGTATATTCCTGTCAGAGTGAAAGGAAAGGCTGGTAGGTATAGGGAATGCTGGATGACTAAAGAAATTGAGTGGTTTGGTTAAGAAAAAGAAGGAAGCATATGTAAGATATAGACAGGATAGATCGAGTGAATCCTTAGAAGAGTATAACGACAGTAGAAGTATAATTAAGAGGGAAATCAGGAGGGCAAAACGGGGACATGAGATAGCTTTGGCAAATAGAATTAAGGAAAGTCCAAAGGGTTTTTACAAATATATTAAGGATAAAAGGGTAACTGGGAAGAGAATAGTGCCCCTCAAAGATCAGCAAGGCAGCCTTTGTGTGGAGCCTCAGGAAATGGGATAGATACTAAACGAGTATTTTGCATCAGTATTTACTGTGGAAAAGGATATGGAAGATATAGACTGCAGGGAAATAGACGGGGACAGCTTGCAAAATGTCCATATTACAGAGGAGGAAGTGCTGGATGTCTTGAAATGCATAAAGTTGGATAAATCTCCAGGACCAGATCAGGTGTATTCTAGAACTCTGTGGGAAGCTAGAGAAGTGATTGCTGGGCCTCTTGCTGAGATATTTGTATCATCTATAGTCACAGATGAGGTGCGGAAGACTAGAGGTTGGCTAATGTGGTGCCACTGTATAAGAAAGGTGGTAAGGACATGCCAGGGAACTAGAGATCAATGAGCCTGACCTCAGTGGTGGGCAAGTTGTTGGAGGGAATCCTGAGAGACAGGATGTACATGTATTTGGAAAGACAGTGACTGATTAGGAATAGTCAACATAGCTTTGTGTGTGGGAAATCATGTCTCACAAACTTGATTGAGTTTTTTGAAGAAGTAACAAAGAGGATTGATGAGGGCAGAGCAGTAGATGTGATCTATATGGACTTCAGTAAGGCGTTCGACAAAGTTCCCCATGGGAGACTGGTTAGCAAGGTTAGATCTCACAGAATACAGGGAGAACTAGCCATTTGGATACAGAACTGGCTCAAAGGTAGAAGACAGAGGATGGTGGTGGAGGGTTGTTTTTCAGACTGGAGGCCTGTGACTAATGGAGTGCCACAAGGATTGGTGCTGGATCAACTACTTTTCGTCATTTATATAAATGATTTGGATGTGAGCAGAAGAGATATAGTTAGTAAGTTTGCAGATGACACCAAAATTGGAGGTGTAGTGGATAGCGAAGCGGGTTACCTCAGATTACAACAGGATCTTGAACAGATGGGCCAATGGGCTGAGAAATAGCAGATGGAGTTTAACTCAGATAAATGCGAGGTGCTGCATTTTGAGAAAGCAAATCTTAGCAGGACTTACACATGTAATGGTAAGGTCCTAGGGAGTGTTGCTGAACAAAGAGACCTTGGAGTGCAGGTTCATAACTCCTTAAAAGTGGAGTTGCAAGTAGATAGGATAGTGAAGAAGGCGTTTGGTATGCTTTCCTTTATTGGTCAGAGTATTGAGTACAGGAGTTGGGAGGTCATGTTGCGGCTGTACAGGACATTGGTTAGGCCACTTTTGGAATATTGCATGCAATTCTGGTCTCCTTCTTATTGGTAAGATGTTGTGAAACTTGAAAGGGTTCAGAAAAGATTTACAAGGATGTTGGCAGCGTTGGAGGATTTGAGCTATAGGGAGAGACTGAACAGGCTGGGGCTGTTTTCACTAGAGTGTCAGACGCTGAAGGGCGACCTTATAGAGGTTTACAAAATTATGAGGGGCGTGGATTGTTTCACTTTCGTTGTTACATCAGGGCATCTTGCCCCATAATCCTCCATTTCCTAACATAATTGATTAGCTTACATACATACTGCAAGAATGGTTTCAAATGTCCAGGAAAAATCCATGCCTTTGAAGAATGTTTTCAAAGATCAGTGTTTTTTGGAATGTGTTTTGCCCTCCAAAGAAGAAACAATAGGGAAAAGAAGATAATAAAAAATAAATTAGGTTTGTGTAAGCAACTCGGAGAAAAGGTAAAAGCAAAATAAAAATTAAGTTGATCGAGACAGGAAAGGATTACAGACAGAATCTTCCCAAGCCCTGAATTATGGATCATGGCAAAAAATTTGACATAATCTGTTAAGAAATGATGTCAGAAGTAACAAGTTGCATTTTTTAGCTAAGTTCCGATGATAAGACCAGGCTTACACTAGTAAGCAGTGAGAGGCCTGTTAATGGGAGTTTTTACTCATGATTGCCCTCATGATTACCCCACCTTGCCTCATTCTACCACCTAAAAACTGGATGGTGAGAATTCTTGAGCCAAAGGTCTAAGCAGGTACCTGGCAACCCCAGTTTGTTGCTTGCTCCTCCAGATCTCCATGTTGGACACACAGCATCAGTATCACAGGATAGATTCCTTGGGGTGCAAATCAGAGCTTGCTTGAGAGGACTGCAAGATGAGTTGTGATGATGTGGCTAAGGACAAGTGGGTTTTGTGTTTTTGCACTTGAACAGCGATAGGTGTAATAATGTGAAGTTGCACTTGAGAAAAAGTGTTAACAATGCAATGCACATGCCATGAGAAGTGTTGCTTTGTGGTCGCTGTGCCACAATGTTAACGGTGAAGGCCAACTCCAGACTGCCAATGTTAGAGTGGGTTCATGGCCGGGATTAATTCATACCGCCGGCCCCAGGGATGGTGTTACATCCAGGCAGTGGTGAGCAATGACAAGTGGTAGAATTCAGATGGCATTGGACAAGAAGGGTTCCATGGGCACATGATAGGTATTTATATGGCAAGTTTAGGTGATTACGCAAGAAAACTCACCAGGCCTCATAGAGAGAAACCCATCACAAACCTGACACATTGCCACAATACGAAACGAAAACAAAATGAGCAAATATGATGTTCCTGTAATTTTGTGCAAAGAATTTATTTTTATAAGATACTTTTATACTTTTATCATATAAAGTGACATAGCACACAATAGTAGCACAGTCATCTTGTTACTTGGCTGACATACAAATCTGGAAACTTGAAATTCTAGTTCACTTATGGAAAGAAATCTAATGTCCTGCGGTCGAGACTGATCAATGACTCCAGAATCACAGCAATTTGTTTAATTTTTAATTGGTTTCTGAAATGGACCAGCAAGACATTCAGTTGTCACAAAAAGATGACAACAATGTCTAATAATATTAAAATTGACTGAGAAACCCTGCAGTGACTAAGGCACTAAAGACACATGCAGCTCAGTATTGCAGTTTCTTCGTTATCACTGGTCAAAATGCTGGATGCACCAAACTGCACCATGGGTGCACTTACGCCACATGGACAACAGCAGTTCGAGAAAGCAGCTCACCCCCACCTTCTCAAAGGCAACTAGGGATGAGAAGTAAATGCTGGACTTGCCTGCAACTCATGACCAAGTATTCAAGTAGCAATCAGTTTTTGTTTCAGCACAAGGAGTTAATAGAAAAATCCCTAGCAACGTTCTGTCAGTCTGCTTTTTCCCTTGGACTTGCTGCCAGCTGTTCTTGTTGTGATATGATGCTGTCCTTTTGCAAATTATAGAAAAGCTTGAAAACATAACAAGGTAAATAAGATAACATATGTTTCATATTTAAGTAAGGAATTTTGTCTGGTGAAAAGGAAATGCCTTTTGTGAGGATGTGTGTTTTAATGAGCTGACTATAATAACAGCACTTGGACAAATGGATATTTGAGTTTGGAAAGGATGCCAACGGTATACATCACAGAATCAGATCATTCAGCCCATCAGTTCATACTAATGTTTAAACTCCACTTTAGCCTTCTCCCATTTGTAAGCATCTGAATCTGCAATTGGAAATATTTATTCCCTTCTTCCTCAAATATATTGTTTAGCTTCCCCTTCCCTCATCTGTGCTATTCACTTTCACCATTCCTTATGGTAGCATGCTCCACACTCTTACCACTCTTTGAGTAAAGGTGTTTCTCCTAAATCAACTATTGGATTTCTTGGTGACTATCTTATATTGATGGCCTTGGGTTTTACTGCTCCCCCAGGGGGAACCATTTTCTGTACCCACTTGATGAAACCCTTTTGCAATTATAAAAACATACATTAGGTTCACCCCTCAGCCTTTCCTTTTTGGTTAATACTTTGCAGATCTCTACAGAAAAGCTAACTGTGTCAATGCTTTTGAATTAACAAGCAAATGTCAGGAACATTTGAAAATTTGGTATGAGCCTGATTCGAATGAAGTTCAGGTAAAATCAGCAATAATGTAATCTAACATTAATAAAAACACAGACAAGAAAATTCAAGATTAAAGAATGTAATTCACCCTACAAGCTTGTTCTCTCGATAAGCCATTTTTAATCTACTCTACCATGGACATCTTTCTTATGTTCTCTCTTTCATCAAACATCAGCTTTCCTTCCCAAATGAAATTAAGCCATTCATATCTTTAACCCTCAAACTCCTATCCCATCAAAGCATTGATCAATTCCCTTTTTAAAGGATTCCAGTTCTTTTCTGATTGACTGGCGATTTGTTGATACTCTTGTGAGAAATACATTTGTTCTCATTTCCAATTTGGTTCGAGGCCTTCAAATACTGTAATTAACTTGAATTCAATCCTCCTGTATCCAGCAGGATCCGGACTATTTGGAGGTTTGTCATCAGCTGACATTAAAAGCATATTGTGGTAGTTCTACAAGATACAACAAGGTTTTCCCATAGCTTCCAGAATTCTAAATATTTATGAATAAACCATAATCTATCGGCTGAATCTTACTAGAAATTGGCAAAGTATCATTTCTGGCAAGATCATGAAGGGTTTCTCTCCATGAGGCCAAGCAGGTTTACTAGCTCTATCTTCCCAAACCCACGTCATTAAATATGTATGACACCTCTATGGCACCACCCACTTGCTGTAAAGAGAAGTATTCGCCAGTTGCCAGGGCATCCCAAGATCCTGGACATCAGTGCCATATTTCAAAGGCAGTTCTGCACCCGGTCAAGTACAGTCAGTCTGGAACTCCCCTGCATGGTTCATTTTATTTGCGCTAGTGGTGGCAGACAAGGGGAAATTGATGCCTTACTTTGTGGACAGAGCCCTGGAGGGTCTGGTTGACTGCGTGCTGTAGAGGATTGTCTCCCTGTATCAGCAGGACTAGAATAGAGGCCAGAACACCAGATCCAACCAGCCTGGTCAAAGATATCCATCCAGGTCATACCACATATAGTAATCCACTATCCTGCCCATCAGAGCAAAGGTTTTGCTGAGTGTCAATGACCTCTTGCTCCCATTTTACCCCTTTCCCTTCCATATTCTATCATCTTAGCTCTCATACAATTGTTATCCACTCTGCATTCCAGCATGTTGATTCCAAACTCCCCAATTGAACCCGTTAGCTTCCCTCCCAAGACAGTGGCCCTTGATAAGCCTCCTTTGTCTTTTAGTGGATGTACTGTCAATACTGACTGCGGCCAGTGACCCCATTCCTCCCCACCCCAACTTGATCTACTGGGCTGACGTGACACACTCCCCAGACTATGGAGATAAAAGCCCACTTTGATCTTTGATGTCCCAAGCAGCTGACTGACTGTGAACAAGCCTCTGGGCTGATATTGGAGGCTGTCCTTGACTTACTGTGCTGGGACCTCCTGACTGAAGGCTGTCTCCTTTGACTTGACTGAAGGCTACTCCCCTTAGACTTTGAGACCAGGTACCCATTCTGACTTTCACGCTAGGCATTGTTGCCTTCTAGTTTCTGTTCAGTTGGTGGGAAAATGGGAAACTGCATAATATTGAGGTGAAATTGAGTAATGGTGAGATGCTAATAACACGCAAATAGGCTTCATGCCACTCATGAACAATAATCTCATCTTGCTATTCAATACTTTGGTTGGAAAATGGAATTTCTTGCACTCAAAGGTGGGTCTCTCTTTTCTTGCTATCTTGTGGTTTTCACAAATTTTTCGCTGGTTAAACCATGCCCACATGGTTTAAGGACTGGGAAGATTTCACCCATTGTTTCTGAGTAAAGCTCCTAGAAATTCATATAAACTGTTACCCTCAGGTGTAGTAGTCATGGAAGATATGTCTAAGACAAATAACATATTCCTGAATGTACCAACATGGCTAAAGGAAGGTGCATTGAATAGTATAATTGGAATGATATCTGGTGAACACAATGGCCAATACCTTCCTTTGTTCATGAGCTCTGTTGAATGTTTTTATGTTTGGTCATTTTGCAAATCTCAAAACACCCAAGAAAGTTCCTGAAAAGTTTTGAACTAGTAGAGAAGAAATGAAAGAAATTTGAACTGACAATGATACAGAACGTTTGAAGAATGAATTCCAGTTTTTGCAAATTATGATAATTTTCCCTTCTTGGGGTACTACTTCCCTTCTTTCTCTTACCACCAACCCCTGTCCTCAAAAACCTCCTCTTAACTTCTGTGTCCTTGCTAACTACTGCAGCATTGCCTATTTTCCTTTCTTATCCAAAATTCTTTTTTATTCATTCATGGGATATGGGCATCACCATCTAGGCCAGCATTTATTGCCTGTCCATAATTGCCCAGAGGACAGTTAAGAGTCAACCACATTGCTTTGGATTGATGTAGGCCGGACCAGGTAAGGATGGCAGATTTCCTTCCCTTAATGATATTAGTGAACAAAATGGGTTTTTCCTGACAATTGGCAATGGTTTCATGGTCATCATTAAACCATGGCAGGATTTAAACTCAGACTCCCCCAGCATTACCTCAGCCTCTGGATTAATCGTCTAATGATAATACCACTACGGCATCATCGATCCACTATTGGAAGCTCCCCAGCATGGCATAGAACTGCCTTATTCCAAAGTTGTAAATATCTTCATTGTGACCATTGGATATTATTCGTCTGGATCCTCGTGGATTTTTTTTCCACAAGCAACTTTATGCTTTCTGTCCCTAAATAGAACAGAGGAATTTTTTCCCATATTGGCAAAATGCCATCAGTCATTTCCAAATGAATAATTGAAATGTAAGAGAGCAGGGAATGTGCCTTCAGACTTTTGTACTGCTGAAAATAAATATTTAGTAAATTTAAGAGAAAAAAATGCACAAAGACACAAGCAGGATGTAGCTCTAAATAGTGAAACATGGAACCAGTACACATAATTATGAGATATATAAACAGATAAAGCCAGACATTCCACTTTACCTTGGACTAAACATCAACTGATCAGGTCAACAACAGAACAAAGCTGAGATCTTGGGAATATCCGATGAATTATTAAACAAGAATGCAAGATACACAAACGGAATGGGTAGGGGTTAGGTGACATGTTGCAATTTTTAAAATCTCAAACCCCAATCCCCGAACCACCCACAGCTGGGTTTAATGATAGCTGTACAAGGAATTTGCAGTCACCCCAATCCCAGAAGGTGACTTGTTTATTAAAGTATTATAATGACACTGGAAAGTTTAATCCTGGCTTGACAAGTCCCAGTGATTTTGACACTGAAGGGAAGTGAGATCAGATGCAACACTAGTGAGGAGCAGACGATTTTCCAGACCCCTGGGATGGTTAAATAGCTGCAAGGCTGTCAACATCGCAGGGGAGGGGATAGGGTAATGAGAATCTAGCCCATTAATGTTGATTGCAAATAGCTGAGATCCCAGTATGGATTCTTATGACATTTCACAAAGCCCACCAATCTGAAACAAACTTGTTTATTCCTTTCCTTCTGTGCTTTAGCTAATCTTCTATCCATAGATTATTATCATGAATCTGTAACTTGTGCAACAACTTAATGGCATTTACTGCTTTTCATTTGAAAATCCAAATATATGACACTCACTTGTTCCCATTATCCACTATATTGTCACATACTCAAACAACAGTAATGGATTCAATATCAATGTCATTAAGGTTTCATGATTGAACAGTTGTGCATGCTGTGCAGGGATGGAGCAGTGTTACATTTCTGAAGCGTGAAGAAGGTTCCTATCAAAAGAGATTGAGCAGTGTAAGCTTATGCAGGCAAGAGTTTAGAAGAATGAGAGGAAATTTAATTGAGATATACAAAACATCAAAGTACATTTACAGTGGATTTTCTTTTTGCAGGGCAAAATTATAGGTCATAGAATTATAGGTCTAGAATTATAGGTCATAGCTTTAGGCTAAGGGGTAGAAGATTTAATACTGTGATGAGGAAGAACTACTTCTTTCAAATGGTTGTGAATCTATAGAATTCAGTAACCACAATGGATACCAGGGCACTGATTTAATTTATGGAAGAGATAAATACATTTTTAATTAGTGATGGGATAGAATAGAATAGAATAGAATAGTAATTTATTGTCACTTGTATTTTTGACAAGATGGTGAAATGTGTATAAGTCATCACAATTCAGTGCCATTTTAAATACAGAAATTATTTTAAAAAATTGAAACAAAGTTATGACAAAGTTAATCTTTCGTTCCCTCCATGGCTCCTAGGCTTCTGGGTTAAAGGGTCATAACAGGTGGATAGGAAAGTGGAGTTAAGACCAAGGTGAGATCAGCCTGATTGTATCAATGGTGCAGCAGGCCGGAGGCACTGAATTGCTTGCTCCTGCTCCTAGTTCTTATGTAAACTATGAATGGGAGGCACAGGTTTTGGTTGATGGAGATTGTTAGTTGTTGAGTGAAGTTTGCCAGGTGGTAAATTTCGCCGTGTATGAGGGTCACCATTCTGAAATGAATTCAGCGACGTTAACCTAGGACCTCATCAAGTTTCTTCCAGAACTCTATCCAAGTCCTTGGGGTTACACTGCTTGGATCAACACAAAATCTAGCTGCTCTCTTACCATCTTTATTTGGACTTACTCCACGTGCATCTGTCCACTTCCTAAATTAAGATGTTCAGTGCTGTGTCAGAGAACCTTGTAGCCCACTCTCTGCCCTGTAACACCTTTAAGTAGTGTTCTTCTTGTCTGGGATGATCTGTTCAACTACTTCTAGCATCTGCTGTTACCAGAATGCCCCTCCTCTTTAAGTGGTGCAGGTCTAGCTAGCATTAAGTGGTGCTCACCTCACAAGGTATTTCAGTGCCCCCATTTTATGTGTCCCACTATGTGATTCTGTCTTGCCAATTTAATTCCGTTGACATTGCTGTGTTGGTTCTGTAAGTGAATTTTATTTCAATTTCATATGTCAGTTGCTGATCACTTGTATAGTTGGTGCTGAGGACTCGTTTGCACTTTACCTGTAAGGAATTTACATAATAGCTCTGAAAAAGGTAGAATGGACTAATGGTTCCATTGTGTATTTGCTTTGAAAAAAACACTGCCTTGGACTGCTGCAGCTACAGCTATGGATTTTGTTTCTGAATCCTGTGTAGTTGTAGTTTGAGTTCTCTTGGTGTTAGGTAACTGTACTTCACTTTTAGAGTCTGCAATGTCTTACTAGACTGCCTCTGTGTAGCCCTTGCAACTCTAATCTGTCCTTAAAGTAATTTTCTCATTCTGAATAAGTCCTATAAATTATTAATTTATATTATGCATAACATTGTACATAGGTCTCTGGGGCAATGTTTTCCTTTTGCTTCTCTTACAGGTCTCGCTAAAATTTCTCTGCTTTGCTAAGATATTCACTGTCTTATTCACGGTATTCACAGTAACACTCAGCACATGTATTGCAGGTTATTCCATATGAGGCCTATTCAGATCTCTTTTGGCCATGGTGAATCAACTCAATTGTAGAATGTAGTTCCATGTGGTCTTAACAATTCAATTGCTTTTTTTGTTGGAAAATACTTGAAGCTAACCAGATCTTTTGAAAACTGTTCTTCATCTCCCATCGACAAATCCTTTTTCCTATCCATCAGAAGCTGTGAATTCAACATCCCTCCTCAGCTGAGCAGAGTATGGCTGAACTAAAATTAACTGACAGAAAAAAAATATCAAGGCATTTTTTCAATAAATGCTCAAGAGTGCTATTCAGGTTTATTTGATATTTGTACTCTGGTGCTTCTCTTTATTGTCAGTATTTGTCTCTTTTATAAGCATATGTCCCCTCCTTTCAAATGAGATGTTAAACTGAAGCCCCATCTACTCTCTTAGGTAGACTTATAAGACCTCATGATACTATTTTGATGATGAGCAGTCCATAATAATTCAGACTTAATGTTGTGTGGTTGCTGGTGTGTGTATTTTATGTACATAATTTGCATCAGAACATTACAAAATTCACACTATTTTCTAAATGTGCAACAGGTTAATTTTGTTTAAATATCTCACTTCACAAAATGTGTGCTCTCTTGCTTTTCCCAGAACTCAGCTTCTTTGCTTATTGCAGCTTAACCAATAAATCAAATAAATCAAGCACAGAAAAATTTAACCATTGAATACTACACTTCAATTGATGTCATGAAACAGATTATCTGCTTATTAATATTTTCTGTTTGTGGGAGATATTGTGTGACAATTAGCTGCTGTGTTTCCTTAACTATACCAAAAGTGATCAGTTGACTGTGCTTGGGGATGTCTTGACATCATGAAAGGAGCAATTTGCAAATTTTCTTTTAATATATAAATTTGGAATGATAGGTGTCATGGTTAAGTTTTAGTGGCTGCATCTTATCCAGATTTCCTCTGGAATCCTGACTCCACTGAACCAGTTTGGCATTTTTCCAGTGAAATAGTTAAATGCATTGCAACTTCACCATCTATGTCAGCTTACTCTAATTTCTTGGAGCTTGTTGGGCATGTACTTAAAATAACCAGAGTTCCACACAAACATACGTACTCCATCAATCCATTCTTCACTCCCCCACGCTCAACCTGAATGTAATTTCTGAGGAATGGTAAATTAACTGAGGGAATCTGAGGCCAAATTGGGGGAAAATGCAGGAAGCTCTTCCTTGATCCCCACTCAAGCAACTCCACGATCAGCATATTGACAGCTACCCTGTATATTCCTTCTAAAGCTTGACATGCCACCTTCTGTCAAAATATTATTCACCTTTCTTTTGAAGGGTTGTATAGGATTGATAATTAACACATGCTCTAGCAATCTGTTCCAGGAAATGGCCAGTTGGAAAATGATTGATGAATCTCCAACAATTATGTGGGAGCAGACTTCTGGCAACAATTATTTTACTGAATCTTTGTAACTTTGGCTGTCTCAGTGCTATTGCCAAACATGGCGAAATCAGAAAAGATCAACTGTCACAGATTTAAACTTCTGTCAGAGAATTTGTTCTGAAAACTATGACTGAGTATAGGGTTTTAATCACACATTGTTCAATTGTTGAGCACCCTCAGTGGTTTTGTTTTCCTGGGTCTTCTGTCCAATTAGGCAGCTCCAGATAACTTTTTTCTCATTTGTTCACGAGTTCACTAGCTAGCCCAGCATTTAGTGCCCATTCCTAATTTTGTCCTTGAAAAGATGGTGGCTTCTTTGATTGTTACAGTTCTGGGAAGGGAGTTCTAAGATTTTGAAACAATGACAGTGAACAGAGAGTGATAGGTTATGCAGTTCCACAACCCAGGATGCTGTGTGACTTGGAGAGGATCTTGCAGTTGATAGTATTCCCAGGCATCTGCTGCCCTTGTCATTCTGGGTGGTAGATGTCTTAGGTTTGGAGGATGCAGCCAAGGGAGTCTTGGTGAGTTGTTGCAGAGCATATTATAGATGGTACACACTGCTGCCAAGGTACATTGGGGATCAAAGGAGTGAATGTTGAAGGTCA
Organism: Chiloscyllium punctatum; assembly: GCF_047496795.1. Lineage (NCBI taxonomy): Eukaryota > Metazoa > Chordata > Chondrichthyes > Orectolobiformes > Hemiscylliidae > Chiloscyllium > Chiloscyllium punctatum. The sequence continues at coordinate 55,280,265 of NC_092745.1, read as the reverse complement.
TGGATGGGGTGCCATGTCAAGCACATTGCTTTGTCCTGGATAGTGTAAAGCTTCTTGAATATTGGAGTTGTCCTATCCAGGTAAGTGGGGAATACTCGATCGTACTCCTGACTTGTGCCTTATACATGGATGGGTACTGGGGAGATCAAAAGTGAGTTACTTATTGCAGATTTCCTGGTCTGTGACCTGCTGTTGTAGTCACTATACTTATAAACCTGGACTAGTTACCTTCCTGGTCGATGGTAAGCCTCCAGGATGTTGATAGTAGAAGTTGAGTGATAGCAATGCCTTTGAACGTCAAAGGATAATAGTACAGTCAGTTCTGGTAAAACGCACATTGCTTCAACACGAAATGGCTATAACATTATTGAATAATTTAGGCCAGTATTTGTAGAATGCAAATTCTTCTTAGCTGCATTGGCTATAATGCAATTCTGGTCCCATTGGTTTAAATGGTGCTGCTAGCATACGATTTTCGTATAATGCGAGGTCGCCCAGGAATGGCAATATCACGTTATATCTGACCAGACTGTAGATTCTCTCTTGCTAGATGTGGTCATTGTCATTGTCTGGCACTCAGCTGGCATGATTGTTACTTACCACTTATCATCCCAAGCCTAAATCTTGCTGCATTTAGACATGGACTGCTTTAGTCTCTGAGGAGTGGTGAAAGATGTTAAACATTGTGCAATTATAAGCAAACATCTACACTTCTGAGCTTATAATGGAGGGAAGATTAATGATGAAGCAGCTGAAGACAGTTGGACCCAAGACATCGAGAAACTCTACCAGAGATATCCTAGGTTTGAGATAATTGACCTCAACCATCTTTCTCTTCATTAGATAACACTTCAACTGACAGCATTCTCCCCCAGATCCTCAATTGTTCCAGATTTCTAGGGCTGTGTGACGCCACACTCTCTAAAATGTGATCTTGGTGTTTCCTTCACCGGTGGAATTTAGTTGTTTTGTCCATGTTCAGAGTAATGCCGTAATGAAGTCAGGAATTGAGTGGTCCTGGCAGAAAACAAATTGAGCTTCAGGAAGTAAGTTCTTCCTTTTACAAGTGTTATTTGATAGCACTGTCCCTTTCTATAAGTTGGAAGACAGTACATTAGGTTGCACTGCATGAGTCTTGAGAGCACATGGACAAGAACATATGAAACGAAATAGAATAGCGCTTACTCAATAAGACAAGAGCCAAAAATAAAAATGATTACCATGTATTTTAGTATTCAGTATAAAAGTATAATAAAGATATGTTTCTTTGAAGTCTAAGCCTAAGTGCTTGATTTGGCAATCTTCTTGACTAGTCTGTCTTGAACACAATTTCAAATAGTGGCATCAAACTGTATAACAAAACATTAATTGGTCTTGGATAAGTGGGCAGTGCTTTGTAGAAGTTCATGGCTCTAAGTTCTAGTTCAGAGACTTGAAGACATAACATCCAGAGGTCATGACATGTCAATATACCTTCAAGTCTTCCTTTGGTACTGGGTTCTAAAAAAGTTTGCATTATAAGGCAATTTTTTTTGGAGCTTTTAAACTTTCTTTTCATCACAATCATAAATTTGTTCAAATTTAAATGGACGTCCTTTTCTCTTAGAAAGATAATTCTAAACGTGAGCAAACTGTTAAGATTCAGAATTAATTTGAAGTCTCAAAGGATCAACTGTAGGGATTTCTTTTATCACTGAAAATGACCAAATATGGTCATGAAGTTTATTTCTGAGGTTTAGGTCTAAACCAAGTGCATATGTGCTGCTGGGTTTGATGTGATCTTATTTACAAACTCTGAACCACATCCACTGAAATTGAACTGAAAAAGTTAGTGAGAGTTTGGATTCATTTTTGGGTGTACTTCAGAATTTACTTCAACATTTTTGGATCTCCCATCCCCTGCTTTTTTTTAAACCAGACAAAATCTACTTCAGGACTTGATACAATTTTTGAGAAATAATTTTCTAGTCCAGCCCATATTCCTTTACTTTCAAAGTGGATTTGCTTCCCATTTCCAGCTTTTCAACAAACTCAGCACGTGTAGATCAATTCAATATTCTGCAAGTGAACGAGTGTAAAAACATTCTTGTTTTGAATTTTCTTTGTGCTTCCAACTCATAATATCCTGCAGTACCTGGTTTGATTTTGCATGATCAACTTGTTGCAAATACCTTGCATTATTTTATAAATGCATTATATTCTCAATTAAAGCTTTTGTTTTCCCATAAACTATTTTTTTACTCTTCTCTGCAAGTTCACACTTGTTCTATTGTTTTAAACATTATAGCCAGAGTCAGACACCCATTCTACAGTGCCAATAATTCTAGAATTTTATTCAATCTTTGTACCCCAACAACCATTGCTTTATAGTTTCAAAGTTAAAAATCACACAACACCAGGGTATAGTCCAACAGGTTTAATTGGAAGCACACTAGCTTTCGGAGCGCCGCTCATTCATCAAGTGAGGGCACAAATCTAAGGCACAGAATTTCTTGCAAAAATTTACAGTGTGATATAACTGAAATTATACATTGAAAAATACCTAGATTGTCTGTTGAGTCTTTCATCTGTTTGAATACCATGATCATTTCACTTCTTTCATGTGTAATCACAAAACTTTTTTTTAAAAGTTGCATTCTCAGCTTAGCTGTAACAATGGGTGTTAGCTAGACAATTTTTGTTTTGTGATTTGTGGATGCCAGAAGTTTTTAGCATGATGGCAACTCTCTGACAGGCTCCTGGGTAGGTGAAAAACCCATGTACTTATGAATCAGGGAAAGAAGTCTTCAGATTGCAGATGAGATAGTCTGTCCTGCTCCCTCCATCCCCCCACCCCAAACTTTTCCTCTCTCTCTCTCTTTGCACTGAAGTAACTAAAGTAAGGAAGATTGCTAGATATGTTCTCCCACCAGTTTTTGTAAGCTGTAACTGAAAGCCTTTACAATGAGTTTGCTATTGGCCTGTGTCTTCAACAAAGAATTGATAGGATCTAAAATTAGGAGATCAAAGAACTGAAAGTTCTCGGACCTAAAGTTGAATCATGTCGATTAATGCTTTGGACTGGTGCTTTGAATCATATTTCTCCATTTTTGTTTATATCTGTACATAGGGCTTGAAGAAGGAGGTTAGAGGTTCAACTACTAGAGGGATGTTGATAATTCAGTCATACCTGCACAAAAGGAGATGGTTGTAATTGTTGGAGGTCAGTCATCTCAGCTCCAGGACAACTCTGCAGGAGTTCCTCAGGGTAGTGTCCCTAGGCTTTACCATCCTCACCTGATTCATCCATGATCTTCCCTCCATCATAAGGTCAGAAGTGGGAATGTTCAATGATGATTGTGAAATCTTTACCATCATTCCTGACTCCTCAGATGCTGAAGCTTTTGGTGTTTATACACAGCAAGACTTGGACAATATCTAGGTCTAGGTTGACAAGGGGCAAGTAATGTCAATGCCACACTAATGCAAAGCAAGAACCATATCCAACAAGGGAGAACTTAGCTGTCATTCCTTGACATTCAATCCCATTACCATCACTGAATTCCCCACTATCCACATCCTGGAGTTTACCATTGACTAGAAACTCAACTGAACTAGCCATATAAGTACTATGGCTACAAAAGCAAGTCAGTGGCTAAGAATCCTGCAATGAGTAACTCACCTCTTGGCTCCCCCAAGCCTGTCCACTATCTACAAGGCACAAGTCAGGAGTGTAAAGGAATACTCCCCACTTGCCTTAATGTGTGCAGCTCCAACAATACTCAAGAAGCTTGACACCATCCAGCAGACAACTGGCAAAAGTAGCCTTGCTTGATTGGCACCACATCTCCAAACATCCCCTTGCTCCAATAATGACTAATGCTCTGTAGCAGCAGTGTGTACTAGCTACAAGATCCATTGCAGGAATGCACCAAGGTTCATTTTAATAGCACCTTCCAAAGGTTCATTTTAATAGCACCACCAGAAGAACAAGGGCAGCAGTTACATGGGAACACCATCAATCTGCAAGATCTCCTCTAAACCACTTACCATCCTGACTAGGAAATATATTACTGTTCTTTAGTGTTGTTGGGTCAAAACCCTGGAACTCCCTCCCTAAGAGTTTTGAGGGTGTATTGGCATTAAATGGCCTGCAGTGGGTCAATAAGGCTGCTTATTATCCACTTTCTCAAGGCCAGCTGGATCTGGGCAATAAATATTGACCCAGTCAGTGATGCCCCCTTCCTATGAACAAATTTAAAAAGGTTGATTTACCTGTAGTTAGAATTGATTTGTTTGTAATAAATTTGTTAAGTACAGAAACCTGATCATTGTTTTCTGTTAGTCTGCTTATAAGTGGTTTCCCTTTCTCTTCAGTGACCACAATGTTTGCATTTACCTTTCTGTCACCTACTTGTAGTACAACCTTGAAAACTCCCGTAGTTTCAAGCAGAATCTGAGATGTGTTGGAAACACCTTCACACATTTCTGTGGCGTACATAGTTCTCTTCTTCAATTCTTCCCACAATATTCTATCAAACACATTGTTGGTGAGGACAAAATTCATTTCAAAATGTGCAGAGAAATAAACTTCTGTTGAACACTGATTTGGATTGCACGTCTTACTTGATATATTTCATTCATTATTTCATTAACAGCCTTTTCAATGGCCATCTGGTGGGAAATCAAAGTTCATTTAATAGCAAATTATGGACTTGTTTTGTAAGTTCTCTAGTGAAGGTTGAACACAAGGCTGTCATTTTATTGGCGTTAAGATTGTACGTGATTATCTGGACAATCCCTGCTGGGTATTGACATTGTCAATATAATGAAGCATGACACTGTCTTTTTATAAACATGGCTTTGATGCTTTTGATCAAGCAAAGCCCATTAGAAAGTGACTCTAATCTCTGGAAAATATTAGCATGGATACTTTCAGCTTTTCTTTCTGTTTACAATTATTGGATTAATAATATTTTCTTTTTCCCAATTGATCCAAATGTTTTATTTAAGTGCTTCAAAACTTTCCAGACATTCTATAGTTTCCCACGATACACTTATGTTTCCTTAATTTTCATGAGAAAGAGGAAACAAATGAAACCTTTCCAGTTGTGCAGACACTGGAGAATTGCAATGCATTCTTTTATATTTCCATGCAAAATCCTGGCTCCCATTGTCTGCTGAACCTTCCATTAGGAAGATTGCTTCAAACGAAACAATGAGACTCTTCTATATAAATGTTGATTCTAATTAGAAATAGATTTTAAAACTATTGCTTAGTCTATAGTTTACTCAGTCCAGATAAAGCATTCCTGTTTCCATAAACAGTATATTCCAAATGCGGAAATTGTGCACTGGAAAATCAAATTTACGGTAACTATATTGACCATTGGTTCAATTATTCTGGAGTATGGTATTACACTTGGTTTGACGATGTTGAGAAAAGTATGACGCTATTGCTTTCTTTCCGTCTCCAAGTACATAGTTTTCAACTGACTAATGGATGTTACATCTTGCAGTAACTGCTTTAATGTTGAAAAGTCAAACCACAGCATTGGGAATGATATACAGCTTCATCAGAAACTGACTGCTCTTCCCACAGTCACAAAGTTCTTGTGCTTTTGAGATAATAGTCCACTTTAGATCACTGACGAATAGTGACAGAATCAACCAAGACCTGAGTGACCAAGTCTAGGTAATTATTGATGTCAGTTTGTATAATAAATCAGATCACACTTTGTAACGCCATAGTTATTTTTCTCCCTTCTAGTGACAGCTGTTGCAATTGTACAAATATTCATGTTCTTTGATCCATAACAAGAAAGTATATCAAATTGTTGATTGCAAGAAGGTGACAGTAGATGTACAATGGTCTGTATTTGTATCAACGTTGAATACTCTTTTTAATTAATAATGGATATTGTATCCTGGGACATTAAAATATGCATTTATAAATGTTCTAGTTCTTATCATTTCTTCAATTACTTTCACTGATTTGCATCTTTAATTCTTAACATCCCCCATAGAGAAATTATCTGAAGGTTACCTCAGAGTGAATGGGACCTTGATGTACAAAATGACTCTGTAGCATTACTGTTTTATATACTATATACATTGTCACCATTTTGCAAAAATGCATATTTGTAAACAATCAGCTACAAATCGTGGTTTGCTGAGTATTCTTTTGATTCAAGTCAATATTACAGAAGAGAAGGTAATGGATGTCTTAAAACATACGAAAGGTGGATAAATCCCCAGGACCTGATGAGATATACTCTAGAACTCTGTGGGATTGCTGGGCCCCTTGCTGTGATATTTGTATCATCGATAGCCACATGAGGTGCTTAAAGACTGCAGGTTGGTAAGTAAAAACCCAGTATAGACCAGTGAGCCTAACACCGGTGGTAGGAAAGTTGTTAGAGGGAACCCTGAAGAATAGGATGTATTTAGAAAGGCAAGGATTGATTGGGAATAGTTAGCTTTGTGCATGGGAAATTGTGTCTCACGAACTTGATTGAGTTTTTTGAAGAAGTAACAAAGAGGATTGATGAGGGCAGAGCGGTGGACATGATCTATATGGACTACAGTAAGGCATTCAGCAAGGCTTCTCAAGGTAGACTGGTTAGATTGCATGATTAGATTGCATGGAATACAGGGAGAATGAACCATTTGGATACAGAACTGGCTCAAAGGTAGAAGACAGAGGGTGGTGGTAGAAGGTTGCTTTTCAGACTGGAGGCCTGTCCAGTGGTGTGCCACAAGGATCAGTGCTGGTTCTACTGCTTTTCATCATTTATGTAAATGATTTGGATGTGAACATAGGAGGTGTGGTTAGTAAGTTTGCAGATGACACCAAAGTTGGAGATGTAGCGGACAACAAAGAAGGTTAGCTCAGAATACAATGGGATCTTGATCAGATGGGCCAATGTGCCGAGGATTGGCAGATTGAGTTTAATTTAGATAAATGTGAAGTGCTGCAATTTGCAAAGGCAAAGCAGGGCAGGACTTATATGCTTAATGGTAAGGTCCTGGGGAGTGTTGCTGAACAAAGAGACCTTGAAGTACACATTCATAGTTCCTTGAACATGGATTCACAGGTAGACAGTTTAGTGAGGAAGGCATTTGGTATGCTTGCCTTTATTAGTCAGGGCATTGAGTATAGGAGTTGGGAGGTCATATTGCAGCTTTACAGGGCATTAGTTAGGCCATTTTTAGAATACTGCATGCAATTTTGGTCTCCCTGCTATAAGAAGGATGTTGTCAGACTTGAAAGGATTCAGAAAAGATTTACAAGGATGTTGCCAGAGTTGGAGGCTTTGAGCTATAGGGAGACAATTAATAGGTTGGGCCTATTTTCCCTGGAGACTGAGGGGTCAGCTTATAGATTTTTATAAAATCATGAGGGGCATGGATAGGGTAAATAGGCAAGGTCTTTTCCCTGGAGTTATGGAGTCCAGAACTAGAGGGCATAGGTTTAAGGTGAGAGGGGAAAGATTTAAAAGGTATCTAAGTGGCAACTTTTTCATGCAAAGAGTGATGTGTGTATGGAGTGAGTTGCCAAAGGAAGAGGTGGAGGCTGGTACAATTACAACATTTAAAAGGCAGCTGGATGGTATATGAATGGGACGGGTTCAGAGGGATATCGGTAAAGTGCTGGCAAATGGGACTAGATTTATATAGAATATCTTGTCAGCATGGACAAGTTGGATCAAAGGTTCTGTTTCCATGTTGTATATCTCTCTGACTCTATGACTCTATCTGCAGATGATGGGCAAAAGATAGCAACAACAGTCCTGTGAATATGAATCTTAGAATATGTAGTCTTATGGAGTAGAACCAAGGTGAAAACAGTCGGTGGGTTTGTAAAAAATGTCGGTGTCAAGTCGGTTGTCATTGATAGATATGGAGAATCTCCCACTCTGCCGAGGACATGGAGGTCCTGGGTCTCCTTCACCGCCGCTCCCTCACCACCAGACGCCTGGAGGAAGAACGCCTCATCTTCCGCCTCAGAACACTTCAACCCCAGGGCATCAATGTGGACTTCAACAGTTTCCTCATTTCCCCTTCCACCACCTCACCCTAGTTCCAAACTTCCAGCTGAGCACTGTCCCCATGACTGGTCCGGACTTGTCCTACCTGCCTATCTCCTTTTCCACCTATCCACTCCACCCTCTCCTCCATGACCTATCACCTTCATCCCCTCCCCCACTCACCCATTGTACTCTATGCTACTTTCTCCCCACCCCCACCCTCCTCTAGCTTATCTCTCCACGCTTCAGGCTCTCTGCCTTTATTCCTGATGAAAGGCTTTTGCCCGAAACGTCGATTTTCCTGCTCCCCGGATGCTGCCTGAACTGCTGTGCTTTTCCAGCACCACTCTAATCTAGAATCTGGTTTCCAGCATCTGCAGTCATTGTTTTTACCCAAAAGAAGACTCTGAGGGGTCTTACAGGCTTAAAAATAAATCAACCTCATTGGCCCAGATGAAATGTACCACAAGCTGTTGTGTGAGGCAAGGGAGGAAATAACAAGGATGCTGGCAATAATCTCCACTTCATTACTGACCACAGGAAAGGTGCCAGAGGACTGGGGGACAGGATATGACAAAAACCTTTTCCATCCAGAGAATGGTGGGAATCTGAAACTCCCTGCCTGTTAGAGTGGTGAAAGCAGAAACTGTCATACTCAAGAAGTATTTAGACGTGCACATGTGATACCAAGGCATGCAAAGCTATGGGCCATGTGCTGAAAAACAGGCATAGAATAGTTAGGTGCTTGTGTTTGACTAGCGCAGACTTGATATACCAAAAGGCCTTTTTCTGTGCTGTATGACTTTCTATGACATAGCATTTATTGAATACCTCCCTTCATAGAGTATCCTCAGATGTTCAAAAATTGCTAATCATGGAACTCCACAAATTTCTATGTCGAGCATTCTTCCCAGTTGTTTAATGTCCAGGCCTAGCAGCCAGTCTTTCATGTTTGTGCACATTCTTCTCTGCCTTCCAGGAATGCTTTGCTCATCATGCAGTTTTCTTTGATATTAATGAACATATGGCCGCTGGATTCTCTCGTCATAAGTCCAAACTATGATGAATTTCTTTTGGCAGAGATGATAGAGCAAACAAATAGATCATTCTGCTTGTTTTTCACAGAATGCTACCCATCTTTTAGCACAACCACCTGATGAAGGAGCCGCTGCCTAAAAGCTGATGTTTCCAAATAAACATGTTGGACTATAACCTGGTGTTGTGTGATTTTTAACTTTGTACATCTTTTAGTATGTATTTCAACTCCCTTTACTCACATGTGCCCATCTCATTTCCTTTTGAAAATCATCAAAGGCATTTGCCTCATTCATTTTTTCTGATTGTGTGTTATACTCTTTGAATAAAGGATTTTTTCACTACTTTAGTAGTGTTTAGTATTTTGTATGGAAAACCTGTAGTTTTGGATTCTCCAACAAGTAGAAACATTAAATGGATATGACTGGGACAATGTGATTGGGTTTTCAATGGGTTAAAGTTTTAAAGACTTTTATTAAATTACTTCAAGTCTGAAAAGTAGCAATGCGATTTTACAGTACACTTACCAATCTGTTTATGTTATACTGAGGGAGCATGTTGTTGTGATGGTGTATTTATGCTATTTTAGGATTTAAAAGCGGAGGTCATGAGCCTCAGCTTTGACATGTTGCAAATTGATGTCTTTTTAGTAATTTGGTGTGCCTGAAGGTCTGTCTCTATGGCTAGGTTTCTTCGAAAGGAAGTAAATAGATGTTGCTATGAAAAACAAATCAGGGAGACTGAAAAACATGTCTCCTGAACAAAGAACATCATTTTCATTGGTTTCAGGGAACAAGGATGAGGGATGCATTAGAGATCTGAATACAATTACAGTTAATGTATTCTCATTTACAATGAAAGAACATAATTGTAGAAATCAGACAAGACAAAATTGCCTGCAGAACGTTTATTGTGGTCCCTCAATAAGGCAATTACCAGATATTGGATTGCACAGCAGGGCTCAATCTTCCTGGAAATATTTGTTTATAAGTAATTATTAAGAACACACACACTCCATGTAGTAAAGACTAGTTTGATCATTTGAATGAACATCATTTAATCACAGAATCTGTCAGCACAGAAGAAAGTCATTTGACCTTTTGTGCCCATACCAGTTCTTTGAAAGAGCTAATAAGTAGTCCCAAGTTCTTCATAACTCTACCAACATTTCCTTTTCATGGCAAGATATATAAATGATTTGGATGTGAACATAGGAGGTATAATTAGTAAGTCTGCAGATTGGAAGTGGGATGGACAGCGAAGAAAGTTACCTCAAAGTACATTGGGATCTTGATCAGATGGGTCAATGGGCCAAGGAGTGGCAGATGGAATTTAATTTAGATAAATGTGAGGTGCTGCCTTTTGGAAAGGCAAATCAGAACAGGACTTAGTGACTTAATGGTAAGGTCCTGGGGAATGTTGCTGAACAAAGACGCTTTAGAGTACAGGTTCATAGTTCTTTGAAAGTAAAGTCCCAGGTAGATAGGATAGTGAAGAAGGTGTTTAGTATTCTTTATTTTATTGGTCAGAGCATTGAGTATAGGGATGGTTTGAGCTGTCGGGAGAGGCTGAGTAGGCTGGGGCTTTTTCCCCAGAGCATCGGAGGCTGAGGGGTGACCTTATTGAGGTTTACAAAATCATGAGGGGCATGGATAGGATAAATAGGCAAGGTCTTTTCCCTGGGATGTGGGAGTCCAGAATTAGATGGCATTGGTTTAGGGTGCGAGTGGAAAGATTTAAAAGAGACCTAAGGTGCAACTTTTTCACGCAGAGGGTGGTGCATGTATGGAATGAGCTGCCAGAGGAAGTGATGGAGGCTGGTACAATTACAACACTTAAAAAGCATCTGGATGGGTTTATGCATAGGAAGGGTTTAGAGGGATATAGGCCAAGTGCTGGCAAATGGGACTGGATTAATTTAGGCTATCTGGTTGACATGGATGTGTTGGACCAAAGGGTCTGTTTCCATGCTGTACATCTCTATGACTCTATGACACTATATTAATAATCTAGTCTTGGGTGTACAAAGCACAATTTCAATATTTTTGGGTGATATAAAACTTGGAAGTGTTTGAACTATGAGGATTCAAATGATAAATCTCAGGAGACCACAGCAAGCTGGGGGTGTTGGGTGAAGATGTGGTCAATGAAATTTAATTCAGAGATGTGTGAAGTGAATCAGAGTTAGAGGATGGCATTGGACAGGAATTTAAGATGCATGCAACAACGGTGCTATAGTATTCATGGATGCTTTACATTTACATATAGATTGTGCAAATCACATTTGCAACAATATTGTGGTAAACAAATTCATGGAGCGTGTACAAGATGTTTTTCTCAACCAGTACTTTGAGAAACCAACCAGGAATAAGCCATCCTAGATTTGTTTTATGCAATGAGAAGGCATTAATTAATAACGTTGTTGTGAGAAGTCCTTTAGGAAAAAGTGGCCATCACATGATAGAATTCTTCATTGTAGTAGAGAATGCAGAAGTTCAATCCAAAACTAGGATTCTAAATTTAAACAAAAGAAACTGAGAATGGATGAGGATGAGTTGGATGAACCACATTGAGTAAATTCAATGGAAGGCATGACAGTGAATAAGGCAATATTTGAAGAACTAATCCTTTTGGAACACAACAGGAAACATCGATCACCATAATTAACAAAAAGAAAATTAGCATAGTATTAGATTCAAACAGGACTCCTATAAAGTGGCCAGAAAAAGTAGCAGGTCTAAGGGCTCAGAATAGTTTAGAATTCTGCAAAAGAGTACCATAGTCTTGATTAAGTAGGGTAAAATTGAGTTTGAGGGGATGCAAGGAACATAAACACAAATTGTACAAGTTTCTATAAGTACATAAAAAGAGATAGATTATTATGGAAAAATGTTGACCCCTTACAGGCAGAAAATAAGAGAATTGATGATGGACAAGGAAGTGCCAAAACAATTGAGAGACATAGAAATAGTTTGTGTCTATTTCTGTCTAATTTGAAGCAAGGATCTGTTGGGAAGGAGGAATTGAACAAATTAATTTTACCAAATTATGGTATTAGCTGATAAATCCCAAGGTCCTCATAATATATGCCAGGATACGACAGGAAGTGGCTATAGAAATAATAGATGTGTTAGTTTTCAACTTCCAAAATTCTGTTGATTTTGGAACTGTCCTGGCAGATTTGAGGGTGGTAAATGTAACTCCACAGGAAATAAGAGGAAGGAGGGAAAAAATTAGGGATTACTGACCATGTAGACTAACATCAGTAGTAAGGAATGTATTAATGTATGTTATCAAGGATATGACAAAAAAAACCTCAGAAAATACCAGTGAGATTATACTAAAAGAGCATGCATTTATGAAAGGGAAATCATATTTGACAAAGCTACTGGAATTTTTAAAGATTTGAGTAGAAGAATAGTGGAGGGAGAACCAGTGGAGTGGTATATTGGATTTTGATATGTCCCACATAAGAGGTTAGTGTGCAAAATCAAACCATGTGGGATTGGTAGTGATAATAGTTTGAAATGGGTTGAGAATTGATTAGCAATTAGTAATGGAGAGGAGGAATAGACAGACTGCTTTTGGAGTGAAAGACGGTGATGAGTGGTGCACCACAGGGATCAGTACTTGGGCCCCAGTTTTTCATAACATATATCAGCAATTTTAATGAGGGAATCAAATGTAATATTCCCAAGTTTACTGAACACACAAAACCCGGTGTGGTTTAGACTGGTGTGGAGGATGCAGAAACGCTTCACGACAATTTAGACAAGTGAATGGGAAAATACTTGGCAGATGCAGTATAACATGGATAACTATGACATTGTTCCACTTGGGTAGAAAAAAAATCATAGCAATGTTTAAATTGTTATAGATTGGGACTTGTCGATGTAGAAAAGGACCTGGATGTCCTTGTGCACCAGTTACTGAAAGCAAGCATGCAGTTACAGGAAGTAACTAGAGTTGGTTGAGTCGGTAGATTTTTGATAGACCGGGAAGTTAAGGACCATGGGATACAGATATGAAAGTGGAGCTGAGACTACAAACAGATCAACCATAATGCTTTTGAATGGTAAAGCAGGTTCAAAGGGCAAAAGGACCTACTTCTGTTCCTATATTCCTTTCCCAGAAAGAGGTAGAGTCAAACATTGTGAAAGAATCTCAAGAGCTGGAGTGGTCTCGGAAAGACAAAAAGAAAACTCAGGAACAGGAGAGATCCTCAGATATGCAGATAATCTCAAGAGCAGGAAAGAATGTTGGGGAGTGGAAAATGCTGCTCCAAAATGATGTCAATTTGGTCACACATTCTCCGATTGCCCAAATTCAAAAAAGTTCCAATGTGATGGTCCTGATAGTAAACACGCACACCAACCCTATTATGTTCAAAAAACTTAAGTGAAACCATGTTGAATGAATCAACTTAAAGTAGGAGCTTACAGTATAAAATACTCAGTCTCTTGAGACCACATATCAGAAAGAATAAGTAGACATTATAAAGAGTGGTGAAAAGATTATGAATGCAAGGATAAAGAACTTTAGTTACATGGAAAGATTGGAGAAGCTAGGGCTCTTCTGAGAAGAGCTGACTGCATCGAAATCTTTTAAACTATAGGATGTCTGAACAGAGTAGATGGAGATAAAGATGACAGTAGGATTGACAACACACTGATTTCACACGATTGGTAAATGAATCAAAAACAACATGAGGGAAAATATTCCATGCAGCTGGAATGAAATGGAACATGTGAGCATGTGATGGAGGCAGTTTAAGTTGAGGCATTCAAATAGGAATTTGAAAATTATCTGAACACAAAACATCTGCAGGATATTGAAGTGAGGAGACACCGGGTGAGTTCCTCTTTCAGGGAATCAGCACAGTGTAACAATTCCATGATTCTAAGCATTTATCCTGATCCCTAATGAAGATACTCATGAAGCTGCTTCCAAAACCTTTTTAAGACCTGGTTGCTAAGTGAGATACTGCAATTGGAGTAAGATACCATGTATAGTGGGGATGAGGGAATTACAATGGATTAAATTTCATAAACAAATTAGACATCATGACTTGAGGGGTTACATGAAAATCACTAGAGATGTCAGACTTTCAAGGAGCAGGAATGTGGGTTGATGTGACAGAGGAGGACTGACCACCATGGGAGGTGTCAAACTTCACAACTAGGGAGAGTGGAGATGGGGGTATGTTGAACATCAGGGAGGGGAATGTGTTGGGATTGGGGGAGGAGGTAGTTGGTCAAAATTCATTAAAAATTTTATATTCAATATGTTTCTAACAAAGAAATTTATTTCCCAGTGACTGAGAAACCAATGAAACAAAATGTCATGTTTACAACTTCCTCTGTAATAAACCAACTAAAATGACATAGACTAACCATTATGTAATAGGCAACTAATACAACAAACTAAAGGTAAGGTACTTTTCAATAAAGTAAAAGTTGAAACATTTTTTCTTGATGTCATGTTTATGGTAACATTTTAGCATTAATGACTTTTGGTTACTTCCAAAAAACAGCTGTCCTTTCGTCTATGTCAAGATGTGAAAAATGTCACTTGTTTTTCAATGATTTTTAGGTTGAATTTCTTTTCTTCTGCTCCTCCTATCCGACAGGTACTGCTTTAAATGGATTTAGCTCAGGGATCTAGCATTAGAAACTATATTTTACCTGCCAGATTCCTGATGCCTGGAACTGTTTGAGTTCAATTATGAATTTGAAAATTGTGGAAAGGTTGTATATTTATCAAGTTATGCGCATTAGAGCATCTTTTAAAATGCAAATATTCTGCAAGTAAAATGGGGTCTATTGGTCTCACAAATTGGTCAAACCTTGTTCTGAATATAAAGCCCATGCCTTTGGCTTCGACATAATTATGGCTATTTTCTTGCTACTGAAAAATATGCAAAATTTATTGGTTGAATACTCTTATTACCTGACATGTTTAAGTACACAATCTAGACAGATCAGTTTAAAGAATTTTTACAATGATTGAATTTGGTAATGAAGTACCAACACTAGGAGGCATAAAATTGACAGTCCTGTGTGAGGAAAAGAGATTAAAAAAATCAGTTACATTTGTTTTGAAATTCAATTTGGATTCACATTTGGGGTCTCAGAGGACTGTCATGACTTGTTTCTTGTTATGTTGGCATTTGTAATGGAAATAATTTTGACATGTTGAAATTTCAAGATTGGAGTAAACAGATCCCCTGTGATTATAATTACCCAGGGACATTGAAACACCTCCCAAGATTTCAGAATATACAACTTGACAGTTGTAATTCAATATTTTGCTGCTTCTGTAATGAGTAACTAAAAAGCACTTTATTCTGAGAAGCTGTAGCAATAAAGATATATTAAAAGTACTTTATCTGTTAAATATATTGGGATGCACACTGCACATCTTCTGTACAATTGCACTTGAGAGATATATCATTGCCACCAAGACAGAATCATAGCCTTTACTTAATATATTTGCATTTGAATTGGAGGACACATCTTATAATTTGATTTCCTGATGACTGTCTGAAAGCAGACAAATCTTGTATTGAATTGATTTTGCTAATGAATGAATTTGTCAATATCTGAGTCATGTTTACTATCTGTGAATAGTGACACAATCTGGCAAGTGAAAACTTGTTCTATTGTAAGCCACATTATCACAGATTAGAATATTTTTTTTTCCACGGAGGGTTGAAAGTATTCTACTATATGATTCAGTCTTAATGCCATTACTCAGCCAACTGAAATAATTCATTCAAATAGCATGTAAATAATGGCCTGAACATCAGGAAAAAAATCATCTCTGCCATAAGTCACATAGTACTCGGTTTCCAACAGAAAGCATTTCTAGTTCAATGACCCTTCCCTCAGTGCTGTGATTCTGGTATTCCTGGCTGAGGGGGCAAAGTGCAAAAGGCAAGGCAAAGCAAGATGAACACCAGGTAAGCTCAAAGTGCAAAACCTCAAGAGCAAGGGAACAGGTTGGGAATGCGGCCTCGTGAGACCATGTACTACCATGAACCACAAAGTGTTCTTGCTGCAGCATTGTAAAAGTAACTGTCATTGAGTCAGAGGTGCTGCATTGAAGTGCATAAGCGTACTCTAAGTGGATCAGAGATATGCTGTGATGTTTTTTAAAATTTGGCCCATGTTAGATGCCACTGTCCATACATTTGGTGTGCATGTGATTGGTGCCATAGAATGTGCTCAGAGATGTTAGTGTTCTAGCATAGAAGTCCTTTGGAGCAAACGATGACTTGTAGCCACCAGACATTCATCCTGACTTCCATATCGAGGATTCTCAGCATCCAGATTGTTTGTGGATGGTGGTAAGACAGAAGCTGCGAATTAATGAGGTTTGGAGCTAATAATCTCCCGTTATATGCAATAAGCCAGGAATCTTGATTTGACACCAAGAACCCAGTTTGCAGCAAGTTGTTTCCTCGTGAAGGGCTTATGCCCAAAACATCGATTCCCCTGCTCCTCAGGTGCTGCCTGAGTTGCTGTGCTTTTCCAGCACCACACTCTCGACTCTGATCTCCAGCATCTGCAGTCCTTACTTTCTCCTAGCAGCAAGTTGTTTCCAATGTCGAGAGAGGTGTTCTGGCGTTCCCATGCAATTTTGCTACATTTTTCTCCATAGCCCATGTCATTTAGGTTCTGGATTAGTGGTGCTGGAAGAGCACAGCAGTTCAGGCAGCATCCAGGGAGCTTCAAAATCGATGTTTCAGGCAAACGCCCTTCATCAGGAATAAAGGCAGTGAGCCTGAAGCATGGTGAGATAAGCTATAGCAGGGTGGGGGTGGTGAGAAAGTAGCATAAGAGTACAATGGGTGAGTGGGGGAGGGGATGAAGGTGATAGGTCAGGGAGGAGAGGGTGGAGTGGATAGGTGGAAAAGGAGATAGGCAGGTACGACAAGTCCGGACAAGTCATGGGGACAGTGCTGAGCTGGAAGTTTAGAACTAGGGTGAGGTGGGGGAAGGGGAAATGAGGAAACTGTTGAAGTCTACATTGATGCCCTGGGGTTGAAGTGTTCCGAGGTGGAAGATGAGGCGTTCTTCCTCCAGGCGTCTGGTGGTGAGGGAGCAGCGGTGAAGGAGGCCCAGGACCTCCATGTTCTTGGCAGAGTGGGAGGGGGAGTTGAAATGTTAGGCCACGGGGCGGTGTGGTTGATTGGTGCGGGTGTCCCGGAGATGTTCCCTAAAGCGCTCTGCTACAAGGCGCCCAGTCTCCCCAATGTAGAGGAGACCGCATCGGGAGCAACGGATACAATAAATGATATTAGTGGATGTGCAAGTAAAACTTTGATGGATGTGGAAGGCTCCTTTAGGGCCTTGGATAGAGGTGAGGGAGGAGGTGTGGGCACAGGTTTTACAGTTCCTGCGGTGGCAGGGGAAAGTGCCAGGATGGGAGGGTGGGTTGTAGGGAGGGCGTGGACCTGACCAGGTAGTCACGGAGGGAACGATCTTTGCGGAAGGCGGAAAAGAGTGGGGAGGGAAATATATCCCTGGTGGTGGGGTCTGTTTGGAGGTGGCGGAAATGTCGGGGGATGATTTGGTTTGTGCGAAGGTTGGTAGGGTGGAAGGTGAGCACCAGGGGCGTTCTGTCCTTGTTACGGTTGGAGGGGTGGGGTCTGAGGGCGGAGGTCCGGGATGTAGACGAGATGCGTTGGAGGGCAAAGATGCTGACCATCAAGCTTCAGTAGCTTGATTGTTAAATGTTAAAGGGAAGCTCAAGTTGTCCCGTTAAAATAAAAATCATAGAATCCCTAGAGTGTGGAAACAGGCCATTTGGCCTCCAAAGAGTAACCTATCCCTATCCATTCTGCTACCCAATTACTCTAAATTTACCTCTGATGAATGCACCTAACCTACATCTCCCTGAACACTTTGGGCAATTTGGCATGGCCAATTCACCTAACAGTAACAATTTTGGATTGTGGGAGGAAACCAGAGCACCTGGAGGAAATCCATGCAGACACAGGGAGAATGTGCAAACTCCACACAGACAGAAGTAGAACATTCACTCTTGTAAATAATGACCAGGGCACCTGTACTGACAATGGATGGACATTCCATAGACCTTTAAAAATGGTGGATTTGAAAGTCTTGTCCTCGTTTCAAACAATTCATTACCAGAAAGGGAAAGTGGAGAGGGTGTGACTGATAGATGAGGGAAATCTGAACTCACCAGGTCATTTGAACTCTTTGAGCACACCTCACTTTTCACTGTAACAAATACCTTCACCCATAGTGCGGAACTTGTGAATTTTTAGAGTAATCATAATTGCTCATGAACTTTGGATAAGGTCTGTAGGATATCTAGGTTGCTTAAATTCCCAACAGCATCCAAGGAGCAGGAAAATCGACATTTCGGGCAAAAGCCCTTCATCAGAAATGGAGGCAAGGAGCCTCCAGGGTGGAGAGATTAATTGGGGGAGGAGGCCCAGGACCTGCATGTCCTCAGCAGAGAGGGAGGGGGAGTTGAAATATTGGGCCACGGTCTGGTCCTGGCCCGGTCCACGCCCCCCGACAACCCACCCTCCCGTTCTGGCATCTACCCCTGCCACCACAGGCATTGCAAATCCTGCGCCCACACCTCCTCCCTCACCTCCATCCAAGGCCCCAAAGGAGCCTTCCACATCCATCAAAGTTTCACCTGCACATCCACCAATATCACTTATTGTATGTGTTGCTGCCGACGCAGTCTCCTCTACACCGGGGAGACTGGACGCCTCCATGCAGAGCGCTTTAGGGAACATCTCCAGGACATCCGCACCAATCAACCCCACCCAACATTTTAACTCCCCGTCCCACTCTGCTGAGAACATGCAGGTCCTGGGCCTCCTCCACCACCAGTCCCTCAACACCCGACGCCTGGAGGGAGAATGTCTCATCTTCCGCCTCAGAACACTTCAACCCCAGGGCATCAATGTGGATTTCACCAGTTTCCTCATTTCCCCTCCCCCCACCTCACCCCAATTCCAAGCTTCAGCTCAGCACCATCCTCATGACCTGTCCTACCTGCCAATCTCCCTTACCCCACCTATCTGCTCCACCCTCCCCTCTGACCTATCACCTTCATCCCCACCTCCATCCACCCATTGTACTCTTTGCTACCTTCCGCCATCCTCCACTCTGACCTATCACTGCCATCCCCACCCCCATTCATCTATTGTACTCTTTGCTACCTTCTCCCCAGCCCCACCCCCACCCCCCCATTTATCTCTCCATCCTGGATGCTCCCTGCCTCCATTCCTTGACCAGACGGGCCAATGGGCTGAGAAGTGGCAGACGGAGTTTCATTCAGATAAATGCGAGGTGCTGCATTTTGGGAAAGCAAATCTTAGCAGGACTTATACACTTAATGGTAAGGTCCTAGGGAGTGTTGCTGAACAAAGACACCTTGAAGTGCAAGTTCATAGCTCCTTGGAAGTGGAGTCGCAGGTAGATAGGATAGTGAAGAAGGCATTTGGTATGCTTTCCTTTATTGGTCAGAGCATTGAGTACAGGAGTTGGGAGGTCATGTTGCGGCTGTACAGGACATTGATTAGGCTATGGTTGGAATATTATGTGCAATTCTGGTCTCCCTCCTATCGGAAAGATGTTGTGAAACTTGAAAGGGTTCAGAAAAGATTTACAAGGATGTTGCCAGGGTTGGAGGATTTGAGCTATAGGGAGAGGCTGAACAGGCTGGGGCTGTTTTCCCTGGAGCGTCAGAGACTGAGGCTGAGGGGTGACCTTATAGAGGTTTACAAAATTATGGGGGGCATGGATAGGATAAATAGACAAAGTCTTTTCCGTGGGGTTGCGGAGTCCAGAACTAGGGGGCATAGGTTTAGGGTGAGAGGGGAAAGATATAAAAGAGACCTAAGAGGCAACTTTTTCATGCAGAAGGTGGTATGTGTAGTGAATGAACTGCCAGAGGAAGTAGTGGAGGCTGGTACAACTGCAACATTTAAGAGACATTTGGATGGGTATATGAATGGGAAGGGTTTGGAGGGATATGGGCCGGGTGCTGGCAGATGGGACTAGATTGGGTTGGGATATCTGGTCAGCATGGACGTGTTGGACCGAAGCGTCTGTTTCCATGCTGTACATCTCTATGACTCTATGACTGTAAGAGCTTTTGCCCGAAACATCGATTTTCCTGCTCCTCGGATGCTGCCTGACCCGCTGTGCTTTTCCAGCACCACTCTAATCTAGACTCTGGTTTCCAGCACCTGCAGTCCTCACTTTTGCTTGCTTAAATTCCCAGATATTGTTTTTTTTTAAACTGTCATTGCTAGTGAGAGGCAGAAAACAACCATTATATCAATTTAGATGCTTCCACATAGGTTGGACCTCTAAGGCAGCTCGTTGGCTTTTTGCTTGGTGACCATCATTCCACCACCAAAGCAAATACATACAACCTGCCTCAACAACTACTGCCTGGTGGCTCTAACCTCCATAATTGTGAAGTACTTTGAGTGGTTAGTCATGGCTCACATTGACTCCAGCCTCCCTCACGTCACAATGACGGATATTCTATTCAATATCTTGCAATTTGCCTAACAGCACAACAGGTTCACAGCAGACCTCATTTCCCTAGCTCTACTCTCATCCCTAGAACATTTAGAAAATAAGGATACCTATGTCAGGCTTCTACTTATCACCATGAGCTCCACCTTCACCATTATAAACCAAACTAATCTCTAAACTCTGAGACCTAGTCCTGGCTCTACCTTTTGCAACTGGAACCTCAGCTTCCTGATCCACAGACCACAATCAGTGAAGATAGACAACAGCACCTCCTCCACAATAATTCTCAACACCGGTGCCCCGCAAGGATCAGCTCCCTACTGTACCCCCGTACATCATGACTGTGTGGCCAAATTTTGTCTGAAATGCCATCTACAAGTTTGCTGATGACACCACCATTGTAGGCTGGATATCAAACAATGATGAGTCAGAATACAGGAAGGAGATAAAATGCTTGGTGTTATGGTGCAAAGATAAAAATCTTTCCCTCAATGTCACAAAACTAAAGAACTGATCGTTGACTTCAGGAAGAAAGGAAGAGCATTTGCCTGTATCTACATCAATGGAGCGGAGGTGGAGAGGGTCGAGAGCATCAAGTGACGATAACCAACAATTTTCCTGGTCCTGCCTCCCATGGAGATGCAACGGTCAAGAAGGCACACCAACACCTCTCCTTCCTCAGAGGAAAAATTACATCCGTAAAGACTCTCACCAACTTTTACAGATATACCAGCGAAAACATTCCATCTGGATGCATCATAGCCTGGTACAGCAACTGCTATGCCCAGCACCATAAGAAACTAAGAAGGTTGTTAACACAGCCCAGATTATCACACAAGCCAACCTCCCATCCATGGACTCCATTTAATGAGCATTGCCACAAAAGGCTGCCAACATCATCAAAGACTCCTCCCATTCCAGTAATGCTCTCTACCAACCTCTTCTATCAGGTAGAAGACACAGAAGCCTGGACACAGGCAACAACAGGTTCAAGAACAGTTTCTTCCCTGCTGTTATTAGACTGTTGAATGGATCCCTCTAATTTCAAATCTAATGTTGATCTTGCTTTTGTGCACCTCCTGTGCAGCTGTAATTTTATATGCCTTGCTCTAAGTACCCTGTGATCCATTTGTCCTTGTATACTATGATCTGCCTATACTGCACACAAATCAAAACATTTCACTGTATTTAGGAGCATGTGACAACAATCAAATCAAATCAAATCAACTCACAACTGTGAAGGATCCAGGTTGGAGGTTACAAGATGGTCTGTTTGGCGGAACATGGATGTTGAACCTTGGCAATCATCAGTGTGAAGATGGCTTTGGAGCAGTAGCAAAAATTATGAGAGGTATTGGCAGCATTCTAGCTTCACTATGCATACTTGCAAAGAGATCAGAGACATCTGTCACAGCAAGAATGATATGATGTCACAGGCATTTACATGGGAAAAGGGTCACTTGCATGAAATCAAAAAGATGACAATAAAATAAGTACATATGCGGTCCCACTCGCAGCTTACATACCATGAATGCTGACTTAAATTAGACAAATGAAAACCCAGCCTTGGTTGTTAATCATCTTGTGATCTGCAACAAAGTGCTCTCCAGTTCATGTTCAGCAGGGAAGTGTGGTGGAGAAGAGAAGGATGGCAGTGAAAGTGGAAATGGAACTGGGGGGGATTCTGTTCAAAGCATTTCCACTTCTCACCAGTTACATCATTACACAATCAGTCAGTCCTTCACATGCAATCCCTCCATATCTTCAAGATTTCCTTCCTTTTGATTTGATTTATTGTTGTCACATGTTCCTAAGTACAGTGAAAGGTTTTGTGTGCATGCAGTACAGGCAGATCACAACATACGAGGACATACAGTTGTTAGGATGATTGAACAGGCATACAAGGTTATAGCTGTGCAGGAAGTAGACAAACCAAGATCAACATTAGATCTAAAATTGCCATTGCCTTTGGAAATCTATGTGAAGTTCTCACCTAGTTCCTGCTCAACATTTATCATTTCTTTCCTGGGCCAAAAGCTTCTTTGGATGTTTGTTTAAATGAATGATGCACAAATATAAGTTTTCCTTTAGTATAATTTAGATTTCATTATGAATTCTTTCAATTAGCAATTAAAGTACAGGTTCATCATTAAACCATTTGATTTTGTTTACTATTAAAAATATTTTT
The DNA here is from genome assembly GCF_047496795.1 of Chiloscyllium punctatum. NCBI lineage: Eukaryota > Metazoa > Chordata > Chondrichthyes > Orectolobiformes > Hemiscylliidae > Chiloscyllium > Chiloscyllium punctatum. The sequence goes on along the minus strand of NC_092745.1, from coordinate 55,257,493 downwards.
CTACAATAGATTGAAATTTTTATTCTTATTTCCATTGTTGTGATTTTTGCTGATCATTTAAATCCTTATTTTTTATTTGCAACCTACTTACCTGCAGTAGAGTTTTAGTGCTAAGATGGTTACAACATCAGGTATCCAAAGTAAAACTAAAAACCTAAAGTAAGTAACTGCCAATTGGCATGTTTAAACACTCTAAGTACTTACTGCTACTAATTTTCTATTGAGGATCTGTTACTTTTTTTAACTGACAGATTTATGTGTCCATTGTGAAAAAAAAATCTAAGTATGTATTTGAAAATGTTAGCATGATGGTTTATAATGTAAAGGCCTCATGCAATGGTCTTGAGACATGACTTCAAATCCCACTACAGGGAATTTATTTTAAAAATCTGGACTAAAACAGCCAGTGTCAGTAAAGATGATGGTGAAGAATGCTTTTTGGTATGATACAACATGTTTCTATTGTCCTTGAGAGAGGAAAATCTGCTATTCTTATCTGACCCTACATGTGACCCAGATCCAGAGCAATGTGATCGATTCTTCTTTGCCTGACAATCTAGTAAATAGTTGTATCAAGTTGTACTAGTTGTAGCAAGTGCTGTTGCCACAATGGACAAAGCTTAAAATCACTCAGCATTGAACACACCATTTGATTTGGACTTAACAAAGGCACTCTCAATGCAAGTTTTCTCACATCAAGTGACCTGTGCCAAAATTGGAAGGGTTAGATTGGATTACTAGTCAAGCAACAGCATAATGCAGTCATAGTCACAAAATCTATATGTCAGTCAATATCTCTGATTCCTTTTTCACCACCCACACTGTGGTGGCACAGTATTTACAAACATCACAATAAAACATCACAACCTTTTGATTATCACACACAGCTCTCCCTCACCTGATGAGTCAGTTCTCCTCCTTGTTGAAATGATTTAGAAGGAGACTAATAATGACAAAGGAACAGAAAGCATTTTAGATGGGGGAATCTACAGTATTTATTATGAAGGGTGAAAGCAAAGGTTGGTAGGTATAGGGAATGCTGGATGACTAAAGAAATTGAGGGTTTGGTTAAGAAAAAGAAGGAAGCATATGTCAAGTATAGACAGGATAGATCGAGTGAATCCTTAGAAGAGTATACAGGAAGTAGGAGTATACTTAAGAACGAAATCAGGAGGGGAAAACGGGGACATGAGATAGCGTTGGTAAACAGAATTAAGGAGAATCCAAAAGGTTTTTACAAATATATTAAGGACAAAAGGGTAACTAGGGAGAGAATAGGGTCCCTCAAAGATCAGCAAGGTGGCCTTTGTGTGGAGCCACAGAAAATGGGGGAGATACTAAATGAATATTTTGCATCAGTATTTACTATGGAAAAGGATATGGAAGATATAGACTGTAGGGAAATAGATGGTGACATCTTGCAAAATGTCCATATTACAGAGGAGGAAGTGCTGGATGTCTTGAAAAGGGTAAAGGTGGATAAATCCCCAGGATCTGATCAGGTGTACCGAAGAACTGTGTGGGAAGCTAGAGAAGTGATTGCTGGGCCTCGTGCTGAGATATTTGTGTCATCGATAGTACAGGTGAGGTGCCGAAAGACTGGAGGTTGGCAAACGTGATGCCACTGTTTAATAAGGGCAGTAAAGACAGGCCAGGAAACTATAGACCAGTGAGACTGATGTCGGTGGTGAGCAAGTTGTTGGAGGGAATCCTGAGACCCAAGATGTACATGTATTTGGAAAGGCAAGTACTGATTAGGGATAGACAACATGGTTTTGTGTGTGGAAAATCATGTCTCACAAACTTGATTGAGTTTTTTGAAGAAGTAACAAAGAGGATTGATGAGGGCAGAGCAGTAGATGTGATCTATATGGACTTCAGTAAGGTGTTCGACAAGGTTCCCCATGGGAGACTGGTTAGCAAGGTTAGATCTCACAGAACACAGGGAGAACTATCCATTTGGATACAGAACTGGCTCAAAGGTAGAAGACAGAGGGTGGTGGTGGAGGATTGTTTTTCAGACTGGAGGCCTGTGACCAATGGAGTGCCACAAGAATCGGTGCTGGGTCCTCTACTTTTCGTCATTTACATAAATGATTTGGATGCAAGCAGTTAATAAGTTTGCAGATGACACCAAAATTGGAGGTGTAGTGGACAGTGAAGAGGGTTACCTCAGATAACAACAGGATCTTGACCAGATGGGCCAATGGGCTGAGAAGTGGCAAATGGAGTTTAATTCTGATAAACGCGAGGTGCTGCATTTTGGGAAAGCAAATCTTAGCAGGACTTATACACTTAATGGTAAGGTCCTAGGGAATGTTGCTGAACAAAAAGACCTTGGAGTTCAGGTTCATAGCGCCTTGAAAGTGGAGTCGCAGTAAGATAGGATAGTGAAGAAGGTGTTTGCTATGTTTTCCTTTATTGGTCAGAGTATTGAGTACAGGAGTTGGGAGGTCATGTTGTGGCTGTACAGGACATTGGTTAGGCTATTGTTGGAATATTGCGTGCAATTCTGGTCTCCTTCCTATTGGAAAGATGTTGTGAAACTTGAAAGGGTTCAGAAAAGATTTACAAGGATGTTGCCAGGGTTGGAGGATTTGAGCTATAGGGAGAGGTTGAAACAAGCTGGGCCTGTTTTCCCTGGAGCGTCAGAGGCTGAGGGGTGACATTATAGAGGTTTACAAAATTATGAGGGGCACGGATAGGGTAAATAGACAAAGTCTTTTCCCTGGGGTAGGGGAGTCCAGAACTAGAGGGCATAGGTTAAGGGTGAGAGGGAAAGATATAAAAGAGACCTCAGGGGCAACTGTTTCACGCAGAGGGTGGTATGTGTATGGAGTGAGCTGCCAGTGGAAGTGGTGGAGGCTGGTACAATTGCAACATTTAAGAGGCATTTGGATGGGTATATGAATAGGAAGGGTTTGGAGGGATATGGGCCGGGTGCTGGCAGATGCGACTAGATTGGGTTGGGATATCTGGTCGGCATGGACGAGTTGGACCGAAGCATCTGTTTCCATGCTGTACGTCTCTATGACTCTATAAGTGTGGTTTAGTAGTACCATTACTGACCAAAGGAGCCAAGTTCTGAAGGCCAGATTTGTGGCAGGTGGTGAGGCAACCAGTAAGAAGGAAAAAACCTTCTTGACTTCATCCTCACCAATATATCTAAAACAGATGGAGCTATCCACGGTAGTATTGGTAGGAATGATTAATATACTGTACAATGATTATGGAGATGAAGTCCTATCTTCACAATGAGAACATTATCCATTGTGTTCGCCAGCACTACCAGAATGTTAATAAATTCAGAACAAATTAATTGTCTCAAAACTGAGCTTGTATGAGCTTATATGTATTCCACTGCAAACTGTAGCCTCATTTACCAATTTATCCATGCCACTGCCATCAAGTTAGTAGACTAACTCTAGTTTAATGAGAAGTGTTGGGATGCATATCAGAAGCAGCATTTGACATTTCAAATCACGAAATAATATTACAATTGAAACAGCATACTGTACGTATAACATACCAGTTACACAACTCGTGGATACAGTTGTTACTTTGTAATCCTGTCATGTTCAGTTGTGAATGGTGGTTGACACTAAGCAACTAAAAGTAGTTAAAAGCTCCATGTTGCCACCTTAGGTGAAGGCAGACGACATTAAATGCGCAAAAAATACAAGGCTGGGTGTTTGTCTTTATTCATTTGTGGGATATGGGCACCACTGGCTGGTCAGCACTTATTGCACATCCTTTGTTGGCCTTGAGAAGATGGTAGTGAGCTGCCTTCTTGAACAGCTGCAGTTCACATGCTGTATTTGGACCCACTATACCCTTTGGTGGGGGAGTTTCAGGATTTTAACCCAGCGACAGAGAAGGAATGACGACATATCTCTAAGTCAGGATGGGGAGTGGTTTGGAGGGGAATTTGCACGTGGTTGTGTTCCCATGTCTTTTTCCTTCTAGATGGTAGTGGTCATGAGTTTGGAAGATGCCCTCTGAGGATCTTTGATGAATTTCTGCAGTATATCTTGTATGTAATACACACTGCTATTACTGAATGTTAGTGGTGAAGGGAATGGATGCTTGCGGATGTGTTGCCAATCAAGTGGGTTGCTTCTTGAGTGTTGTTGGAGCTGCACCCGTTCAGGCAAATGGGATGTATTCCATCACACTTCTGACTTGTGCTTCGTAGATGATGAACAGTCTATGGAGAGTCAGGAAGTGAGTTACTCACTGCAGTATTCCTAGGCTCTGACCTGCTCTTGTAGCCACTGTTTTTATGTGGGTAGTCCTGTTGAGTTTCTGGTCAATGGTAACTCGCAGAATGTTGATAATGGGGGATTCAGTGATGACAACACCATTGAATATCAAGGGTCTTGACTTTTATTGGAGATAGTCATTACCTAGCATTCGTCTGGTGGAAATGTTGCTTGCCGTTGTCAGCCCAAGCCTAGATATTGTCCAGTTCTTGTTGCATTTGAATATGGACTGCTTCAGTATCTGAGAAGTCATGAATTGTGCTGAACATTGTGCAATCATCAGCAAACATCTCCACTTCAGGCATTATGATGGAGAGAAGATCATTGATGAAGCAACTGAAGATGGTTTGGTCTAAGATATTACCTTGAGAATTTCTTGCAGAGATGTCCTGAAGCTGAGATAACTGACCTCCAACAACTACGACCATCTTCCTATGTGTCAGGTATGACTCCAACCAGTGGCCCCAGGTAATGTTAGACAAACACAAGAAAGCTGTTTTCCAGAAAATTGTCATAGGTTTTGGATGAAACACATTCTAATTTTCCTGCAGCTTATTAAAACCAGCAAGACAACAGTGTTATTATTTCGCTATCAGCTTCACATAGGTGAGTAGGGGCAGAACTGTGGCTCAGCATCAGGGACCCTGGTTCAATTCCCAGCCTCGGGCAACTGTCTGTGTGGAATTTGCACATTCTCCCAGTGTTTGCATGGGTTTCCTCCGGAAACTCCGGTTTCCTCCCACAATCTAAAGATGTGCAGGTCAGGTGAATTGGCCATGCTAAATTGCCCATAGTGTTAGGTGTTTTAGGCAGGAGCAAATATACAATAGGGGAATGGGGTCTGGGTGGGTTACGCTTTGGAGGGTCGGTGTGAAATTGTTGGGCCAAAGGGTCTGTTTCCATACTGTAGGGAAACAAAGCTAATCTAGATATTGGATATTGGCCCTTATGTTCTCCTGTCAAGAAATGTGAAATTATATTTAAAAGTGAAGAATATTGTGATATAATTTGAGTAATACCTTGGGTAGGGTAATAAGACAATAAAATTTTCCTATTTGAGGGTGGTAGGTTTGACACTCATTGTTTGATCAGATGCTTACAAAATTTTTGCACCTGTGATCTATTCAAACAACAGACCATTGTATTAGTTGAAAAGGCGAGATAAGTGATTTGTTACCATTTCTCTGCCAATGGCCATTTCAAAATGATTGCTTAAGAATGTCCCCAGTCTAGTCCCCAGTTTGCTAGTTTCCTTTGCTTAGTTGTTTAAAGCATCCCTGATCGGTATAATTTCTACCTAGTGAAAAGGCTGGCTCCAAGTATGGGACGACTGATTTACGAACACTCAGACTTAAGAACGTGATTGCTTGCAGGCGTGTAATTTTAAAGACCTGACATAAAAACATTTCCTGGACTTATAAATGGCTATTTTATATTGTTCTGCATTTAATTCTGACTTGGATACAAATTGACTGGCAAACGGATTCAAGAACTGAACCTGCTGGAAAACCTAGGGACTGCCTGTAGTGTTTTTTCACCTCTAATAAAAGAACGCTCCAGATAACATCGGGCAGCTTTGCAGCCATCCAATTGTTTGAGGTAAGGTCATAGATATTCACAAAATCGAATACCTCAAACAATGGATCTTTCCTTCATTAAGTCTTACAACAAAAATGGGATTGTTTGGTTCATTGTCTGGAATCTTTTTAAAAGAACTACCCAATTAATCCCATCCACTTCTCTTTCCTCAGCCCTGGATATTTCTCCTGCACATTTATACACAATGACACGGTCCTGGAGAATGTTGCTGAACAGAGGCCTTGGAGTGCAGGTTCATAGTTCCTTGAAAGTGGATTCACAGGTAGATAGGGTAGTGAAAAAGGTGTTTAGTATACTTTCCTTTATTGGCCAGAGCATTGAGAACAGGAGTTGGAAGGTCGTGTTGTGGTTGTACAAGACCACTTGGTTAGGCCACTTTTGGAATATTGTGTGCAATTCTAGTCTACTCCCTATCAGAAGGATGTTGTGAAACATGAAAGGGTTCAGAAAAGATTTACATGGACGTTGCCAGGGTTGGGGAATTTAAGCTATAGGGAGAGATTGAATAGACTGGGGCTGTTTTCCCTGGAGCGTCAGAGGCTGAGGGGTGACCTTATAGAGATTTGTAAAATAATGAGGGGCATGGATACGGTCAATAAACAAGGTCTTTTCCCTGGGTGGGGGAATTCAGAACTAGAGGGCATAGGTTTAGGGTGAGAGGGGAAAGATTTAAAAGGAACCTAAGGGGCAACTTTATCACACAGAGGGTGCTTCGTGTATGGAATAAGCAGCCAGAGGAAGTGGTACAAATGCAACATTTGAAAGGTATCTGGATAGGTATATGAATCGGAAGGGTTTAGAGGGATATGGGCCAAATGCTGGTAAGTGGGACTAGATTAGGTTAGGATGTTTGGAGAGCATGGACGAATTGGACCGAAGCACAGTTTCTGTGCTATACATCTCTATGACTCTATGACTCTAAGTATCAGTATAATGGTCTTTTGAAAGTTATAACTGAATATGCTTTTGTCAACTTCTCAGCTTAGCTCATTCCAGATCACAACAGCATGATATATAAAAAGATTCTGGCCTCTGATTGTTTAGCCATTTATCTTAAATCTCTGGTTATCAATCTTTCTGCCAATGAAAACAGTTTGGAAATGTGTTGCTGGAAAAGCGCAGCAGGTCAGGCAGCATCCAAGGAGCAGGAGAATCGACATTTCGGGCATGAGCCCTGAAGAAGGGCTCATGCCCGAAACGTCGATTCTCCTGGTCAGGCAGCATCCAAGGAGCTAATCTAATCTAGTCCCATTTACCAGCATTCCTGAAGAAGGGCTTATGCCCGAAACGTCGATTCTCCTGCTCCTTGGATGCTGCCTGACCTGCTGCGCTTTTCCAGCAACACATTTTCAGCTCTGATCTCCAGCATCTGCAGTCCTCACTTTCTCCAATGAAAATAGTTTGTCAGTATCAGAGCAGATACAAAAGCTTTACAAATATCTTTCCTTATTCTTCTCCGCTCTAAAGAGAAAGAAACATTTTATTTTCTAATCTCTCCAAGTAACTGAGAGCTTTCATTGTCGGTTTAATTCTAATGAATAACTACTAATTCTTAAAATCCTTCCTAAAGGGCAGGGACAAGAATTTGACACAACACTCTAAATTGAGCTGAGTAGATTAGTGTCATGTCTGATGTTTGAAATTTTAAAATTCTGATCACAATCCTCACCTCTCCTCACGAAATTCTGGCCTGTTCACTTCCAGACTTAATGCCAACTCACTCTGAGGAGGTAGGATGACTAAGTAACTCTTACTGACGCTAGATGCCTCTGTTTTAACTTGATTTTCAGTCTTTGATCTGATTGGTCAGGCGTTTTGGGTCTCAGCACATCCGAAAACCCATGGGAAAGGCAGACAACCTGGGGAAGAAGACAACGACTTTAATAGAACTGTGTGTTGACTAGAGCATAAAGAGAAATTTGGCCTTGTCCACTAAAGTCCATTTCCAACTCCATCAGGGAACCCTACCCAATCCCACTTTGGTGTCAGTGATTAGACTGTTATGAGCAGCAGGTGGATTATCGCTGAAAAATGTGTTGCTGGAAAAGCACAGCAGGTCAGGCAGCATCCAAGGAGCAGGAGAATCGATGTTTCGGGCATAAGCCTTCTTCAGGAATGCTGGTAAATGGGACTAGATTAGATTAGATTAGATTAGGTCCAATTCGTCCATGCCGACCAGATATCCTAACCTAATCTAGTCCCATTTACCAGCATTTGGCCCATATCCCTCTTCATTCCTGAAGAAGGGCTTATGCCCGAAACATTGATTCTCCTGCTCCTTGGATGCTGCCTGACCTGCTGTGCTTTTCCAGCAACACATTTTTCAGCTCTGATCTCCAGCATCTGCAGTCCTCACTTTCTCCTAGCAGGTGGATTATCTCCAACTCTGACCTCCTCTGGAGTGTTTCCATCCAACTGAAAGCTACATCTATCAATCATGCTGTTTTTTGAATGGGGAATCTGTCAGAACAAAATTGGGCAGCACCATGACTCAGCAGTTAGCATTGCTGCCTCACAGCATCAAGGACTTGGGTTTGATTCCCGCCTCGGGTGACTGTCTGTGTGGAGTTTGCGCATTCTCCCTGTGTCTGTGTGGGTTTCCTCCAGGTGCTCTAGTTTCTACCCACAATCCAAAGATGCGCTGGTCAGGTGAATTGGCCATGCTAAATTACACAGAGTGTTCAGGGATGTGTAGGTTAGGTACATTAGTTAGGGGTAGAGGTAGAGTAATTGGGTAGAGGAATGGGTCTGGGTGGGTTACACTTCAGAGGGTCAGTGTGGACTTGTTGGGCTGAAGGGCCTGTTGCCATACAGTAGGGAATCTCATCTAAGTTCTCCAGAACACACATGGTTACCCAAACCTCCAGATTTTCCCAATAAAAATTCTACTCACTGTCCTCTTACCTTTCCCAAAACTACATAGAGCATCTCTAACTTGATTCAGGTCTTTGCCTTTTATTTTATAAAGTCTGGAACCCACTTGTCTTGTCACCTTTAGAGATCTGTGTCTGTAAAGCATCAGTCCCTTTAAAATTATACCAATTTGTTCATATTGTGCTAGACTGAGTTGCAAAAAAAAAGGTGTGTCAAAAAGAGGTGTTATTGCTGTGATAAAAAGAGTTGTTATTGATGTGAAAGTTAGTCAGCAGCTTGTGGTGAGGGAGCGATAGTCCATCAATCATAAAATTCTGCAGGTTACTACAGCTTCATCAAAATGACATCTCACTCTTAACCTTCTCTTGAAAATCATAATGTTACTGTATTGCATTAATTGTCCATTAACCTATTCTATAATATACTAATTAATCGCATAAATATACTTGCAACAGGGGAATGGTTATAAATGTTTACCAATCAACCCTGGACAATTAACAATTAAAATTCTGCTGTCTCAATTCTGTGGATTGCATTGTTTTTAGAGATTTTACCTTTGACATTTTATTTTCTGTTTTGTAATCCAATCTTTCTTTCTTACTTTATAAAAATCCTTCGCCTCCACCACATTTGTTCCGATGAGGCCACATTCCAAAGTGGTGCTCTTAATATGTGCTCCTTCTTCTCCAACCGTGGCTTCCCACCTACAGTTGTTGACAGAGCTCTTGACAGCATGTGGTCCATCTCCCGCACCATGATCCCCACCCCCTCCCTCCCCTCCCAGAACAAGGATAGGGTCCCTCTTGTTCTCACCTTTCACCCCACCAGCCTTCACATGCAAAGAATAGTCCTCCGCCATTTTCGCCATCTCCAACACGATGCCACTACTAAACACATCTTCCCTTCCCTCCCCATCTGCATTCTGCAGAGATCATTCCCTCCAGGACAACCTAGTCCACTCCTCCATCACACCTAACACCTCTCTCATCACACACGGCACCTTCCCATGCAATCGCACAAGATGCAACACCTGCCCCTTTACCTCTTCCATGCTCACCATCCAAGGCCCCAGACACTCATTTCAGATTAAGCAGCATTTCACTTGTACCTCTTTCAATTTAGTCAATTGCATTCGTTGCTCCCAATGTGGTCTCCTCTATATTGGAGAGACAAAACGGCAATTGGGTGATCACTTTGCTGAGCACCTTCGGTCTACACGCAATCAGGTCCCGGACCCTCCCGTGGCTTGCCACTTCAACACACAATCCTGCTCCCATGCCCATGCATCTGTCCTTGGCCTGCTGCAATGTTCCAGTGAAGCTCAACGCAAACTGGAGGAACAGCATCTCATCTTCCAAAAAGGCATGTTACAGCCTGCCGGTCTCAACACTGAATTCAACAACTTCAGATGATTATCCCACCTCAACCCTTCTGTTTTCATTCTGCTCTGTAATTTTATTTTATTTACTTTATTCACCATTTAAAAAATTTTTTTACACTGTTTTGTACCTCTTATTTCTCGATTGTCTCCCTTTCTCTCGGTCCCCACTCTCTCATTACCTTTTTCCTCTCCTCTTCCCCCTTTGCTACCCTTCTCCCCTGTTTTCCATTTTGCTTCTGCTTCACCCATCCTCCCCATCCCCCACATATTTTGTCACATAGCACCGGCTTCAGTCTCAGTCATTCACAGCTCCTAATCTTCCTATAATCTCTCTATGCACTTTCATTATCACCTCTTTATTGCTACCTTTGCTTCTGGAGCCATGACTCACCTTCTCTCAGCCTAGTATAAATACCTCCCTATTTCTCCCTTTTTTAAGCTTTGACAAAGGGTCAGTTAGACTCGAAATGTCAGCTCTTTTCTCTCCTTACAGATGCTGCCAGACCTGCTGAGATTTTCCAGCATTTTCTCTTTTGGTTACAAACTTTAAGAGGATGCCCATGCAGAAAACAAAGAGGACAAAGAATCTAAGCAGAAAATAATACATAATGAGTCCTGTATTTATGACAGTGATTGATAATCCTTATTCCTATTCTTCAATAGTTATGGCCATGGTCAGAGCAGCCTTATTGAATTAATCTTATTGAATGTGGAGCAGGTTTGAGTGGTTGAGTAGCTGATGGATGTTCCCTGTTAGTATGTTGATATGGATATATGTTCAAGGTTGGAGGGTTGATGGTGTGTTTTTTCTTCTTTCTCCTCTTTCAGATGCAGACTCCATTTAATTTCAGAGCAAATTAGTCTATTTTTAGCATTGAGTGGATTTAAGTATTTAAATATTTAGCCAGTAAACTTGTTTTGTTCTCCATAACAAGTAAAATGGAACTCTCTAGCCAAGCACTTTCTAACTATTTACATTCTATGGTGTATCCTGTCATATAAGGAAAGTAAACAGCTCAACCAAATTATATTCACAAAAGAAAACTGTCAAAAAGACATTATTTATCTGTGACAAATTACTAATGAGATATATGAGAACTCTTATCAGAGCGAAACAAAATCACTTTCTGTACATAATTACAAAATAAAACTTGTATAAAATGCAACAATCAACGTATTCTCTGAGGTACATATAATTTTGAATGTGTGTAAGTCATATTCAGAAAGCAGTAAGTCTGTACTCAATCAAGCATTAAAAATATTGTGCGAATTTTAACATTTCAGCAGGAAGGGTGTAGCTAGTGTGTTAGTATAGCGGGCAGACATAGTCCATTATCTTACTGCCATGATCGCACCTTGTACCATTTTAACACCTGCATTTTCAAGAGTGGCAAGTATGTTGGCTGCAGGCAAATACCCTTTTCCACAATAGTATAACTCAGACAAGAAGATTTTAACTCAGCAGCCCACCTATAACACTCTGACCCTAAATGGCAAAGAAAATCAACAGAGACAAAATAAACTGCAGATGCTAGAATCCAAAGTAGACAAGCAGGAGGCTAGAAGAACACAACAAGCCAGGCAGCTCCCCCTACCCTAACCTCTATTCCTGAAGAAGGAAGGTCGGCAGCAGACAAGATCCAGGGTCAGAAGAGGCCCAAGCAAACTATTTACCACTTATGTTTAAAAGAGTTTCTTGTAGAAATGAAGAAGCACACAATTAGATTGGGAGGGAACTAGATTTGGTGCTTTTCAACACATTTGGTACATTTAGGGAAATGTCCTTATTGAAATTGCCACGGGTGCTTCAATTCTACTCCAGCAAATACTACTCCATTCCCCAGATTAAAATTTGTGCTATTGTGTTTATAGTGAATACATAAATTGAATAAATATTTGAAGTCCAGCTATTTAAGTAAAATCCTGGAATTAGGCCAATGTCTAGGCAGTTGCTACAGTGAAATATGTATGCACTTTAATACACATGGAGGTAATCTAAAAGGCAAGTGTTCATTCTTTGCAAGTATTATAAATCCTGGCCTACGTCTCTGTTAAAATTGAGGAAAGTAGCTCATTAATTAGAATTTTGTCTGTTAACATGTTAAAGTCACAGTTGCGAACAGAATTCACGAGTGACTCTTTTCCTTCATTGATCTCAGGGTTATTGGAATTTTGAATATAAAAATGTTTAAAAATTATTTAGTGGGGATCTAAGATGGCGGCGATCTGAGAAGATCACACTGCAGAGCTTTGCATCGCAGCAGGAGCAGGACGGTCCTTTAACCCACCCAACCCAGGTCATCAGGATTTCTTGGGGCGTTGGAAAGATTGTGGAGCCCCAAGAAACATTTAAAAATTGACTTACCTGTATTTTCAGCTGCCCGGAAATGCCTAAAAAGGGAGGAGGAGCATCTGAGGCCGGGCCTGCAGCTCAGCCTGCAGCAGCCTCGGAGCCGATTACTCTCCAGGACCTGGTGAACCAGCTTTCGAAATCTCGCGAGATGTTGGGGAAACAGATTGAAGAGAAGCTGGCTCCAGTCTCTCTCATGCTGCAGAAGCATGAGCAGCAGCTGGGAGACCTGGAGAAGAGGACGGATGAGGTGGAGCACAGGGTCACAGTGGTGGAAGCTGATTCAAGAAAGAGATCCAAGCCCTGAAGACGCAGGTTCATAATTTGCGTGACCAAGTGGATGATCTTGAAAACAGGGGCAGGAGAAAAAACATTTGGATCATCAGTCTGCCTGAGGGTAAGGAAGGTGAGCGGCCTGCGGAATTTGTTGAAGATTGGCTTCCGAAATTCCTTGGCTTTGAGACTGGCATGAGAGGATTGAAGATAGAGAGGGCTCACCGGGTCGCAGCGCAGAGGTCGGGTCTGGGTCAATGCCCTCGTCTTTTCCTGGTGCGGTTCCATCAGGATAAGGAGAGAGTCATGGAGGCTTCCAGACTCCAGGGGAAGGATCCAAAGGCCATAATTTACGAGGGGTCTAAGATCATGTTTTTTCAGGACTTTTCAGCGGCGGTGATCCAGAAACAAAAATCGTATGATGGTGTCAAGAGAAGACTGAAGGAGCTTGGTATTCAGTACTCCCTGAGATATCCGGCAGTACTTCTGATTACCTTAGATGGATCCATGCATCTCTTTGACACATCAGAGAAGGCAAGAGACTTTGTGGACAAACTAACCGAATTTAAACAATTGTAGTATGTATAAACATTGTTGCTTGAGTATGCGTTTATCATTCTGTAAAAGAAATGGAGGAAATCCGGTTGGAGCTTTGTTTTTCCCCTTTGTTTTTCCTTTATTGATAATAATTTGGTTCAAACTATGTCTGGCGGTGGTTAAGATTTACATTTTAAATTTCTAAGTTAGGACATACCAAAGGATGAGTGGGGTATTTATTGCCCTTTTTTTTAAAGAAGAATGTTATTCATATTGATATTTTATGGGGTGTTTATTCTTTTTAGCTTGTGCTTGCGATGCGGCTCTAGCTGCGAGAAGCGAAGGTAACCACTCCTGGTAACCAAGAAATGGTTAGATGCCTATTTATGGGCAGTTCGGGATGGGTAGTTGCCCCCTCTGGGCAGGGGTGAGTTCCCCTACTCCGCGCTATTGGCGCTTTATATGTTGGTTTGTTTTCTGGTTTTTGTTGTTTTTTATTTTTTTAATAATTTTGTATGTTTGTTAAATGTAGTGGTTTTAGTTTATGTAGTTTTTATATTTGGTGGACCATGCAACACTAAGGCTCAGCAATTTGTGGTTCGGGTTCCTCCTCTCTGGAATTTAAATGTAATTGCAGAAGATTATAGCTAATGATTTGATTAAATGGTATACCTGGAATATCAAGGGAAGTCACTCACCAATTAAGAGGAAGAAGGTACTCTTGAGTCTTAGAAAGGAGAGGGTGGATATTGTTTTGTTACAGGAGACACATTTGGATGACAAGGAGCATCTGAAATTACAGCAGAATGGCTTTGACCGAGTTTATTTTTCATCATTTAATACCAGAAGTAGGGGAATGGCTATATTTGGTCAGGAAAAATCTCTCATTTAAATTGTTGGAATGTGTTAAAGGTACATACGGGAGGTTTGTAATTATTAAAAGCTTGATAAATGGGGAAGAATACCGGTTTGGTCTGGGCAAAGTTTTCATAAGATGGATAAAGATTCTCTACAGTGTACCTCTCACTGCGGTCATTACCACCAGGGGTACGATCAAGCAATTCTAATATTTCTAGGGGCAGCCAGCAGGGCTGTCCCCTATCACCATTACTTTTTACTTTGGTGATTGAACCGTTGGCAGAGGCCATTTGTGGGGATCTCAATACATCAGCTCCAGAAGTGGGGTCAAAATTACATAAGATCTTGCTGTATGCAGATGATGTTCTAATTTTCTCGACAAATCCAGCAGTCTCAGTGCCTTGCCTGATCCAATGCATTCACACGTTTGGTGCTTTTTCAGCGTATAAGATTAATTTTGCTAAATCAGAGGCTATGCCTATAGGTGGTCTTACGAAAGAGTTGGCTGTTGAGAGTGACTATAGGTGGTCACAGGGGGGTTTTGTGTATTTGGGCATATTCATTACTCCAGTTCTGGATTGGCTGTTCAAAGCCAATTTTACTCAATTATTTGAAAAAATTAAACAAGATCTCCAAAGATGGGAGGCACTTCCAGTCTCATGGTTGGGTCGGATAGCACTTATTAAGATGAATATTCTCCCTCGTTTGCTATACCCTATACGGATGCTACCCCTGATTTTCAATAAACAAACACTTAGGAGACTGAACAGTTGGTTCAGCTCCTTTATCTGGCACCGTAAACGGCCCTCATTAAATTAGCCAAACTGCAGTTGCCTCACAGATTGGGGGGAGTAGACCTTCCGGACATTAAAAATTACCAATTAAGCTCGCTTTTGACCTATGTAAGTGATTGGGTTGGTGGGGATCCTTTTTCAATATGGTTAGATATCCAAGTATCCCAGGCAAGGTGCCCCCTTACCAGTTTGCTGTTTTTGGACAAAGTGAGGACAGTTAGGGAATATTGCCATAACCCAATAGTCATCAATACTGTTAAAGCATGGAGGACAGTTCGGCAGAGGAAAGGTAATATTGGCAAAACATCTTTGTTTACACCTTTAGTGGGTATGCCAAGTTTTCAACCAGGTATGATAGATTCAGGATTTAAACGTTGGGCAGCTAGGGGTATATCTTGCATGGGTGATTTATTTGAGGGAGATGTAATGATGTCCTTTGATCAGTTAGTACAGAAATACGAGTTACCTAATAGAGATCTCTTTCATTTTTTTCAAGTTAGGGATTTTATTTTAAAAAAACACACTTTTGACTGATCCCTACAAATCTGACATAGAAAGAGGGGTACTAAGGGCTAAGAGTACACTCTCTGTCAGTACTCTATATCACCAATTGGGGGTGGGTGCTACCTCAGATGAGTCTGATTGAGTCTGCAAGATCTGGGAAAGAGAGCTGGGTGTTGAAGTTTCTTCAGAGGCATGGGAGGATATTTGGGAGAATGCAAGGAAGATATCAATTTGCAATAGGACCCATGCTTTACAGTTGAAGATTCTCCACAGGGTCCACTTAGCCCCAGACCGTTTGTCAACATTTAAACCAGGGGTAATTTCAGCATGTCCAAAGTGCAAAGTCTGCACGGGCACTCTTACCCATTGTTTTTGGTCACTATTGACAGGCTTCAAACAAATTGGAGTGCTGTGTTGGGTGCAATGGAGAGGATTTTAGGTGTAGGGGTGGAGAAGGACCCTATTTCGCTCCTTTTGGGCCTACCCATTCTATTTCCTGCAGACTTGCATAAGGAAAATTTTTTCAATATTCTTACATTCTGTGCAAGGAAGAATATCTTGCTAGATTGGATATCAGAAAACCCCCCAGGCTTGTCGGGTTGGCGGAAAATTGTTATGGAGTATATTCCCCTGGATTTTCTCACAAATATGGTATATCACAAAACTGAGACTTTTTACAAGACATGGCAACCCTTTTTGAAATACCTGGACACAGGTTTATCTGCCACACTAACAAGGGTTTTTATATAACCGTAATGATTGTGTTTCATGAGTCCAATATCCAGAGAGGAGGAACTGTGAATGTATGAGTGTTTTGTTTGGCTGGGCTGAGTTATTGCTATTTATTTGTTTGTTGTTAGGTATTTATTTAGTTAGTTAAATAGCTAGTTTAGGTTTTTTTTTAATTTTGTACTTCTCTATATAGGTTTATCACATTTGTGTAGGAGGGTGGGTTTGGGAATTTTTTTATTATTTGGGTTTAGTTTTGTACTGTTTTGAATTGCATTGTTTTGTATTTGTTGTAATATTTAAAAATCTATTTTTCTTAATAAAAATACATTATATAAAAAAATTATTTAGTAATGGAATGTGAGCATAGTAGGACATTTATTGCTCAATCATAATTGCGCTTGGGAAAGTGCTGGTGAGCACTAAAAAAAGAATGGTAATTTATTTCCAAATCAAGATGGTACATGACTTGGAGGGCAACTTGAAAGTGGTAATGTTCCAATACACCTTCAGACCTTGAATTTCTAGATGGTAGAATTTGCAGATTTGGGAGGTGCTACTGAAGTAGCCTGCACAGGTTGCCTAAGTACTCTCTGCAGCAAGGTTGTAACAATGGTGGATGAAGTGAATGTTTAAGGTAGTGGTTAGGATGCCAGTCAAATGGATTGATTTGTCCTGTATCATGTTGAGCTTCTTCAATGTTGTCAGAGTTGCATTGGAACAAACAAAATGAGGGTATTGTGCCATGTAAGTAGCAGAAAAACATTGGTAAGATAGGAGATGTGCTACACAATATGGAATGCCTAATCTATGACCTGCTTTTGACATTACAATACTTTTGTGTCTGTTGTTGTTAAAGTTCTGATCAATGGTAATCCTCAGGACCAGAAGATGAAGAAGAATTGTATCAGATGCAAAACATTAACTCTGTTTTTCTCTTCACAGTTATTGCCAGACCTGCAGCATTTCTCTTGAATGTTAGGGGATGCTGGTTACACTCTCTTTTTGGATTTGCTCTTTTCCTCGCACGTGTGTGATGAAAATATTGTTGTTGTTTATCAGCTGAAATAGAGATGTTGTTCATATATTTTGGATACAAATACAGACTGCTTCATTAAGTGAAAATTATGATCGGAATAAACATACTTACTGCTGGTCTTATGAAGAAAGTGAAATGATTGATAAAACAACTGAAGGTAGTTGAGCCTAACATACTAACCTGAGAAATTTAGGACTGTTATGGTGCAGTAGGAGTGTCCCTATCTCTGAGTCAGGAGGCCTAGGTTCAAGTTTCACTTGCATCAGAAGTGTGTATAGCATCTCTGAAGAGGTTGATTAGGAAATATGTATCCTGAAAAACTTATGCAGCAATGTCTGAGGCTGAGGTGATCAGCCTCCACAATCCATAGGCATTTTCTATTTTACTAGGTTGCCCTCAGTCTTTAGCCACTGAATTTTAGATGAAGACTCAAATATGGAATCAAGTAATCCTAGCAGAGCCCAAACTGAGCAATGCCGTAACAGACTACTGATGAATAAGTGTAGCTTGATAACACTGTCAACGATACCTTGCATCACTTCGATTGAGAGCAGATTGAGGGAGCAATATTTTGCCAAATTATATTTGTCCTGGTTTTTGTAAGCAGGGCAAAACTGATCAATATTTGACTCTTAATTGGATGTCATTGTTGTGCCTTCGCAGGAACAGCTTGGTTAGAGCAGCAGCTTATTCTGGAATGTAAGTCTTTAATGCTGCACCAGTATATTGTGTGGGCCGAATAGCTTTGCTGTATTCACTACACTCCATTTTTTTCTTGCTACCACGTGGGAATGAATTGAATTGGCTGAATACATGCTCTGTGTTGGAGACACCCTTTGGAGGAGGCTGAAGTGGCCCAGCTAGTGAGGTCTTTTAGCTGATGAAGGTTGTGAGCATTTCAGTATTGTTGTATGCTGGGCTCTGCCTTCATTGAGGATGAAAAATTTTGTATGCCCAGAGAGGAAAACCAATTGTAAAAACAGTAATACTTGGAAATGTATTGGTCATATTGGAGTTACTTTTTGAGATTTGCAAGGTGGATTGGACGAGCTTTACTGGATTTTCCTTCTAGGTGGGACCTCCTACTCCTCCTCTTACTATTTGTCAAATTGTCTGCCACTATTCACAACTATGTTTGGCAGGACTGCAGAACTTCAATCCAGTCTGTTGGTTGTAGGATAACTTCGTTCTGTTGATAGCATGCTGCTTCCACTGTTCAGATGTGAGTAGTCATGTGCTTAGAAGATTGACACCACAGTTCAAGTCAACTTGTCATTGTTCCTGGCATAATGTACAATTCTCTTTGAAATAGAGTTGGCCACCTGGCAGAATGGTAATGGTGGAGTGAGGAATTCATTGGACTATGAAGATTGTAATGGAATAATTCTATTGCGTTGTTGGGCCATGGACCTTTTGGAATTCTTAGAATTAATTTCCTCATGGGGAATTCATGAGAAAATTGTTTGCTGGCCAGCATTTAATGCCCATTCCTATTTGCCCTGAGAAGTGGTGGTGAACTGCCTCCTCAAACCTTTTAATAGAGGGAAGATCATTGAAGTAGCTGAAGATGGCTGGGACTCCTGCTGAGATGTTCTGGAGCTGAGATGAATGACCTCCAACAACCACAGCTATCTTCCTAAGGGTCAAGTATGACTCTTAGGGAGGGAATTCCAGGATGCTGACCCAGTCACAGTGAAGGAGCAGCAAAATATTTCCAAGTCAGGATGGTGAGTGACTTGGAGAACTTGCAGGCAGTGATATTCCCATGTGTCTGGTACTCTTGTCCTTCCATATGGACATGGTTGTGGGTTTGGAAGTGCTGTCCAAACATCCTTAGTGAATTTCCACTGTGCATCTTATAGATAGTATACACTGCTGCTACTGAGCATCTACTGCGGTGCCAATCAAGCAGGCTGCTTTGTCCTGTTTGATGTCAAGCTTCTTGAATGCTGTTGTAGCTGCGCCCATCCAGGTAAGTGGGGAATATTCCACCTGACTCCTGACTTGTGCCTTTAGATAGCAGATAGGCTTTGGGGAGCCCAGAGGTAAGTTACTTGCAGCAGTATTCCTAGTCTCTGACCTGCTCTTGTAGCCATTATGTTTGTGTGGTGATTTCAGTCGATTTTCTGGTCAATGTTAACCCCCAGAATGTTGATATGGGAAATTCAGTGATGGTAATACCAGTGAAAGTCAAGGGGCAGTGGTTGGATTGTCTCTTATTGGAGATGGTCATTGCCTGGCATTTGTGTGGCTCGAATGTCATCCAAGCCTAGCTATTGTCCAAATCTTGTTTCTTTGAACATGGACTGCTTCAGTATCTGAGGAGTCATGAATGGTGGTGAATATTGTGTAATCATCACCAAACATCCCTACTTCTGACCTTATGATGGAGGGAAGGTCATTGAAGCAGCTGAAGATGGTTGGGCCTAGGATATTACCCTGAGGAATTCCTGCAGAGATGTCCTGGAGCTGAGATAAAAGACCTCCAAAAACCATATTCCTATGTAACAATTTATGACTCCAACCAGCAGAGAGTTTGCCCCTGATACCAATTGATTCCAGTTTTGCTAGGGCTCCTTGATGCCATCTTGGTCAAAAGCTGCCTTGATGTAAAAAATTTCATCTCTAATGGGGATAACGGTAATATGGTAGATTCAAAATCTCTATTAGTAAGCTAAGTGGGGACCACTTGGTTATTGTTTTCACACTTCTAACTATTCTGCTTAAGTAAACATGGGACATCTTTTGTACTTAATGGTTTTACAGGTGTTTAACAATATTACAAACTCAAATTTCTCCTATTTATCTTATAATTAAAAATTCAATCCACAAACTAAGTTATACTTCTTAAACATATAAATAAAAAATATCAAGTATTCATAACAAGGATAAGGGGAGAACAGATGAATTGACTTTATACCCTTTTTGGGTAGAAGTCAAATTCCATCCGGCCATGAGTTTTAACTTGACTTAAAAAAATACTTTTACATAAAGGAGCATGCCAAGTGGAACAATACTGTCTAGCATCCACAGCTACTCAACTACTACTAACAGAACGGTTGCTTCAGCAACTGATAAGGCACTGGAATAATGTGAGGAGAATCTACTGTGCAAAATAGAAATTCTCACTTATATCATCAATCCTGTGCTGAACCATAATTCTATTGCTTCGTTGCCTCTATTGGTACACTATTCTAAAGTCACTGACCACAAATGTTGACTCTGAAGTCTCTCTACAGATGCTGCCAAACCTGCTGAGCTTACCAGCAATTTCTGTTTTTGTTTGTGGTTGAGAAAGCATTTAGCACTCTTGCCTTCATTGCTTGGAGCCTTGAATATCAGAGTTGGGACATCATGTTGAAGTTGTACAAGATGTTGGTGAGGCCTCTTCTGGAGTACTGCGTCCACATCTGGTTGCCCTGTTTTAGGAAGTACATTAATAAATTGGAAAGGGTTCAGAAAAGATTTACCAGGATGTTGCTGGGAATGGAGGGTTTGAGTTATAGGGAGAAGATGAATAGGCTGGGACTTTTCTCCCTGGAGCGTTGGAGGTTGACCTTATAGGGGTTTATAAAATCATGAGGGACATAGAATAGGTAAATAACAAAGGTCTTATCCCTAAAGTGGGGGAGTTCAAAACTGGGAGGCATATTTTTAAGGTGAGAGGAAAAAGATTTTAAAAGGACATGAGAGACAACTTTTTTACACAGCGAGTGGTTCATATGTGGAATGAACTGTCAAAGGAAATGGTGAATGCAGGTACAGTTGCAATATCTAAAATATATTTGGATAAGTACACAAATAGGAAAGATTTAGATGGACATCGGCCAAACACAGGCTGGTGAGACTAGTTTAGTTTGGGAACATGGTCCGCATGGATTAGTTAGACTGAAGGGTCTGTTTCCATGCTGTATGACTCTAAATATGTCATACATTTGGGAGAGGGTCTTTCTGGCATTAAATCTTATTTGTTAATAATTTCTTATTTCAATTGTATTTATCTATTGGGATTTGCTTTATATTTAAAAACTGAACATCAGATCTAAAAATATGGAAAGTAATCCATGTATCAAGATCCTAAACTATTCCAGGTTTATACAAAATCTATGGAAACTATCAGCAGTGCTTACTTCAAAAGGAATTAATCACAACTGTGGAATGCTTCAACATTGTTAAGAATAGGTAATTGCCCCTGTAAAACGTCCAAAGCACTTAGTAACCATATGTTTCAGATAAGTTGGATCTCAATAAAAGACCACTTTTTTGGTTGTTTTTAAAATGCGATTATGACTGGCATGTTGGGACATTTAAAAACCACAAATATTATTTGTGTTGCTAATTTCCTGTAAAGTTTAGTTTGCCACTATTGATAAGATCGAGGTTTAGCATTGACTAACCACACACATTGCTGTTTACTCTCACATTAGACAAGATGACTCTGGTCATAATAGAAGTGATTGACACTAGTTGTTGGCTCAATAAAACAAATATCAAGTAGACCAATTCTGGTTTTTGGTTTTCTAAAAAGAAACCTCATCATTTTATAACCAATGTGTATACATTTAAAGAAATAGAACACTAGTAACTTACATCCTTTTTCTGTATATAGGTTCAAGTGCAAATTATACAGAATGTGCACATATTAGGTAAAAACAATGACTTCAGATGCTGGAAACCAGATTCTAGATTAGTGGTGCTGGAAGAGCACAGCAGTTCAGGCAGCATCCAAGGAGCTTCGAAATCGACGTTTTGGGCAAAAGCCCTTCATCAGGTATTCCTGATAAAGGGCTTTTGCCCGAAACGTCGATTTCAAAGCTTCTTGGATGCTGCCTGAACTGCTGTGCTCTTCCAGCACCACTAATCCAGAATGTGCACATATTAGCCTAGCCCTGATTAGGTTCTTAGTATATTCATTGCATATAACATGATGAAAATATGCCCTATCTGTGACATTTTTTGTAATATTGTCTGAGAGAATTCATGCACTTTGCTTATTACGTACTAACTTTTAATAATGTTCAAGTTATAGAGTCATACAGCATGAAAAGAAGCCCTTCGGTTCACCCAGTCCACACTGACCATGTTCCCAAACTAATCCCACCTGCCTGCACTTGGTCCACCCCTCCAAACATTTCCTATTCATGAACTCATCCAAATGTCTTTTAAACATTGTAACTGCACCTGGATCCACCACTTTCTCGGACAGTTCTTCCTCTTGAGAGATGAGACAAACGCTGTAAGTCACACCAAGCATTGTATCCATTTTCAGAGAACTGAACTAAGTCTTGTGAAGTCAAATAACTGGCAGAACTTGAGACATCTTTGAGATTGGCAACACCGGTAATGCTCAGATTGGACACCCTCAGAGAACTACCTGGTAAAGTCTTGATTAGGTACATTGGATGGCTAACTATATCACATCAAACTGACCATTCTTCATTAAAAGTTGAGCCCAATCTTTTCCTAATGACTGCTGTTTTGCTGGTTCAAGTCTACTTTTTTGTTACGAACAAGTGACATTCGGTAGTCTTTCACTTACGGCTGAACGTAAAATGGCATTGCTAGTTTTTCTGTACATTTAATTCATACAAGGATCATAGAATCCCTGCAGTGTGGAAACAGGCCATTTGGCCCAACAAGTCCACACTGATCTTCTGAAGAGTAACCCACCCAGACTCTTTCCCCTACTCTATTACTCTACATTTATCCCTGACTAATGCACTTAACCCTCACATCGCTGAACACAAGGGCGATTTAGCAAGGCCAATTCATCTAACCTGCACATCTTTGGATTGTGGAGGAAACACACGGAGAAAGGCTAGGGTCGTACCCGGGTCCTTGGCGCTATGAGGCAGCAGCGCTACTGTGCTGCCCAAGAGATTATAAAACTACAGAAAAGTATCTTCATGGGAAACCAACCAGTGAGAAAAGTTGACTGAATGAGAGTTGAGAAGTTAAATATTTTGATAAAAGCCTTTCAACCCCATGCCTGCTCTTTGCAAACTAAACCCACTGTCTTGCCTGCATATTTGTTTGTTTCAAACGATATTTCACTCTCCCTTTAACAGTTGTTATTGATGACCTTTGGATCAAACAGCTCTATATGACAAATCATTCTGTATTACAAGATATTTCTGCATAAAGACACTTCTAATTCAATGCTCTTGTAAAATTGAATTTTCCTCTGAATTTCACGGAAACGAAATCTATACAGTGTGTTTTTGTCTAAGAACAGAAAGGAAGTGATCACCATTGTATGGATATCATTATTCTTCAGTTATTGTACTGGGAATAATTTTTTGTCAGAGGTTCCATGGGAGAATAGGAGGAGAGAAATAGTTTTAAAAAGAATACATACTGAATTTCAGTTGGCAGGAGTGTAGCCAAGGTTAGGAAAAGTTATTGCAATACAATGAGGAAGGTGAAAGGCTCCTGAAAACATGAAATATATTATTTTCCTGCAGGATTGGATGCTTTTGTTTTGATATTCGTGAGGTTCACCTACAAGCAAACAAAACTTCTTTTGGATTTTCATGTGAGGAGACTGGGATCTCAGTTAAATGGTGAGAACTTCATAAAGGAGTCCATCAAAATCATACATATCAATACTGGGCAAACAGTATGACCTTTAAGTACATTGGTATTTCACCAATTTGACATGTGAGATTAAGTGTAAGATCTTATCGGAGCCTGAATGACTATGGCAAGAGATTATCTGCAGGAGAATCATTTAATAAACCCAGTGAGGCTTACCTTGAAGCTGGGAGTAACTAGAGTCAAAGTCATTGAGCTGTACAGCATGAAAACAGAACCTTTGATCCAACTCATCATGTTGAGCAGATATCCTAATCCTAAATTAATCTAGTCCCATTTGCCAACATTGGCCAATATTCCTCTAAACCCTTCCTATTCATATACCCAACCTGTTATCTTTTAAATGTTGTAATTGTACCAGCTTTCACTACTTCATCTGTTAGCTCATTTCACATACACATCACCCTCTGTGCAAAAACTTTACCCTTATGTCTCTTTTAAATCCTTCTCCTCTCACCTTAAACCTTTGCCTTCTAGATTTGGACTCCGTCAGCATGAATATTGCCCCCTTCTCCCCAATACTTCACATTCATTCTATTTCTGCTAGTGTACTCAACTCCTATGAAGGTTCGTGCTCTGTCACTACTGACTGCAACATCTTTGCTGTCACCCACACCAATGCCTGACACCATCCACTCTTCATACCCTCTGCACTGCCTACTAACTCACTCATGGCACCTTCTGACCTACACAAGCACTAATAACTGTTCCACTCACTTGCACCTCTTGTAATATCTCCTTTTCGCACTGTAGGAGGAAAACAGCCCTTTACTGGGCAGAAAGAGTAAAGACTGGCAGTGGGCTGCTTGACATTTGGCTCCTTACTCCTTATGGGAAAAGAATCCTGAAGCTGACCACTTTGTGTGGCTGGCTGACTGTGACCTAAGGGGTAACTTCTTCATGCAGAGGGTGGTGCATGTGTGGAATGAGCTGCCAGAGGAAGTGACGGATGCTGGAATTCAGAAACAAAAACAGGAGTTGCTGGAAAAAATCAGCAAGTCTGGTAACATCTGTAGGCAGCAATCATTATCATGTATTCCTTCCATCTTCCTCACCTCACCTCCAGCATATATACCAACCATTTTCTCGCTGCTAGTTCTGAAGAAGGGTCACTGAGGTGTGCATTTCTTCAGGTACTGAGAAAGCAGTAATCTGGCTGGCAACCCCATGTCAGGCTAGCATGTCTGGGTGTTGTAACCTCTTGGCTGGTCCTGGAAGAAGAAGACGATGCCCCAGCTCTGCATCATTCCATCCAGCTGAATCTCCAGATTCCTAGCTTCACAGCAGGGCTCCAATTTACCCTTGTCGACTATGTCCAGGGCAAATATCGATAACTTTCGATAACAATGGATGCGGGTCAATACTAGGATTGATGAGTTGTTTTGGGAAGACACCTGGTAAGGTGGAAGCTAGAATCAGGTGAGAAGAGTACCATATGTGCAAGGTGGTCAGTCAATATGGCATATTTGGTAAAGCACAGTGACAGAACTTAGCAGGCCTCAAAACCCAATGCAACATATGTAAAATTCAGCCCGATGTTTATACTGCAACTTGTTGACTGCACCTCTGGATTGAAAATGATCTTATGACAACAAATCTCTTCCACAAGGGCTCTACTGCACAATATTGTTTATTTAATCATTGTTTTTATGGATAGTGAAGTGCTGAATGGTGCACCCATTAGATCAAATGTCATTCGTATCTCTCACTTTATTTTATATTATCTGAACTTACATTTGGCTGTAGTACATAATGAAAAGTTAACAAGATGCACAACTTCTGCTGTAAAATTTCATGTTCTGTGGTACTGCTGGCGGTTCTGGAATAGATGGGGCCATGAAAGAAGAATGGGCAGAAAAACTAGACAGAGATCAAGACAAGTTACTGGAACAACACAGCAGTACATATAGAGAGAAAGCAGAGTTAACATTTCAAGTCCAGTGACCTTTCTTCAGAACTAGCAGCTAGGAAATGGTTGAAAAGAGAAAAAGGAATACGTTATGTTGCATTAAAGGGGAACTGTTCATTTAGTCTTATCCACAAATTTATGTATAACAGTAGCAGCAATTTATTGCTATTATAATTTTGCAAGTACATGTTGTATCTGTTTGAAGTTGTTCCCATGTTTTGTCTACACACTCCCATTGGGAGTTTGAAATGTTTTAGAGATGAAAATAAAGCTTGAGAAGAATTACTGGACTATGATCATCTCTCTTGTTATTCTCCTGAGGCCTTGTCATTGATCTAGTACTAATTGTACTCACTTGACCTCCTTTCTGCTCTGGTTCCCAGCGACCCAACTTCTTTTTGTCTCCATTCTTGATGATGTTGTCAACCATTCCATGTCCTTTTGTGTGCACCTTTTGTACAATTGTAGTTTGTTACCATTTTCCTTAAAAAGCCAATCCACACCTCCTGTGCTTTCTTGTGTATATTTGTGACCTAGTTTATTCCCAATGACTATCAGAGATGTTGTCACTTCATATTTATCTTTCCTGTTGCTCTCCATTTATACTCTTCCAGTTGCACAGTGTAGGTGTAGGAATATGGATTTATACTATGTGCCTTGTTGTTTGTGAGTTCAGTATGAACTAAATTAGCAGTTTTCCCTGAACAGGGATACTTTATGAAATAAGTACAAAACAAGACTCAGGAATTAGAGGAATGTGTGAAGATCACTCAGCCATGTCTTCTGGGCCCTGGGCAGATGATGTTCTAATAGATGAGTTTAATTAGAGAGAGGTAGCAGAAGTCTGACGTACAGACAGATCTGGGTGTCCTGGTATTGAATCACAAAAATAGTTTCCAGGTAATTAGAAAGGAAAATAGAATGTTTTGTTTACTGTCAGGGGAATGGAATAAAACTGTAGAGATGCGTTTGTTATAGGTTGTGCACAACACCTAGAGTACTATGTTTAGTTTCGGTCTCTTATTTCAGAAAGGAATTAAATTGCATTAGATCCAGTTCAGAGATGGCTCACTTAGCTGATTCCAGGATGAAGAGTTTATGTGACCAGGAAAATTTGGACAGGATGATTCAATATCCAGTGGAGTTTAGAAGAATGAGAAGAGATCTTACTGAAACATCTAACATCCTGAGGGGACTTCTGTGGATGCTGAGAACATGATTACCTGAATGGGAGAGATAAGAACAAGGTCACAGATTAAAAGTAAAAGGTTTCCCATTAAAGACAGAACTGAAGATGACTTTTTATTTTCTCTCAGAGGATACAGAACTCTCAGAGAACTTTGAAATCAGGATAGTTGATTATTTTTAAGGCAGAGGTCTTGACCAAGAATCAAAGATTACCAGGCATAAGCAGGGAATGTGATTGAATTCATAATCAGATTAGCATATTATCAAATGGCTGACAAGCTTGAGGCATGATATTATCAAATGGCTTAGCCCTACTCTTAATTCATATGTTTATCAACCCATATATATATATGGTAACAAGATGATTTGGAGAGATTGAGATGGATTAAATGCATTAACCTAGTCTTATGTTATTACTTCAATATCTTTCTTGTTACTGGGTATCATTTCATGTATTGAAGCTTAGTAATGAAATATAGTACCGGAAAAATAGAGATTAGGATCAGAATCAAAAGTCTTCAGTGAATCACTGCATATTATAGTCATACTGGAATAAGAATATAACATAAATGTGGTCTTATTTTGAATTGTGAATTCAGCAATAAAGAATCATATAATCATATTGAAATTTTGTGGTCTGTTTGTCTTCTTAGGCAGTCCCTCAGACCAAGATTGGCTTGCTTCCATTCTGGAGATGTAGGTCCTGAGGTGACTAAATATTGCAAAGCTTGATTTGCACACCCTTCCAAGGATGGGGCATGTGATGTTTGAGGAGATGGATGAGGTAATGTTCAGGTTTTTACATGCCTTACCCTCCACCAAGGCCTGTCAGAGAAGCTCAAAATGATTGGTACTTTCACAGATACTCCTGCTACAGTAGAGGCAATTTTGAGGAAGAATTTCCCATAAATCAGTCAGGATGTTGTATGTTTTCAAGGAGGTTTTGAAGACTTGCTTGAAACATTCCGTCTGCCCTTCTTGTAACTGCTTGGCATCATGAAGCTAAGAATAAGGAAGTTGAAATCTTGTCAAGCATGACAGTGATGTGACCCACTCAACATAGGTAATTGACCATAACCAGTGTCTCAAGTTTGGGGATATTAGCTTGAGAGGGGTTACTGATATTAGAATGTCTGTCCAGTTTGCAGATATCACTAAAATAGGTTGGAAAGTAGTTGCAATAAAGAAATCAGATTTAAAAATCGATATAGAATCATGAAGTCGTAGAGATGTACAGCATGGAAACAGACCCTTCAGTCCAACCCGTCCATGCCAACCAGATATCCCAACCCAATCTAGTCCCACCTGCCAGCACCCGGCCCATATCCCTCCAAACCTTCCTATTCATATACCCATCCAAATGCCTTTTAAATGTTGCAATTGTACCAGCCTCCACCACTTTGAGCCAATGTCTGGCAGATGGAGTTTAATGTAAATAATTGGGAGGTTATCCATTTTGGTCAAAAAAATAGAAATACAATTTATTATCTCCTTTGTCTACTTGACCACACTCACAAAATTATGATTAGGTAGATGGCAGGCAAACTGCATTCTGGATTTTCCTCACTGCCACTTCAAACCTGTTACTGGGGAGTATTAAACTTTGACTGAGGGTTAAAGATCTGATTCTGTGATTCCTGCAAATGAAGGCTGAGTACTCTGCTATTTAAACAAAATTAAACAATGTCAAACACAGAAGCAGTCCAAACACTAATGCTGCCCTGATTAAAGATTTGCCATGGCCAGTGACGCTTATTCAAATCAAAATTGTTGTTTTTAGTACTTTCACATTATCCAGTGGAATACCATTGCAAGTTCTACCCACATTTCTGGTTTGTAATTACTTTATGATTATTAATAATTCCAACAACTATTTAGTTAATCTCAAGCTCTAGAGGAACCAAAATCTTCCATGCTCCAATTTCACAAGGTTGAAAACTTAATATTTACACATTTTCAACTTCAAATCTAACAATATTCCTGACAATGTGCTTAGACTAATTCTGGCATGGTGCAACATTAGCTTTCAAGACGGTAGCCATGATGTGGACATGCTGGTATTGGACTGGAGTGGACAAAGTCAGGAGTCACACATGAAGTCCTGATGAAGGAGCATTGCTCCAAAAGCTTGTGATTTTAAATTAACCTGTTAGACTATAACCTGGTGTCATGTGACTTCAAGCTTTCAAGATGATATCCTTCTACAATAAATCCTTGCCTAACATCCAGCTTTTTGTCAGCAAACCTTTAACCATCAGTTATATGATTTATTTTTCCAAAATGCTTTCCTCAATGACCTTCAGCTCGCTTACAACCAATTTAGACCTTTTCTGCACAGATTTTGCTGACAAAATTCACAAACTTGTAACCTCCGACATGCCCAAGTAGTTCGAAATCAATTGATTTCAGGATCTCGTCCATGTTTTCAAAAATTGATTACAATGTAACATTAATTAACTCAAATTGTTATGTTCTTCTGATTTCCCTGCTCCATGTTAGTCATCGCTTATGCGGTTAGGATTTCTCCCTCTAAACTGATGTGCCTTTCAATCTCTTTCTCTAGCTTGAAATGTTTCACTAGGACCATGTCTTCAATCATTTTAATCTCATTCCTCACAAATTCCTCCTTTCCTCTTCTGCTCCCACCTCTTATCTTGTGCCTTGTGTAGTGTTGTTAAATGTAATTTAGCTTGGGAAGCACCAGATAAATGAGAGTTATTCTTGTCTAATTGAATCCAACAAAACATACAGCACAACAAACATTAAATCTTGGACTTTATCTTCAAACATACAAGAAATTATAGCTTGTTGTGATTGCTTAAACGTGACTAAAACTTGAAACTTGTTCGAGTAATCAAGATTGTAAAAGTGATCCTTAATTGCTTTCATGTTGTTATGTAGTCTGCTATTTCCTGCCACATGCACAGTGAACCTTTTTACACTGCAATCTCTTGTCTTACATCTAACTTACGCTAGACAGCTAAAGTACTCAAAACATAATTTTTATAGATTGCTCATTTATGAGAAACAGTCTTAGTTCAACAAGAAAAGAATTATAAAGAAGTGTCGCTCAAAATCATTTGTACATTATTATTTAAGGTAGTTTTATTGAGGAAAGTATAATTACATTAAATAAATTGTTTTGGAGATCTCCTTACCAGTGAAAATGATAGAGAAAAGATCACTCAGGCACACAGGAAAGTCTCTTCAAACAATTGTTCTGTCATGAGACAGTGATTTGAAGCCACGTTTGGAATGGAACAGAAATGAGAAAACTAAAAATAACTTAGATGATTTGTTTTAAGTTTTAAAATCGCTTTAAGGGATTTTTAACTTCTATATTGTTAAAATTTGAGGGATTTTCATCTGAGGGTGCTAAAGTATACTCATTGTACATTTTTAATAAACTACAATTACGTTATTCATTTACTGATTCCGTCAGCTGAATTAGAAACTTAATTTTCAAAGTTGGTCATAAACAGCAGCACATCCAGCAAAAATGTGTCAATCTGGGACAAGTGTATCTTCATGCATTTCCACAAATGTTCACCATCATAATCAAAATGGTACTACCTTACTACTAGTGGCATCCATTTGGGTCCTTTTGACTAATATGAACATAGTAAACATCTTATAATTTAATAAGTACAATTTTTTCTCAATTTTAAAATGAATGTCATTTCAACTTAAGTTTTATAATTGCAAAGAATCACGTGGGCAATAGACTATATAATGGAAAGGTTTACAACATTGGGCCATGAAATAATGATCTAACATGCTGGTGAGCATTTCTTAAACATGTCTTGGTCCTCTGGTCCCTTAAGCAGAAGTTCTTTATTTGACAGAATAGCTGGATCATTCATGTGCCATTATTTGGGATGTTTAATTGTTCCCATTTTTCCTGGAATTACATTGAATTCCTCCAATCGGTTTTCCCCTCTTTCCACAGTATTGAAATATGAATGACAAAGATAAACTTGCCCTCTCTGCAGCATTTGATATGGTTAATTAGACCACACTCCTCCTCCTCCAACACCTTTCCATTGTTGTCCAGATGACTTGGACTGTTTTCATCCCGTATAATTGGGCCAGAAATCCATTAGAAGTGGGTTCTCCTCCTGATCCCACATTATTAGCTCTGATATTCTCCAAGGATGTATACTTGGTCTCTTTCTATTTCTGACTTCCATGCACCTCCTTAGTAACATCACCTGAAGACACAATGTTAGTTTTCACATGTACACTGATGACTTGCACTCTAACTTGCCACCACTTCTCCCAATACTACCATCATTATTAAATTATCAGACTGCCTATCCCACATCCTGTACTGAGAAAAACATAAATTTCCACAAATCATTTATTAGGAACAATGAAGTTATTGCTTTTAATGACTGGTACAACCTCCATTTCATAGCTACCAATGACCAAATATTGCCTTTGTTTTAGCAAGATTCATGGCTGGCAATTCACTATAGCCCATGTCAGCTTTCCTCATGCAATTCTATGCTCCTCATCACATTGATTATGCAACTGGCCATTTTGATGAATGTACTTGTGGAATTTTCTGGCAAGAAAAGCACAAGTGAATTTAAGGGTAATTACATCGGAATGAGGCAAGAGTTGGCTGGAATGGATTGACAAAGAAGTCTAGACAAAAGGTTTGTTGATGAAAAATGACAGACATCTTTTTAAAATGTTCATGATTCTCAGTGAAGACATATCCCACTGAGGAAGAAGGGATCTAGCAATGGGATAAACTGACCATGGTAGACCAAGGAATTTAAAGACAGGATCAATTTGAAAAAGAAAACATTTAATGTGCAAAGGTTAGTAGTAAATCAGAGTGTTTGGAACATTTTTAAAAGTCAACAGAAGATGTCAAAAAAAAGATGGATACAAAATGTTTTGTGCAGCAGGACTACTGAATGGAAAAATGTGTCCCATGGGAAAGGCTGTCATATTGCTTTGCCTTTTCAAAGCAGGAGATGAGTTACATGTTCCCGCTGTTCTTTAACATTATTTCTACTTGGATTAGGAGTAAATGAAAGGCTTTGTCCAATTTTTTCAATGACTGAATTTGTTCAAATGATGCTTGCACCAAATAGGATTATATGGTTGACAACATTAATTCAAGAATAATTTATGATACTGCTGTTGCAAGTAATCCCTCATTTTTCAAACAAGACACATAGAATTCTTTAAAGCTTTGTGACATATCTTGATTACATAATGCTTTATATGTTGATTCGTGTCTGTATAAATAAAGTTCTGTCTTTTTGTCCTTAGAAATAGTTGGTTTGTAGATTGTTTTTCTGTTTTCAGTAATGTTCTGGAAGATGGACTTTGCATATTATTTTTTGTCAAATATACACCTAATGGAAAACACACTTATGTTACATCCATCATTAGCATTTATTATTTTATGACAGACTTGATCTAGAGTATCATTAGTTTAATGGTAACACATTCATCTCTTGAGTCCGATGACACTTTGTTCAAGTTGCATTTCAAAAAATAGGCACATATCGAAGCTGACACTTCAATGCAGTACTGAGGGACTCCTGCATTGAGTTAAAGATTCAAAAAGCATTGAAGCAGATCCTTCTGTATAAGCAGGCCATGCTGACCACATTTCCAAAGTAAACTAGCCCCAACTGCCTGCGCTTAGCCTATATCCCTCCAAACCTTTCCTATTCATGAACGTATTCAAATGTCTTTTAAACATTGTAACTGTACCTGCATTCACCATTTCCTCTGACAGTTCATTCTACACACAAACCACTCTCTGTCTGAAAAAAACTTAACTCTTATGTTCTGTTTAAATCTTTCTCTGTTCATCTTTAAAATATGCCCCCTAGTTTTGAATTCTCCCATCCTAGAGAAAAGACTCTTGTCATTCACCTTATTTATGCCCTCATGATTTTATAAGCCTCTATAAGATCACCCCACAGACCCTTATTGTCATTTAAATTGTCAATATTCCAAGTGCTCAGTCTCATGAAATTCTGAAATATTGTGTTCAGAAAGATCATCTACATTAGCTTCCATATTTCTGCACATACGGATGGAACTGTACAAAACAACATTTTAGTACAGAAAGTGACTGGACCCCTTAAGAAAAAGTAGTTATATAATTCTAATATTCAAAATTAGTATAATTTTGAAGGCTTTTCCTGTAACTTCTAATCTGGAAAGTGACTGAAAAATGGAGCTGAGTGGAAAGTTTTGGCTGAAGTCCTTTCCCTGACCCAGATTGTTTCTTGGAAACCAAGCATTCTGTTTGCTGCAATGCTAGTTCTGAAGTTCATTTGTATATTATTTAACTGTCTTAAAAATAATTTTGTTGAGAGGTCATTGAATTGTTCCTGTTTCATGTGTACTTTGGTCAGAGAGTGTTGCACAGATGTGGAAATTTACTACGTGCAGTGAGAGAGGTCGGTGTTATAAGTTTCAGATGCATGCTGTGAACTTCAGACTCCTTAGGCAGGACAGTTTATGAAGTTAGCAGTTCATACACCATGACGCTGACACCATCTTGAACACTATAGTATTGAGGCAATTCAAATTATGAGGTAAAGTTGCACGTTTATAACACCAAACCTGAGTATGCAAAATACTCATATATGAAATCCATTTAAAAACTTTTAATTACTTATTCTGTTTTATTTTTTTCCTATATCCTCACTGTCATTTTTCATTCTCTTCATTTCTAATTAACACTACCAACATTTGTTTTTATACATTTTTAAAAAATAAATTTAAAATCTTTTTGCCGAAACTACCGTGATTCTATCATACATTCTGAAAGTGGAACTTGCATTATTCCCAATTCAAAATGAGCTCCAAAAGACTAATGAGCAGTCATTCGGGGTTGAATACTTTCACAGTGATTTAATTAGAACATGCACAATACTGGCAGCACTGACTATTTGACGCAACCATTAGCATTTATTCCTTGCACTAACCCCTTTCTCGCTCATTCCTCGAACTGTATCAATATGTTCTTCTACCCTAACATGCTTCATCTGCTTACCTAGTTTTCTCTGTAACATATAGAGTCAGAGAGTCGTAGAGATGTACAGCATGGAAACAGACCCTTCGGTCCAACCTGTCCATGCCGACCAGATATCCCAACCCAATCTAGTCCTGCCTGCCAGTACCCGGCCCATATCCCTCCAAACCCTTCCTATTCATATACCCATCCAAATGCCTCTTAAATGTTGCAATTGTACCAGCCTCCACCACATCCTCTGGCAGCTCATTACATACACGTACCAACCTCTGCGTGAAAAAGTTGCCCCTTAGGTCCCTTTTATACCATTCCCCTCTCACCCTAAACCTATGCCCTCTAGTTCTGGACTCCCCCACCCCAGGGAAAAGACTTTGTCTATTTACCCTATCCATGCCCCTCATAATTTTGTAAACCTCTATAAGGTCACCCCTCAGCCTGCAACGCTCCAGGGAAAACAGCCCCAGCCTGTTCAGCCTCTCCCTATAGCTCAAATCCTCCAACCCTGGCAACATTCCTGTAAATCTTTGCTGAACCCTTTCAAGTTTCACAACATCTTTCCGATAGTAAAGAGACCAGAATTGCATGCAATATTCCAACAGTGGCCTCAGCAATGTCCTGTACAGCCGCAACGTGAAG
Organism: Chiloscyllium punctatum; assembly: GCF_047496795.1. NCBI lineage: Eukaryota > Metazoa > Chordata > Chondrichthyes > Orectolobiformes > Hemiscylliidae > Chiloscyllium > Chiloscyllium punctatum. Next base: position 55,222,951 of record NC_092745.1, on the reverse strand, counting down.
TCCCAACTCCTGTACAATACTCTGACCAACACAGGAAAGCATACCAAACGCCTTGTTTGCTATCCTATCTAAATGCGACTCTACTTTCAAGGAGCTATGAACCTGCACTCCAAGGTGTCTTTGTTCAGCAACACTCCCTAGGACCTTACCATTAAGCGTATAAGTCCTGCTAAGATTTGCTTTCCCAAAATGCAGCTCCTCGCATTTACCTGAATTAAACTCCATCTGCCACTTCTCAGCCCATTGGCCCATCTGGTCCAGATCCTGTTGTAATCTGAGGTAACCCTCTTCGCTGTCCACAACACCTCCAATTTTGGTGTCATCTGCAAACTTACTAACTGTACCTCTTATGCTCGCATCCAAATCATTTATGTAAATGACAAAAAGTAGAGGACCCAGCACCGATTCTTGTGGCACTCCACTGGTCACAGGCCTCCAATCTGAAAAACAACCCTCTTGTCTTCTACCTTTGAGCCAGTTCTGTATCCAAATGGCTAGTTCTCCCTGTATTGCAAGAGATCTAACCTTGCTGATCAGTCTCCCATGGGGAATCTTGTCGAACGCCTTACTGAAGTCCATATAGATCACATCTACTGCTCTGCCCTCATCAATCTTCTTTGTTACTTCTTCAAAAAACTCAAATCAAGTTTGTGAGACATGATTTCCCATGCACAAAGCCATGTTGACTATCCCTAATCAGTCCTTGCCTTTCCAAGTACATCCACATCCTGTCTCTCAGCATTCCCTCCAACAACCTTCCCACCAAGGAGGTTAGGCTCACCGGTCTATAGTTCCCTGGCTTGTCCTTACCACCCTTCTTAAACAGTGGCACCACGTTTGCCAACCTCCAGTCTTTCGGCACCTCACCTGTGACTATTGATGATACAAATATCTCAGCAAGAGGCCCAGCAATCACTTCTCTAGCTTCCCACAGAGTTCTTGGGTACACCTGATCAGGTCCTGGGGATTTATCCACGTTTAACCATTTCAAGACATCCAGCACTTCCTCCTCTGTAATATGGACATTTTGCAAGATGTCACCATCTATTTCCCTACAGTCTATATCTTCAATATCCTTTTCCACAGTAAATACTAATGCAAAATTAGTATCTCCCCCCTTTTCTGTGGCTCCACACAAAGGCCACCTTGATGATCTTTGAGGGGCCCTGTTCTCTTCCTAGTTACCCTTTTGTCCTTAATATATTTGTAAAGATCCTTTGGATTCTCCTTAATTCCATTTGCCAAAGCTATCTCATGTCCCCGTTTTGCCCTCCTGATTTCCCTCTTAAGTATACTCCTATTTCCTTTATACTTTTCTAAGGATTCACTCAATCTATCCTGTCTATACCCGACATATGCTTCCTTCTTTTACTTAACCACACCCTCAATTTCTTTAGTCATCCAGCATTCCCTATACCTCCCAGCCTTCCCTTTCACCCTGACAGAAATATACTTTCTCTGGATGCTTGTTATCTCATTTCTGAAGGCTTCCCATTTTCCAGCCGTCCCTTTACCTGCAAACAGCTGCCTCCAATCAGCTTTTGAAAGTTCTTGTCTAATACCATTAAAATTGGCCTTTCTCCAGTTTAGAACTTCAACTTTTAGATCTGGTCTATCCTTTTCCATCACTATTTTAAAACGAATAGAGTTATGGCCGCTGGCCCCAAAGTGCTCCCCCACTGCCACCTCAGTCACGTGCCCTGCCATATTTCCCAAGAGTAGGTCAAGTTTTGCACCTTCTCTAGTAGGTACATCCACATACTGAATCAGAAAATTGTCTTGTACACACTTAAGACATTCCTTTCCATCTAAACTTTTAACACTATGGCAGTCCCAGTCGATGTTTGGAAAGTTAAAATCCCCTACCATAACCACCCTATTATTCTTATAGATAGCTGAGATCTCCTTACAAGTTTGTTTCTCAATTTCCCTCTGACTATTGGGGGGTCTATAATACAATCCCAATAAGGTGATCATCCCTTTCTTATTTCTCAGTTCCACCCGAATAACATCCCTGGGTGTATTTCCAGGAATATCCTCACTCAGCACAGCTGTAATGCTATCCCTTATCAAAAATGCCACTCCCCCTCCTCTCTTGCCTCCCTTTCTATCCTTCCTGTAGCATTTGTATCCTGGAACATTAAGCTGCCAGGCCTGCATATTGCTGAGCCATGTTTCTGTAACTGCTATGATATCCCAGTCCCATGTTACTAACCATACCCTGAGTTAATCTGCCTTCCCTGTTAGGCCCCTTGCATTGAAATAAATGCAATTTAATTTATTAGTCCTACCTTGCCCCTGTCTGCCCTGACAATTTGACTCACTTCTGTTCTCAGCTGTACCCGTTTCAGATTGATCTCTTTCCTCACTATCTCCCTGGGTCCCATCCCACCACCTTACTAGTTTAAATCCTCCCAAGCAGTTCTAGCAAATTTCCCTGCCAATATATTAGTCCAATTTAGGTGCAATCCATCCTTCTTGTACAGGTCACTTCTACCCCAAAAGAGATTCCAATGATCCAAAAATGTGAATCCTTCTCCCATACACCAGCTCCTCAGCCATGTATTCATCTGCTCTATCCTCCTATTCCTGCCCTCACTAGCTTGTAGCACTGGGAGTAATCCAGATATTACAACCATTGAGGACCTCCTTTTTAAATTTCTGCCTAACTCTCTGTAATCTCTCTTCAAAATCTCAACCTTTTCCCTTCTTATGTCGTAAGTTCCTCCTGCTGGCCCCTCTCCCCCGTGAGAACATTCTGCACCCTCTCTGAGACATCCTTGATCCTGGCACCAGGGAAACAAACAACACACCATTCTGCTTTTTCTCTTCTGGCCACAGAACCGTCTGTCTGTACCTTGGACTACCGAATCCCTTAACACAATTGATCTCTTGGAAGCCGACATACCCCTCGTTGCATTACAGCCAGTCTCAATACCAGAAACTTGGCTGTTTGTGCTACATTCCCCTGAGAATCCATCACCCGCTACATTTTCCAAAACAGCATACCTGTTTGAAATGGGTATATCCACAAAAGACTCCTGCACTAGCTGCCTACCTCTCTTACCTTCCTGGAGTTAACCCATCTATGTGACTGTATCTGAGACTTTCCCCCTTCCTAAAGCTGCCATTGATCAGATACTGTTGCTGTTGCAAATTCCTCATCGCTTCTATCTGTCTCTCCAACTGATCCACTCGATCTGATAAGATTCGCATCAAACAGCATTTATGGCAGAGAAAATCCGCAGTAACCCTTAAACTCTCTTTAAACTCCCACATCTGACAAGAAGTACATATCACTGCAAAGGCCATTTTGCTCCTTCACAATCTACAGACCCAGAAAATAACACCGTCTTATTCTATTTTCTGTAAAAACTCCTTTGGTAAGGAATTCTACATTTTAACCATTCCCAGTGGAAAGGGACTATTTTTCCATACATTTCCTCAGGGTTTATGACTGACAATAATGCCAATTATAATATGACCAGAACCAAAATGGAACTTGTTCTCACTTGATGGCCAGCCCCAAACACATATGCACACATACTTAGAGGTGTAACAAGATGCAATGGATGCAAAGCCTCTCACCATTTTCTAATGCATGTATCTAAATTTCTTCAAACTTGCTTGAGAGGATATTTGTCAAGTTGCATATTAGCTATAAAGAGTGTAGTAGTGGCGATGTTTTATACACACAGAAGTTGTTTCTCGATCCAATCTAGTGATTACTCAGTCTGATGTCATTTTAGAACCCTTCATGGAACACATGGTACCTTGACTCAACTGGCCAGATCCTTAACATACATGTGAAAATGAAAATAAACGGTTGACTGATGAAAGAATGTATTAAGAGAGCAATTGTCAATTTTGTTTGACTCAACACTCTAAATAAACTATATTAAAAAAAAATCCACTGTTGTCTTGTAAAATGCTGCACAGCCTTTAATTAAATGCTTGACACTAAAGACGATGCTGTTGATGTCTGAATCACACTGTTAAGGGCATTACTAAAGACAATAATGCACAAAGCTGAGAACATATTGTTCTAGTTGAAGTGCAGTGACAATTCTACCATCATAGTATGAAATACTAATGCATTCTATATTAATATTTCCAATTTCAACAGTACAAAAAACATCTTGAAATTGTTTGATTTGAGTTCAAAAGCTTTTGTTTTATTTAAATTCAGCAAAAGGTTTATAATTACACAAATAAAAACACATAGTAAGATGAGCAACATGTGAAGATGCTGGGGAAGAAAATTTATTTCACAGAGAAGCTGTCAAATTGCCTTTTCATGTAGATTATTCCAGAGAAATTCCCTTGTGCTGTAATAAGTGAACATAACCTAGGTTAAATTTTGGTGGTTGATCAGCAGAACACAGCAAATCTTATTTGATTTTGCAGATGATAACAATTGTCCCATTACATCTCACCAATGTTATAGCCATGATAATGCAATGCAGGCAGGCCCTTGGAAAGGGGAAAGAGGAGTGGGGAAATAAAGCAAAGGCCTAGTGAACCCAGACCAGCAGCAGCCTGCAGTGTTTCTATAAGACCAAGAGGACTACACCTTTTCCTCCTGGCACCATAACATTAAGAGTGATATCTTCTTTGATTGGATTGCCAGTAGATATTGGACAACAGTGTGTCAAAAATAGTATATCACAAATTAGATGTCCCTAACACCACTTACAAATAACTAATACCTCTCAAACTGGCTACAGAAAGAAAAGGTGAAAAGATCTGTGGATCAAATCTCCAGAATATCCCATGTTGCTTTGATGGCCCTGGTCCAAGCAATGGGAATCCTCTGTACTCAGAGATAGAAAGTCCATCAGAAGGAAATGATGTCTTAGGCACATTTCAAAGAGTTTGTTCAAGAGGTCAGATGGCAGTGGATATAATGTCACAAATGCCTTCCCACTGCAGTTAAATTGGCTGCGTAGAACATAAAGATTGACTTTGACAGCCCAGATAACTAATATAGGCCAATAAGGTCATATTTCCAGAAATCCTGAGTTTACTGAGCAGCTTGATAACAAGCTTGCACACAATACCAAACAGTTTGGAAAGGTCCAGCGTAAGTATGTCAAACCTATATCTAGAGCACAGAGATCATCCTAGCCATTATGGACTATAGTTTCAGATTCATAATTACAGGAATTAAGATGCTACTACCAAAACACAGCAGTAGTTGGGAGGCTTACATGCCTGCGATCTTGGCTTTAAGGACCATTGTTGACTGATGTTTCCAGAGAGTCACAAAACTTCATCACTCCATCTCACACAGAGCAATAAGATATTGTCCCAAGGGTGCATTATTAAAACCAACAAACAGACATCTACTATTCCACTCTGCAGTTGTCAGCATATCTTTTCTTCTGACACCAGTGCTGTCAGTATCTGTCTTAGCTTGGCTAGACTAAACCAGCCCTTCCTAAGACATATATCAGATTCAGTTGTTTGATAAATCTGATTTTGTTTTGAATCTGGGCTTGATATTTCTATTTGTTGTGAAATTAAAACAAAATCCAGATGCTGGACTGTGGGAAGAATTTGTTTGTTCCCCCCACTCATCATGATCTAGTGTGGCAGAACCTCAGACCTAGAGAGCCACATTGGCTATTTGTTTCTTTGTTATTAAATATCTAGGCCATTATCTCTTGTGTATGAGGTAACATGGTTGATTGTTAAAAGAGTGGTTGAATCAATTCTAGTAAGTTGCTTGTGGTCAATTTGGCAAAGAAAAATATCATGGTTGTTGGAAATCCAAAAAGCAGAAAATCTGGAAATATTCAACTGGTCTGGCAGCATCTTTGGAGAGAAAGATTGTTAGCATTTAGATCTTTGTAACGACTTCAGGACATCATAAGCTGGAAAGAAGTTATTAATGTGGAATGTGACCATGGAGTGATTGGATGTGAAGATAAGAATCGTAACTGGTGAGCTTTCAGGGACATGAAAATCCATTGAAATTATCAAGGATATAGATAATGGAGATATAGATCTTAATATGGATGTTGACATGAGCCATAACATTTTAATGATTAATGGTTTATGATTAATCAAAGGAGAGCGACTAACACAGCAATATTGTGAAGTTCAATATCAAAGTTGCACATTTAATCTGAAAGTACCAGAGGAAGAGCAATATACACAAAGAGGAAGTAAAACGGACCAATGATATGGTCCATTTCAATCTTTTCGCAAAATTTCCTGACCTAACCTTTAGTGAGATTTTATGATGTGCCACTGATTAACTATTTTTCCAATTTCTTAAAGGTATACACAGTATGTCTTTACGGGTCTGAGATTAATTATTTTAGGTTTAATCCACAATTGTTTTTATAAGTAATTAGTATGTTGTATATCACAGTGTTATACTGAAGACTAGCCCGTGTTCACACATTAGTCAATGTCAAGCAACCATCTTAAACCTTTGCTAAAATTTCTGAACAATGTGATATTTTTCAAGTTGGCTACTGTTGTATTGCCTCTTGATCAGTATGTCAGTATACCTTTAATAGATATGCCACCATCATCAATGTTTTGTGGCACGTGACTTAAGGGTATAAATAGTTCATACTTCATCTTAATGCAGACTACTTAAAACACGCCACGCTACTGAAAGCATGCTGTTGGATAACGTAATAGCTTGAGGTTAGCCTAGATATTTAGGTGTATATGAAAATAGTGTTTGTATATAGTAGCTCCAGTAAACATCTGTTGGATTCTTCAATACCTTAATGTTCACTTCTAGTTTCTTATTTTGAGGGATAACATAAATGTTACTGCATCAGGTAAAATACTCTGCTGGAGCCAAACCCACATCATTTACAATTTGACATTGTAGTACAAAGGACAGTACTAACTATGACATTAATTGGATTTGCACTGATCTGTTACAATTAATTTCTTCTCATACAGTAAATCCACCCTCTACAAGGAAACATTAAAGGAAATGTCAAAGGGAAAATGATATAACACATTAATACAAGCAGAAGTACATTGTGAGGTCATTTTAAGAACCTATAAAAATGATGGTAAAGGAAAACCAGCTTGTTTTTCATACAATCAGAGGGTATCTTCCATTCACAGTGATCCCCATACAACAGCATGGTGGCTCAGGGATTAGCATTGCTGCCTCACAGCACCAGGGACACGGGTTCAATTCCAGCCACAGGTGACTGTCTGTATGGAGTTTTCACATTCTCCCTGTGCCTGTGTGGGTTTCTTCTGGATGCTCTGGTTTCCTCCCACAGTCCAAAGATGTGCAGGTTATATGGATTAGCCATGCTAAATTGCCCAAAGTGTCCAGGGATGTATAGGTTAGGTGGATTAGCCATAGGAAATGCAGGTGTATACGGTTAGGGTAAGGGGGCAGGTTGCAGTGGGATACTCCTCAGAGAATCGTTGTGGATTTGTTGGGCCAAATGGCCTGTTTCCACACTTTAGGGATTCAGTGAACATATCCACCATCCGTTCCTATTGCCAATTCATCGTTCAGTCACCTAAAAGTGGCAAAGGTAGGGAATCAAATTTAGGAAACGAAACTGTAAAAAAAGGCAGACATATTTGGGGAGACCACAGTGATTGAGAGGTACACCCTTCAATAATGTCGAATTGAAAGTGCTAGCAGGAACACTGTCTAACTTAATTTCAAACATGTGCAGTGGATGTGTGCTCACCACATTAGCCAGCAACTTGCTGTTAAAAGAAACTCATAATTTCTACGCTTATTTAACTACAATTTGTGCTCCACAGCATTTGCTAATCTATGTATCTCAAATAGCTTTAACATGGATCTTGTATTATTTTAAAACCCTCATTCAAATCTCTTTCATATTTGCTTGGGTGACCTCATGGGTTGGGTAATTTACAGATAAACAGAACATGTTTTCAATGGTTGAAGTATTAATAATGAGCACAAGATAATTGGGTGGAAAAACAGTGGCAGGATGAGGAAAAATGTTTTTAACTTGAAGAGTAGTTAGTACATATCAGATACTGTCTGATAGAGTGGTGCAGGATAAATACTTGAAGGACCTAACAAAGGGATATTTAGATGGAGTCATAGAGTCATAGAGATGTACAGCATGGAAACAGACCCTTCTGTCCAACTTGTCCATACCGACCAGATATCCTAACCTAATCTAGTCCCATTTGCCAGCGCTTGGCCCATGTCCCTCAAAACCCTTCCCATTCATATTTAGATACTTATAGCTCTTGCTGAGATATTTGTATCACTGATAGTCACAGATGAGGTGCTGGAAGACTGGAGGTTGGCAAATGTGGTGCCACTGTTTATAAGGGTGGTAAGGACAAGCCAGGGAACTATAGACCAGTGAACCTGACCTCAGTGGTGGGCAAGTTGTTGGAGGGAATCCTGAGGGACAGAATGTACATGTATTTGGAAAGGCAAGGACTGATTAGGGATAGTCAACATGGCTTTGCTTGTGGGAAATCATGTTTCACAAACTTGATTGAGTTTTTTGAAGAAGTAACAAAGAGGATTGATGAGGGCAGAGCAGTAGATGTGATCTATATGGACTTCAGTAAGATGTTTGACAAGGTTACTTATGGGAGACTGGTTAGCAAGGTTAGATCTCACAGAATACAGGGAGAACTAGCCATTGGGATATGGAACTGGCTCAAAGGTAGAAGACAGAGGGTGGTGGTGGAGAGTTGTTTTTCAGACTGGAGGCCTATGACCAGTGGAGTGCCATAAGGATCAGTGCTGGGTCCTCTAATTTTTGTCATTTACATAAATGATTTGGATGCAAGCATAAAAGGTACAGTTAATAAGTTTGCAGATGACACCAAAATTGAAGGTGTAGTGGACAGCGAAGAAGGTTGCCTCAGATTACAGCAGGATCTGGACCAGATGGGTTGAGAAGTGGCAGATGGAGTTTAATTCAGATAAATGCGAGGTGCTGCAATTTGGGAAAGCAAATCTTAGCAGGACTTATGCACTTAATGGTAAGGTTCTAGGGAATGTTGCCAAACAAAGAGACCTTGGAGTGCAGGTTCACAGCTCCTTGAAAGTGGAGTTGCAGTTAGATAGGATAGTGAAGGAGGTATATGGTATGCTTTATTTTATTGGTCAGAGTACTGAGTACAGGAGTTGGGAGGTCATGTTGTGGCTGTACAAGACATTGGTTATGCCACTATTGGAATATTGAGTGCAATTCTGGTCTCCTTCCTATTGGAAAGATGTTGTGAAACTTGAAAGGATTCAGAAAAGATTTACAAGGATGTTGCCAGGGTTGGAGGATTTGAGCTATGGGGAGAGGCTGAACAGGCTGGGGCTGTTTTCTCTGGAACGTCGGAGGTTGAGGGGTGACCTTATGAGGTTTACAAAATTATGAGGGACTTGGATAGGATAAATAGACAAAGTCTTTTTCCTGGGGTCAGGGAGTCCAGAACTAGAGGGCATAGATTTAGGGTGAGAGGGGAAAGATATAAAAGAGACGTAAGGGGCAACATTTTCACACAGAGAGTGGTACGTGTATGAATGAGCTGCCAGAGGAAGTGGTGGAGGCTGGTACAATTGCAACATATAAGAGTCATTTGGATGGGTATATGAATAGGAAGGATTTGGAGGGATATGGGCCGGGTGCTGGCAGGTGGGACTAGATTGGGTTGGGATATCTGGTCAGCATGGATGGGTTGGACCGAAAGGTCTGTTTCCATGCTGCACATCTCTATGACGCTAAAAGTTTAGACAGTGAATTTGGATCGGCTCAGGCTTAGAGGGCCGAAGGGCCTGTTCCAGGGCTGTAAATTTTCTTTGTTCTTTGTTTTTCTTTGAAAGAGCAGGGAGACCAACAGCTCTTTGAAAGAGCTAACGCAGACTCAATGAGCTGAATGGCCTCCTTCTGTCTTGTATTATTCTGTGATTCTGATTCGTGGCAAACCAATGTTGGCATGGAGGTCTCAAACTGGCATTCTTTTCCTTATTTATGGTTTTACAAAACTTAATGTCTGCTACGGGTATGGATAACGGACTCCTTTTGTTTGTTCTTTCTCAATACGGGCATTTAGCAAGTTCTTCTTGTCCACCATTCTGGGTACTAAGTTGCTTGCTTAGTGCTTGAAAGCTGTATTAATGCAGTCCAATTTCTAGGCTTTGGTCACCACTCATAGCTTTCTGATTAAAGCACAGCTAAATTTGCTAAATTATGATTTGGAGACTTGCAGTGTATGCCAACATCTACCATCTGTTTTCACTGTTGAAACTATTCTGAATATATATTGACTTAAATCATTAACATGGAATTTAAAAGAGTTTTAAAATGTTGTCTAATATGGTAGGACGTTTGGCTGAACAATTTTTAGTTTTTCTAAAAATCATTTGTGGGAAAAGTGCATTTTTGGCAAGATTAACATTTAATGCCCATCTCTGTCCTTGAAAAATGGTGACAAACCAGCTCTGTTAACCACTGTAGTCAAGTAATGATAATATACCCATAAATCTGTTAGGGAGCATGTTCCACCCTGTTGATCCAGTAAGAATGATAGAACAGTAATATATTTCTAAATTAGGATTGGGTGCAACATGTTTGAATCTTGGAGCAAATGATGCTCCCACCTCTTTCCTTGGGGAGACATTATCAAAGACATTTTGGCAAGTTGAGATGCATCTTGAATTGGTATATGTTCATACACATTGCACCAATGATGGAGAGAATTAAATATTTCAGGAAACAATGCTGGGGTGCCAATCAAATAAGCTGCTTTTTCTTGAATGGTGTGGAATTTTTTGACTGTTCTTGAAGCTGTACTCATTCAAGTAAGTGGACAGTATTGAATTACCCTCCTGAATTGTCCTTTATGTTATTTAAAATACATTTTGGGTTAGAGTTACTTTAGTATTCTGAAAATGTTGTTATCTATTCAGTGACTCCAGATGACTTCACAGTGTATCCTGGGAACATGGTAAAGGTTACATGAGATTATAGATTAATGAGGTTTTCAGTTGATAGGCTGTCCCAAAGTGCATACATTCCCTTCAGTTGTCATGCACATTTTGTAAACATTACATCCTAAAGAAGCATCATACATATGGGTCAATTGCTTTTGACCTGACCAACTTGGACTGTCCCTGAGAACATCTGTTTTGACTTAAAAATATTATGGATAATTGACTGAAATGCAATTTTTTGGACCATAAGGCTGATAGCAAATATAACATGAATACATTAAGGCATTCTATCAAAGTTTGCAACTGACATTTCAGTCATTAAATTTCTTTTAGAATATTATACTAAGCAATTTCATTTAGGCAAAAATGCATTATTTTGTTTTCTCATGGTATTAACTGTGGCTCAGTGAGTAGCACTCAACTCCAAGTCATAAGATTATGTGTTCAAGTCCCATCGCTTGAGTAGAAAGATCCACAGCAATACTATCAGAGCCAGCTGTTGGATAAAATGTCAAATCACAGCCCCAAGTGCCTGATCAGACAAATGTAAAAGATCTCATGGTACTGTTTCAAAAGAGAATAGAAGAGTCATCCCTGGACTCACTAACTTGATTGAGTTTTTGAAGAAGTAATAAAGAGGATTGATGAGGGCAGACCAGTGGACGTGATCCCTACGGACTCCCTAAGGCATTTGGCAAGGTTCCTCATGGTAGACTGGTTAGTAAGGTTAGATCACATGGAATACAGTGAGAACTAGCCATTTGGACACAGAACTGGCTCTAAGGCAGTGAAAGGTTGCTTTTCAGACTAGAGGCCTGGGGTCAGTGGTTTGCCACAAGGATTGGCGGTTTTTTGTCATTTAAATAAATGATTAATACCAAAATTGGAGGTATAGTGGGCAGCAAAGAAGGTTACCTCAGAGCACGAGGGGATCTTGATCTAATGGACCAATGCCTGATGAGTGGCAGATATGTTTAACTTAGATAAATGTGAGAAACAGCACTTTGGAAAAGCATATCAAGGCAGGACTTATACACGTAATGGTAAGACCCTGGGGAGAGTTGCTGAATGAGGAGACCTTGGAGTGCAGGTTCACAGTTCCTTGAAAGTGAAGTCCCAGGTAGACATGATAGTGAAGAAGATATTTGGTATGTTTGGTCAGTGCATTGAATATAGATGTTGGAAGGTTATGTTGTGCAGGTCACTGGTTAGGTGACTTTTGGAATGCTGCATGCAATTCTGGTCTCCTTGCGATATGAAGGATATTGCGAAACTTGAAAGGGTTCAGAAAAGATTTACAAGGATGTTGCCTGGGTTAAAGAGTTTGAGGTATAGGGAGAGGCTGAATAGGTTGGGAGCATTTTCCTTGAAGTATCAGCGGCTGAAGGGTGATCTTATAGAGGTTTATAAAATCATAAGGGGCATGGATAGATTGAATAGCCAGTCTTTTCCCCAGGCTAGCACAGTCCCAAAACTAGAGGGCCTCAGTTTAAAGTGACAAGGGAAAGTTTTAAAAGGGACCTGAGGGACAACTTTTTCATGCAGTAGATGGTGCATACATGGAAAGAGCTGCCAGAGGAAGTGGTAGAGGCTGGTAAAATCAATTACAAGATTTAAAAGGCATCTGGATGGGTATATGATTAGGAGGATTTAGAGGGATATGGGCCAAGTGCTGGCAAATGGGTCCACATTAATTCAAGGTATCTGGTTGGCATAGACAAGTTCGACTGAAGAGTCTGTTTCTGTGCTGTACATCTCTATGACTCTATGATGTCCTGTCCAAAATTCTCTAATAACATAACAATTTTCAGGATTGTCACATTGCTTGGGAGATTGCTATGCCACATTTCCTACCTTTCAAGGATTGGGGCTGAATTTTCCTAACTACCAAACAATGTGGAACAGTTAGTTGGGAAAATGTGACAGGATCAGAAAAATGAGATTCTCAATATCAAGCAAACAGAGTCTGATTTTGCAACTACATTTTGAACAGCAAGACAAAAATCTTTCTAGTGAGTGATGTGAGGCCTAATCGCATGCATTCACATTTCACTTGTAACTTACCTAGTCTCAATCCACAGCATCTGTGGAGATAAAGTAGAGCCAATGTTTCATGTCCAGTGATCCCTCTTCTGAACTCTCATTCATATACATTTTCCCAGCTTCCAATGTGCCGGAACGAAGCTAGAAAATGACAATTTCTGGCATGAATGTCAGAGGCAGATAATTGGCAATTCCAGCTTTCTGATTGATCTTTTGACTCTCTATCATGGTGGTCGTTAACACCTCAGGTTATGTTCATAGCAGATACCTGCCTCCATCCCTATCCATTGAATTTGGCACTGAACCAGCCTCTCCACATCCTCAAGGCACAAGTCTGTCTCGGCTACAATACGTTTCTCCACTTCAATAGCGTACATTGGAGCTCATGACACTTTTCATTGTAATGCTGTTGCCAGGTCACTTTACGCGAAGGACAAACGCCCAATTCATGAGTTGGACTAAATTGCACTTCTGGGGTCCAGGCTTGCTGTCTTTGTATTTACTCACTTTGCACCTAGTTGGATGTTCACACCATGTCTGCCAAGACTTGCCTTGTCATTTTGTATCCTGCTGCCTCATTCAGAAGTTAAAGGTCACAGTACACCTATGTTTCCTTGCTGCTTAGGGCAGACAAAAACCAGGCAGTTATACATGCATGTCAGCTGTGAGCATTTAAGGGGCACAAAACCTGCTCTGTGTTAGTGTACTACGCCAATCTCACACCTGCACCATGTACTAATAGTATATATGGGAATCACACTGAATGAGACGTTTAGTTCTCGGTCTGGGGGGGCTCCTGTCAATCAAGAGTTCCTGACAGAGTCAGACAACAGTAGTGTCCACATTCAGCCCACATACAATGTCAGTTGGTGGTTTGGGGAATCAAGGTCAGAGATTCTGTATCATTAGATTTGGGGAATGAGGCATGGTAAGCCACGGTCAGTTCTGTATGTCCAGTTCAACCAGTCCAGCTATAAGTCATTCAAGGAGCTGCTTAGAGGTCAGCCATGGCGTCTGATCACTCATCAGTCAGTCAATATTGCTATTGTTCAGTAAAAATTGATAACTTTGAACCGTTTGAAGATTTTCCAGCATCTGATGGTCCCATACTGAACAATGGGAAGATGTTATGCTGCTGTGTGGGGTATTAGGGAAAGAGTAGTGCTCCATTATGTTCTAAGCACTAAGGAGAAGTAGCCTGTAAAGTTTACGGCTGTCGGTATAATGACAATTGATTACACAAATGACGATGTAAAATCGCAATGCATTTACAATGGTGAGCTTGTACTTGCAATGAAATGGCACCTATACCACCTGTATGCCCTCAGATGCGTTTCTTTGTCATTCTTGTCCAACTACCTACTCTGGCTGGCAGTGCATGACCTGGTGCATGGCTGGGCTTTAAATTTGGTGCCATTGCCAAATATCCCAAGAGGTTCCAGGTTGCCATTGGTAAGTGCACACTAGCATGAGCAGGATGTCATAGGGACAAGCTGCATTGATAGTGAGATGAGCAGTGGAGAATTGTGTGAGATAACTTGCCAGAGCTCACAGAAAAAGAAACCTTCCATGAAACTTCCCAAAAATTGACATTTAGATTACGTCTGTCAAAATGAGTCCCACATTTCCAAAAGTGCTTTATTGGTCATAATTTGCTTTGACTTGTATAATCAAAAATTAAAAATACTACATAATTATGTGTCCTTTCTTCTTCATCTTGTTCTAATCAGTCTAATTTGATTGATCTTTGCTCCCTCTACAGGCAGAATTATGGAATTGTCAATCCAAAAATTATTCATTTAAAAAAGGCAATTGCTTGTCCATTATAGTTTATTTCATCATGAATATCTGAGTCATTGAGCAGATTCAGATTATTCATGTACTTAATGATTCACTGTTACATTTACTTAACAATAACAGTTACTTGTAATTCTTGGATTGGTGTATCTATTTACCTGACTTATGGCGCAGCCTCAACATGAAAATGACCATATGCTAAACAGCCTAACCTGTAATACATAAAATCCCTATAGAGCAAAAGCAGGACATGTCAACCCTCCAAACATCATCCCACCCAGATCCACCCCTACATTTCCCAAAGCCAATTCACCTAACCTGTATATCATTGAACTTTGGGAGGAAACTGGAGCACCTGGAGGAAATCTACACAGACACAGGGAGAATGTGCAAACTCCACACAGACAGTTGTCCAAAGCTGGAATTGAAGCCAGAACCCTTGCATTGTGAGGCAGCAGTGCTAACCATTGAGCTCCTTCATCTCAGGCATATTTCACTAACTAAAGACCAGAACAAACACAAAGTCTCTTGCAAAACCAGCAGTTATCACAAGTCATGGGATTTCTAGGAAACCTTGGTAAAGAAAATTCTCCAATGTCCAGTGACCAGGCTCCACAAAACTTGAAATGGATTAGGTTTTGAAGAATTATGGGAAAGCTATGTCCTCAAATAAAATATTAATTATGAAGGGTTTTCATGATAATATTCTGAAAGAATAAAATAGTAATTTACAGAAAATTTAACTTATTCTTGCACTTTGTGCTTAATTTGTTTTGTGCTTGGCTTTGTCAATCTTTAATGGTAACAAGCAAAACGAAATTTCGAACAAAGTCTGCGTATTAACACGTGGAGTGTCTTTTTACACCACTGCTGTTAATTTAAGCTATTATAAAAAGATTTTACAGTGACATGGGCGTGGCGACATGGGCGGCACAGTGGTTAGCACTGCTGCCGCACAGCGCCAGAAATCCGGGTTCAATTCCCACCTCAGGCGACTGACTGTGTGGAGTTTGCATGTTCTCCCCGTGTCTGCGTGGGTTTCCTCCGGGTGCTCCGGTTTCCTCCCACAGTCCAAAGATGTGCAGGTCAGGGGAATTGGCCATGCTAGATTGCATGTAGTGTTAAGTTAGGGGTATGGGTGGGTTGCGCTTCAGCGGGTCGGTGTGGACTTGTTGGGCTGAAGGGACTGTTTCCACGCTGTAATGTAATGTAATCTAATTACATCAACTTTTTGTTCCTTATCCTACAGTTTACATACCAAGACAAAGTACCCTCTCCCTACCCTGGTCTTTGTTATCTTAAGGAACTGATTCTGAATAAAATTAAGTTCCCTGGGCTAAGGCGATCCTTTCATAACTTAGTTGGGCAATTTTAATTAATGAGCGTAAATAATGGGAGGCACTGAACTATGAATTATTACCGGTATCACAGTTGTACCCAATAAATCCTAACCTTATTAGAACGAGTATGTTGATAGAAATTGCAGAATAGGCAAGTATTCTTCATAGGGTAAAAACAATGACTGCAGATGCTGAAAACCAAATACTGGATTAGTGGTGCTGGAAGAGAACAGCAGTTCAGGCAGCATCCAACGAGCAGCGAAATCGACGTTTCGGGCAAAAGCCCTTCATCAGGAATAAAGGCAGTGAGCCTGAAGCATGGAGAGATAAGCATGGGGGTGGGGAGAGAGTAGCATAGAGTACAATGGGTGAGTGGGGGAGGAGATGAAGGTGATAGGTCAAGGAGGAGAGGGTGGAGTGGATAGGTGGAAAAGAAGATAGGCAGGTCGGACAAGTCAAGGAGACAGTAACTGAGCTGGAAGTTTGAAACTAGGATAAGGTGGGGGAAGGGGAAATGAGGAAGCTGTTGAAGTCCACATTGATGCCCTGGGGTTGAAGTTTTCCGAGGCAGAAGATGAGGCGTTCTTCCTCCAGGCGTCTGGTGGTGAGGGAGCAGCGGTGAAGGAGGGCTAGGACTTCCATGTCCTCGGCAGAGTGGGAGGGGGAGTTGAAATGTTGGGCCACGGGGCGGTTTGGTTGATTGGTGCGGGTGTCTCGGAGATGTTCCCTAAATCGCTCTGCTAGGAGGCGCCCAGTCTCCCCAATGTAGAGGAGACCACATCAGGAGCAACGGATACAATAAATTATATTGGTGGATGTGCAGGTGAAACTTTGATGAATGTGGAAGGCTCCTTTAAGGCCTTGGATAGAGGTGAGGGAGGAGGTGTGGGCACAGGTTTTACAGTTCCTGCAGTGGCAGGGGAAAGTGCCAAAATGGGAGGGTGGGTTGTAGGGGGGTGTGGACCTGACCAGGTAGTCACGGAGGGAACGGTCTTTGCGGAAGGCGGAAAGGGGTGGGAAGGGAAATATATCCCTGGTGGTGGGGTCTTTTTGGAGGTGGCGGAAATGTCGGTGGATGATTTGGTTGATGCGAAGGTTTGTAGGGTGGAAGGTGAGCACCAGGGGCGTTCTGTCCTTGTTACGGTTGGAGGGGTGGGGTCTGAGGGCGGAGGTGCGGGATGTGGACGAGATGCGTTGGAGGGCATCTTTAACCACGTGGGAAGGGAAATTGCGGTCTCTAAAGAAGGAGGCCATCTGGTGTGTCCTATGGTGGAACTGGTCCTCCTGGGAGCAGATACGGCGGAGGCGGAGAAATTGGGAATACGGGATGGCATTTTTGCAAGAGATAGGGTGGGAAGAGGTGTAATCCAGGTAGCTATGGGAGTCAGTGGGTTTGTAAAAAATGTCAGTGTCAAGTCGGTCGTCACTAATGGAGATGGACAGGTCCAGGAAGGGGAGCGAGGTGTCAGAGATAGTCCAGGTAAATTTAAGGTCAGGGCGGAATGTGTTGGTGAAGTTGATGAATTGCTCAACCTCCTCGCGGGAACACGAGGTGGCGCCAATGCAGTCATCAATGTAGCGGAGGAAGAGGTGGGGAGTGGTGCCGGTGTAATTACAGAAGATCAACTGTTCTACATAGCCCACAAAGAGACAGGCATAGCTGGGGCCCATACATGTGCCCATGGCTACGCCTTTGGTCTGGAGGAAGTGGGAGAATTCAAAGGAGAAATTGTTAAGGGTGAGGACCAGTTCGGCCAAACGAATGAGAGTGTCAGTGGAAGGGTACTGTTGGGGATGTCTGGAGAGGAAAAAACGGAGGGCTTGGAGGCCCTGGTCATGGCGAATGGAGGTGTAGAGGGATTGGATATCCATGGTGAGCATTCTTAATGTCTATATGCCCTATGATTTTCTGATGTGCTAAATTTTGAATGTTTTGGATCTTATTCCCAGACATATTTGGCTCTGAACTTGACTGAAGACTACTCTCTACTTCATTACATTTTTGGATGGGAGTAAGGAAATTTTCATAGATAGAACAACATGTGAAGTACCACAATTTGCTCTGCTTCTTGAATTTTTTGAATGCACTGTACATTGTTGTTTCTCTAAGATATTTTTCATCCTTCTAAATAATTTATTATTAATAATAATGACAAAACGTTTAAGTCTCTATTTCAAATGTTAGGGTCAATTTTATTTTTAAAGTTCCTTACATAGGATGGCTTCACATATCCTCAAAATCACTGACCCTTTCAAAAATCAGAGTGTTCAATGATTGTGTGTAACACACAGTTACAGAGGTTCCCTGGGCTTGCTTATTTGACTGCCCATTAGACAGCCATTGGTGTAAATCCCATGCAAAAAATATATGAAAGCAGTTGAAATACCTGGAAACGTCTGTGAAAATAAATAAAATAAACATGTTTCTCCCTCTTTATCTCTCTTTGTGTTTCTCACGGTTTCATTTCTTTCTCCAGCCTAGACATCCAGTACATTTTCTCATAGCTATCTTTGTTGCTCTTCAGCCAACAAAAACGTTCCTTCTTTAGGTCAGGAAAATCCTAACAGACTCTTCTTCTGTAGGAAATAAAATACTCAGCTGCTCCAACGTTTCACATCCTGCAGACCAGTTGAAACTTAACAAAGCTCAATTTTTGCAGCCAAGTTCAAACAAGAGTTAAGGCTAGATAGAACATGATAATCAAATCTTGAGTTCAGCATCCAACTTTATCTACAATATTTTCCACATAACATTTAAAAAAAGGTCATTTCTCATCTTTGACTCAGTTAGTACAACACTTACCACTGAGTCTGAAGGGATGCATTCCAAGGATTCAATATAAAGTAGTCTGGAATTATCAATACTTTGATAATTAAAAGTACACAGGTAAAGGCCATTGTTCATTAATGTACCTGAAGTATTTATATGGGCTTTCCAGAACATTAGAGAGATGGACCCAAGGAGATGAAGTTTATTCCCCAAAACCAAATATTAATCTAAATGTTGTGAGTTTCTATTCCCACTGTGTCACGGTGAGGTTTGTCACATTTTTATGTATGTGAATTCATTTAATTGATTTAATATAGTATAAAGATAAACTAATCTGGGTTAATTTATTCATAAAGTTTAATTTACCTAAATTGATTACTTTCAAATAGTACAACAAGTGCATAGTTGCCTTTGAGACTGTCACTTTTTAATGTCGCATCTGCCGCAGAGCTGTGCCATTATATGTTTGAGCAGGTTATTTAAAAGTACTTCAACAAAGAGCGGCAGATGCCCTTTTCTTGAGAGGGTGTGTGTGGAGATATTATCTCCCATTGAGTTCAATGTAGACCGAAGCACCATGATCCTCTGCAGTTTAACCAGGCTGTCAAGGCCCTCTTCAGCTACTTTCAGACACGTCTCAAGCAAGCTTTGCTGCTCACCCATCTGCTGCTTCTTA
This sequence comes from Chiloscyllium punctatum, assembly GCF_047496795.1. Lineage (NCBI taxonomy): Eukaryota > Metazoa > Chordata > Chondrichthyes > Orectolobiformes > Hemiscylliidae > Chiloscyllium > Chiloscyllium punctatum. The sequence goes on along the minus strand of NC_092745.1, from coordinate 55,203,398 downwards.
CTGGCTGAATAGGAAATAACGACATCCCTCGCATAGGCTTTAGCTGTTTCCCAGAGAATGAATGGGCTACTGGCCAAGCCTGAATTAATATCTAAAAAAGCCCTGAACTCAATAGAAAAGAATTTGATAAACTTGCTATCCTTGAGGATGAAGGGGTCCAGTCGCCAGTGCCTCGAGCCTACCGTAGTATCCTTACTCTTAACCATTAAATACACTGGGGCATGATCAGAAATAGTGATATTGCCAATTGTACATGACGCCACCAAGCCCAGATGTGCTATGGGGGTCTGAAAAAGATTAATCCTGGTATAGCATTTATGTGTGTTTGAAAACAATGTGAAGTCCTTACCAGTAGGGTAAAGGTGCCTCCAAACATCTACCAAGCCCAATTCAGCACACAAATCCCCTTAATTTTGACGAAGATATCGGAGGGCCTTTGGGCAATCTGTCCACAGTAGGGACTATTAGACAATTGAAATCCCCTCCTATGATAATATGCTAATATGCAAGGCTAACCAGTTTAGAAAGTGCTGTCAAGAACTTAAGGGGGTGCGCCAGGGGTTAGTAAACATTTAAGATCCCGTATTCTTCCCCAAATATCAAAGCTTTAAGGATTACAAATCTTGCGTGTGTGTCTTTAATGCACTCTAACAACTTAAATGGGAAATTCTTTCTAACTAAAATGGCCACCCCTCTACTCCTCGTATTGAAAGATGAAAAATAAACCTGGTCATACCCATTCTGTTGCAGTTTCAAATGCTCTGCATCAACCAGACGTGTTTCTTTTAATAAGGCAACATCCACCCTCTCCCTTTTAAGACTGGCAAGTTCCTTCTTCTGCTTGATCAGTGATTGACTCCCCTTAATATTCCAGGTGCATGACTTAAACACATCCTTAGCCATAACTTTCTATAGCACCATTTAGACTCCAGAGAGGAAGAACACAAACTACAGGTCGCTGAGCTTTAACGCAAAAGAATCCACAAAATCCAAAAACTACACAGACTAAAATAACTACAGCCAACAAATTTACAAAACTTAAAAAAGCTATAAACATCAAAAACAGAAAAACAAAAAATCACCAAAGGCACGGATTAGAGGAATTTACCCCCTAATCAAAGGGGGTAGCTACACATCCCACAACCCTAACTAAACCGTCTCAACCACCCTCTCGACTCCTGCCAGCTAGGTTCATACCACGTACACCGACCACCTGGTAGAGAAAAAAAACACCAAGGGCAAGATTAGTACTGTATACAAGTAAGTTAAAAATAAATATGTCACCTATCCCTTAATGTAACTTAGAGATAAAAGATAAATACTCTATCCATCCCGGACATCATTTAACGCAACTTATTACTAGAAAGGAGACTCCACCAAGTCCTTTAAAAGAAGAACAAACCCGAACAGCTCTGTCCTCAACTTAAGTCAATGTGTTCACAAAGTTCTTCACTTTCTCTGGCAAGTCGAACAAATGTATGGATCCATTATGATTGATCCAAAGCACTGCTGGATATCTTAGAGAATACTGGATCGCAAGCTCTCTCAATCTCCTCTTGACTCCATTGTAGAGCTTCCTTTTCTGGACCACTGCCACTGAGAAGTCTTGAAAGAACATGACCCTGGAGCTGCCATATACTAATGCCCTTGAATCCCTCCCCTGGGGTCTAGAGGCTTCCATGACACTCTGCTTGTCTTTATGATGATGGAACCTTACCAGGACAGGGTGTAGGCATTGCTCCATACCTGGCTTTCATTCCATGAACTGGTGGGCTCTCTCAACTCTTAGTCATCCCTTCTCAGCCTCAAAATTAAGGAACTCTGGAACCACTTCTTGAAGAACTCCACTGGCTGGTCACCTTCTGTGCCCTCTGGTATGCCAACAACGAGCAAGTTCTTTCATCTGCCCCTGATTTTGAGATCATCTCCCAGATCCAACAGACCATGGACGTGTGTTTCCAGGGCTTCAATCTGTCTCTTGGAGGAATCAGTCTCTGCCTCTACCCCTGCAGCCTGGTGCGTGGGTTCATTGGTCCTTTTTCCCAGGTCTTGCAACATAGCAGATATAGAAGCCAGCTTCTCTTTGATTTTTTCCTCGAACTGCATCCCCAGGACCCCACGAAATTTGGCCAAATCCTCAACTAGGGTCTGGTGAATAAACAAGCCTGTTGCTTCAGTGGGATGGGCATTGGCCCTGGCCCCAGGTGAGCTTCATCCTTTTTTTTGGCATTCTCCAGCTGCAAGAACAAAGGTTAAGTTGTTTTTTTTCTCTGGTTTCTAGCTCCTTTACTGTGTTTTTACTCACAGTAAAGTGAATGGGATGTGTTCAACCTCTGTTGGGTTGGTGTTGTGGCGTGGAGCCCAACAAATGTGATGCTAACAGGACGCCACCATCTTCGATTCCCAGATAGATACATTTTTAATCGGTTAAGGAGTTACAGATTATGGGGAAAAGGTAGGAAAAAGGAATTGATGATTATCAGATCAGCTCTGATCTCATGGGGTGAATGGCCTACATCTACTCTTAGGTTGTATTGTCATCAGGAGCTGTCATTTTGTTAATTTGTTTTAATTTGGCTTATTAGTTTTCAAAAGAGTATAAAGAGATTATTGTCCCTTTACAGCTTAGTTCTTATGTTAATTTGATGTTTATCAGCATTTCAAAAGAACATAAATAGAGGATATGCTCTTCTATTCATGCCTGAGATAGACATACTTTTAATCAGTAAGGGAATGGAGGGTCATAGGAAAAGGCAGGAATGCAAATATAAGGACAATCAGATCAACTGTGGTCTCATTGAATGGCAGACAGATTCATGGGATGAATAGCCTACTTCCTTTCCTATGTCTATGGCCAATTGTTACATTGATGTGATTTGGCTTAATTTGACTGATGGATTTCTAATAGAGTGAATATGGAGAAGATGTTTCCACTAGTAGGGGAGACTAGGACTCGAGGACACAACTTCAAAATGAAGGGATGGCCTTTTAATGGGGATGAGGAGGAATTTCTTCAGCTCGAGGGTCTTGAATCTGTGGAACTCACTGCTGCAGAAGGCTATGGAGGCCATGTCATTAAATGTATTTTAGACAGAGATAGACAGGCTCTTGACTAGTAAGGGGCTCAAGAGTTATAGGGAGAAGGCAGCAGAGTGGGGTTGAGAAACTTATCAGCCATGATCGAATGGTGGAGCAGACTCAATGAGCCGAATGGTCTAATTCAACTTCAAGATCTTATGATCTAGATAGAAACTGAGGTTTTCTGTGGGCAATGGCCAATGTGGAAGCTGGGGGTGCATCATTGCCACCCAAATTGATATTTATTTTATAGAAGTTTCCTTTTAATAGTTTGATTTTTAGAGCGTTCTGTGGTGACTGAGCTGTTCTACAAGGAGTTCTCCCCTTATCGATCAAGGATGTGACATGGAGGGTTTTCCATGCGGCAGTCCTATTCAGGTGGTTTGTGAACTTCCGGGCAGTTTCACTTGTTTTTTTCTGTAGTCTGCACTCTATGCTTGCAAGAGGCTAGAGTCCCTTTTTCATTATCAGAGGGTTTCACTCTTAAAATTTAGTTTGTATTTCTCCCCCAGGCTGTTGACCTTTGAGCAACTGGAGTAGGGAAAGACAAGCAAAGCTGAGGACCTCCTTGCAGGTCTGCTCCAGTGCTTGGTCAAGATGGCCATAATAGCCCTGTAGTGGCCCATTGTACCCAAGTGACTTCCTTTCTTCTGTGGTTATGTTCACATCTGGGTGTCCTTGGCAAAGGAGCATACAATGTCCTCTGGTATACTGCAGACATTGCACAAATAGTGGGCACTGCAGAGGTTGGATGTATAATTAAACCCCAAATGTTCAGGTGGCTGGTTTGCAAAGCAGAGTGACACCAACAGTATGGATTCAATTCCTGCATCAGCTGAGCTTATCATGAAGTTTTCTTCTTCTCAACCTACCCTTTCACCTGAGGTGTGGTGACCCTCAGATTAAACCACCACCAGTCATTACACATTTCATTTTTGATTCCTCAAGTTCTTGCTTGCACTTCTGCCCTTTATGGTAACTTGTGCAGAAGAGCTCAGACAGGCTGGAAGACCTCCTCATTGGTCTGATCCTAGGACTGGCCAAAATGTCCATTAACTGGTCTAGGAAGCAAGTTGTGGATGGCATCATTGCACCCGATTGGCTCTTACATGGTTACATCCATTCCCAGGTGAACCTGGAGAGGGAGCATGTGGTGTTCATTTGAGGCCTCCTGCAACTAGGGGTTATGAAAGGACTGAAGTAAATTCTCACCCCTAGAAATGCTTCTTTGTATTAAAAAAAAACAAGTTTTTAAATTTACATTTTGTAAGTTTCTTTTGAAGATTAGACTTTTGTTGTCATGTCCCTTGAAGAGGCCGTCTCTTGTCTAGTTAATTTGAGCAGCTGATTTCCAGGAGAGTGGAAATAGACTAAGGTGTTCTATGTTAGAATGCTCCCAATTTCTATCCAGAACTGCCTTGGACACCATTGTATACAGAAGTCAAATGTGACAAGATTAGCATAGTTTATGATTATGATGGCTGGAGTGGAAGCAGCTGGCAACCTCTTGATCGCCCTCCCCAGTAGGTTGCCTCTTTTCAGCGCAAAGTCCTTTTCCATCCTTGACACCTGTGCTACAGCTGTTCTCGCCTAGCAACTTGGCTCCTTTTGGCGCCCTGTTGGATTTTATTCTACTAAGCTTGACCCTGTTGCTCAGGATATGCCTTCCTGCGCCCAGATTCTCCCTGCCATCCATACTATGATTGTGGCTGCCTCTTTTATAATTTTACATCAAAATATAGAAGTCTGTACCTCCCATTCTGCAGTGTCCTTGCTTACCTGTAAACGTAATCAGCACCTCACTACGGCACGTCTCAGTTGCTATGAGATTTCATTACTTCTGAATCCACTTCTCTCCCTTAAATACTGCTCCAACATTAATCCCGCCACATTCCTTCAGGAGGAACTTCTTGAATTGCCTGATCCGCCCCATGATTAGGTTCTCAGAAATGACCTTGTTACTAAACTAAAAGTCACACAACTCCAGATTATAGTCCAACAGATTTATTTGGAAGCACAAGCTTTCGGAGCGCTGCTCCCTCATCAGGTGATTGTGGGGAATAAGATTGTAAGACACAGAATTTATAGCAAAAGATTATAGTGTGATGTAACTGAAATTATATATTGAAAAAGACCTGGATTGTTTGTTAAGTCTCTCATGTTGACCATGTTGGTTTCAGTTCTTTCGTATGTAAATCGCAAAACGTTTTTAAAAGTTACATTCTCAAGTGTACTTTAACAATTGGTGCCATATCGGCCCAGATAAGGTATAGAAGGTTTTAACTCCCTGTGAGGCTGTCTGTGCCACAATGGTCAGACTGATGCTAATCTAAAAAACAGATTTACAGGATCTTACATGGATTCATACAGTTTTTGAGCAAAGTAAAATGTAATTCTGCAATTATAAATTCATCCCACAAGCTTATATGTGTATGTGTCCATGTGTGTGGGGGGGGGGCTTATAAGTGTCTGTGAGAGGGTGTTTCTATGTGTGTGAGAGTGTAAAGAGTTTAAGTCTATGAAAGGGTGTGTGTGTGTGTGAGTATGAGAGATGCAATGGGGTCACCTGTAGTGCGACAGAACCCAAGATCCTGGTTGAGGCCATCCCCATGGGTACTGAACTTGGCTATCAGCCTCTGCTCGGCCACATTTCGTTGTTGCCTGTACTGAAGTCTGCCTTGGAGGATGGTCACCTGAAGGTCTGAGGTTGAATGTCCTGGACTGCTCAAGTGTTCTTCGACTGGGAGGGAACACTCCTGTCTGTTGATCTGCGGTGTCCATTCATCCACTGCTGTAGCCTCTGTATGGTCTCGCCAAAGTACCATGCCTCAGGGCATCCTTGCCTGCAGCATATGAGATAGACTATCGATGGTTCATCTTGTATCTCTCCAGAGGGCAAACGCATGTCAGGATATGCGATTGTCACTTTGTCACATACAATAGAAGCTTATTCTGTCGACCCACCCTGTTCCGCCCAGCAAGCTGCTCACCCATGCCTGCATATTTGCTGAAGGAATTCAGCAAATATCTATACTGATTCCTGCTACTCTTTTGGATGTGTCCATGATTTTGGTCAGCGCGGCTTCCTTACCTCATCAATGCTGACTATGTTGCTAATCTCCTCAGTGCTATTCAACTTCCCTCTCAATTGGCAATTATCAAATATTCTGCTTACTCCTCTGATGTCACTAAAGGCAACAACGACTATGATAGAGTCATAGAGTCAGAGAGATATACAGCACGGAAACAAACCCTTCGGTCCAACATGTCCATGCCCACCATAGAGTCATACAGATGTATAGCACGGAAACAGACCCTTTGGTCCAACTCATTCATGCCAACCAGATATCCCAACCTAATCTATCCCCACCTGCTAGCACCCGGCCCATATCCCTCCAAACCCTTCCTATTCAAATACCCATCCAGATGCCTTTTAAAATGTTGCAATTGTACTAGCTTCCACCACTTCCTCTGGCAGCTCATTCCATACACGTACCACCCATCTCTTTCATCCTTTGTGGGCTGCTTTTCACCTGGAATGGCAGAGAGGCAGTATAATGGGAAATTAAAGCTGTTACTGTTGGTGCAGGTGGGCAGGTGTCCTGGGTAAGTGAATAGCAGCACAGAGGGCATACATGGTTAGTGGTGTCAGGGGAATTAGTGAATGAGAGAACATGTGCAAGCAGTAGTGAGAGGTGGAGACCATGAAAAGGTTGCCTCTTAGATTTCTTTTATATTTTTCCCCTCTCATCCTAAACCTAGGCCCTCTAGTTCTGGACTCCCCCACCCCAGACTTTGTCTATTGATCCCATCCATGCCCCTCATGATTTTATAAACCTTTATAAGGTCACTCCTCAGCCTCCGATGCCCCAGGAAAAACAGCCCCAGCCTATTCAACCTCTCCCTATAGCTCAAATTCTCCAACCCTGGCAACATCCTTGTAAATCTTTTCTGAACCCTTTCAAGTTTCACAACAACTTTCCGAAAGGAAGGAGACCAGAATTGCATGCAATATTCCAACAATGGCCTAATCAATGTCCTGTACAGCCACAACATGACCTCCCAACTCCTTTACTCAATACTCTGACCAATAAGGAAAGCATACCAAATGCCTTCTTCACTATCCTATCTCCCTGTGATTCTATTTTCAAGGAGCTATGAACCTGCACTGCAAGGTCTCTCTGTTCAGCAACACTCCCTAGAACCTTACCATTAAGTGTATAAGTCCTGCTAAGATTCGCTTTCCAAAAAATGCAGTACCTCACATTTATCTATATTAACCTCCATCGACCACTCCTCAGCCCGTTGGCCCATTTGATCAAGATTCCATGGTAATCTGAGGTGACCTTCTTTGCTGTCCACTACACCTCCAATTTTGGTGTCATTAGCAAACTTACTAACTATACCTCTTATGCTCACATCCAAATCATTTTTATAAATGATGAAAAATAGTGGACCCAGCACTGATCCTTGTCACACTCCACTGGTCACAGGCCTCCAGTCTGAAAAAATAACCTTCCACCACCCTCTGTCGTCTACTTTTGAGCCAGTTCTGTATCCAAATAGCTAGTTCTCCCTGTATTCCATGAGATCTAGCCTTGCTAACCAGTCTCCCATGGGGAACCTTGTCGAACGCCTCACTGAAGTCCATATCGGTCACATCTACCACTCTGCTGTCATCAATCCTCTTTGTTACCTTTTCAAAAAACTCAATCAAGTTTGTGAGACATGATTTCTCATGCACAAAGCCATGTTGGCTATCCCTCCCTGTGCCTGATACCAGCCTGACCATATTTTAACAGACTGACTAAGCTCAACTGTAACAATAACCTAGCATGGCTTGGTCACTCTACCCAGGGAGCAATAGTCTGCCCTAGGCATCATTTCAAAGTCATTTGCAGCATGAAAACAGACCCTTCAGTCTAACTCCCATATCCCTCTAAATTCTTCCTATTCAGATACCCATCCAGTTGCCTTTTAAATGTGGTAACTTTACCCACCTCTACCACCTTCTCTGGCAACTCATTCCATACAAGCACCAATCTCTGCGTGAAAAAGATGCCCCGAAGGTCTCTTTTATATCTTTCCCCTTTCACCCTAAACCTATGCCCTCTAGTTCTGGACTCTCCGATCCCAGAGAAAAGACTTTGCCTATTTACCCTATCCATGGCCCTCATAATTTTGTAAACCTCTATAAAGTCACCCCTCAGCCTCTGACGCTCCAGGGAAAACAGTCCCAGCCTGTTCAGCCTCTCCATGTAGCTCAAATCCTCCAACCCTGGCAACATCCTTGTAAATCTTTTCTGAACCCTTTCAAGTTTCACAACATCTTTCCGATAGGAAGGAGACCAGAATTGCACGCAATATTCCAACAATGGCCTAACCAATGCCCTGTACAGCCGCAATATGACCTCCCAACTCCTGTACTCAATACTCTGACTAATAAAGGAAAGCATACCAAACGCCTTCTTCACTATCCTATCTACCTGTGACTACATTATGAACCTGCACTCCAAGGTCTCTTTGTTCAACAACATTCCCTAGGACCTTACCATTAAGTGTATAAGTCCTGCTAAGATTTGCTTTCCCAAAATGCAGCATCTCGCATTCATCTGAGTTCAACCCCATCTGCCACTTCTCAGCCCATTGGCCCATCTGGTCCAGATCCTGTTTAATTTGAGGCAACCTTCTTCGCTATCCACTACACCTCCAATTTTGGTGTCATCTGCAAACTTCATTGAGGCCACAATATAAAATAGCCATCACTGTGCATGTTATAATCTTCACAATATAAAACCAGTTTAATTTGATCCTGCACCACGTCAGCCTCTGCCAAACCTCTTCATCTAATCCCATCAATTTATCAGTAACATCATTACAATAGATATCCCAACCCAATCTTGTCCCACCTGCCAGCACCCAGCCCATATCCCTCCAAACCCTTCCTATTCATAGACACATCCAGATGCCTTTTAAACATTGCAATTGTACTAGCCTCCACCACTTCCTCTGGCAGCTCATTCCATACACGTACCACCCTCTGCGTGAAAACGTTGTCCCTTAGGTCTCTTTTATATCTTTCGCCTCTCATCTAAACCTATGCCCTCTAGTTCTGGACTCACCTAACCCCAGGGAAGAGACTATGACATGATTTTATAAACCTCTATAAGGTCACCCCTCCTACTCTGACACTCCAGAGAAAACAGCCCCAGCCTATTCAATCTCTCCCTACAGTTCAAATCATCCAACCCTGGCAACATCCTTGTAAATCTTTTCTGAACCCTTTCAAGTTTCACAACATCTTTGCGATAGGAAGGGGACCAGAACTGCATATAATATTCAAAAAGTGGCCTAATCAGTGTGCTCATTTGTGATGGAAAAACCCATTCGGTAGAAGAAGTGCGTCACTATATGAAATGCACTAACAAACCTAAAGGATTCAACACCAACGTTGTTCGGCTGTTAGAATGGTGCATTGAAAGACTTTGTAGTACCCATGACATGGGGTAAGTGAAACAAAAACTGTGTAAAAATATTATCAAAAGACACTGTTCGTACTCCTACTCCATTAATACACTTGGACAACCAAATGTTCGAAAGCACCCACTGTTTACAAGATTCAGTACTGGCTCTGAGTGAACTCGTCATTCACTCACAGAAGTGCATCCTTGGATCTCGTTTTAACCTTCATTGCCATGCAAAAACAAAGCCGACCCATATTTACCCACTGACTGGTACGGATGTTGTGCCTTAGTATACACCTTACCACTTTTTACCCTCCACCATGAAGTACCTGAAGTAGATGATGAATAGAATGCCCACCAACATGTGAATCAGTACGGAACATAAAGTAGAGGAAAAACAAAAACAACTTCTTCCATCAACAAATCTGGTGGTGCAGATTGCTGGAAGATCTTATTCCTTACTGGGATGTTGAGATGGTCCTAGTTCAGATAAGTGACCTCATAGAGTCAGACAGATGTACAGCATGGAAACAGACCCTCCGGTCCAACCCGTCCATGCTGACCAGATATCCCAACCCAATCTAGTCCCACCTGCCAGCACCTGGCCCATATCCCTCCAAACCCTCCCTATTCATATACCCATCCAAATGCCTCTTAAATGTTGCAATTGTACCAGCCTCCATCACATCCTCTGGCAGCTCATCCACACACATACCACCCTCTGTGTGAAAAAGTTGCCACTTAGGTCTCTTTTATACCTTTCCCCTCTCACCCTAAACCTATGCCCTCTAGTTCTGGACTCCCCAATCCCAGAGAAAAGACTTTGTTTATTTATCCTATCCATGCCCCTCATAATTTTATAAACCTCTATAAGGTCACCCTTCAGCCTCCGACGTTCCAGGGAAAACAGCCCCAGCCTGTTCAGCCTCTCCATGTAGCTCAGATCCTCCAACCCTTGCAACATCCTTGTAAATCTTTTCTGAACCCTTTCAAGTTTCACAACTTGTGTATGACATTGAAAAACTTGCCAACTCAACTGCCCACCCTCTGAAGCTGGTGAACAAAGAGTTACAGGAAAACTGGATGATGATGCTTCAAAATCGGCTAGTGCTAAATTTCCTCCTTGTGAAAGAAGGAGGCACTTGTTCAGTCATTGACCTGGAATGTTGCACCTACATCAATGATTTCTCAAAGGATATTTCAGACGACACAGATGTTATCAACAAGATGCAGGGAAGATACCTGCCCCACTGTCATCCAATTCATGTGGATGGAGTGTTACTTGCTGGCTGTAGTCACTGTACAGATGGATAATGTGGGATGTACTGATAGTCCTTAGTTTCATCCTAGGAACATACATTGTCATCTACTTATACATGAAATAGACCGTACATTGCTTTTCACCTAAGCCAAAGAGGAATCTGGTTAATCAACCTTTATCTACTCCTTTTATCTACTCCTGTACCTCCATGCCCGAACTCCCATGCTGAAATCCAGTATCTTTCAGACTCTGCTCCTCTAGATGATGACTCACCAGAGGAGGCACTTGACTTATTAAGAATACAAATCAACTAAATGGACTAAGCTATGTAGTTGTCAATGAAATGACAAAAGGAGGGAATGAGAAAGTTTATCGCCTTAAATGTTGTCCTTAAACATTTAGACTAAAATGTAATTTTGAATTATAGAACACATTTCCTGCATACTAGAAAATGGTATGCAGGGAAGATAAGATAATTAAGAACATTTGCCTTAACATCAGCGAATCTGTATAAACAAGACACTGAGTGATAACATCACGGCTGTGCCTTTGTGAAATTAATAAAAAAATGTTTAATTCTGACCTCGGAACAAAACTCCTTATCAAATTAACTTCTCTCCTGAATTATTGTCCTTCACTATTATCTGTCTAGTTCAGAACACGTAGTGCTTTCGTTAATTTTTGTGTTTGTGACAGTAATGCCTTTGTAAACCTGTGTATAAAAATAGACTGTTTTTGATAGTACGATGGAGTAGCTGGCCAGGGCTCTTGAAAGACGAGCAATTTCTACTCGCCTGGATTATTAGAATCCAGTTAGCTTGACTTATTGGTATCAGTGTTATGTTGTAACAGTGATGCTATTAGTAAATGAAGGGGATGATTAAAATTAAACTAAGAGTCTTTAAGAGTTTTTTAAATTCCAGACCACCAAAGAGTACGATCTCCAGGATGAACCATGAGAGAGGCTTACAGGTTGAGTTCTCTGGGTTGTCTCAAATTTGTACTTTAACATTTGCCAAGGCCGCTTATGCATTTTGTGCCTTTTGTCTGATTTTTAAAATTTCTTCATGAAATGAGGGCATCACTGGCTAGACCCAACATTTATTGCCCATTCCTAATTGCCCAAAGGGTAGTTAAGAGTCAGCCACATTGCTGTGGGTGTCATGTGTCATATGTCAGATCAGGTAAGAATGACAGATTTCCTTCCCTAAAGGGCATTAATGAATAAGATGGATTTTTCTGGCAACTGACAATGGATTCATGATCATCACTCGAATTTTAATTTCATATTTTTATTGAATTCAAATTCCACCATTCGTTGCGATGGGATTTGAACCCAGGTTCCCAGAACCTTTTCCTGGTTCTCTGGATTAACAATCCAGTAATAATACTCGTCTTCCCTAGTCCCATATGTATATAGCATGAGCTTCCTATAGCTTATTCTACTATTTGAGGAGATTGATTCTTCAATTTTGGTTGTGCTTTCAGCCCCATCCTCCTGATCTTTAGTCGCCTGGTAGAAGAGGTCGGCAGATTGAAGGACCTTTGCATTAACCTACTGCTCGGTCTGGCCAAACTGGTCATCAACAGGTCCAGGCAATGGGAGGTTGATATATCATTTATCACTGATAATGTGTATTATCTGCCCAGGAAACATTTCTTTAATTTGGTTTGCTCAGATTAGAGTGCTCCTTTAAGGGTCTAATTGACTTTGTTTATACTTGGTATATCAATAGACACTGACTGCTGAGGTACTGGGGGTGAGAGACAAAAAAACTGCAGATGCTGGAATCCAAAACAGACAGGAAAGAGGCTTGATGCTTTTTGTTTTGCCAGAAACAAAATTGTCAATCCCACTACATCAGACAATATGTAAAATAGCATCAAAGGCACAGGCGACACAAGAAAATTTGCAATTCAGATTTTAAATTAGCTGAACCAGCCCTGCACCCAATTCTGATCATGATAGATTTTCTATTAAACTATACTGGCCAGCCAAGCTGAAAACAATGGAAGAAAATATGTTGCTTTGCGTCACTGTAATAAATCCAAAAAAGTTTGCAATTTAGTGGAGCAATACTATTATAAACATTAGTCAAACATGATTACTTTACTCCCTGAAATTTCCTCTTTTACTGTCAAAGTAAGAAGAAAAAACTTTAGTAGTCAGGACTTTGAATTGAGATTAAAGACCCTGATAGATATTGTGTTTGCTTAGATTCCTGCAATCCATATGCAGTAATCATATAGTACAAAGATCAATTAGTGCAATAACTCTGAAATACATGCAAAAAGCTCATGTGGAATTGTTATGCGAAAATAATTGCAATTCTGGTTCCACAACTTTGAATTTGCAGTACCAAATTTAATTTTATGGTTAGGAATTACATTGTAGGACTACAACCTGAGTTCATGAATTTTGAATTATTAATATGCTTCTTAACCCACTTCCACTACCCAGCTGCTGAGATAGTAACAAAAATCAATTAAGTTATATTTAATCTCTATACAATGAATTCTTTACATTAAATATGCTAAAAGTTTGTATTTAATGTAACTCCGTCATTTAAGACTAATTACTGCCAAGGAATTCGTGTGGCAATAAGGAGCCCTAGCAAAACAAAAACATCTTCAAGATTCAAAACAAGATTGAAGAACAGCTTCTTCCCTGCTGTTATTAGACTTCTGAATGGACTTCTCAAAGTTTAAATTTAATGTTGATCTTGCTTTTTGTGCATCTTCTCTGCAGCCATTAACATGGTATTCCTTGCTCTGTTCTATTACCCTAATGCGCTTTGTGTGGTATGATCTGCCCACACTGCATGCAAAACAAAACTTTTCACTGTACCTCAGTACATGTGATAATAATAAATCAAATCAAACTGGATTCAATGGGAATCAGGGGAAAACTCTCCACTGATTGAAGTCACACCTTGCAGAAAGGAAGATGGTGTTAGTTGTTAGAAGTCAGACATTTCAGCTCCAGGACATCTCTGCAGGAATTTCTTAGGGTGATGTTTTCTAATCAACCTGTTTGGAGATGTCATATATACCTCTGGAGTTGGTAGGAATTGAACTCAGGCATCCTGACCGAGATGTAAGGACATAACCACAGCACCACAAGAACCCTGTTACGCAGGGTAGTTACCTTGGCACAACCATCTTCAGCTGCTTCAACAAGCTGATGATCACTGATGTTTGAACAATGTTCGGTACCATTCATGACTCCTCAGATATTAAAGCAGTCAGGCTGACAAGTGGCAAGTAACATTCATGCCACACAAATGCCAGGCAATAACCATCCACAATAACAGACAATCTACCAATTGTTTCTTGACTTTCAATGTAATCATCATCAATAAATCCCCTACTATCAATATCCCTGAGGCAGCGTTCACTTGAATTTTCTTACTGGCTGCACAGGCCTCCGAGACCCGTGCACTCCAATGATTTCCAGAACTGCAAGCCAATGTCGCAACTGGTGTGTTGATGTCGGAATATTGGAGCAGCTGCAGATACAGCCACGCAGCTTGGAAAATGCAGCTCTAATAATACTCACGAAACTTAACACCATCCAGGTCAAAGCACCACATCCACAAAACATTCGCTCCTTCCACCCCCGACAGTCAGTAGCAGCAGTGTATACTATCTATAAGATGCACTGCAGAAATTCATTAAAGATTCTTGCACAGCACCTTCCAAATTCATTATCACTGTCATTTACAAGGACAAAGGAATAGACACATAGGAACACCACTGCATGCAATTCCCCTCCAGCATCCTGACGGGGAATATATTGCCGGTCCTTCACTGTCACTGGGTCAAAATCCTAAAGTTCTCTCTGTAATGGCATTATGAGTCTATCCACAGCACATGGACTGCAGAGGTATCAAGAAGGCAGCTTGCCACCACCTTCTCAGGGGCAGCTAGGGATGGGCAATAAATGATGGCCCAGTTAGTGACACCCATGCCCTACAAGTGGAAAAATGTGGTGTCCCTACCTCATGCAGTGTCCTTATTTCTGAGACAGGAGGTCCAGATTTAAGTTCCACTTGATTCAAAGGTGTGTCATGAAATCTCTGAAGCGGTTGATTTTTAAAAAACTAGTTGAGTCTTAACAATAACAATACTGCCATCAAGTGGTGAGTTTTGTATTTTGACTTCACATCAATATGTAAATTTAACTGCTCAATTAAGATACATCTTTAATTACCTGTCCTGCAATTAATGGAATCAAAAAGAAATTACAGTTCATTACTCCAACTAAAATGATTTGATATTTTTGCTACACCTTACAAAAGAAGCTTCAAAAATTGCATAGTGGGAAAAAATATTCAAGACTATTTAGAGAGCACTCTTTCAAAAAAAGGTATGACTTTCTTAGTGTACAAAAGTTTTTGTTATACATATGATAAAAAGGATATGTTATCCTCTGTATGAGGAGGATTGCAATTGGGATCCAGTAAACTTGAGCATGGAAGCCGTATGGGTTGGAGAAGTGGCAGTAGTTACTCTTCTTATTACATGAATTGTTATTTTTGTGTTGTGCATTTCTTCTTTAGTGTATTATAGTCATGCATTGTTGATTAAAATATTGATTCTTAAATAAGTGACATAATGACATTAGCAGATATGTTTGCTGCCTCACAAACTCCCAACCATACAGACTTTCATAACACTCTGAAAACATAGAGAATCTGTCAAGGCAGCAACTGCAATATAGCATCAGTGATAACAACACCTGCTGTTGCAGACTCATATTATCATTACTAGTGCTAGGACCACTATCACTGGTGTGATGGCAAGTGTTACTGGTGCCAATACCAAATACTATAATTGACAGGTCTTGTATTGCTCCAGTGTTCTGTCAGGGTAGAATGTCCATGGCACAATTTCTGATATTTCTAATGACTCTTCTCATTAATATTTTGTGTTAACTAGGTATCACAATTCTTGACCTCTTTCTAAAACCCAAATGACTTTTTTTTAAACATTCTGCAAATTCACTGGATGATGCAGAGATTTAAATTGTTCAGTTCAAAATTTCAATTAATCAATTTGGTCTTGTTCACAAACTTCTCATTTTTCTCATGTTTCTTGAGTCATTGTATTTCCCCAAAAATGGATATCATTGGACTGAAAGTACTGCTTGCTGATTATACAAAGTCATTTAAACCTTAAATTATCATTCAGAAACAATATTAGCAAATGTTGAGTTTGAGGACAGTGATGATACTGGATGAATTAAAATTACATGAACATTATATTGAATGTATGGTGTTAAACTGTTGGCAAGTTTATTCAGAAAAGCTTTGTTTTGGAATTTGGGAGTCATTTAGTACTTGGGATGAATAAATATGTTTGTTACATAGTGTTGGGGTATTACAACAAAGTGAATCATTTACTAGTCACCATCACATAATAACAAAAGAAATAAGATTCATTCAGCACCACCTCTCACCCCAACACCACAATTTACAGCCAGAGGAAGAACTGTCAGAACAGCAACATCTGTGGAGATTACAGTATAATGAGGACATTCTGACAAATTCACCTCGCATGTTCAGTCAGACCTACAAACAAACTCCCCCACAAACATAATCATCCTAGAGTCAATGTTGTGGAATCATTTATTGACTTCCGCAGAGAATTAATAATATAGACTAACAAGCTATCCATAGAATTATCAAAAAAGGAAATACTTTACTTGATAAAATACACTTAATTATCAATAAAGAGCTTTAGACTTCTGCATTATGATAAGAATTGTGTAAATGAAATTTCTTAATTCTTCTTTCCTTCTGACTAATGTTGGCTCAGATCTTCTGTTAGGAAGATGGCTGTTGCTGAAGCGTAGACTAAAGTAGTTATTGAGACCATGTGGTATTTCTGATGAAACTGACTTAGAAGGAGTTGACCAGGATGTTGTAACCGCCACGGTGACTGGAACCCTCCATAAACTTCTTCAACTCTAAGTTCAATGTGGACACTTCAAGGGGTTCCAACATTCTTACTTGCGTCGTCCAGGAAATGTTAGAAGAATCAAAACATGCTCTCTCTCTTTCCAAACTATTAAACTGAAATCTACTACTGACACCCCTCCTGACTCCACGCAAACACCTGAAACCTCTCGACATTGCCATCACCCCTATATCAGCCCGATTGTCACCTCTCCATTGATGTCTTCAAAAGACACCTAGCCCCCAAACCACCTGCACCCTGGACATGCCATGGGTACCAGATGCCTTGCCCGAACCTGACCAGCTCCACAATACTTCCCTCCTAACCCCCACCCTTAGTGCACCTTCCACCCTACTCATCCCACACACAAATCCGCCAACAGATCCATCACAACAATGACGCCAACATACTAGACCTCCAAACCTGATTTCAATAACACATCTAACACTGCCACCAAACCAACACCCACTGATCCCTGACCTCCAATCAACTTGAACCATCCACCTCCCGTCTAACTTCTTCGCTGTCACAGTATGTGATCAGATCCAACCTGACTGTTTCTACAAACCCCAAAATCTGTCCAACCTGCCATCAATCTACTCCAAACTATTGCAAACTGAACTTCCACTCTACCCACTGATCGCTCAGTCACTAAATCATCTGACACCCTACTACCTTATCCACCAGGCACCCTGTCAACTGGCACTCTAGCACATCACTCATGCTATCATATCTCCCAACCCAACATGTATTTGGAAAGGCAAGGACTGATTAGTGATTGTCAACATGGCATTGTGCGTGGGAAATCGTGTCTTACGAACTTGATTGAGTTTTTTAAAGAAGGATCAAAGAGGATTGATGAGGGCAGAGCTGTGGACATAATCTATATGGACTTCAGTAAGGCAATCAACAAGGTTCCTCATGGTACACTGGTTAGCAAGTTTAAATCACACGGAATAGAGGGACACCTAGCCACTAGAACAGAGAACTAGCTCAAAGGTAGAAAGGTAGTGGAGAGTTGTTTTTCAGGCTGGAGGCCTGTGACCAGTGGAGTGCCACAATGATCAGTGCCGGATCCATTCCTTTTCATCATTTACAATAAGTTTGCAGATTACACCAAAATTGGAGGTGTAGTGGACAGTGAAGAAGGTGACCTCAGAGTACAATGAGATCTTGATCAGATGGGCCAATGGGCCAAGGAGTAGCAGATGGAGTTTAATTTAGGTAAATGTGAGGTACTGCATTTTGGAAAGGCAAATGAGGGCAGGACCTGGGGAGTGTAGGTTCATAATTCCTTAAAAGTAGTATCACAGGTAGACAGGATAGTGAAGAAGACGTTTGCTGTGCTTGCGTTTATTGGTCAGTGCATTGAGTATAGGAGTTGGGAGGTCATGCTGCAGCCATACAGGATATTGGTTAGGCCATTATTGGAATATTGCATGCAATTCTGGTCACCCTGCTAAAGGAAGGACATTGTGACACTTGAAAAGGTTCAGAAAAGACTTACAAGAATGTTGCCAGAGTTGGGGGGTTTGAGCTATAAGATGAGAGGGGAAAGATTTAAAACGGACTTTGGGGCAGTCTTTTCATGCAGAGGGTGGTACATGTATGGAATGAGCTGCTAGGGAAAGGGGTGGAGGCTGGTACAATTACAACAATTAAAACGCTTTTGGTTGGGTATATGAATAGGAGGGGTTTAGATGGATATGGGCCAAATGCTGGTAAATGGGACTAGATTTATTTAGGATAGCTGGTCAGCCTGGACAAGTTGGACTGAAGTGTCTGTTTCTGTGCTGTATATCTCTATGACTTTATGACTCTATAACTGCTAGCCCATCACTCCATTCATCTAGCACCTGTATTGTTCACCTTACCCACACACCAATCTGGTGAACACCTTCTACCATGACTTGGCACCCTGCTCCTCACACACAAACTGCCCTGTTCCACTCCATCCCACCTGACACTTTACTACCTGACTTAGCTTACATACTTACTTTATCTCAGTTTAAAGTAGCTCTTAGATCTTTAAACAATAGAATATGGCAGCTGCTGCCATGAAAGGTTTCAATACTTACCCACTCCGGTGAAATATCTATGAAAGTGAGGCTCAAAGTGGTCCTATTTGATCAAAATTATCTTTTGTACCTACAGCTTGTGATGCATCTGTGCTATTCCAGGACCCCAGGTGAGTCCCAATATGCAGGCAATCACCAGAATAATTACTGGCACACCATTTAGATATTTGGATTAATCATCAGATGTATTGTAAAATAGCTGACTGAAACTCTCAAGGAGTTTTGTATGCTGCATGCTGTTTAATTTCAACCTATAAAGGAATTATCAAGGAAGCCCAGCAGACGTAAGCCCAATTTCCCAACAGTTTCTCATTCATGAACATGAGTATCAAGGTGACTTCATGAAAAACTGATCAGATCTGCCCTTGCAACTATAGTTTCTAATAGGAACATGGGAGCAAGAGTAAGCTATTACACCCATTAAACCGGCATTTCCACTCCTCTAGGCCATGGCTGATCAGCCATGTCATCACCACCTTCCCTTATTCCATTATCTGTAATGTCTGGAATTTTATCAATTTCTGACTTGAATATACTAGATGACTGAGCTTCCACAGACTTCTACATGAAGAATTCCATACATTCACCACTAATTGAGTGAAAAAAATTTCTCGACCTCCCAACATTAAATAGCTCACCTCTTTTGATGCAACTGTGTACTCCGGTTATCACATTTATTGGATCCATTGGCTCCTCCTCTTTTTTAATTCATTCAAAGGATAAGAATGTTGCTGGTTGGGCCAACATTTATTACCAATCCCTAATTGCCTAGAGGGCAGTTAAGAGTCAATCACATTTCTGTGGGTCTGGATTCATATGTAAGTCAGACCAGGTAAGAAGACAATTTCCTTCCCAAAGGACATTAGTGAACTAGATGTGTTTTTCAACAATTGACAATGGTCTTCATTTTCCTTCGTGAATTCAAATTCGTTACCGATTTTTATATCCTGCAAAAGTTCTATAGGGTTTATCAAATGTGAATAGAATTAGAATCAGTACATTTTGGAAACAGGCCCTTCGGCCCAACAAGTCCACATGAACCCTCCCTACCCTATATTTACCACTAACTAATGCCCCTAACCTACACATCCCTGAATAATGTGGACAATTTAGCATGGCCAATTCACCTAACCTGCATACCTTTGGACTGTGGGATGAAACCAAAGCACCCAGAGAAAACCCGCAAAGACACGGGGAGAATGTGCAAACTCCACATAGACAGTCACCCGAGGCTGGAATCGGACCTAGGTCCCTGGTGCTGTGAGGTAGCAGTGCTAACCACTGAGCCACCATGCTTCCTGTGATGCTTCTTTCATACATCTGTCTTCACTCTGCCCAACCCGGCCATAGTTTTCTAAATGTCCAGTTATCAATTTCTTTATATTACATTCTAGCTTTATCTCTAAAACAAGGTTAACAGATCTGTAGCACTCCTTTTCTCTCTCTCCTTTCCTTAAATGGTAGTTATATTTGCAGTAGTTGGGCTAAGTTTTTAACTAGGGAATTCACCGCTTTCAAGGGCTTATGCAGAGATAAGCCAGAATGCAGTACTGTACCTCACACGATGTGGACGAGACAGAGGACCCTCCCATAAGACAACATCTCTATTGGCTAGGTCCAAAATAGCTCGCCCATTTTTGAGAAGAGATTAACTACATGTCAGAGCACCAGATGACAGAACCGAGCATAAATGGCTTGAACTTGCCAGTTGTGCTTGAGCTTGAGCCACACAGCTCCACAATGCAGGTCCTACTCATGTTCGGGAGGAAGCAGCAGAAAGTGAGACAGGCAGAACAAAAATTGCATGCCACTGAGGGTAGGTAACTTCTAATGCTTCAGTCAATATATGGCATCCATGTAAAATGCTTTGAGTCCATCTAATAGGTAACAAGTTGGCAGCTATCCTGAAGCACCTGCTTTACACCCTTTTATCATTGGCTAGCCACAACATTTCCAAGTTTAAGTAGATTGCTCCATTGCCCTAAAATACTTGAGTATCCAGTGTGTAATATTAAAGGGCTGCTGTTTTGTGCAGCTTCACTCATCAAGTCAGTGAGCTATGAGGAAATGTTTGATAAAATCACCTTCATACTGCACTCCTCCCAATCTTAAATGCCAAAGCACTTCCTTGAAAAGCTGAAAGCTGAAATCTTGCAAAGATATGTTAAATCATTACAGATTTGTTCTTATTCAGTGTGGATGTGATTGCTGATGATCATTGCAGGCACGGTCCTACCACAATCCCTACATTTTGTTATTAGCTTCATGTTTACCACACTGAAGTGCAATATTTTGGTTGCAGTCCTTAAAATCATGGCTTTCTTCTGAGTGACAGAGAAATGGAATGTTTCTTCCTCAGCTACCTGCAGAGATATGTCAGTGACACACTCAACGGGTTGTGTGTCTGAATCTGATATGAGAACCCATTGAGGTTAAAGTCTCTAAGCTGGTGGAAGGGGCAGGTGAAAGCCTTGAGAGCTTGGGTGCCTCCTCTGAGGATTGACTGGCTTCTGTTTCAAGTATACAACATTGCAATGTGTTCAGCATGAGATATTTATTAAAGTGAATCGAAGATGTCTGCCAACAGTGAGTGTCTGCCACAGTGGAATTCACATTACCATAGCAGACATGGGAGGACATTTGTACATGATTGCATTTCAAAATCTATCTTATCAGAGGTCAAGGTGGACGTGAAGCTGAGGATCAGCAGTGCAGGCCTTGCTGTGGTTCACTGGATTCCAGTAGAGCCTGCGTAAGTGGATATAGGGAATTATTTATGTAAAAGGGCTCAAGATAGACATCATAGAGATGAGTACATAATTATTGAGATGAAGAACAGAAGGTTGCATGAGAAATGTTGACGTCAGCCATTGTGAATGATTTGTAATGAATCTTAATGGAAAAAGCACAGAGCCAAAAATGGGAAAATTCTGCTTAATGAAGAGTTCAAATTACTTTATCATACCTACCGGGAAACTGGTCAAATAAGGAGGTAACGTTTGTTAATCAACCAAGTGCTGATGGGACTGTGGCAAACTAAGCCAAATATGTAGAATAGACCAGAGATTAGCAGTGGATATCCATTTCATTGTATACCTCACTAAACTGTGCAGAGGGGAATCGTCCAATGTCTTCTACAGGTGATAGTAATGTAAAATTGTCAAAAAAGCTTTTTCTCCCCACAAATCTAGATGCCAACAGTATTTTGTGGCAGATACCACCCTTGATCAAGCATCAAAACCATTAACCACATTTATCACACCTATTAATACGTGTTGTTTTAATTGACTTCATTTTGGCATTCCCTCAGAAATTTTCTAATGCACAAAGTCTAACATCCCCAAGGGCAGAGAAGAAATAATTTGCCACATGAATGATGTGTTTATTCATTTTGCTACTAAAGAAGAAAATGACCAATGGGTCCTTGACATTTTTAAGACACTCGAACAAATAGGACTTACTCTGAAAGAGAAACATATATTTGGCTTGACCATTATAAATTTTTTGGCACATTAGTCAACAACAATATATAACAATTGACACCCCAAAAATCCATGGCAATTCAAGAATTCTCACAAGTCAAAAATATTGGGTTCATACAAAGACTCCTTGGTGTGGTCAACCAAGTGGGGAATTGCCAAATTTATCATTGGCCAGTGGGATTTGTTAAATAGGGGCCAACATTGGTATCGGGGATGGAACAGGAAAAGATATTCAAAAAAATTTAAAAGATCCTAATTTTCTCAAATCTACTAGCATGCAATGGTTTAAAACTTCCAAATATCGAACAGCAGAAACATTTTCTTTGGGTCTAAAAGTCAAATTTGACAAATTCAAGAAGATGGCCATGAAAAGTCAATTTATTTTGCCTCTAGACCTTTGACAAAGACAGCATCAACCTATACAACAAGGAAGGAGAAAATTTTACTTTTAATTTGGATCTGTGAACAAAATGTTGATTACCTCATCGGCTTAACATCTAAGATCTAGCAGACTACATGCCTTTGGTCAAAATGTTGCAATGAATGCAATGTTTTTGGTTAGGGCTTGTTTTTGATTAGGGCTACTGCACCTTGATTCAAAAACAGTATGTTCCAGGAAGTACTTTAATAATTGCAAACATTCTGTAAAGTGCTATAGCCAACCACACTACAAAGCAAGATGGGCTGCTAATAGAATCACTGCTTTTCATATATAAATGACTTAGGCTTGGGTGAACAAGGCACAATTTCAACATCTACAGATGACACAAATGGAGAAAAGTGATAGGTGTCAAAAGGATACAATGATGGTAGTTGTGCTTAGTGCTAGGAGCTGAAGTAGAGATGGAGTGAGGGGTATATATGGGCTCAAAGGTAGTGTCATCATGGCTGCACTGCCTCAGATTAACAATAGGTGGAAGGAGGTGAGGGTGAGAGTGATAGGCCGGAGAGGGGGTGGGGGCGGAGAGGTCAGGAAGAAGATTGCAGGTCAAGAGGGCGGTGCTGAATCCGAGGGTTGGGACTGAGATAAGGTGGGGGGAGGGGAAATGAGGAAGCTGGAGAAATCTACTTTCACCCCGTGTGGTTGGAGGGTTCCTAGGCGGAAGATGAGGCGCTCTTCCTCCAGGCGTTGTGTGGCCAGGGTCTGGCAATGGAGGAGGCCAAGGACCTGCATATCATTGGCGGAGTGGGAGGGGGAGTTAAAGTGTTCAGCCACAGGGTGGTTGGGTTGGTTGGTGCGGGTGTCCCAGAGCTGTTCCCTGAAACTTTCTGCAAGTAGGCGGCCTGTCTCTCCAATGTAGAGGAGACCACATCGGGTGCAGCGGATACAATAAATGATGTGTGTGGAGGTGCAGGTGAATTTGCAACGGATATGGAAGGATCCACTGGGGCCTTGGAGGGAGGTGAGGGGGGAGGTGTGGGCGCAAATTTGCACTTCTTGCAGTTGCAGGGGAAGGTGCCGGTAGTGGAGATTAGCTTGGTGGGGGGTGTGGACCTGACGAGGGAGCCGCGGAGGGAGTGGTCTCTCCTGAATGCTGATAGGGGTGGAGAGGGAAATATATCCCTAATGGTGGGGTCTAACTGGAGGTGGCGGAAATGACGGAGGATGATATGATGCATCCGGAGGTTGGTGGGGTGGAAGGTAAGGACCAGTGGAGTTCTGTCCTGGTGGCGATCGGAGGGGTGGGGTTCAAAGGCAGAGGTGCGGGAAGTGGAGAACATGCGGTGGAGAGCGTCGTCGACCACGTCGGAGGGGAAATTGCGGTCTTTGAAGAAGGAGGCCATTTGAGTTGTTCGGTAGTGGAATTGATCCTCCTAGGAGCAGATGCGGCGGAGGAATTGGGAATATGAGATGGCGTTTTTACAGGGGGCAGGGTGGGAGGAGGTGTAATCTAGGTAGCTGTGGGAGTCGGTTCGTTTGTAGTAAACGTCAGTGTTGAGTCGGTCGCTCGAGATAGAAATGGAGAGGTCTAGGAAGGGGAGGGAGGAGTCTGAGACTGTCCAGGTAAATTTGAGGCCGGGGTGGAAGGTGTTAGTAAAGTGGATGAACTGTTCAACCTCCTCGTGGGAGCACGAGGTGGCGCCAGTACAATCATCGATGTAGCGGAGGAAAAGGTGGGGGGTGGTGCCAGTGTAGCTGCGGAAGATGGACTGTCCCACATATCCGACGAAGAGGCAGGCATAACTGGGGCCCATGCGAGTGCCCATGGCTACTCCTTTGGTTTGGAAGAAGTGGGAGGATTGGAAGGAGAAGTTGTTAAGAGTGAGGACCAGTTCAGTCAGTTGAAGGAGGGTGTCAGTGGAAGGTTGGGTCGGTGGGACTGGATGTCCATCGTGAAGCCCCGGCCCTCAACGCCTCATCTTCACAATGGACATCCTATCCCTATACACTTCCATCCCCCATCACGAAGGCCTCCAAGCCCTCCACTTCTTCCTCTCCCGCTGTACCAACCAGTACCCTTCTTCAAAGACTGCAATTTCCCCTCCGATGTGGTCGACGACACTTTCCACCACATCTCCTCCACTTCCCGCGCCTCCGCCTTTGAACCCCGCCCCTCCAACCGCCACCAGGACAGAACCCCACTGGTCCTCACCTTCCACCCCATCAACCTCCGGATACATCGTATCATCCTCCGTCATTTCCGTCACCTCCAGACAGACCCCACCACATGGATGTATTTCCCTCTCCACCCCTATCAGCATTCAGGAGAGACCACTCCCTCCGCGACTTCCTCGTCAGGTCCACATCCCCCACCAAGCTAATCTCCACTCCCGGCACCTTCCCCTGCAACTCCCCCCTCACCTCCCTCCATGGCCCCACTGGATCCTTCCATATCTGTTGCAAATTCACCTGCACCTTCACACACACATCATTTACTGTATCCGCTACACCTGATGTGGTCTCCTCTACATTGAGGAGACAGGCCTCCTACCTGCGGAACATTTCAGAGAACACCTCTGGGACACCAGCACCAACCAACCCAACTGCCCTGTGGCTGAACACTAACTCCCCTCCCACTCCGCCAATGTCATGCAGGTCCTTGGCCTCCTCCATCGCCAGACCCTGGTCACACGACGCCTGGAGGAAGAGTGCCTCATCTTTCGCCTAGGAACCCTCCAACCACACGGGATAAATGTAGATTTCCCCAGCTTCCTCATTTCCCCTCCCCCCACCTTATCTCAGTCCCAACCCTCGGATTCAGCACTGCCCTCTTGACCTGCAATCTTCTTCCCGACTTCTCCGCCCCCACCCCCTCTCCAGCCTATCACTCTCACCCTCACCTCCTTCCACCTATTGTATTCCCAGCGCCCCTCCCCCAAATTTCCTCCCCCCCTTACCTTTTATCTCCGCCCGCTTGGCACACCAGCCTCATTCCTGAAGAAGGGCTTATGCCTGAAACATCGATTCTCCTGCTCCTCGGATGCTGTCTGGCCTACTGTGTTTTTCCAGCATCACATTTTTCAACTCAGTACAAATACATACATAATACTGGATTAGTGGTGCTGGAAGAGCACAGCAGTTCAGGCAGCATCCAAAGAGCAGCGAAATCGACGTTTCGGGCAAAAGCCCTTCATTAGGAATAAAGGCGGTGAGCCTGAAGCGTAGAGAGATAAGCTAGAGGACAGTGGGGGTGGGGAGAGAGTAGCATAGAGTACAATGGGTGAGTGGGGGAGGAGATGAAGGTGATAGGTCAAGGAGGAGAGGGTGGAGTGGATCGATCGAAAAGGAGATAGGCAGGTCGGACAAGTCCGGACAAGTCAAGGAGACAATGCTGAGCTGGAAGTTTGAAACTAGGATGAGGTGGGGGAAGGTAAAATGAGGAAGCTGTTGAAGTCCACATTGATGCCCTGGGGTTGAAGTGTTCCGAGGCGGAAGATGAGGCGTTCTTCCTCCAGGCGTCTGGTGGTGAGGGAGCGGCGGTGAAGGAGGCCCAGGACCTCCATGTCCTCGGCAGAGTGGGAGGGGGAGTTGAAATGTTGGGCCACGGGGCGGTTTGGTTGATTGGTACGGGTGTCTCGGAGATGTTCCCTAAAGCGCTCTGCTAGGAGGCGCCCAGTCTCCCCAATGTAGAGGAGACCACATCGGGAGCAACGGATACAATAAATGATATTAGTGGATGTGCAGGTAAAACTTTGATGGATGTGGAAGGCTCCTTTAGGGCCTTGGATAGAGGTGAGGGAGGAGGTGTGGGCACAGGTTTTACAGTTCCTGCGGTGGCAGGGGAAAGTGCCAGGATGGGAGGGTGGGTCGTAGGGGGGTGTGGACCTGTCCAGGTAGCCACAGATGGAACGGTCTTTGCGGAAGTCGGAAAGGGGTGGGGAGCGAAATATATCCCTGGTGGTGGGGTCTTTTTGGAGGTGGCGGAAATGTCGGCAGATGATTTGGTTTATGCGAAGGTTTATAGGGTGGAAGGTGAGCACCAGGGGTGTTCTGTCCTTGTTACGGTTGGAGGGGTGGGGTCTGAGGGTGGAGGTGCGGGATGTGGACGAGATGCATTGGAGGGCATCTTTAACCGCATGGGAAAGGAAATTGTGGTCCCTAAAGGAGGAGGCCATCTGGTGTGTTCTGTGGTGGAACTGGTCCTCCTGGGAGCAGATACAGCGGAGGCGGAGAAATTGGGAATACGGGATGGCATTTTTGCAAGAGGTAGAGTGGGAAGAGGTGTAATCCAGGTAGCTGTGGGAGTCGGTGGGTTTGTAAAAAATGTCAGTGTCAAGTCGGTCGTCACTAATGGAGATGGACAGGTCCAGGAAGGGGAGCGAGGTGTCAGAGATGGTCCAGGTAAATTTAAGGTCAGGGTGGAATGTGTTGGTGAAGTTGATGAATTGCTCAAGCTCCTCGCGGGAGCATGAGGTGGCGCCAATGCAGTCATCAATGTAGCGGAGGAAGAGGTGGGGAGTGGTGCCGGTGTAATTACGGAAGATCAACTGTTCTACATAGCCAACAAAGAGACAGGCATAGCTGGGGCCCATACGTGTGCCCATGGCTACGCCTTTGGTCTGGAGGAAGTGGGAGGATTCAAAGGAGAAATTGTTCAGGGTGAGGACCAGTTCAGCCAAACGAATGAGAGTGTCAGTGGAAGGGTACTGTTGGGGAGGTCTGGACAGGAAAAAACGGAGGGCTTGGAGGCCCTGGTCATGGCGGATAGAGGTGTAGAGGGATTGGATATCCATGGTGAAGATGAGGCGTTGGGGGCCGGGGAAACGGAAGTCTTGGAGGAGGTGGAGGGCGTGGGTGGTGTCTCGAACGTATGTGGGGAGTTTCTGGACTAGGGGGGATAGGACAGCGTTGAGGTAGGTAGAGATGAGTTCAGTGGGGCAGGAGCATGCTGAGACAATGGGTCGGCCAGAGTGGTCAGGCTTGTGGATCTTGGGAAGGAGGTAGAACCGGGCAGTGCGGGATTCCCGGACTATGAGGTTGGAAGCTGTGGGTGGTGTCTTAATGATTCAAGCTGCAGAGAAAGAGAAAATCCAATGAAGGAAAGAAAATGAAGGGGGAGATTTTCTAATCTGAGAGAGGTGATACAATAACAACTTGTATTTACATGGAACCCTTAATATAATCATAGATCTGGTCCACAAGTTGAAGTTCTAAATTGGGGCAAAGCCAATTTTGATGGTCTTAGACAGGAGGTGATTAGGAGAGGCTGTTTGCAGGCAAAGGAACATCTGGTAAGTGGGAGGCTTTCATAAGTGAGTTAATGAGGGTGTAGGGCCGGCATGTTCTTGTTACAGTGAAGGATAGGTGGGCAAGAATAGGGAACCCTGGATGACTAGAGCTATTGAAAGGTCTTGGTTTTGAAAAAAGAGGCGGCATGTGACATGTATAGGCAGCTGGGATCAAGGGAATGTCTTGAGGAGTGTAGAGGATGTCAAAGTACACTTAAGAGAGACAGAAGGAGGGCTACAAGAGGACACGAGACGGCTTCAGTAGATAAGGTAAAGAATCCAAAGAGATTTTACAAGTACATGAAGGGCAAAAGAGTAACTAGGGAGAAAATAGGGCCTCTTAAAGATCAACAATGTCATCCACATATGGAACCACAACAGATGGGTGAGATCCTAAATGAATATTTCCCATCAGTATTTACAGTTGAGAAAGGTATGGATGTCAGGGAACTTGGGGAAATAAATAGTAATGTCTTAAATAGTGTCCACATTACATAAGAGGAGGTGCTGGTAGTGCCAGACGGCACCGTGGCTCAGTGGTTAGCACTTCAGCCTCACAGCACCAGGGTCCCAGGTTCGATTCCAGCTTTGGGTGACTGTCTGTGTGGAGTTTGCACATTCTCCCCGTGTCTGCGTGGGTTTCCTCCGGGTGCTCCGGTTTCCTCCCACAGTCCAAAGAAGTGCATGCCAGGTGAATTGGCCAGGCTAAATTGCCCATAGTGTTAGGTGCATTGGTCAGGGAGAAATGAGTCTGGGTGGGTTGCTCTTCGGAGGGTCGGTGTGGACTGGTTGGGCCGAAGGGCCTGTTTCCACACTGTAGGTAATCGAATAAAATACATTAAGATAGATACATCCCCAGGACTTGATGAAGTGTATCCCAGGACTTTGTGGGAGGCAAAGGAGGAAATTGCGGAGGCCCTAGCGGAGATATTTGTATCATCAACAGCCATGGGTGAAGTGCTCGAAGATTGGAGGGCAGCTAATGTTGTGCCATTATTAAGAAAGGCTGGAGAGAAATGCTTGGGAACGACAGACAGGTGAGCCTAACATCCATAGTGGGTAAGTTGTTAGAGGGGATTCTGAGAGACAGGTTCTTCAGGCATTTGGAGAGAAAAGGATTTATTTGGGATAGTTAGCATTGCTTTGTGCATGATGTGCTACATGGATCAGGGCTGGATCCACTGTTATTCATCATTTATATAAATGATTTAGATGAGAATTTAGGAGGTATGGTAAGTTTATGGATGACACCAAGATTGGTGGTATAGTGGACAGTGAAGAAGGTTATCTAAGAATGCAGAGAAATCTTGGTCAACTGGGCCAGTGGCCTGAGGAATGGCAGATGGAATTTAATTTAGATAAATGCAAGATGTTACATTTGATAAGGCAAACCAGAGCAAGACTTACACAGTCAATGGCAGGGCCCTGAGGAGTTTTATAGAACAAAGAGATTTGGATGTACAGGTCCATAGCTCCTTCAAAATGGAGTCACAGGTAGACAGGGCAGTGAAAGAAGGCTTTTGGCATGCTACCTTTTGGCATGCTGGCTTTCATCGATCAATGCATTGAGTATTAGAGTTGGGACATCTTACTGTAGCTGTTTAAGGGCTTGGTGAGGCCACATTTGAAGTACTGTGTCCAGTTCTGGTTGCCCTACTATAGAAAGGATATTATTAAACTAGAAAGAATGCAGGAAAAAAATTTACTAGGATGCTACCTGGTCTAGAAGTTTTGAGTTAAGTTGGATAGGCTGGGACCTCTTTCCCTAGAGCATAGGGACTGAGGGATGACCTCATAGAGGTATATAAAATCATGAGAGGCAAAAAAGGTAGGTAACTGGCAGCTTTTCCCCATTGTAGGGGAATCTAAAACTAGGGAGCATGTGTTTAATATGAGAGGAGTCCAGAGGGACAATTATTTTCATACAGAAGGTGGTGGAAGTCAATACAATTTTGTTATTTAAGAAACATCTTGGACAGGTACATGGATGGGATAAGTATGGAGGGATATGGACCAAATGCAGGCACATGAGACTAGTTTAAATTGTGTAAACTGGGCAGCATGGGCAAGTTGGGCCTGTTTCCATTCTTTAGACCTCTATGACTATATGAGTTCATATCAGGATATAATAAAGCAAAAACTGACACTACACCAATGAAGTAGATAGTGGAGTAAATGCTACACCAAAGAAGAAGAAAAGAGAGGGTAATTGAAAAGCTCAAAGAGGGTATTTCAGAATTTATGCAACGAGCATCTAAAGTTAAGAACACCAATAGTAGAACAGAATGCTCTAGAGAATAGAATCACAGAACTGTAGATATTCTGAAGAGTTGTAGGCATGAAGACATGGTTTATCCATTGCTTTATCTGTACAATCTATTTTAGCAGTCTACTTTTGCAAACTCTGTCTTTAGAATTTAGTAATTTCCTTTATTCAGTTAGATTCTATCTGGTCTCTCATGCCCCAAATGTGCAGAGTTCTAAGATGGTCTCTTATCTACATCCTCAGTGGATGTTTTCAATTCCCCATTTTGTCAGCATCCAGGACATCACACCTTTGTCAGCTCCAGCAATTGATGTGGCTTTTTGCTTGCTGCTTCTTCGAGAGAGAGATTGAGCAGCTGATGGGGGTTGTTGCTCTGCCTGACCTTGCTCACAGCTTTGTAATTTATGTATTTTGAGATACTATTGTCACATATTTAGTGAAACCACAAGAAAACATCCAGATGCAACCTCTAACTCAGATGTGTGAGCCAAGATTCTGTCGGGAATTAAACAGTATATCATTAACAGTACTCCTTGTCCCCTACATAAACTGCATGACATAACATGTTATACCTTGAAACAGTCTGGCAAGGAAGCTTTGCAGGGACCCAATATGATGTCTGAGTAAGGAGTTCTGATGAACATTGCTGACCAAAAATGCTAATTCACACTGGAAAAAGACAATGTTGTCAAGGAGAATACTGATATACATGCTACAGGACGAGACAGGATTGAGGTTCACAAGGAGGAGGTGTAAGCAATTCTGGAAAGTGTGAAAATAGGTAAATCCCGTGGGCCAACTGGGATTTATCCTAAGATTCTCTGGGAGGCATGGGATGAGATTGCAGAGCCTTTGGCTTTGATCTTTATGTCGTTATTGTCTACATAAATTGTGCCAGAAGACTGGAGGATAGCAAATGTTGTCCCTTTGTTCAAGAAGGGGAGTAGAGACAATCCTAGTAATTTTAGATCAGTGAGCCTTTCTTCCTAAAATGTTACTAAAGGTTGTAAGAGATAGGATTTATAATCATCTAGAAAGGAAAAGGTTGATTAGAGATAGTCAACATGGCTTTGTGAAGGTTAGGTCGTGCCTCACAAACCTTATTGAGTTCTTTGAGAAGGTGACCAAACAAGTGGATGAGGGTAAAGTGGTTGATGTCAGGTACCCCATGGTAAGCTATTGCACAAAATACGGAGGTATGGGATTGAGGGTGATTTAGCAATTTGGATCAGAAATTGGGTAGCTGAAAGAAGACAGAGGGTGGTGGTTAATGGGAAATGTTCATTCTGGAGTTCAGTTACTAGTGGTGTGCTGCAAGGATCTGTTTTGGGGCCACTGCTGTTTGTCATTTTTATAAATGACCTGGATGAGGGCGTAGAAGGATGGGTTAGTAAATTTGTGGATGACACTAAAGTCAGTGAAGTTGTCAAAAGTGCTGAAGGATGTTGCAGGTTACAGAGGGACATAGATAAGCTGTAGAGCTGGGCTGGAGGTGGTAAATGGAGTTTAATGCGGAAAAATGTGAGGTGATTCACTTTGGAAGGAGCAACAAGAATAAAGAGCACTGGGCTAATGATAAGATTCTTGGTTGTGTAAATAAGCATAGAGATCTCGGTGTCCATGTACATAGATCTCTGAAAGTTGCCACCCAGGTT
Organism: Chiloscyllium punctatum; assembly: GCF_047496795.1. Lineage (NCBI taxonomy): Eukaryota > Metazoa > Chordata > Chondrichthyes > Orectolobiformes > Hemiscylliidae > Chiloscyllium > Chiloscyllium punctatum. The sequence continues at coordinate 55,171,483 of NC_092745.1, read as the reverse complement.
GATAGAGTTGTTAAGAAAGCTGTGTTAGCTTTTATTGGTAGAGGGATTGAGTATTGGGGTCATGAGGTCATGTTGCAGCTGTACAAAACTCTGGTGCAGCCACACTTGGAGTATTGCATTCAGTTCTGATCACCGCATTATAGGAAGGACGTGGAAGCATTGGAAAGGTTTCAGAGGAGATTTACTGGGATGTTGTCTGGTATGGAGGGAAGATCTTATGAGGAAAGGCTGAGAGACTTGAGGCTGTTTCGTTAGGGAGAAGAAGAGGTGGCTTAGTTGAGTCAACTAAGATAATCAGAGGGTTAGGTCGGGTGGACAGTGAGAGCCTTTTTCCTCGGATGATTGCCAGCATTAAGGGACATAGCTTTAAATTGAGGGGTGATAGTTATAGGACAGATATCAGAGGTAGTTTCTTTACTCAGAGGGTAGTAGGGGCATTGAATGCTCTGCTTGCAATAATAGTAGACTCGTCAACTTTAAGGGCATTTAAATGGTCATTCGATAAACAAATGGATGAAAATGGAATAGTGTAGGTTAGATGGACTTCAGATTGGTTCCACAGGTTGGCGCAACATCAAGGGCTGAAGGGCCTGTACTGTACACTAATGTTCACAAAAAAGACAATTCCAACCCCGCTAATTACCAGTCCAACTTCAAATACCAATAGAATAATTGGGGGGGGACCAACTTCCTACTACCTTGAGTGTGTGAATAACAGCAAGAAAGTTGGGAAAATATGATGATAATGGAAAAATCAGATTCCCAATATTGCTATAACATTTTCCCCTGAAGGTTTAAATGGGGAATTTTTAATCTAGCTAATGTGCAACAACTATCTTATTTCCATGTATTTGCATCTCATTATTAACTCATTCTGCCTTATTTCTGTGCAGCTTCCAATCCTCTGTTTCTTTCTAGAGAAACTGGGTGGTGCTAATTCCCAACATAAGCAGATACCTGGTAGCAGCAATTTGCCACTTGCTTCTCTGGACCTTCATCCAACAATTTTTCTGCATCCCCCATGGACATCTCTTCCATCCTCCAACCTCATCATATCATTATGGCCACTTGTGGGTTAATTTTCACATCACTTCAGCCCTTCAGTACCTCATTTTGAATTTTGGGCATACTGATTCCTTGCATGCTTCTGTTAGATCACTTTGAGCGCAGGGATATACACACATCCCATGCATCTACAGACAGTGGCTCTTATTTCTTATGGCTCTTATCATGCTTTCTTAGTATTTACTCACTTTTGGCTTACTTCAAAGCTACAAGCCTCTTTGTGGCTTGCACTACTTTTCAGCACATAGGTTCTCCAGACCTAACTTACAGGCTGTCAACCTCTTCTCAACAGGCTTGCAATGCATTTTAGTACATTTGGAGAGACAGGAAGCTTGTCACAGGTCAAAGCACTGAACAGTCAAGGAGCCGAACATGTTGCTATCTTTTTTCTATTCAGTATGCTACATCAACATCACACTTTCAATATGTACCAGCAGCTTTCGCAGCAAACACAATGCATGAGCTTCAGTCAATTGGCCATATCTGAATGACAAAAGGGACCAATTCTTCATGTAATGAAGAGGACAGCAAGGTCAGTCAAGGGATGCAACCACAATCAGTTGGATGCTTGGTCCAATTAGAGTTTGGGATCAAGGTCCTTACAGCTTGAGGATTGAGCCATGGTCCTGGAGGTTTAATGTAACAGGTCCGAATATTGCAGTTCAATCGGAGTACTATGGACATACCAGTTTGCAGGTATCTCACAAGCAAAAGAAAACAAGTGGGGGCTGAAAGATTGCTGGGGATGCAGAAATGGTTTCTTCCTGCACATTCCTATCCTATAACCTGTTCTTTGTAACTACAGTATTTGTATGATCACATTAGTAGTCATAGGATGAGGAGGTTCTTTAGCTCAGTTGGCTAAGAGGGCAAATTTGTTCAATGCTCACACTAGCTGAAGTCATCATGAAGGTTCTGACTTCCCAACCTCACTTGAAGCGTGGTAAACCTTAGATTAAACTCATTACTAGTCCTGTCTCCCTCTGAGGGCTTATGCCTAAAACGTCATGGAAGTTCCCCTTTAAGCCATGCACTATTCTGATTTCGAACTGTATTGCTCTTCTTTCATTGTTGTATGAAACTGATGCAGAATTGGATAACCCAGTTGAGTCTTTTATAATTGCACGTTGACTCTCTTGCTCCTTGGATGCTGCCTGACCTGCTGTGCTTTTCCAGTGCAACATCTTTCGACTCTGACCTCCAGCATCTGCAGTCCTCACTTTCTCAACCTCCTACTCTTCAGTGAAAAAAGATTCCAGCATATCCTGCCTCTCTGTATAACTCAAACCCTCCATTCCTGGCAAAATTGTGGTAAATCTCTTCTGAACCCTCTCCAGCTCAATAACATCCTTCCTATTACGAAGGCTTGTGATGTTTCCAAGCTTCCTGTCACTACTCAAGGGCTTAGAGAAGGGTGTTAATGGGGGGAGGCCTGCAACTCAAGGGCAAGGTAGCTGAGTACCCATCCATGGATGATACACCCCCACAGTGCTTGTGGTAATGAAGGGCTATGAGAAAAGGGCATGTAAGGTGAAACATATGGGATCGGTCCATTGAATGGCGGAGTAGGGCACCCCTCCCGCATATCAATAAACTGTGCCATGGAGTTATACAACAGGAAAACAGACCCTTTAGTCCAACTGATCCATGCCGATCATGTATCATAAACTGTTCTAGTTTCATCTGCCAGATTTTGGCCCAAATCTTTCTAAACCCTTCCTATTCCTGCATCCATTCAGATGCCTTTAAATGTTGCAATTGTACCCGCATTTGCCACTTCCTCTGGTAGTTCATTCCATGCATGCACCACCCTCTGCCTAAAAAACGTTGTCCCTCAGGTCCCTTTTAAATCTTTCCCCTCTCACCTTAAACCTATGCCCTCTAATTTTGACTCCCCTACTCATGGAAAAAAGACCTTGGCTAGTTACCCTATCCATGCCCTTCATAATTTTACAAACCTCTTTCAGGTCACTCCTCAATGTCCGACACTCCAGAGAAAAAAGCCCCAGCCTATTCAGCCTCTCCCTATAGCTCATATCTTCCAATTCTGACAACGTCCTTTTCTGCACCCTCTCAAGTTAACCAACATCTTTCCTAAAGCAGGGAGACCAGAATTAAATGAGCATTGTATCCTATTGTTATGAGGGCATCCTTCAAAATCTTTAGGTATCCGTTGCATTCCTCCTCATCTGAGCAGATTCTGGGTATGTGCAGGGCATGTCTGTAGGGGATGGCTTATTTAATATGTTTAGGTGGAAGCTAGAGAGTTGCAGCATTGTGAGGTTATCTGCGGACTGGTGGTAAAGTGAGGTGCTGAGGTGCCTGTCCTTGATGGAGATGCATGTGTCCAAAAATGAGACTGATTCTGAAGAATAGTCCATGGTAAGTCTGATGGTTGTGCATGAAAATGTTGGCATTTGGGGTGTAAAACTTCTTCATGGTTGTACCATGTGTTGGGACAAAGAACTGGCTGTCGAAGGTGATGACGTGATCGAGGATGAAGTGGAATTGTAGAATAGCATCTGGAAGTTGGTAGTTATTGGTACTGAGTACTGAGGCTGTTGCAGCGATGTCATCTTAATGGTATAGGATGCCGAAATTTCCATTGTGACAAGGAATGTTCCTGGTTTGACTGGTCCTTGGGTACTGAGTTTCTGTAAAAAATCTGTAGTGTCGCAACAGAAGCTGGGGATTCCTTGTACAATGTGGTTCAAGTTGCCCTCGACATATCCAGAGAGGTTCTCATACAGGGTCCCATTGTCTGATATGATAGGTCATCCAGGTGTATTGGCTTTGTGTATCTTCGGAAGGCAGTAGAAATCTCCTATGTGAGACGTACGCATAAGATACTTTGAATATATGCATCAATCTGACAGGTGTGTTCTTTAGTCAGATTGGCAGGTAGTTGTCTGTAGTCCTCCTGCTTGTTCAGTTGTCAGTATGCTTTTTTGCAGTAGCCCATTCTATTCTATATAACGATGATTCCTCCTTTGTCTGCTGGTTTGATGGCAACGTTGTGATTGGTCGTTAGAGCATGGATGGTGTTGAGTTATGCTTGGGTGACCAACAAATCAGAACAGTTGACTGAGAGATCCGTGGTGCAGCAACCAAACGAGAAAGAGTCAAATTGGACCCCTCCAGAAGGCTGCTGCCCTTAACTTGACTTGTATTCTCAAGCCATCAGGAAATGCATTAATGCCAGATTCATCAGCTATGTTCACAAGATAGCACAGAACGTCACTGTAAGCCCTTCGCACACTCAGAATCTGCTCAGATGAGGAGGAATGTGACAGACGCCTCAAGATTTTGAAGGACACCCTCATTAGAACAGGAAACTATGCTCAACTCAATCGCCAGTTCCAACGTCCCACAGCATCATGCCGCAGCCCCAAGGCATGGTAAATTGGTGAGACGATGCAGACACTATGATAATGGTTGAATGGACACCATACAACAATCGCCCGACAGGAGGATTCCCTCCCAGTCGGAGAACACTTCAGCGGTCAAGGACATTCAGCCGCCAGTCTTCGGGTAAGTGTTCTCCAGGGTGGGCTTCAAGATACACAAAACACAGAATCGCCGAGCAGAAACTGATAGCTAGTTCCGTACCCGTGAAGACAACCTCAATCTTGATCTTGGGTTCATGTTGTGCTATGTGTCACCCCACCACATTGATCTACATCTGTAAAATCTTCCTTACTGTCCAGTTTTGATAAATTTTGATCTCTCTACCTTAATTCATTTGTACGGTTTTGTTTTACTTATTACTTTGGTTAGACCCTCGGTATGCGAGTCTTATACCTATCATGTTACTCCAGTCATTTAGTTTGTCTCCAGCACCACCTTAATTATTTTTTGTAATTATCTCTTTGTGTCATTTAATCGGATTGTAGGTCATTCCTTTGCTTGTTATTCAGCTGTCGCCACTTTACTCACACCATCTAACATTTGGTCACCTGCAGAGACTTAATATTTGAGACTCCATTCTCACCAGTTGTATGTTTGTTTTTCATCTCTCTACCCTTGATCTCTCTACTTATAAATTCTGTGTCCATGTGCTCTTCACTTTTACTTCACCTGACGAAGAGGCTGCCTTCCGAAAGCTTGTAATTTCAAATAAACCTGTTGGACTATAACCTAGTGTCATGTGACTTCTGACTTTGTCCAACACTGGCACCTCCAAATCATTTATAAAATGGTGAATAGTTGAGAGGTTGAAAGAAAACCTTGCAGAATACCATTCATCACACCCTTGCCGATGACTGTATCTGGCTATAATTTCTACTTCCTTGTAGTGAAAGTCTTAATGTTAAATATGTAAAAATTCTACATCATCAGTAATGTTGGTTCACATGATAACACTGATGTGTGAAACCTTATCCTACAAACAATTAAAACACAATGTTTAATAACAGAAAATGTTTATAAATAATCTAGCCTCAAAAATCAAATAACTATTTTGAAAATATGGATTTAAACAGATTTCTGTGTGCTGCCATTCAGCCAATTTCTTAGCCAGATCAACAACTTGTTTTCAAGGCCATGACCTTGCCTTCTGTTAACAGTATCTTAGAGGGACTTTATCAAATGATTTCTGAAATATGAGTAATAACCATTGGTTTTCACTCTCCATGACTTTAGTGACCTCTTCAAAGCACTGAATCAGGAAGAGGACCAAAAGGAAGAGGCTGGGGAATGAAAGAAGAAACTGCCAGAGCCCCTGTCTGGATGAGTTGCCTATGACTGGCTCATCTAATTAAGGTACTTGTGAATGTGCTGCCAGTTTTCTATTATTGGCAATAACCATCTTAATTCCCTCTACTGACCAACAGAGCAGCCTATTGACTTAAAACAGCAAAAACCACAACAAATCAAACATTTCAAACAAATCAAACTATGTAACAATTTTTAAATGTGTCTACTAGTCACCCATATGCATTCCTTTAGTGCATAAATTGGGGTGCCCATGGTTGTCTGATAGAAGTCTGCTAACTTACTGGGGATGGCTCCACATGACCTTACTAGATAACTTCCAACTATCTGGCCTGAGAAGATCCAGTTTCACCTTGGGATACATGATGGGAGTCTTCGCTGGCTCACTCTAGGCGTTAGCAAGGACACTTGTGAAGTAGCAGAAGTAGGAAGCTGAATGCTGTCATCTTGATAAAGAGAGCAACAGGCTCATGCTCCACAGAGCCACTGTACTCCAACATGGTGACAGCCTAACAATCTAGCATGGTACTAGAGGACTGACTGCTGAATTGCACTGCTATCCACAGCTATAATGGTAACATTCCACAGCCACAGCAGACATTCAAGGGCTTTCAGTTGTGCTGCAATGCAACTATGACATCTGCCATTATAGATTGCTCTGCAAATATTCAATTACTATAATGTAGATTTATATAACACTTTTAACATGTTGTTATTTCTCAAGACACTTCAGAACAGCATTGTCAAACAAAATATGACACCAATACACATAAGGAGATAATAGGTTCAATGGGCAAAAGTTTGATGAAAGAGTAGGGTTTTAATGAATTTCTTAATGGAAGAAAGATCGGTACAGAGCTGGAGTGGTAGTCATGTGTAGAGAGTGTATTTAAGCTTAGAGCTTAGATAGCAGAAAGCATAGACATTAGAAGTGCAGCAACTAAAACTGCTAGTGCATAGGAGATCAGAATGAAAGGGGTGCAGAAACCTCCTTATGGAGCTAGATGGGGATCACAGAAATAGAGAGGGATAAGACCATGGAGGAATTTGAAAACAAGAATGAGACATTTTAAATCTTGACATTGCTTGACCTTGAGCCAAAATGTTGGTCAACAAACAGGAAGGGGACCTGAATGGAGAGGAGCTTGGTGCTAGTTAAAACAATTGTTTCTGTGAAAGTGAACCACCACCTTCAACAACTATACTGCTTGTGATCTTGACACACCTTGCTATAGGAAGGATGTTATTAAACTGGAAAGAGTGCAGAAGAAATTTACGAGGATGTTGCCAGGACTCAAGGATCTAAGTTATAGGGAGAGTTTGGACAACCTAGGACTTTTTTCTTTAGAGCGTAGGAGACTGAGGGGGGACCTGATAAAAGTATATAAGCTCATGAGAGGAATGGATGGGGTGAATGCACTTAAGTCTTTTTCTCAGGGTTGGGGAATCAAGGACTAGAGGGCATCAGTTTAAGGTTAGAGGGGACAGAATAAAAGGGATCCTGAGGAGCAATGTTTTTACACAAAGTGTGGTTGAATATGGAATAAGCAGCCAGTGGAAATGGTTGAGGCTGGGACATTAGCAATATTTAAAAGGCACTTGAACAAATTAGGAAAGGTTAAGAAAAATATGGGCCAAGTGCAGGGAAATGGGATTAGCTTGAATGGACATCTTGGTTGGCTTGGACCAGTTTGGGCTGAATGGTCTGGCTCCCTGCTGGAGGACTCTATGACTCTATGAAGCAGTCTTTTGGATGACTTCAAGCTTAAACACAGTAGAATTATTAAATCCCTAATATGGAGGCAGGCCATTTGGCCCATCAGGTCCGCCCAAAACCTCCAAGGAGCATCCAACCTGGACCAACACCCTATCACCCTGCATTTCTAAGCCACCGTGCCTGCATATGCCTGGACATCATGGGCAATTTAGTAGAGCCAATCCACCTAACCAGCACATCTTTGGACTGTGTAGGAAACTGGAGCACCCTGAGAAAACGCATGCAGACAACATGCAAATGCCACACAGACAGTGTCTCAAGGGTGGATTTAAATGCAGGTCCCTGATACTGTGAGGTAGCAATACTAACCATCACTTTTAGGCCTTCTCAAATTTCATAGACCAGATTTCCTGATCTGGTTTAAGAAGGCAAGGGAAGATTAGACTTGTTGGAGATGCTCATTGCGTGGAACGAATGCCACTTGTCCAGGTCCATCACCGAATGTCAAGGTTAGTTTTCAGCTGAGTATCCAAGGAGTGGATGGGAATGTCTTGACCAGAAATTTTAAAAAACCACACAACACCAGGTCATAGTTCAACAGGTTTATTTGGAAGTACAAGCTTTCGGAGCACTGCCCCTTCGTCAAGTAGTTAGAAGGGCAGGATCGTAGCACACAGAGTAGAATATCAAAGTGTCATGCATCTGATGCGATGTATTGAACAAAACCTAGCTTGCCTTGCTGTCAATTCTTCAATCACTTAGAATGGGTTGCAGATTTCCATTCATAAATATGTAAATCCCAGGACTTCTTTCAAGTCACAGTCCTGAGATAACTTAAGGTTTTACAAAAAAAAGTGACATCTCAGATCAATGCATCTAAGGTGCGGTTAGACTCTAACCTGCAACCCATTCTAAGTGATTACAGACTTAACAGCAATCTGGGATTGTTCAATACTTCCCATCTTTGTTTAGCACTTTGATCTTTTGCTATAAATTCTGTGTCCTATGATCCTGCCCTACTAGATACCAGAAGAAGGAGCAGCGATCCGAAAACTAGTACAGGTATCCCTGTATCCACGGGTGATACGTTCCAATACCTACCCGCAAGTGCCCGAAATTGTGAATAGTAGGGAACCCTATCATTTATATGGGAAATTTACCTCCCCAGCAGCTCCCCTCCAATTATTTCTGGAATGTTTCATGTAATATTTTCGGGCTGTGGTAAAACTGAAACCGAATCCACGGATATCGGGGTTCTACTGTACTTCCAATAAACCTATTGGACTATAGCCTGGTGTGTGATTTTTTTTTTAAACTTTGCCCACCCCAGTCCAACACCGGTACCTCCACATCTTGACCAGGAATCTATGCAGAGCTGCAGGGTGTACTACAGCGGTTAAGTCGATGCCGTGGGTGGTTGCTGGGCGGCGACAGCGCCGTGTTGTTGGTATGGGAGGCGGGTCCTGGCCTGACGGGGGCCTGTCGTACCGCCACGTCAGTGAGACTGTTGGCCGGGGCGGGGGAATCGGTGGCAGCGGCGATACCAAGGCAGGCCAGCTTCGGCCCGGCCCCCATTCTCCTTGTCCACCAACTCCATGTGGCTGCCGGCACCTTTGATGCTGCGACTTTAAGTATGAGTGTGTGGCACCCGGACGGGGAAGGGCGCGGATATTTATTAGCGGCGTTAAGAGATTCCCCTCAGAATCCTGAAAATCGATAAATGTTCTTTTTTTAAAAAAAAACCGGGTCTACTCACCGTTTTGGCGGTCCGAAACGAAACGGTTAGAAAGACTGGAAAACGAACATTACAATTCTGTTTGGCGTTCAGTAAAATCTCAAAGAGAGGGGGAAAAAAACAAATAAGTCGGTCGTCGAACGGAAGGTGTTCCGCTGGGCTCGAGCTCGTTTTGAATAGAATCGAACGCGGGGCGGTTGACGCCGGGCGGCTCGCGCGGCTCCGGCGGCGGGGGATGGATCGGGACCAGGAGCTGGCCCTGGCCTTGGCCGCCCAGCGGGAGCAGCTGGAGCGGGCGGGCCAGGCTCACTTGCTGCGCTTCTGGGACGAGCTGAACCAGGCCGAGCGGGCGGAGCTGCTGGGCGACCTGAGCGGCTGCCACTTCCCCGAGATCATGAGCTTCTTCGACCGGGCCGTGTCGGTGCCGCTGCCGATCCAGCAGCAGCAGCAGCAGGTGGACGAGCAGATGGAGCCGGTACCCAAGGAAGTGCAGGGCAGCGTGTCCAGAGACTGGGAGCGACTGCCCGAATGGAAGGCTGAAGGTAAGAGCTCAGCGAATTCGGTGATATCTTAAGATGCCCGCTTTGGAATTTAATATTTAAGGGTGGAGGAGATTGGAGCAATTCCTCTACACGAAAGCGCTGCCGTAGACCTAAGAGTGATACCACCACTGCCGAATAGCCGCCTCCCTGCCTTGGGTCCCCTCGGATAACGCTCCGGCCCAGATGGGTGGCAGCAGTTTTGACCCCGTCAAAAGTTCGAAACGAAAACGGCTTTGAGTGCATATGGTTTTCTATCCTAATTATCCAAGAAGCCACAGTAAGCTTGAATTGTGTTTGCTGTTTATTGGGCTTCTAAACCCTGTGTTTTGTGTTTAAACAAATCCAGTACTTAGGTTTATAACTGCTGTGTGCTCTGCCCTACTGCCTGTGGTAAAACAAGAGTCAACAAACATATCTTTTTAGCATTTTGCCAAGGTTTGATCGGCCAATTTAAGGGGTGTGTTGCTTTACAAATTGCTCTTGGCACATGCAGGGGGCATGCAAGCGACCAGAACGCATGAAGTGCCTACAAGTGCCAATGATTATTAGAAATGGTGGATACAAATGTGGAGGGGAAAAAAAAGTAAAGGGAACTGAATAACCTGGCTGGCAAGATTCATTCTGAGAGGAATGTGAGAGAGAGAGAGAAGGAATGGGATGGGAATGCCATGAGAGCAATACTTTTGGATGGAAATGATACATGAAAGATGGATGCGGTGATATAATTAGTTGACTAACAAACTGGCACGGTCATTTTAACTTTTTATTCAAAAGGTATTCTCTGTGCTAAAAGTGAGAATTCAGTAGGTTTGAATGAAAGCATTAGAGGCTGTCTTGTTTGAAAGACTACATCAGTACTGGTTCTATAGATGAAGACCACTGCAGTCTGTATCTTCCACAGTATTCATACAATCTGATTCTAGTGGGCATAGGGGGTGGCATGATGGTTCAGTGACTAGCACCTCACAGTGCCAGGGACCCAGGTTCAATTCCAGCCTCAGTGATTGTCTCTGTGGAGTTTGCACACTCTCCCGGTGTCTGCATGGGTTTCCTCCCACAGTCTAAAGAAGTCCAGGTCATGTGGCTAGGCTATGCAATATGGATTAGCATCAGGCAATATAAGGTTGAGGGGTGAGTCTGAGTGGGATGCTTTTCAGATGGTCAGCGTGGACTCGATGGACTGAATGGCGTGCTTCCACACTCTAAGGATTCAATGAACATCTCTCAAACTGTTAAAGCAATACTGTTGCAATAAAAGTACTGCAATGGCCACATGTTTTGTGGGTCTGTGCTGGTCTTTCATAATACAGTATCAGGGTTATTTGGGGACAAGATGGTTTAATGATGTCTAGTTTAAATTAGAATGATCACTGTTTCAGTTAATACTTAAAATTTGACTTTCAAATTTTTTTTATAGTCCTAATGAATAACATTTTGATGTGGAAGTTTCTCTTGATAGGGCCATTGTGTGGGCTGGACAGCAAAAAATGAAGTTTTAATATAGAGAATATCATGGATACTTAGAATTAATTATATAACAGAAAGCAAATCCTTCAGAATGTAACTTAACTTGGAAGTAATTAATAATTCCAAACTAAGCAATCAGGTCATGGCTGATATCATGGGGCGCATGAATGATCAAGAAAAGGTTTTGCACTTTCTAAAAGATTGCTTGTGTTGCATTAAAACTTCTGCAGAATAATTTACAATTATATCGATAAAACAGATTCAATTCAACTTTGATAGTAAGCAAATTTCCAATTTTCTTTTCATTTAATACAATGAATGAGATTAAATTGGCAGGCAATAGGCAGTGACTTTCGAATGATGGTTAACTCCTCATTTTCAAACTGAGGACAAGGTGGTTGCATCAAAACAGAAATCTCGAAGATAAACAAATGATTAAATGTACAACAGAAACAATTAAGTGTCCGTTTCTGTCAGTTCTGGAGCTAGGAAATTAACTGGTCAGGCAAGATTTGAACCACTGTGCTCCTTATGGTTCATAAAACATCTGTGAGCTTTGGAAGTAACATGCAACACACCACATTAGATAGAGGAGAGCAATAAGCAGCACAGTGCCATAGGTAAGCACTGCAGCCTCACAGCGCCAGGGACTTGGGTTTGAATCCAGCCTAGGGTGACTGTCTGTGTGGAGATTGCAAGTTTTCCCCATGTCTGCATACCAAGTCGTCTGGTATCCTCCACAGTCCAAAGATATGCAGGTTAGGTAGATTGGCCATGCTAAATTGCTCTATCGTGTCCAGGAATGTTCAGGCTAGGTGGATTAACCCTGGTAAATGCAGGGTTATTTGAATAGGGTGGAATGCTCTTTGGAATATTGGTGCAAACTCAGTGGGCCAAATGACCTCTATCTGAAGGGATTCTGTGATTCAATATAGTAGATGTTGGAATAAAACAAAAGCAGAAAATGCTGTCAACAGATATGGGTTAGTCAGGGATTTAAACCAAGAGTGTATTGAGTTAATGTTTTGGTTGTAGATTTTACAACTCTGTTGAGCAATAAGAAATATTAGTACACCCAAGGACACCAAGGTTGTGTAAGTAATCCAGAAAGTATGTTTGGGGAAATTAAGCAGTTGGCAAACTTGATTAAGCCAGTTGGAAAATGGTGTAACTAAGCCTGGAGTTATTGATATCTGTGCTCTGACCAGAGCTGCAAAATGCCGAGAAGAAAATGAAATGTTGATCTTGAAACTTGTTTTGGAAGAAATTCTTCACAGCGCAGACATCAGAGGATAGGGTATTAAAGTAGCAATCCACTTGAGAGCAAAGTAGCAACCTGATTTGTATTGTTCTGTCCAGTTTAGAGGGAGACTGCATGTTGGTAGCATATAGTGGATACTAGATTAGTGGTAATGTATGCAAGTTACATTTTTCTGGGAGTTTTGATTTTTGCCGTGAAAAGTGATTGGGCTGGTGATGCAGTTCATAATGCAATGGGCAGCTAGAATGTGGGAGGATGAAAATGTGAATCTATGGTATCACAAAGGGAGCAGTCCATTTTGGAAAATGGAAAAGTGAGAAAAAGAACAAATATTCTGACTGTCAAATTATGTTGTGGTTGGTGGAAGAACCAAGTTCTAAGTAAAGTTGAATTATGAAAAGCAGTTCAAAACTGTAAGTTGTAAGTTAAAAATAAGTGGTTGAGGAAATGTTGTTTAGAATGCTGTGAAGAAAGTATGAGCAAAGGACAAGCTTGAAAGAGAAATCATTTTTCTGCTTCCGCTTCCGTTATGATTTATTATAGCCCCTGTTATGATCATTTGGAGTTTAGAAAGTATAAGAATATTATTCGGCTCTAAGTTATGAGTACAGAACAGATTTACTAACACCCCTTCAGCAACTGAAGAAACTGCAAACTTACAGAAGTATATGGAAAATCTTAAATATGGATATTAATAATAGATATCCCTTTATTTAAGTAGGACCCCATGATAAAAACTGCGTAGGGCTCATGAACTTTCTTCAATCGTTTTCCTAATGGCTTCAAAGGAAATCTGATCAACAGCACATAAAATCTCTAATTAATATCTGTACCTTTCCAAAGTCGTTCAGAAATGAAAGAAATCAATCGATGTATCTTTTCATAAGTGCATCAGGTTGTATCATGTTCACAAGATGTCAAATACAAGAGCTCTGCTTCCAAAAATTTTGTAAATTGGACAGATGAAAATTAATTTTTTTTAAGAAAGTAAGTATTGGAAATCTCAAAAGAGAAAATTGGCAAATTCTGCAAAAAGAAAAAGCAAGTGTGAATCCGTAATCAGACCAATGTAAATATTGTGCCATATACAGAGTCAAAAACTCAAAATTGACTGCAACTCACTGATCAGTAGCAAGATTCATTAATTTACTTGCTAAAATGTCTTTTCAACTTAAATTAATAGAATAAAGCTATCAGATCTAGTTATTTGCAAGTAAATATTAACTTGTCAACATCTTCCTGCCCTAAACAATGGCCTGGACTGTCAGAAATACTTGCCAAAATTTTATGACTAGCGGAAATAACTCTATAACCTCTGTTGCTGTGTTATTGTGTAATTGATTGTAAATCGAAATAGACTAAAATTTAATTTTAAAACTTTAGGCACAACCAGGAAACATTACAGAGTAGGTTCCTGCATTATTTGTTTTAAAGCCTGGTTTAATCAAAATTTGTCAGTGACCCTGAATAAGGTCACAAAACAGCACTGCACAAATATAAACTGTTTAAATGTGCAAGTTGAAAGTACGGTAGTTTTGAGGAAAATTGATGTAAAATGAGCATGGCTCAAAATTTGCTTCAAATCAAGTCCATTTCAAAACCCATTAAACAGTAAAGAAAACAAAACAATATACATTTAAAGGAAATTAAGCTTATTTCAAAAATCAATAACTTCACTAACCTAAGCATCTAAACCAATTACAGTAAGACAACTGCAATTGCAAAACTTGCCTGAATAAATTAACTGAGTATGAATACTCGTTCACTATGAGACTAGTTCTTTTTGCATTAAATCAGCTTGGATTTTTGCATTTATTTAGCTGTTGACAACTGTAAATTTTGAGGTATTAAACACAGGAAGTGCTGGAACCTTTTGGTAACATATGTGGAAAGAACAGCAAATATAATATTTCAGGTATCCTGAAATAAAATTTCCTTAAATAAATTTGGGATAATTGTTCTAACTACAAATTAAAGTGATGACCTGATTATCACAAATCAAATGGATTAGTTAGGTTGGCTATATATTCTAAAAATTATTTTAAAGAAGACAAATCCTGAATTACTTCCTGAAAATGGTATTCAGTCAACATCTTGCATAATGACATCAACCAATGGTTTCAAATCTCTTACTCGTACTCTGGACGAGGATTTCATTCATTAGCCTGGATCTCAATCAATATCACTTAATCAGATTATCCAGTCATTATGTCTCATTATTTTTTTATGGGAGGTTGCTGTGTGAATGTTGCTGTGCTTTCTACATTAGAACAGTGACTGCTGTAATATGCTGAAGTTCGTGAACAACAAATATATAAACACAAGTTATTCTTATTAGGTTTGGTTGATAAATAGTGTTAGTCCTTCTCAGTAGTCCATTTTTGTGCAGTCAAGGATATATTGCAATTCAAATTACAGTGAAATACATAATTTATCTGACCAATAGTAACAACAGTCCAGGCTTAATGACTTTGTGTAAAGGAAATTTGGTTTGTGCAGCAAAACACTACTTCCCTTTTGTTATTACCTGTCTTAAAATGATTTTACTTTTAGAATCAAGTAATTAGAGTCATAGAGTGATAGAGATGTATAGCACAGAAGCAGACCCTTCAGTCAAACTCATTCATGCCAACCAGATATCCTAACCAAATCTAGTCCCATTTGCTAACACTTGGCCCATATCCCCCTAAACCCTTCCTATTCATATACCTATCCAGATGCCTTTTAAATGTTGTAATTGAATTGAATTGAATTTATTGTCACGTGTACTGAGGCACAGTGAAAAGCTTTGTCTTGTGAGCAATACAGGCAGATCACATAGTTAAATAGCATAGATAGTAAATAATAGGTAAGCAGCGGCAAAAACAAAAATACAGGTACAGGCGAATGCTAAGTGTTTGTGAGTCTATTCAGTATTCTAACAACAATAGGGTAGAAACTGTTTCGAAACAGGCTGGTGCATGTGTTCAGGCTTGTGTACCTTCTGCCCAATGGTAGACGTTGTAGAAAAACATTCTTAAAGATCCAAGGGTGGGATGGATCTTTAAGAATGCTGGCAGTCTTTCCTTGACAACTGAGCTCACCACTCTCTGTAACCATCTCCGATGTTGAATTGTACAGTAGCCATACTAGAGAGTGATATATCCAGACAGAATGCTCAGATGGCTCACCTATAAAAGTTGGCAAGGGTATTCACCGTCATGCCAAATTTCCTCAGCTGCCTGAGGAAGAAGAAACGTTGTTGGGCCTTTGTACCCAGTGCGTCCACATGAAGAGCCCAAGAAAGCTTGTTGTGGATAACCACTCCCAGGAGCTTGACACACTCCACTCGTTCCACCTCTGTGCTGTTAATGTGTAGGGGGGCATGAGTAACATCCTGCCAAAAGTCAATAATGAGTTCCTTGGTTTTGCTGGCATTGAGAACTAGGTTGTTCTCAGTGCGCCATTTTTCCAGGTCTTCCACCTCCTGTTTGTAGTCTGTTTCATCGCCATCTGAGATTCGACTGACTGTGGTGGTGTCATCAGCGAACTTGTAAATGGCATTAGTCTGGTACCAGCCTCCACTACAACTCCTGGCAACTCATTCCATATATGCACCATGCTCTGTGTGAAAAAGTTGCCCCTTGGGTCGCTTTTAAATGTTTCCCCTCTCACCCTAAACCTATTCCCTCTGTTTCAGGACTCCAACATCCCAGAAAAAATACTTTCTCTATTTACCCTATCCATGCCCCTCAACATTGAAAGGAAAATAGCACCAGCCTATTCAGCCTCTCCCTGTAGCTCAAATCCTCCAATCCTGGCAACATCCTTGTAAATCTTTTCTGAACCCTTTCAAGTTTCACAACATCCTTCTGACAGGAGGGAGTCCAGGACTGCACACACTATTCCAAAAGTGGTCAAACCAATGTCCTGTACAGCCCTAATTCTTCCTAATTCTTATACTCAGTGCTCTGACCAATAAAAGAAAGCATATCAAACGTCTCCTTCACTATCCTATCTAACTGAGACTCCACTTTCGAGGAACTGTGAACCTGCACTCTTTGTTTAGCAACACTGCCCAGGACCATACCATTAAGTGTTAAGTTCTGCTTTTGTCTTTCCAAAATGTAGCACCTCACATTTATCTAAATTAAACTCCATCTGCCACTCCTCAGCCCATTGACCCATCTGATCAAGATCCTGTTGTACTGAGGTAACCTGTCCACTGCACCTCTAATTTTAGTGTCATCTGCAAATTTACTAACTTAAGTTCCTATGTTCACATCCAAATCATTTATATAAATGAAGAAAAGCAGTGGTTTGATGAATTATTGATGTAGGCTGAAAGTATTGTCTGTTACGAGTCAATATCCATGTGGCATCCGTATCCAAGCTAATGCAGTATGCCATTGTGCTGCAAATATTGTTGTAGTATACATCATGTTACCTCAGTTCTATATGCAATTAAAATTGCTGTAGTAAGTTTCTGTTTCTCCATCTTCAAGTCTTAGCTTTTAAAGTTAAGTAGCTCCAACAGTTTATTCCAGTAGTTACCCATTTGTTTTTTAAATTGTAGGAGCTATTGTGCACTTGCAGCAATAAGTTAAATTTTAACTAAAACTAAATGTTGCATTAATTAATTTAAAAATACAAGAACTTCATGCACACTGTAGGACACATGCTGACACAATCTCTTTTCTCTCTCCCCCTTACGCGCACGCACACAATTCTATGAGTGAGTTTGCATTTGCAGGTATATTCTATTTTGTTCAAAAAGCACATGATCTATGGGCAGGCAATCCATGTGACATTTTATAAATTTCCACTTTGGAAATAGAGCCAGTCTGACTCAAGGTTGAAATACAGACAGATTCTGACTTCACACCTTTAATGCATTGTCTGAGCTGAGATGTCACCTTTTTGTTTTATAAAAAGTTGTTATCTTGGGAATGTGACTTGAAAGAAGTTCTGGGATTTACATATTAATGAATCAAAACCTGCAACCCATTGAGTTACTAAAGACTTAACAGCAAACTAGGTTTGTTCGATACATCGCAGAAGCTATATGGCACTTTGATCTTTTACTACAAATTCTGTCCTATGATCCTGCCTCACTAGCTACCTGATCAAGGAACAGCACTGTGAAAGCTTGTACTTCCAAATAAACTTGTTGGACTATAAAGTGGTGTTGTGTGATTTTTAACATTGTAGGAGAACACTGTAGTTTTGAGTATAGTCAAGCAGGTGAGGCTGAAGCTAATAGAAATGGAAGAATGGAAAACTGGCAAAGCAGCATAGACTCCAATGGTGAAGGATCTAGAGCAAAGAAGAATTAAAGCTAATAATAAAGGTCTTGTTAGAGAAGATGGGTGTTTTTTTCTAGTTATTCACTTTATAAATTCATCCTCCTATTTAACCAGAGTTTTTTTAAATGGAGAAAGGGATTTGATAGGGTAGGTATATTGTTTCCTCTCATTGGAGTGGTGTTGTAATCCAGAACAAGAGGACATAATATTTTTGTTTTAGAGCAAAGTGCTTACTATGTGCATCAGGAAACCTTTTCATATAAACTAAATATGGAATATTCTTTCTGAAAACCTGTGGATATTAGGTCAGCTGACGTTTTTGAGAGGAACCTAATGAAAAATTACAAGTCAGTTTTAGAGTCAAAGTTAGAGATGTACAGCACAGAAACAGACCCTTTGGTCCAACTCGTCGATGCCGACCAAATATTGTAAATTAATGTAGTCCCATTTGTCAGCCCTTGGCCCATATTCCCCCAAACCCTTCCTATTCATATACCCATCCAGATGCCTTTTAAATGTTGTAATCGTACGAGTCTCCTCCTCTTCCTCTGGCATCTCATTCCATCCACAAACCCCATCTGTGAAAAAGCTGACCTGCCCCCCCCCCCCCCCTTAGGTTCCTTTTAAATCTTTCCCCTCTCATCCTAAACCTATGCCCTCTAGTTCTGGATTCACCCACCCCAGGGAAAATAATTTACCCTTTCCATGCCCCTCATGATTTTATAGACATGTATAAGGTCACCCCTCAGCCTCTGACATTCTAAGGAAGACAGCCCCAGCCTACTCAGCCTTTCCCTATTACTCAAACACTCCAACCCTAGCAACATTCTTGTCATCTTTTCTGATAAATTTCAAGTTTCACAACATCCTTCCTATAGGACAGAGACCAGAATTACACATAATATTCCTAAAGTGGCATGATTAATTAATTGTACAGACTGGGGAATGGGCAAAATGGAGTTAATATCTTTCAACTGGTCTGTTTTGCCATTCAATGACCCCCCCCCCCCCCCAAATATTATGTTTGTAATACAATAACAAGAAGGCTGCTTCTTTGTCACATGCCTGGCTGCCTTTAATTCAATCATTTATTGATCTGTATTAAAGAATATTGAATAAAGCTTATCACATACCGTCAATTTTAAGGGAGAGGCAGATAGAAACTATTATCAAATATAATCTTGTAAGCGTCCTAACAAATAGGTTATATTAAATTTACTCCAAGTACCTGATAAAAAGAGCTGAACTATATGAGCTATTCCTCAAGTAACCTTAGCCATTTTAAGCTGCTTTGCTTAGGAGGTACCTGAGCAGTGACCAGAAAGGAATGTGACATGGCATGTTAGTAGATTAATATTCTAACTGCTGTAGAAATTAAATATCCCAAGAGCTGCATAAAATGTTAGGCAACATTATATCATTTGTGTCTCAATTGAGAACATGGTTGATTTGCAAGCTTCCAAATGAGAGACGTGTATAATCTTTGAAATGATTGTCAAATGTGAGTTGGCAATACACAATTAACTAGCCTTTGTTTTCAACAACATCTGTAACCACCTTCACAACATCTTTTCTAAATTAATTACAAATAATTAATGATTCCAATTTGCCACTTATTTTAAAGTTAACATTCCCCTGAAAGGGTAGGTATTTGTAAAGTAAATTGGAGACTGGCCATGAACTGATGAGCCATTCATTCATGACGCAAGTTCTTGGTCAAGATCCAAGCCAGGCACCATTGCAAAACTCTCCTTTCCCTGTCAAAGTAGTTTTTCAGTAAATGTTCATGACCAGTGGGTACATGGTTTTGGGACAAAGTTGTCATTCGTTTCAACACATTCATTATTTTAATGTGCACATAATAGAAAATGTTTTTTATTAACTTCAAGAAGCTTCCAACAGGCATGTCTTCATGTACTAAGAGGAGGTAGTGATATTTCATGAGTTCTTTTGATTTTCATGCTGTAATTTAGGCTGAAATCTTTAGAATAAAATTCTCATTGGAACATTTCAGTGCTGGCTTGTGTAGATGGTTATGCTTCATTTGGCCTGAAGTCTACTATATTTGAGAAGTGAATGGATGTCATTATTAAAGCTTTATGTGGTGATGGTAAGAGATATCTCTGGGGGATAAAGGAACTTTTAAATCATTCAGTTTGGCAAGATTTTCAACTGATTTATTGTTAATTTTTTCCTGTCAAGGAATACTTAGTATAAACTAACACTTTTATAATGGACCATAATTTGGTGCTACTTGTTTCACCCTCCCACCTTCAATTTCTTCCTCTAAAAGTTGCTGGAAGTACATTATGTCCCAGTGAAGACTACAAAATATTTAGGATCTTGGTACATAAGGGAAGCAGCTTAATCAAGAGAGAAACAGGAACAACCGAGAAGGAAAATGTGTGAAATAGAGTTTGATTCAACACAGAAGTAGTAGTAGTCAGGAAAAATATTGGGCTAATGTGGAAAAAAAGAGACCAAGGGAAAATAATGGAAAATGTTTTTAAGATTTAGCAATTGTTGGAGGCCCAACTGTTTGCAAGAACTTAAGTTCCTCCTTTTAAAAAATCACTTTCAATGCTAAAATTAATCTTAACTTCAAGTTCTAATTAGCAATTGATGGGTAAATAAGTTAATTTATTGAAATCCCAAAGGTGAACTGTAGTTTGTGTGAAGTTCATATCGATTGACATTAATAGCCCTAAATTTGTAATTACCCCTTAAATTGCTGGCTGATTTACACAATAATAAGAAATCAATTATTTTCACAGCAAATTTTAACCATTATATGTAGCTAATCCTTCCACCCATTCACCAATTTGTAATTCTAAAAACCTGTAACATTATGCTGGGATAGCATTGCAGTAAGTTTTTGACTTAACTTGGCTGTTGGTTTTAATAATTTATTTATTATGGTTGAAATTAAAGCTTTAGCTAGAAAGTCTGATTGAGACCAAAGTTCTGTTTTAAAAAGTGCGTAATACATCTTAACCACCACAATTTAATGTAAGGGCGCAATCTTTACAACAGCTGCTGAAACATCTGTATGGGTGGACAACAACTTGGAGTCCCTGTAAATTTTGACAACTTGCTGACTTAAGGTCTGTTTATTATTAATGTGGAATATTATGCAATGAAAACTTTCAGGAAAAGAAATTATTTGGTGTGGCTTGTTTTCTTTCACAGTTATTTTAAGTCTCCAGATATAGAAAGCAGTAAAATTACTAACAGTTCCAAAGTTATATATTGATCAAGCTCAATAATGACATGGGTTTTGTTTAGTAGTAATGAAATTTTTTGCATGTGAATGATAATTTGAAAAATATAGGTATAACACAAGCTATTACTATTTTCCTCCCTGAACTTGGAATGCAGCTGCTATTTATGTTTTTGTTTATGGGATGTGGGAATCACTATTAAGGCCCACATGTGTAATCCATCTCTGATTTCTTTGCCACACCATTTTAGAAGGCACTTAGGAATTAACCACACCTACTATGGGTTCAAAAGAGCCAGATAAATATGGCAGATTTCCTTTCCTGAAGAACATTAGCAAGCCAGATGGGTTTTTACAACAATCGGTGAGTTTCAATGTGACCATTGCCAAGACCAGTTTTCAAGTCCAGAGTTATTTTTTGAATTCATATTCCATTTTGTTGAGATTTGAACCTGTGTCCCTGTTAATCTGAGTCTCCAGATTACTCAACCAGTGACATGACCACTACATCACTGCCCACCAGTAAATAATCCCTAATGAAAAAAATGCATAGCAGTTGTCCTAAGAAAAAGAATGGTTCCGGGAAGAACTTCACTGGAAAACCAACCAATACTGTAAGAAAAATTATTTCCTGCAAGTCTTGTTGCAAATATGGCTGAAGTTGCCAGGAATATTAAATGTAGTTTTGTTCAAATACTAATGAATTACAGTGAAGTTTTTCTTTAAGTACTAAGTTCGTTGAAAAATGCTAAATATCTACAACATTACATTTTCATAATTTTTGTAAAGTGTTTTATTTGCTGGTAAACATACTATGTATTTTCTGCTGTTGGAGTCACTTGTGTTTCTTGATTTGATACTTTTAGTCTCTGACTGTGTTTAGGTCTTGTCAAAATTGGTAAATTTTCTGGTGGGTACAGAGGAAGCATTAAATGTACCAGTAAGAAGTATAAGAAAATGTTTTTACACTAGTAATCGCAAACATAACAGAATAGAAGAAGTCATGAACACAGATTCTGACTTTACAATAAAATGGGCTTTTTACTAAATGACACTTACATACAGAAACCAACACTAAAAATATAAGACTTGAAATACCCATCAGATACGGCAGCGATTGTGGCGATAATGATTTAATGTCTTCAGTCAAATTCTTAATTAACGGCAGCCACTGATACAGAGAAAGGATTACTTGTTAATGAAGCACATTTACATTAAAACTGATTGATCTGCTTCAAATGCGTGCTGCACTCCCAAGTTTGTTACTTTTTGTTAGGGCTGTTATGATCCCAGCTGATATTACTACATGAGTCAAAGTAATATCTGAAATCTGGATTGATAGATCATGTTTTGTTTTAGTTTTAACGAGAATGAAACATAAGCACAGTGTTGCAAGTTTGTTTTTAACAGTAAAAAAGAAATTTAGGGTTTTTGTGGTGCAGTGGGAGTGTCCCTACCTCTGGATCTGAATACCTGAATTCAGAAATGACACAACACATTTGAATAGTTGGTTGAAATATCTAAAACAGAAATTTATTTAAAAATCATTCTTTTGCCAGTTTCATCTATCTTTTTTTGTTAAGTATCAGTATTTATTTCTGTGGAATTTGTTTTAAACAATATTCAGAATATGTCAACAGTGAAAAGAAGAAATAGTCATTATATTTGTTTTCTAATCTCTATTTTTCCTCAGGCCTTTTTCAAATCTCTGAGAACAAAGTAGCAGTTTTGCTTTTAGCCGGTGGGCAAGGAACACGTCTTGGAGTAACCTATCCTAAAGGAATGTACAATGTCGGTTTACTATCAAGAAAAACACTTTTTCAAATTCAAGCCGAACGAATTCTGAAACTTCAGCAGTTGGCATCGGAGCAATTTGGGCACAAATGCACTATTCCATGGTCAGTGTGGTAATCCACTTTAGATTTTGAACTCAAGTATATTAATTTAACTGTGGATGTAAAATTTTGAAGTAATAGTGTATTCCTTGCAGCTGCAGAATTAAAATGATCACTTACAAAGAGGATGTAGATTGAATTCAGTTTGTCATGGTTTAAATTGACAAATCAGTGTTTTGCTTGTTACAATGTTGATTTAGCAGTACCTCTCTTGTGTGCTGAATATAGAAACAGCAATTGTATGTCAAAGATTAGGGAGGAGGAAAAAAGGAACATGGGGAACCCTTGCAGAGCTTTTAGAAGACTTACATAAAAATAAGTCTCACCCTCTTGTTTATTTGATATGGGATTAATTCAGAATGACCAGTTTCAAAATTAACTGTTTTAATTCAGGATTAAGTATTAAATATAATTCCTATGGATTATGGGGCAACAAAGTGTATGTTAATGTGAGAATGATTTTGGATGAGAAAAAAACTAACTCCCATTTTGGAGATTTTTATTTGCTTCAGTTCTCTCTCCACTGTAGATATTTTTTGGTGTCTGTTTTTGAGATTGCACAGAGCTTATTCCCTGTGTTTGAGAAGGTAAATTAATTTTCACTGTAAGTAGCTTGCTCCAAGATCAAGCAGTGATCTAACTTCAGTTTTATCATATGGTGTCATCAAAGGTGTGCGTAGCTGACCATCACCACCATCCATCCACCTAACTGAAGTGGGTGTTATAGCATTACCCAGAATGTATCCACCACCGAACAGCCTTTCAACCTTCAAATGGTTAGAAGTACAGCCCATCCTGTCTCCCAATCACACTGTGGTGTGGACAGTGTAATGCTCAGATCAAGTAGCCTGTCAATGCCTGTTAATTATCTTTTTTGAGATTCCTATTGGAATGAGGTGGTGGTGAGCTAGCATGTCTAACAGGTGGTAGTAAAATTAATGATGGAGTCTTTGATGGAAGTTTCTTTTGAAGAAGGCTTGGCAAGTTGCTGAAAGTGAATTACTTTTATTCTGAAGCTAACCATATTTTCTAGAATCTTCTACAGAGATTTTTCTATTTACAGAAAGTATAGGAAAGTGTGAGGTTATACACTTTGGGAAGAATAGAGGTGTATACTATATTCCCAATGGGGAAAGGCTTCAGAAATCTGACGTACAAAGGGACTCAGGAGTCTTAGTTCAGGATTCTCTTAAGGTTAACCTGCAGGTCCATATGGCAATTAGGAAGTCAAATGCAATGATTGCATTCATTTCAAGAGGGCTAGAATTTAAGAGCGGGGATGTACAGCTGAGGCTTGGTAAGGCTATGGTCAGATTGCACTTGGAATATTATGAGCAATTTTGGGCCCCTAATCTAAAGAATGAGATGCTGGCCTTGGATGGGGTTCAGAGGAGATTTACAAGAATGATTCCAGGGATAAAGGGCTTTTCATGAAGAGGACTTTTGATCTGTACTTGATGAATTTTAGAAGGGTGGGGGATCTGATTGAAACTTACAGAATATTGAGAGAATGGACATAAACAAGATGTTTTATATGTGGAAGAGGCTAGGACCAGAAGGTGTGATATCAGTGAAGGATGATCTTTTATAACTGAGGTAAGGAGGAATTTCTTCAGCTAGAGACTGGTGAATTTATGGAATTCATTGTCACAGATGGCTGTGGAGGCCAAGTCATTGAGTGTATTTAAGATAGGTTCTTGATTGGCGGGGGGAGGGTCAAAGTTTATGGGTAGAAGGCCAAAGAATAGGGTTGATAAATATAGTCATGATTGAATGACAATGGGCCAAATGGCTTAATTCTGATCTTATATCTTATGGCTTAAGACTTTCTATTGTTTTTGTACCAAATTTTAAAACAAAATGTTATTGTGAAAAAGACCTCAATGTACCACTTACTTCCTCTCAGCTTGATACAACATACTTAATGGCATAACTTCATGATTCTCTATGAGGATTTTGTGTTTGAATCATCAAATATCTTTTTCTGATGCCTGTTATTTTCAAATAAGTATTATAGTATGCTGCTGCCTTGGGTCATATTTCTATATAATTTTAATGTTCCTAAAAATGTTTTTTTAACCGCACTATGATCAAATGTGGAATTTTTAAAAGTATTATATGCCTTTCTTTCAATCACAGGTATATCATGACCAGTAGTCGGACAATGGAATCTACAAAAGAATTTTTCACTCTGAATGGCTACTTTGGTTTACAGGAAGGAAATGTCATCTTTTTCCAACAGGGAATGTTACCAGCTATGACTTTTGATGGGAAAGCTATCCTTGAAGGCAAAAGCAAAATTTCACTGGCACCAGGTTGGTGAAAACTTTGGGCAAACTGTGGAAATGTCAGTTTGATATTACAACAAGCAGATTGGTTAAATCATAAATGAATACCTGGTTATAGCAGTGTTCTCTCCTTGTCCAACGTGAATTCAGATGTTTCCTTGCTAATGTTGTCGTTTTACACAATATCATAATTAGATATTGACCAACTTTATGAAGACTCAAAGATATTCCTAATGGCAGATTTTAGTTTGTTTTCTAATAGAAAAACTAACAGAATTGAACATTCATTTCACCATTGAACATTCTTCCAAAATTGTTCAAAAAAGTAAATAGGAAGACAAAAAAATCATTCAGTTAGATCGTAGGTAACCTATTCCTCCGAAGCATTTGCATTCGCTCCATAAACCTTGAAAATCTTACCTAATTCAGGTGTTCAAGTTTAAAAGTGCGATGGACTTATCATCCACAGAGTTTTGGAAATGCAAACTTCAAATTTCAATTTTAATTTTGGTGGGTTTGGTGATAGTGAAAATGTACTTCTCCTTTTGAAATAAAGGAACATACTGAAAACATTCTGCAGGCTTGCAAAGAGACACAGAAGTGACATTTCAGTCTACGACTTCACATCAGAATTTTTAAGTATCGGAAATGTAATGGATTTTTTTTAGCCGGAGAGCCTTGGAAGAACAAAGAGGGGGATTGTTATAAGATAAACATCCCTGATTTTGTTTAGTTTTAGTTTAAATTTTAATTTGCAATCATGTCCCCAAGTTCTGGATTTCATAACCTTAAAAAATAGTTCTTGTTCATTTTGGCTACTGAATCCCATTGTCATTTCAAACCTCAAGTTAGGCTTAAAATTGATCATTCTGTATCATGTTAAACTCAAAGGAATATGAATCAGGTTTTAGTGAGCTTTCCTCAGATTAACACTTGTTAACCAAGTAAATCTATGCTGTTACCTTCCAAGGCCAATAAACCTTTCCTTAACTTTAGTTCCCTTGTTAAGTACGTGAAATTTAACCTAGCCTTCACAGAACTGAAACATTCTCTTTCTTTGGTATCCTTTTGATTGTTTTATACTGTTATAGTCGTAGAGATGTACAGCATGGAAACAGACCCTTCGGTCCAACTTGTAACACCCTCTGCATGAAAAGGTTGGCCCGCCAGGGCGTGAGGTTGCAGATTGTGCTGGAGTACAATTCTACTGTTGAACATCCCACAGCACCTCATGGATGTTCAGTCTTGAGTTGCTTGATCTATTCAAAGTGTACCCCATTTAGCACGAGCTTTTAATGACTTGTACACATGGACAACTAAATCCCTTACTGTTTAAAAAATTATTTCAGTTTGGTTGTCTTTCTTCTGAAGAAAATGACCTCTCATCCTCAAAGTAAAATCTTCTGCTTTAGTTCTGTTTACTTGCGACTCTACAAGATAAGTAATGGAAATGCCTTTTAAAAATGCTGGATCATTTGTTTGAATTCTCAAGTTTTTTCAAGATAGAAATATTGAGTATTACTCCACAGCTAATCCCATTATGATAATGTTATCTATAGTATAGATTTGTAAACTTAAATGTGTTTGATTTGTTTGTTGTAACATTTTTGAGCAAAAGAACCATACTTTCGCAATCCTATGAGATGTTGAGAACTTTGTTTCAATTGATATTGTTGTAATGTTTAAGGCAGTAATTGGCAAATGAGTTTGCTGTCAGTCTATGCTTGACCAAGAGCAAAAGTTATGGAAGGAGTCATCAGTAGTCTCATTGATGCTTAATTTGAATTAGATTAGATTCCCTACAGTGTGGAGACGGGCCCTTTAGCCCAACAAGTCCACGCCGACCCTCTGAAGAGTGATCCACCCAGACGCTCTGACTAATGCACCTAACACTATGGGCAATTTAGCATGGCCAATTCACCTGACCTGCACATCTTTGGATTGTGGGAGGAAACTGGAGCACCCGGAGGAAACCCACACAGACACGGGGAGAATGTGCAATCTCCACACAGACAGGTACCTGAGGCCGGAATTGAACCTGGGACCCTGGTGATGTGAGGCAGTAGTGCTAACTACTGAGCTACCGTGCTGCCCTTTTCTGCCAGGCCAATTCAGCATCTGACCTCATTAAACCTTGCTCCAAACATGGTTAAAAAGCTGAACTCTAAATGTGAGGTCAAAGTTACTGCTCTTGACATCAGGGCAGCATTTCTCTGACTGTCATTAAGGAGCTCTAGCAAAAGTGAATTTGATGGAAATCTGGGATAAATGCCTCCACTAATTGGACTTAGGCTAAAGAAGGTGATTATGAATTGTCAGACATCAAATCACCTCAACCCTGGGACATCACTGCAGGAGTTCCTTAGAGAAATATTCTAGCCTCAAGTATCTAATGCTACTAAATCAATGACCCTCCTTCCAATATTTGGTCAGAAGTGAGGATGTTCGCTGATTGCACAATGGTAACTATTTGTGTATCCAAGGACTTGTTCAGATCTTGGGAAAGGTTCCCTAATTTATTATGGTTTCAGGCAGAATACTCCAAGTCACTCAATTGGCACCCAATCTCATATATTCACTCTCTGCCTCAGGTGCACAGTGGCACCAGCTTGTACCATCTACAAGGTACACTGAAACATCTCACCAAGGCTCCTTACATAGCAGCTTCAAAATCTACAAGTTTTCCTCCAAGCCCCAGACCATCATATATTACCATTCCTGGAAATTCCTTCATGACATAATTTACCTGTCACCTTCCAAGCTATACCCCCAGCCCCAACCCCTCCCATTTATCTCTCAGCCCCCTCATTCCTGATGAAGGGCTTATTCCTGAAACATCGATTCCCCTGCTCTTCAGATGCTGCCTGACCTGCTGTGCTTTTCCAGCATCACACTCCCGACTCTCATCTTTGGCATCTACGGTCCTCACTTTCTCCCAGCACGTTGAGTGAACCTACACATGGACTGCAGCAGTTCAAGAAAGTGGCACTCCATCACTTTGTAAGGGCAGTTGAGGAATGACAAAAACCTGCTGATGAATGAGTATATAAAAATACTTGTGGTCATCTTGAATCACTACCTTCAACTGTAAAGTTAAAAATCACAACACCAGGTTATAGTCCAACAGGTTTAATTGGAAGCACACTAGCTTTCAGAGCGACGCTCCTTCATCAGGTGATTGTGGAGGACTCGATCGTTACACAGAATTTATAGCAAAAATTTGCAGTGTGATGTAACTGAAATTATACATTGAAGAATTGATTGTCTGTTAAGCCTTTCATCTGTTAGAATACAGTGATAGTTTCACTTCTTTCATGTGTAAATCACAAAACCCTTTTTTTATATAAAAAGTTGCATTCTCGGGTTAGCTGTTAACAATGGTGATAGCTAGACAATATGTTGAAGGTGTTAGCCCCCTGTGTTCTCTGTCTATGACCTGATGTTTAGATTGATTCCAATCTAAAAAGTGAGATAACAGAGTTTTACACAAATTCATGCAGTTTTTGAGCTCGGAGTTCTACATGAATGTATGTAGTTTTTGAGCAAAGTGCAATGTAACTGCAAGTACAAAAAAATTCACCACACAAAATATGTGTGCATGTGGGTCTTTGTCTTTGTGTGTGTGTCTGTCTGGGGTGGGGGTTGTGAGTGCGAGAAAGTGTGTGTGTGTGTGTGTGTGTGTGTGTGTGTATGTGTATATGTACAGAGTGTCTTAAGTCTGTGAGGGGGTGCATGTGTGGGAGTGTGTCTATAAGGGTGTATGTGGGTGTGTGTGGTGCAATGGTGATCACCTGTAATGTGACATGAACCCAAGGTCCCATACACACACACTTTCTCGCACTCTCAACCCCCACCCCAGACAGACACACACAGACAAAGACCCACATGCACACATATATTTTGTGGTGAATTTTTTTGTACTTGCAGAGTTATATTGCAATTTGCTCAAAAACTGCATACATTCATGTAGATCTGCACATGTGTTGTTGGAAAAGCACAGCAGGTCAGGTAGCATCCAAGGAACAGGAGAATCGACGTTTCAGGCATCAGCCCTTCTTCAGGAATGAGGAACATGTGTCCAGCAGGCTAAGATAAAAGGTGGGGGGGGGGGGGGGGAGGGGAGGAAATGCGATAGGTGGAGGGAGGTCAAGGTGAGGGTAATAGCCTGGAGTGGGGTGGGGAGGTCATGAAGAAGATTGCATGTTAGGAAGGCGGTGCTGAGTTCGAGGGCTTTGACTGAGACAAGGTGGGGGTAGGGGAAATGAGGAAACTGAAGAAATGAGTTCATCCCTTGTGGTTGGAGGGTTCCCAGGCTGAAGATGAGGTGCTCTTCCTCCAACCGTCATGTTGCCATGGTCTGGCGATGGAGGAGTCCAAGGACCTGCATGTCCTTGGTGGAGTGGGAGGGGGAGTTAAAGTGTTGAGCTACGGGGTGGTTGGGTTGGTTGGTCCGGGTGTCCCAGAGGTGTTCTCTGTCTCTCCAATATAGAGGAGGCCACACAGCGGATGCAATAGATGATGTGTGTGGAGGTGCAGGTGTATTTGTGGCGGATATGGAAGTGTCCCTTGGGGCCTTGGAGGGAGGTAAGGGGGGAGGTGTGGGTGCAAGTTTTGCATTTCTTGCGGTTGCAGGGGAAGGTGCCGGGAGTGGAGGTTGGGTTGGTGGGGGGTGTGGACCTGACGAGGGAGTGGTCTTTTCGGAACGCTGATAGGGGAGGGAAGGGAAATATGTCCCTGCTGGTGGGGTCCGTTTGGTGATGGCGGATGATACGTTGGTCATGGAGGTTGGTGGGGTGGTAGGTGAGGACCAGTGGGGTTCTGTCCTGGTGGCGGTTGGAGGGGCGGGGCTCAAGGGCGGAGGAGCGGGAAGTGGAAGAGATGCGGTGGAGGGCATCGTCGACTACATCTGGGGGGAAATTGCGGTCCTTGAAGAAGGAGGCCATCTGGGTTGTACGGTTTTGGAACTGGTCCTCCTGGGCACAGATGCAGTGGAGACAAAGGAATTGGGAATATGGGATGGCGTTTTTACAGGGGGCAGGGTGGGAGGAGGTGTAGTCTAGGTAGCTGTGGGAGTCGGTCGGTTTATAGTAAATGTCCGTGTCAATTCGGTCACCCGAGATGGAAATGGAAAGGTCTAGGAAGGGGAGGGAGGAGTCTGAGACGGTCCAGGTGAATTTGAGGTCGGGGTGGAAAGTGTTGGTAAAGTGGATGAACTGTTCAATCTCCTCAACCTCCTCTTGGGAGCACGAGGCAGCGCCGATACAGTCATCGATGTAGCGGAGGAAAAGGTGGGGGGTGGGGCCAGTGTAACTGCGGAAGATGGACTGTTCCACATATCCTACGAAGAGGCAGGCATAGCTGGGGCCCATGTGGGTGCCCATGGCTACTCCTTTGGTTTGGAGGAAGTGGGAGGATTGGAAAGAGAAGTTGTTCAGGGTGAGGACCAGTTCAGTCAGTCGAAGGAGGGTGTCGGTGGAAGGGTACTGGTTGGTACGGCGGGAAAGGAAGAAGCGGAGGGCTTTAAGTCCTTCGTGATGGGGGATGGATCTCCATGGTGAAGATAAGGCGTTGGGGACCGGGGAAGCGAAAATCATGGAGGATGTGGTTGGTGTCCCGAACGTAGGTGGGGAGTTCTTTGGACTAAGGGGGACAGGACCGTGTCGAGGTATGCAGAGATGAGTTCGGTGGGGCAGGAGCAGGCTGAGACAATGGGTCGGCCGGGGCAGTCAGGTTTGTGGATTTTGGGCAGGAGGTAGAAACGGGCGGTGCGGGGTTGTGGGACTATGAGGTTGGAGGCGGTGGATGGGAGATCCCCTGAGGTGATGAGGTTCTGGATGGTCTGGGAGATGATAGTTTGGTGGTCGGAGGTGGGGTCATGGTCAAGGGGGCAGTAGGAGGAGGTGTCTGCGAGCTGGCGTTTAGCCTCAGCGGTGTAAAGGTCGGTGCGCCAAACTACTACCGCGCCTCCCTTGTCTGCTGGTTTGATGGTGAGGTTGGGGTAGGAACGGAGGGAGTGGAGGGCTGCACGTTCCGAGGGTGAGAGGTTGGAGTGGGTGAGAGGGGTGCAGAAGTTGAGGCGGTTAATGTCGTGGCGACAGTTGGCTATGAAGAGATCGAGAGCAGGTAAGAGGCCAGCACGGGGTGTCCAGGTGGATGGGGTGTGTTGGAAGTGGGAGAAAGGGTCGTCAGAGGGTGGGCGAGAATCTTGGTTGGAGAAGTAGGCACGGAGGCAAAGGCTGCGGAAGAATTGTTCGATGTCACACCGCATGTTGAACTCGTTAATTCGAGAGCATAGGGAAATGAAGGTGAGGCCTCTGCTGAGGACTGATCTTTCATCCTCAGAGAGGGGTAGATCTGGAGGGAGGTTCTACATTCATGTAGAACTCCGAGCTCAAAAACTGCATGAATTTGTGTAAAACTCTGTTATCTCACTTTTTAGATTGGAATCGATCTAAACATCAGGTCATAGACAGAGAACACAGGGGGCTAACACCTTCAACATATTGTCTAGCTATCACCATTGTTAACAGCTAACCCGACAATGCAACTTTAAATAAAAGGGTTTTGTGATTTACACATGAAAGAAGTGAAACTATCACTGTATTCTAACAGATGAAAGGCTTAACAGACAATCAATTCTTCAATGTATAATTTCAGTTACATCACACTGCAAATTTTTGCTATAAATTCTGTGTAACGATTGAGCCCTCCACAGTCACCTGATGAAGGAGCGTCGCTCCGAAAGCTAGTGTGCTTCCAATTAAACCTGTTGGACTATAATCTGGTGTTGTATGATTTTTAACTTTGTACACCCCAGTCCAACACCGGCATCTCCGAATCATACCTTCAACTCAGCTTTTATAACTGTATGTTCTTGCAACACCACCAGCAGTCATTAAGTGGCGCTTTAGTCTTGCTTGCCATTCATTCTGCAACAACTTTGTACCGTTGTTGATTTGTAGAGTTGCTGTTGTCTTTCCTCATTTTTGGAAATTTTGCCAAGTTTCAAATTCACAATGTACAGAATTTAAAGCTTGCCATTGTACTATGTACATTGCAGGAATCAATGTATATAAAGTATTCTGTTTTTTAGATGGGAATGGAGGCCTTTATCGAGCACTTCGAAATCAGAAGATTGTGGAGGATATGGAAAAACGAGGCATTGGTTTTATTCATGTATACTGTGTGGACAATATTCTTGTTAAAGTTGCTGATCCAGCTTTCATTGGTTTCTGTATTAAGCAGCAAGCTGACTGTGGAGCTAAGGTATGTGTATTCTCCTGGCAATGAATGATACAATCCAGTTTATAACTTGCTGAGATGTGATTATCTGCTCTTTTGGGTGGACATAAAAGATCTCAGCAATGAGAGCTGGAGAGTTTGAGAGAATGCAGAGGAGATTTATCAGAATAGTATCAAGAATGGAGAATTTAACTAATGATGGAAGATTGGAGAACTGGCCTTGTTCTCCTTATCTAAAAGAACATTTACTTTGAAAACTGAAAGATGTCAGATACAAATTTCTCCAAATTGATTCCAATAGGACTTTCTGGTTTTATTTGCTGACTGGTCTCCTTAAAACAAAATATTTCTACTGACAGAAGGGTCTGTATCTAGAGTGTTTATCTTAAGAACTGGAACTGAGAAGCGTTCTTAATGAAAATGTAATAATCTGGGATAACAGCATAATGTTGGATGCAGTTTCAATAGTAACTTTCTAACTAAGGAATTGGAATTATACAGAGGAAGTAAAAGTTGCAGATTTTTGAGGAAAAGAGCAGAATATTGGGACTAATTTGGTTGCTCTTTCAAAGAACTGCATAGAATTGATAGGCTGAATGATGTCTTTTTGTGTTGTTTAATTCTAAAGTCTGTCTTAACTACTGGGAAAAAAATGTCAACACCATTTTTATGCAACATCGCCACAACACTTGATATCTTTAATATCTGGAATTATATTGATCTCTGTCTTGTCGATACTTAATAACTGAGCCACCATTGGCCGTGCACTCACTTGTGGATGCCAGTATTTTGATATTTAAAACAAAAACTTCAGAAATGTTCTGAAGAAAGGTCGCTGAAATTCTGGTAACACCAGAATGTTAACTGTTTTCTTTCCACAACGCTTTCAGACCTGAGTTTTTCTAGCAATTTTTGTTTTTGCTTTTCGTTTCCAGCATTTGCATTCTGTTTTTTTTTGTTTTGATAGATAAACATTGTCCCCTTGCTTGTTCACCAGGTTTTTAAAATGTTTCCTGATGTGACTTATGATACGAGTTCATGCTAGTTTGTGAGATTAGATCATTTGTAAACTAGATTTTATTTTCTCAACAAAAGGTAGTTTTTCTTTTTGCTGTATTGGCATTGAATAACTGGTCTGATTTTGATGCAGGATATATCTTTAAAAATCAAATATTATTAGCTGCGCAGTTTTTATTCTGTTAAAAGGCTGGTTTTAACTGCATGATTGGGTGGAGCATGCCTGTTCATTCATGATTCTGAGTTCTTGAGTCATTGGGCGGGGGGGGGGGGAAGGTTCTGGTGCTAATTTTCATTGAACTAATGAGCTGTAAGTAGCCTGCTACAGCTAAATGGATCGGGGGTGGAGATTGAATAACTTGTTGAACCAGCCAACAAGTGGTGGGTACGTGAAGTTTGGAAGACCATTATATGTAATGGTAGAAAATTGGCAGTGGCGGAGACAGTTTTGTGTACAGGCTGTAGCAATTTCTTTTAAGGTTGCTGAAAGCACTGCTCATCAACATGTTCTGCCTGTTATTATTGCAAAATTGTACTTGTGATCTTGTGGGCATCATTGAGTCCATACTTGCAGAATTAATGAGCATTCTTTAAGAGGAAAAAACAGCAGCATAATGGATGAGGTGGGCACAGAACAGTATAATAAGTGCAACCCTCACAGTTTAGGCCTTGCAGTGCTCCAATTTCACTGAGTGAGTCACTTCTTTGTATGCATAGAGATTGAGAGAACATTCACTGAAAGTATTACTGGTGTCATTAAGCCTAGAAAATGGAAGAACTCAACATTTTGATCATTTTTTCTGCTGTGATCAGACGGATGGATATTTTAATTCGAGCAAAATACTTGTGTTAGATCCCATTCGTTTTGTATTTTTCATCCAACATTTTTAATGTTTTCTTGGTGTTACCAAAAGAAATGCCAACTTTAAAATAAGCTTGGAAGCTTTACATAAAATAGAATAAATTGAAAGTAATGTGGATTTTTAAAAGTGAATGCTCAATTTTTGCAGTTGTACAGCTTTGGCTAAAATTCTAAAATTTATTAATCTGTTTTCTTGTAACGAAGAAATACTATGGTTGCCTGTTGTTGTGAAGCTGCATTGAATAATGGATTCTTGTGAAATTGTGTTTAATTTCCAGGTTGTAGAAAAGACCAATCCAACTGAGGCTGTTGGTGTTGTATGTAAAGTAAATGGCTTGTATCAAGTTGTGGAATACAGTGAAATCACCCTAGTTACTGCACAGAGAAGGAATGCTGATGGACGTCTAACATTCAATGCAGGGAACATATGCAATCATTTCTTTACATTGCAGTTCTTAAAGAACATTGTTAAGTATGTTAATGCATTTGGAACTATTCTGTAAAATTATAGCTGTGTTCAGAATGGATCGTGTAAATATTCAACTTAGTGTGATTGAATGAGTTGGTTTACTTTTTCTCTGTCAGAGACTATGAACCTAAATTGCGATACCATGTTGCCCAAAAGAAGATTCCTTATATTGATGAAAATAGTCAGCAAATCAAACCAGACAGTCCTAATGGAATCAAGTTGGAGAAGTTTGTATTTGACATCTTTCAGTTTTCAAAGTAAGTGTTTTTTTTGATAAAATTGTTTCAATACATTTTTCTTCCTGTAATTAGGGTCTCGGGTTTTGTTATGGTTCATACAATATCTTAGCCAGGTTGTTATGCTTTACTTGCAAATTTGGGAAATAAATATTGTCAGTTATTGGATTATATGGAGTTGTAGGCAACAGAGTCTTGCTCAGTCCTGGTTATCCCCCTGATATGAACGGTCACTTAGACTCAACGTAAATGGAAGGGCCGGCTTTTCATTTGCATGCATGAAATGTGATTTGTAAGACTGCTATGGATAGGAAAGCAACATTAACATTATTCAAAGACAGTCATTGCTGAGTTTCTCTTTTAGGAACTTGGGCCAATTTTGTCTTGTTTCTACTGGGTTAAGCCCTTATTTTTTTCTTTGTGCTGAATGGCGAATTGTTTTGAACTGAATGTTTCAACAGTCACAACATTATTTTTAACAACTTTGATTAAAAAATTGTTCAAACTTTGTTTATTTCATGTTTTTTGTTAGCTTTTTAATCAGATATTTTAATAGTTTTGCACCACTCAGCCTGTTCATTTTCTTAACAAACCTTTTTTAAACAATTAGTTGCATTGCAAGCTGCAAAGAATCTGTGAGGTGCCATTCCATTAGATACCTTTTAATGTCAAGAAGTTACGGGAACCAGTACACTCTCTCTTTAGCAGAATTAAAATAATATAAAAGTAAGTTTATATTTAAGAGTTTTGTTATATGCAGTATGAAGACAGGAAACTTCCAGCTGGATGTGTTCTTGGTCTCCGCATCCTTAGTCAGCTCACTAAACTTCTGAAATACAGTATTTTTTTGTATTCCTGAGAAGCTAAAACTATTCATAGTCATACAGAATGGAAACAGACCCTTTGGTCCAATCAGTCCATGCTGATCATAATCTCAAACTAAACTAGTACCACCTGTCTCTTAAATGTTGTAATTGTACCAGCATCCACACTTTCTCAGGAAGTTTATTCCACATGCGAACCACCCTCTCTTTTTAAAAAAAAATATATCATGTCTTTTTTAAATCTCTCTCCTCTCACCTTAAAAATGTGTCCCCTGTCTTGAAATCTCCCATCCTAGGGACAAGTCAGCTATCATTAACAGTATCTATACTTCTCATTTATAAATTTTTATTAGGTGGCCTCTCAATCTCCTATGCTTCAGTGAACAAAATCCAACCTTTCTTTATAATTCAAACCTTCTATACCTGGCGACATCTTGGTAAATCTCTTCAGAACCCCCTCACACTTGATAAATTCTTCCTATAACTGGGTGACCAGAACTCGACACAGTATTCCAGAAGAGACCTCATCAATATCCTGTACAACCTCAACATGACTTCCCAACTCCTATATTCAAAGGACTGAACAATGAAGACAAGTGTGCCAAATGCCTCTTTAACTACCCTGTCTATATGTGGTGCACACTTCAAAGAGTAATGTTCCCCCAGGTCCCTCTGTTCTACAGCACTACCCAAGGCCCTACCATTAATTGTATAAGGCCTACCCTTGATTGTTGTACCAAAATGCAATACCTCATATTTATCCAGATTGAACTCCATCTGCCATTTTTCAGCCTCCAGTCCATAAAGCGACACTCCACCATTACTCTGCCTCCTGAAGTTAAGCCAATTATGTATCCAGTTGGCAAGTTCACCCTGAATCCCATGTGTCCTAACTTTGGTAATTTGTCTACTGTGCAGAATTACTTTAAATTGTTGTATTAAATAAGGAGACTTTTGACACAGACTAGTTTTTATGTCAATAAACATGTTGTCATTTTTATATCCAAAGGGTAGAAATCATAGAGGACTTGGAGTTTGAGTGGGAAAGAATAGCATTCACTTTCTGGATTCCACTCTTTTCTTTGACAGTTTCAAGCACTAAGTTAAATAAGTTTCACTTTGGGGGGGCCTGTATTGCTTTCCCCACTTCAAAGTTTGGTGATGCCTGTACTTCTGGTGATCGTACCTGTTGTTGCTTGGGACACATTGCCATCAGAGGATGGAAATGATTTTTCGATCATCCCTTGGTTAAACTTAATTCTAGTTGTCATGATGACTTCTACTCTGACCACCAGAGTTCTCTTTATCCAAAATAGACAGTTTGCAAAACAAACTTATCCAATGCATATGTGTTTGAGCAACCTTGTTTTTTAAATGATTCTAATATCCCAGTTGATCTTGATCTCGGATGCAAAAATTTCACTTGATATTCATCTGAGATTTTCTTTAAAGAAATACACATCACTACAAATGTACCAAACAACTCACTACAATTGCTCACTGCAACTTCTGTTATTTGTAAGTACACAGTGTTTCTCATTCAGCCAATTTGTTTATTGAATGTTTAAGTATTCCCAGTTGTTGAATACCAGTCTCTTACAGATAACGAGGGAAGTACTAAATCAAGTAGTTTCAAATTTTAGCAAGAGAAGGGAACATGGTTTTCTTTCACTATTCTTCGGGACCATTGTCACTGTACATTTCTTAGCTATTTTTATGAGACATCAGTTGTGTTTTCTTTTCAGTACTTGTGAGTATATTTAAAATCACTTTTATAGTATCACTGTGTGTGAAAGGCTAATTTTTATGTTTTTACATCAGGAATATAATCAAAGTATATTTTCATAGGAAATTTGTAGTGTTTGAAGTCTTGCGAGAAGATGAATTTTCTCCACTGAAGAATGCGGATAGTCAGAATGGGAAAGACACACCTACAACAGCACGCCATGCTCTGATGTCCCTGCATCATCGATGGGTACTAAATGCAGGTGGACACTTTGTTGATGAAAATGGAACAAGGATTCCAGCAATTCCCAGGTATATAATTTGAGCAAACGTTCTATGATAAAGCACACAAGTCAGTATTTACTTGAACATCTCATCATTCTGCCTTCAATACAGGACCAAATTCCTGGAACACACTTTCTCATAATGGGAGTACCTTCAACACCCTCAGTGTTGCGATTCAAAACCAAATTCAAGATCATTTTCTCAAGAGAGTTAATAGATGAGCAATAAATGATGCCTACATACTGTGACTGTGTGCAAAAGTTTGGGTAGAAAGAAACATTCCTATCCAGATAAACCCACAATATTTCCCAAGTCTTAAATTCCAATATATGTTCTGTTGTCTTTTTTGGTTTTACACCACTATGCATCTGATGATTATAAATTAAAAGAAATCAACAAAAATCTTGGGGTCAGTCTGGCTGCTGTAACTGTTCACCAGAAACATCGTTTATTGTGCACCTTTTTCAGAAGCTGTTTATCATCATCATCATCATCTACCCTGCATTATTTGTCCTTGAATCTTGCCGAGGTTTACAAGATTGCTACAGCACCACATATCTTACTGTGCAAGTATCAGCACCTGGAATAAAAACTGCTGTACAATATAAGGAGAAACAGAGATTTCAAATACATCTGCACCTAGATTTCTTATATGTGAGGTAGTTCAGAGAATGTTTACTGGATTGATTCCAGCGATGATTGTTTCATGAAGAGAGATTTGAGCAATTTAAGTCTATTCTCCCTGGAGTTTAGAAAGAGAGGAGATCTAATTGAGGTATACAGGATGCTAAAGATGATTAACAGAATGTTACCTCATGGGATAATTTAGAATGAGAGGTCACAGTTTTAGGATGAGGTAGCAGATTTAAAACAGATGAAGATAAATTTTCTTCCAAAGGGTCATAAATCTGGAATCCTTACCCAAGAGTGCAGTGGATGCTGAAACATTGAGTAGTTTAAGGAGGAGATAGACAGATCTTTAATTAGTGATGAGTTGAACGGTCATACAGAACGTGCAGGAAAGTGCAGATGAGGCTGAGATGAGATCAGCAAAATGATATCAAATGGAGGAGTAGGCTTAAGGGGCTGAATTGCGTATGCTTGCTCCTAGTTCTTATGCTGTTCTATTGTGTAATTTGTGATCTTACATTCACATGAAAGTAAGATAGTGTAGCCAGAAACAGTTACTATTTAGCTTTAAAATTTGATATAGCTTCCTAATTAAGCTGACAGTTACAGCTGTATATATGTAAAATGTTGCCCAAACCCACTGAGACTTATTTCCTACACCAGTTCAGCAATTGCTATGCATGCAATGTGGTATCAGCCCATGGTAGACTTTCACAGTTCTTCTGAATTTTCCTGATTTCTTAAAGTCCATCCTGCACAATTGTTGGTATCCATTTTTATTTTGAAGTTGCCTTTTCCATGCTGTAAAAAATTTGAATGCCACTTTCCCATGTAAGTAAAGTAACCTTAACAGATAAAAATAATGAATATTAGAGTTTATTCTCCTCAAAAGATATAGATCTATATTAAAAGTGTTTATGATTGCTGATAAAGCTATAAAGTATATTCCAGAAAAGATCGTACACAAAAGATTTTAATGCACATTAAGTGCTTGCTTATCAGTTTTGTGTTGTCTGCATTCAACTTGAGATGCTTCCTGTATTTTCTAAGTAATAATTTGAACAGCAGATTAACCCCAGTGTAGTTTGAGTCCTTTTAACACACAATTTGGGGTATATTGGGGAGAAATTTGGAGACAAGCGTCTGTGATTTATTACCTTTTAAGCTATTAAAATCCACTTCCATATAATTTTATAGAAAT
This sequence comes from Chiloscyllium punctatum, assembly GCF_047496795.1. Lineage (NCBI taxonomy): Eukaryota > Metazoa > Chordata > Chondrichthyes > Orectolobiformes > Hemiscylliidae > Chiloscyllium > Chiloscyllium punctatum. The sequence continues at coordinate 55,131,804 of NC_092745.1, read as the reverse complement.
TTTTTTATTAATTCAGTTTTATTTTAGTCCCATACTTATTTGTTATATTTTCATTTTGTTGCATTTTATTTTCCCATTAACTCACTCTTTCTTCCCATGTGGCAGTTCGACAACTGGAATGTCAGAAGCAATCAATAACAAGTAAATATTTTGAGTTTGGTTTAATGCATGGTGATGGGTCGTGGCTGCTTTGCTGAAGTAAAGGAAACACTGTAGAGGAAGACTTGTCTTTTTGTACTGCCAGTGTTTAAATGCTTGTAAAGCAAAACAAGATTTTATCAATATGTTTTGTATAATTAATCGTGGCCCTTACTATGAACAGTAATATTATCCACTGCAAATCTTTTTAGTATAGTGTTAAAGGACATAAATAAATCATGTATGATCCAATTTGTTATGTGAGTCCAAGTTGATTATTTCTCTACTAGAGATACAGGAAAAGCCTTAATTTATGAAGACCATGTGTTGGTTTGTAGTTGTACATTAAATGTGTCAGTACTTGGCAGTATGTGAGGGGTTGTCACTCACACATCTGATCAAGTTCTATTATTTTTACAAGAACTCTATATTCTTTGCAGGACATCACTTTCTTTTATGAACAAAAGTAATACAAAGCTGCTTCACTCTAACCCAGACTGACTTTCAAATTATCAAAAAATCCAAAAAGACTTTTTTTTTTTAAGTTTGTTCTTCATTTGACCATCCTTTCCCCTTCTATTTTTGTTTTGGTTGGTGACTCACTGTTTCGCTATCATTTCATTTAGGGGTGCACCCCACTTTAAGCCACTGAAATATTGGCTTTAAAGCATTATTGGGGAATGCTATATTCATTGTATGTCAAAATCCAATTTTTAAAATAAATATATTAATAGAGTTTAGATAATACCATTAAAAAGAATAGTCCATGGCTGTTTTGCCATAATGTAGTTCTTTATGTATCGACTGGGTTTAGACATTGGCAGGTGCAGGTAAATGCTGACTTTATTTACTAAGCAGTGAAAACACACATACTAACACCAAACAAGGTTTGCATGCCTGAACACTACTTAGCATGTTAATTTGTGTAATAGTGATTGGTTTGGACTTTTAATTCAGCAGTACTAACTCTTCTAAAGAATCTATCCACCAATACATCAGTCAAAGTTCCCTTTAAAAATTATAAGGCTTTAATTTGATTTCTTTAGTGTTGATGATTACTAAAGAGAAAAAGGTGATTGGAGGGTATTCATGCTCCAGAAAGCCAAATTGCACCGAAATTCACTTTGGTTTTCACTTTTTTGTTTGCAATGATTCTTGCACAACCAACCTTTATGTCCAGATACTGAAATAAAATTAAAGATCCCATTGATCTACTAACATTATCAATTTCAATCAATTGAATGTTTAAGAACAAAGAAACGGTTCTGTTATTAAACAAATTTTAGAATCATAGAATCTCTACAGTGTACAAATAGGCAATGTGACCCGTTGAGTCCACACAGACTCACCAACAGAGGTGAGTCTGTTTACTTTGTTTGCCATTATTTTAACTTAGAACCTGATTTTGCATTTAAACATGTTCAGTGCAACATGTTTCTTTCATTTACAATTCTGACCTTTTAATCCAACTACTGAAGAGTCCTGATTAAGACTGGATATTTGGTGGTTTTAGAATGATTGTGATCCATAGTAAATGAAAACTGCTTGATTCTCACCTCAGGAGACCAGAAGCCACATTAAGGTAATGTAAAGGAACTTAATAAATACCCAGTTAGTTCCAGCTACTTCCAAATGAGGGCATTGGTTGTTTTCAATTCTAATCCAGTTGTCATCTTTACTTTAATAAACCTTGAAAGTCTAATATTAAAATTGACTGAGGCTTTATGTTTAAAAAAAAGTGACTATTTAAGAATTGTTGTGATAGATTCTAAGAGGACTTGGTATTTGCTGAGTGAGTTTTTATAAGTTGCTGACAATCATATTTTACTTTTCAGTCTGCAGGAGTTGGCAGATGTTCCAATCAAATGTGAAATTTCTCCACTTGTATCTTATTCTGGAGAGGTCAGTGTTTATTTCACATGGATAAGATGTGACTGCTTTAGAAGTAAAAGTTGTAATTATGAAGAATTATTGTCTTAGTTACTCAAAATAGTATAAACTCTAATGCTACATGTGTACCGGTTTAACAAGTTTTCTATAAAGCTGATCTATTAATTTGTGAATCTAACAAATTTAGCCAGAAAACAAACCATGATGAATTCTCATATGTTAAACCTTTTTAGGAGCGGCTGTCTCAAGCTGCTGCATTAGTAAAATTAATATATGGTGTAAGGTATACTTGTGGACCTTCAGGCTTGCTGTCAAGAGACACTCAGAAGGCACCAGCTCTGTAAAGTTGTCCAGATAGACATGTTACTTGTGTTTCTTGGAAGATTTATACATAATTCCTTCTGGTTGAATGTTGTATTGCAGAACCCTGGAAGGTGCTGTGGAATATTAACCACTTTCTGAGACTTGTTTCTCTATGATCTGACCAACAAAAGCTTTGATCCTTTTTGTGGCTTACACCCTTCCTTACTACCTCCCACTGCAATGCAACTAATCGAACATTCTATAGTGTAATTTCTCTTTAAAAAGGATGAGCGTTATAACATTCGTAAAGAATGCAATTTGTTAAAATAACTTAATGAGTCTAGGAAGAGAGAGATATACTTCATGTAGGGAAGGGAAGTATGTCAATGGAAGCATCTATGGGACAATCGAAGACAAGGCTGTCAGACCTTTGCAAGAGAGTTTAAGGTTTTTGGTTGCACACATGAAGTTAATGATTTATTTTCCAACCTTTAGTATTGACAGTACTTTTTCGTATTTGCGTCTACACGATGGGGTTATTTTTCACCAGACCAAACTGAAGTTAGTGGAGTCTTGGCAGCTTTTGATTCCATGCTAAAGCCCAGACAGCCACTCTATTTTTTAAACATTCTTTTGGTAGTGAAAAGTTTTTGACAATTTGGTCAAGACAACTTGTAAGCTTACCAATTCATGGGGAAAGTCAGCACTTTTTTTAATATCCAGAAGTACTGTCACATACAAATGAACAGCTTTTCCCACCATGAAATCACATATGGCAACTTTCACCTATTAACCTGTATCAGTTATTCTGCATTTCCAGTTGTTCAATTTACATGCAGATGCCATTAAGGGAAATGCAATAGCATCAAAAGTGAGGGAGAGGTTAAATAAAAATGGAGTTGGAGATGAGCCATTTTTACAACATGAGAGGACAGAGTGCTGATTACTTGGACTCTGGTTGAGCATTGTCATCGAGAATGCAGATAATGATTGAAATGCCAGGCTTGATTTAAATTTTAAATTTAGCACATTGACTGGTTAAGGTGGTAGCCTAAGAAATGAATCAGTGAATAGCTGTGACCTATTTTTTTATTGAACAAGGCACAGTGTACGTATATGCTCTTTCTGTCTGCAAAGAGCAGAACAGTACTGTATATTACTATATGTAGATTCCACACGTACAAGTGCATCTGTGATGAAAGAATATTACAAAGATTGCATATGGAAAGGTGAGTCGCAAATCCATTTCAGTCTAAATTTAAATACTTTGTCCAAGTTAACTAAAAATTAGTTATACTTGTAACTTCAATTGTAATTTTATTTTAAATCTAGAATTCATTGTCCCAATTTTAATGACAGAAGTTAATGTTGTGAATTGAAAAGATTCAGTTCAAACAGTGGAGGATTATGAAATCTGGCAATATGTACAAGTGAGGAAATTAGAAGTTTGAAGAATATTTCTCTTCCTGTTTGAGACATGTGGGATTTATTGCACATCTTTTCCATTTATATCCAAGGCATTTTTATTACAATTTTGTTTTAGCTAATTAGTGGCTTTGAATAGTGACTTCTGAAAAGTATTAGTGCATTATTAGAACAGACTGTTGCAAAAAATTGTTCTTCCCAAATCTTAAGTTTACAACACACTGGCAATTTCCATGAACTGATCAAATTTTATAGATAAGCCAAAACCTGAAACCGTATGAGAAGAACAAACAAAATAGCACACCAGAGGGCGACATGCGTCACCTCCACATTTTCCTGTCTGCTCCAAAAATGCAAGTTGTATCATGTTGCCTAGCAGTTACCGGAGGTTGAAGTCAGCCTGGTATAAAAACTGGTTGTGGGTATTTTAAGTCCAATCTCTTCCATGTCAGACTTATCATTGCAAGTAATTCCTTAGCAGTAATCAATCATCAATGCTTTCTCTCCATTATTGCATTTTAAATTATTTTGTGCGATGTGGGCATCACCAGCTAGACCAATGTTTTATTGCCCTTAAGAGCTGCATTCTTGAACCACTGCAATCCTTGTTGATTTAGGTAGAGAGGGAAGCTTGCAAGTGGTGGCAGTCCCATTCATCTGTCATTCTCCTTTCTAGATTCTGGGTAATCCAAGATGGACGTGAGAAAACGTTGTGACTGTAAGAGTGCTCCTTTTTTTTGAGGTATTTTAGGTGTTGGAGCTGATTTCCTCAAATTGCAGGAGCAGTATTTACTGTTTTATAAGCTGTTGCATTGTTTTGGAACTTTTGGGGGGATGGGGAGAAAAGATCAAAACAGTGGTACTTTTTAAAAGGAGGAAGAGAGACAAAGGCAGAAACCACATGGTCAGTGAGAAAGAGAGAGAGAAAGAAACCTACACTGCTGTATGATACAGCAATTAATCTGCGTAGCTACTGCCTTTGCTGGTTGAGTTCTGGACATTGTTAACTTTTCTTAGACGCATTCCAAACAGTGAAATTCCCAGCTGTCCTTGGAGGAACCTGTGTGAGAGAGCGAACAGCACAGATAAATGCATGGTTTAAGTGTAACTTTGCTATCTTATTTTACTAGTGAATAGAGTGGGTTCTTTTTGGTTGTATCATTTGTTGAGATGTGTCACTTGATTAAAACTTAGAAATATATAATGTAGGTACTAAGTTAGCCTGGAGCAGAGTTTTTTTTTTAGAGCAGTAAGACTGCTATTTTCTGAGTCTATAGATTAAGGTGCAAAGACGGCCTTTAGTAGAGTGACGTACTCTTCCTGTCAGATGTGGGAGATTAGGGAGAACTTCCGTGTTACTGATGATTATATCTGCAGTAAATGTGGTTGTGAATCCTATCAGATTGCATGGATCAGTTGGAGTTGCAGTTAGAGGCATGAGGAATTTACAGGAGCTGGGGGTGTTATGCATGGCAGTTGCTGGAAGAGGTAAACTGCAGATACGGTCATGTAGATGGGTTACCGGCAGGAAAGTAGGAAAGGGAGGCAGGTAGTACAGGAATCTCCTGTGGCTATCCCCATCTCAAACAAGTATGCTGTTTTGGAAAATGTACAGGGTGATGGACTCTCAGGGGAATGTAGCACGCATAGCCAAGTTTCTAGTACTGAGACTGACTCTAATGTAACGAGGGGTACATCAGGTTCCAATTGATCGATTTATGATGGGGATCTTTCTAGTCAGAGGCACAGACGGATGTTTGTGCAGCCAACGGTGAGAAATCAGAATGGTGTGTTACCTCCCTGGTGCCAGGATCAAGGATATCTAGGAGAGAGTGCAAAATATTCTCAAAGGGGAGCGGGACCAGCAGGAGGTCATTGGAACTAACAACAAAGGAAGGAAAATGGATGAGATTCGGGGAGAATATAGGATATTAGGCAAGGATTTAAAAAGGAGGCCCTTGAGGGTAATAATATCTGGATTACTTGCAGTACTATGAGCTAGTGAGGGTAGGAAGAGGCGAATACAGCAGATGAATGTGTGGCTGAGGAGCTGGTGTAGGGGAGAAGGGTTAACTTTTTTTGGATCATTGGAATCTCTTCTGGGTTAGAAGTGACCTGTATATTAAGGAAGTCGGATGAACTCAGGGCATGGTTAGGAACATGGGACTGGAATATCATAATCACAGAGACATGGCTCAGCTTAATGTCACAGGATACAAGTGCTATAGGAACGATAGAAAGGGGGGAAAGAGAGGAGGGGGAGTGGCATTTTTGATAAGGGATAACATTATGGTTGTACTTAGGGAGAATATTTCTGAGAGTACGACCAGGGAAATTATTTGGATGGAACTGAAAATTAAAAAGGGATGATCACCTTATTGGGATTGTATTATAGACCCCCTGATAGTCAGCAGGAAATTGAGAAACAAATTTGTAAGGAGATCTCAGCAATCTGTAAGAATAATAGGGTCGTTGTGGTAGGGGGTTTTAACCTTCCAAACATAGACTGGGACTGCCATTGTGTTAAGGGTTTAGATGGAGAGGAGTTTATCAAGCGTGTACAAGAAAATTTTCTGATTCAGTATGTGGAGAAGGTACAAAACTTGACCTATTGTTGGGAAATAAGGCAGGGCAGGTGACTGAGGTGTCAGTGGGGAAGCACTTTGAGGCCAGCAACCATAATTCTATTAGTTTTAAAATAGTGATGGAAAAGGATATACAGGATCCAAATGTTAAAGTTCTGAATTGGAGGAAGTCCAATTTTGATGGTATTAGGCAAAAACTTTCAAAAGTTGATTGGTGGGGTGGGGTTGCAGATGTTCACAGGTAAAGTGGCTGGAAAATGGGAAGCCTTCAAAAATTAGACGAGAGTCCAGAGGCAGTATGTTCCTTATAGGGTGAACGGCAAGGCTGGTTAGGTGTAGGGAATGCTGGTTGACCAGAGAAATTGAGGTTTTGGTTAAGAAAAAGAAGCATGTCAGGTATAGGCAGCAGTGATAGAGTGAATCTTTAGAGTGTAAAGGCAGCAGGAGTATACTAAAGAGGGAAATCAGGAGGTCAAAGGGTTGACATGAAATAGCTTTGACAAATAGTGTTAAGGAGAACCCAAAGGGATTTTATACCCAAAGGGACACATGGGTAACTAGGAGAGAATAGGACTCCTCAAAGATCAAGGCAAACTATGTTTGGAACTGCAGGAGATGGGTAGATTCTAAACGAGTATTTTGCATCAGTGTTTACTGTGGAGAAAGAATGGGAGATATAGAATGTGGGAAAGTAGATGGTGACATCTTGAAAGATGTCCATATTACAGAGGAGGTGGTGCTGGCTGTCTTAAAATGCATGAAGATGGATAAATCCCCAGGATCTGATCAAGTGTACTCTAGATCTCTGGGAACCAGGGAAGTGATTGTTGGGCCTCTTGCCGAGATATTTGGATCTTCGATAGTCACAGGTGAGGTTGGCTAACGTGGTGCCACTACTTAAGAAAGGGGGTAAGGAAAAGCCAGGGTATGACAGACCAGTGAGTCTGACATCGGTGGTGGGCAAGTTGTTGGAGGGAGTCCTGAGGGACAGGATTTATATGTATTTAGATAGGTAAAGGACTGATTAGGGGTAGTCAACATGGCTTTGTGCATGCGCAATCAAGTCTCACTAGCTTGATAGAGTTTTTTGAAGTAGTAACAAGAAGGATTGAGGGAGGGCAGAGCTGTGGACGTGATCTATATAAACTTCAGTAAGGCGTTCAACGAGGTTCCTCATGATAGACTGGTTAGCAAGGTTAGATCACGTGGAATACAGGGAGAACTAGCCATTTGGATACAGAATTGGCTCAAAGGTAGAAGACAGAGGATGGAGGGTAGCCTTTCACACTGGAGGCCTGTGGCCTGTGACCTGTGGTGTGCCACAAGGATCAGTGGATGTAGGTTTGTTCACTGAGCTGAGGTTCATTTTCAGATGTTTTGTCACCATACTTGGTAACATCTTCAGTCAGCCTTCAGATGAAGCACTGCTGATGATTCCTGTTTTCTATTTATGTGTTAGTAATGTCATTTCCTGTTTTTTTTTCTCAGTGGTTGGTAAATTGGGTCCAAGTCAATGTGTTTGTTGATAGAGTTCTGGTTGGAATGCCATGTTTCTCGGAATTCTTGTGCATGTCTCTGTTTGACTTGTCCTAGGATAGATGTGTTGTCCTAGTCGAAGTGATGTCTTTCCTCATCTATATGTAAGGATACTAGTGAGAGAGGGTCATGTCATTTTGTGGCTAGTTAACGTTCATGTATCCTGGTGGCTAGTTTTCTGCCTGTTTGTCCAATGTAGTGTTTGTTACAGTCCTTGCACGGTATTTTGTAAATTATGTTAGTTTTGCTTGTTGTCTGTGTAGGGTCTTTCAAGTTCATTAGCTGCTGTTTTAAGTGTGTTGGTGGGTTTGTGGGCTACCATTATGCCAAGGGGTCTGAGTAGTCTGGCAATCACTTTCAAGATGTCTTTGATGTAGGGGAGAGTGGCTAGGGTTTCTGGACACGTTTTGTCTACTTGTTTGGGTTTGTTGCTGAGAAATCAGCGGACTGTGTTGAATACCCGTTCTTTTTGAATACACTGTATAGGTGATTTTCTTCTGCTCTGTGTAGTTCCTTTGTGCTGCAGTGTGTGGTGGTTCATTGGGATAATAGTCTAATGCAACTTCATTTGTGGATGTTGGGGTGATTGCTTCTGTAATTCAATATTTGCGGTGGCTCAGTGGTCTCACGGCACCAGGGTCCCAGGTTCAATTCCAACCTCGGACGACTGTCTGTGTGGAGTTTGCACACTCTCCCCGTGTCTGCGTGGGTTTCCTCCGGGTGCTCCGGTTTCCACCCACAGTCCAAAGATGTGCAGGTCAGGTGAATTGGCCATGCAAAATTGCTCATAGTGTTAGGGGCATTAGTCAGAGGGAAATGGGTCTAGGTGGGTTACTCTTCGGAGGGTCAGTGTGGACTGGTTGGGCCGAAGGGCCTGTTTCCACACTGTAGGGAATCTAATCTAATTTGGTCCGTATGTGGTGTTTTCCTGTAGACGCAAGTTTGAAGTTCCCCAGGGCTGTTCGCTCTACTGTGACATCTAGCAATGGTAGTTTGTTGTTGTTTTTCCTCCTCATTTCAGTGAATTCTATGCCAGTAAGGGTATTATTGATGGTCTTGAAGGTTTCCTTTAGTTTGTTTCGTTTAGTGATGACAAAGATGTCATCCACGTAGTGGACCCAAAGTTTGGATTGGATGGTTGGCAGAGCTATTTGTTCGAGTCTCTGCTAAGCACCCTGATATTGGATATCCCATGGGTGTTCCGTTGATCTGTCTGTAGATTTTGTTGTTGAAGGTTGAAGGGGCTGGTAAGGCATAGGTCCATAAGTGTGATGATACTGTCCTTGCTGATGAAGTTGGTGGTGTTTGGTGTAGGAGAAAGTGAGGACTGCAGATGCTGGAGATCAGAGCTGAAAATGTGTTGCTGGAAAAGCGCAGCAGGTCAGGCAGCCTCCAAGGAGCAGGAGAATCGACGTTTCGTTCCTGAAGAAGGGCTCATGCCCGAAACGTCGATTCTCCTGCTCCTTGGGTGTTTGGTGTATGTGTCTTTTGGTCTTCTAATAATGTAGTCAGTGTTTCCTTGGCCAGGTTGATGTTGATTGATGTGAACTGGGCTGTTACATCAAAGGAGACCATTATTTCATCCTCTTCTATCTTAGAGTCTTTGGTCTTCAAGAATTCTTGGGTGGAATGGTGCATGTTTTAGTCTTTAGTGTAGCTCCTTGCCAATCTGTAAGTTGGTGTTCCAGGTAGTGAGACAATGGGTCGGAAAGGAGCTCCTGCTTTGTGAATTTTGAGTTATCTGTATAAGCGTGGTATGTTGGATCCATCTGGTTTCATTTATTTGGAATAATTTACTTCAGATTTCTGAAGTTTTTTGAGTAGGGCTGTGATTTGGTTCTCTAGTTGTGCAGTCGGGTCTGTCGCCACTTGTTGGTAAGTGTTGGTATCTGCACGTAGTGTGTTTTGCTTTTTCAATGTAGTCATCTTTGATTTAAGATGACTGTCAATGGTCCTTTGTCTTAGGGAGGTAATAATGTTTTTATTACTTTTAGTCTTTCTAGTGCTTTCCTTTCTTGTATATTGAGTGTGTTTCCTTCCTTTTTTCTGCTTAATGTTGATGCGACCACCTGTCTGATAGTTTGCTGGACTTCTTCTGTGAGTTGGTTGTCTTTCAGTGTTGTTTCTAATGCTGCTAATATTACCACTCCTGAGAAAAAGAACAGGAAATGACATCACCAACCCAAAGAAACCCAAACATATAAATAGAAAGCAGGAATCATCAGCAGTACTTCATCCGGATGCTCACTGAAGATTAGATTAGATTATTTACAGTGTGGAAACAGGCCCTTCGGCCCAACAAGTCCACACCGCACCCGACGAAGCGCAACCCACCCTGCATCTACCCCTTACCTAACACTACGGGCAATTTAGCATGGCCAATTCACCTGACCTGCACATCTTTGGAGTGTGGGAGGAAACCGGAGCACCCGGAGGAAACCCATGCAGACACGGGGAGAACGTGCAAACTCCACACAGAGAGTCGCCTGAGGCGGGCATTGAACCTGGATCTCTGGCGCTGTGAGGCAGCAGTGCTAACCACTGTGCCACCGTGCCGCCCACTAGTTACTTAGTATGGTGCCGAAACATCTGAAATTGAACTTTCCAGCTCAACGAGCATCCAGAACCTCAACCTGAGCTACAAATCTTCTCAAAACCCGCAACTATGATTCACTGCTTTGTGTCATTTATGTAAATGATTTTGATGTGAACATAGGAGGTATAGTTAGTAAGTTTGCAGATGGCACCAAAATTGGAGGTATAGTAGACAGTGAAGAAGGTTGCCTCAGAGTACAACAGGATCTTTACCAGGTGGGTCAGTCGGCTGAGGAATGGCAGAAGGAGTTTAATTTGGATAAATATGAGCTGCTACGTTTTGAAAATGCAAATTAGGCAGGACTTATGCATTAATGGTAAGGTCCTGGGAGTGCTGTTGAACAAAGAGACCTTGGAGGGCAGGTTCATAGTTTATTGAAAGTAGTCGCAGGATAGATAGGATAGTGAAGAAAGTGTTTAGTATGCTTTCCTTTATTGCTCAGAGCATTGAGTATATGAGTTAGGACATGTTGCATCTGCACATGTTGCAACTGTACAGGACTTCATTTAGGCTACATTTGGAATAGTGTGTGCAATTCTGGTCTCCCTCCTATAAGAAGGATGTTGTGAACCTTGAAAGGGTTCAGAAAATATGTACAAGGATATTGCCAGAGTTGGAGGGTTTGAGCTAGAGGAAGAAGCTGGGGCTGTTTTCCCTGGAGTGTCGGAGGTTGAGGGATAACCTTATAGAGGTTTATAAAATCAAGAATGGCATAGAGAGAGTAAATAGACAAGGTATTTTCCCTGAGGTGGGTGAGTCTGGAACTAGAGGGCATAGGTTTAGGATGGGAGGAGAAAGATTTATAAGGGACCTGAGGGACAGATTTTCAGTCAGAGGGTGGTGCATGTATGTATGCATGGTGCATGTATGCCAGAGGAAGAGGTAGAGGCTGGTACCAGTACAACATTTGGAAGGGTTTGGAGGGATATGGGCCAAATGGGCCTAGATTAATTTAGGATATCTAGTTGGCATGGACAAGTTGGACCGATGGGTCTGTTTCCGTGCTGTACATCTCTGACTCTATGGTCATTTGGAGGATACTGTCAAAGAAGACTTAATGAATTTCTGCAATGCATCTTGTAGCTAGTTCACACTATTTCATACTGAACATCAGTGATGGAGGGACCGAATATTGTGGATATCATGCCAATGAAATTTGCTGCTTCATCCTGCTTGGTGTTGAGCTTCTTGAGTGCTTTGAAGCTACATTAGTCTAGACAAGTAGCTGGATAAGCTTTGGGGAATAAGGAAGTAAGTAAAAATCAGAGAAGGAGAAAATAAGTTTTGAGTGTAAACTTGAGATTAATTCAAACTGGACAGCAAGAGCTTCATTAAATATATTAAAATGAAAAGGGAAACCAAAGTGAAGATCTCCTTAGAAAATTGGGCTAGGGAAATAATGGGGAACCCGGAAACTGCAGAGATGTTGAATAAATATCTTGCATCCAGTCTTCAATAGAAGACACTAACTTAGTATTATTGTAATGTTGATTAATCAAGGGACAAAAGGGAGGAAGGGGACTAAATACAACAATCGTCAGGAGAGAAGTGATTGAGACAAACTATTAGGATTAAAGACCAAACTGTTCCTTGGATCAGAAGGGATGCATCCTAAAATACTTAAAGGAAGTGGCTACAGATATAGAGGATGCACTGGTAATAATAGTCCAAGGATCTGTAAGTTCTGAAAAGGCACCAGAAGATAGGAAAACTGTCACTATAAGACCTTTTTCTAAAAAAAAAGCAAGGAGAACCACAACAGGTAACTATAGGCCAGTTAGCTTAATGTTTGTTATTGGGTAATCTGTTAAGAGACTGTAAAGGATATAATAGCAGAGCATTTAGAAATACATAATATGATCAAGCAGAGTCAACGTGGCTTTAAACTTACTAGAATTAATTAATATACAGACTAGATAAATGAGAATAAGTGAATGTTATATTTGGATTTTTAGAAGGCATTTGATAAGGTACCACACATTAGGCTACTTAGCAAGATAAATGTCCATATTGTTTTTTCCTCTCCAGACATCCCCAACAGTACCCTTCCACCGACACACTCATTCGTTTGGCCGAACTGGTCCTCACCCTTAACAATTTCTCCTTTGAATCCTCCCACTTCCTCCAGACCAAAGGGGTAGCCATGGGCACACGTATGGGCCCCAGCTATGCTTGTCTTTGTTGGCTACATAGAGCAGATGATCTTCCATAATTACACTGGCACCACTCCCCACCTCTTCCTCCGCTACATTGATGACTGCTTTGGCCCACCTAGTGCTCCCGGGAGGAGGTTGAGCAATTCATCAACTTCAACACATTTCACCCTGACCTTAAATTTACCTGGACCATCTCTGACACCTCCCTCCCCTTCCTGGACCTCTCCATCTCCATTAATGACGACCGACTTGACACTGACATTTTTTACAAACCCACCGACTCCCACAGCTACCTGGATTATACCTCTTCCCACCCTATCTCTTGCAAAAATGCCATCCCAATTCCTCTGCCTCCCCCTCCGCCGGATGTGCTCCCAGGAGGACCAGTTCCACCACAGAACACCAGATGGCCTCCTTCTTTAGAGACCGCAATTTGCCTTCCCATGTGGTTAAAGATGCCCTCCAACACATCTCGACTACATCCCGCACCTCCGCCCTCAGATCCTACCCCTCCAACTGTAACAAGGACAGAACGCCCCTGGTGCTCACCTTACACCCTACCAACCTTCGCATAAACCAAATCATCCGCCGACATTTCCGCCACCTCCAAACAGACCCCACCCCTTTCCGCCTAACACAAAGACCGTTCCCTCCGTGACTACCTGGTCAGGTCCACACCCCCCTACAACCCACCCTCCCATCCTGGCACTTTCCCCTGCCACCGCAAGTACTGTAAAACCTGCGGCCACACCACCTCCTTCACCTCTATCCAAGGCCCTAAAGGAGCCTTCCACATCCAAAGTTTTACTTGCACATCCACTAATATCATTTATTGTATCCGTTGCTCCCGATGCGGTCTCCTCTACATTGGGGAGACTGGGCGCCTCCTAACAGAGCGCTTTAGGGAACATCTCCGGGACACCCGCACCAATCAACCACACCACCCCGTGGCCCAACATTTCAACTCCCCCTCCCACCCTGCCGAGGACATGGAGGTCCTGGGCCTCCTTCACCGCCGCTCCCTCACCACCAGACGCCTGGAGGAAGAACGCCTCATCTTCTGCCTCGGAACATTTCAACCCCAGGGCATCAATGTGGACTTCAACAGCTTCCCCATTTCCCCTTCCCCCACCTCACCCTAGTTCTAAACTTCCAGCTCAGCACTGTCCTCATGACTTGTCCGGACTTGTCCTACCTGCCTATCTCCTTTTCCATCTATCCACTCCACCCTCTCCTCCCTGACCTATCACCTTCATCCCCTCGCCCACTCACCCATTGTACTCTATGCTACTTTCTCCCCACCCCACCCTCCTCTAGCTTATCTCTGAACGCTTCAGGCTCGCTGCCTTTATTCTTGATGAAGGGCTTTTGCGCAAAACGTCGATTTCCCTGCTATTTGGATGCTGCCTGAACTGCTGTGCTCTTCCAGCACCACTCATCCAGAATCTGGTTTCCAGCATCTGCAGTCATTGTTTTTACCTCATACTCAATACTCTGACCAATAAGGGAAAGATATCAAACACTGCTTTCACTATCCTATCTACCTGCAACTCTACTTCCAAGGAGCTATGAACATGCACTCCAAGGTCTCTTTGTTCAGCAACACTCCCTAGGACCTTGCCATTAAGTGTATAAATCCTGCTAAAATTTGCTTTCCCAAAATACAACACCTTCCATTTATCTGAATTAAACACTACCTGCCATTCCTGAACCCATTGGCCATCTGACTGCTCTGTGAAGTTCCTTGGAATGCTTTGTTATGCTAACTATAATTACGCTGTTGGTCATAATGCCTCTATTCTACCTGCAAATAGTGATAGTCTTCTTTCAAATTTTATGGAATCTGAGCCACTGAGCAGTCCTTGTGAAGACAAAATTCCCACCTTCACATTGGGAATAGCACAAAGTTGTGTGACACTATCCCCATGCTAAATGGGATGAAACTCAAGGCTGGGCAGCCATGAGGCACCAGGAAACATCAGCAGTAGCACAAATCATACTCCATAACATTCTGCAATCTTATGCCCTGACATATCCCCCACTGTCCCATTACAATCAAGCTAGGGAATCAACACTGCTCAATGAAAAGTACAGGAGGGCAAGCCAGGAGTAGCACTAGGCATGCCTAAGGATGAGACGTTTCGCCAAGATTACTTGCATGCCAAATATCATAGGCAGTTAGTGATCGATAGAGCTGAGTGATCCCACAACCAACGGATCTGATATAGGCTCTACATATCCAGTCATAAAGGGTGATGGACAAGCAAGTGACACACTGGAGATTCAGACTGCAGAAATATTCCCATCCTTAATGATGGAGGAGCCCAGCACATCTGAAGGAAGAAAGGTAATGCCCTTCTATCCTCCATCTATCTGTCTGTCTCTCTCTCTCTCTCATTTTTCACACACATTACCTCTGCAACTGTACCCACCTTCCACTGATTATTGTTTGCCACATCTCCCCTATTTGCATTAACCCACCCAACTCTGCACACCCCTTGAACAGCCTAGTCATTTGCTTGGGACACTTGCTCACCTGAACCAAAAATAATAGCCTGCACTGATCTCAGAGGCTGCCTTCAACTTGATGTTCTGGGACCACCTGAGCAATGAGTTGACTGAAACCTGCAGACAATTATGACTAGCTTCCTGACTGGCTGCATTAAGCGGCAAGGCAACAAAGCAGCAATGAGCCTGGTATCTCTGGCTATGGAAAAAAAATGCAAGACAGGGATGCTGTGAGCATCCAGGTAGATTCAGTGAGTTAGCTTATTACAGTAATATAAGAATCCAGAAATGGAACTTAGTCAAATCCATTAACTGGGTAAATGTGCCTGAACAGTGTGTCCTGGCTGTAGTATTACAAAGATAGTTGTTGGCACTGCAGCCTTCAATGTAGCAGCGATCTGTAGGTAAATGAAGTCATGACATTTCAATTTGATGCCTATGTCTGTGTATAGTGTCTTTGACGGATGCCTTGATATTGGTGCCTAGTTTCCAATATGGAGGATGTTAAGAGCAAACAACAACCTGAATCCACCAGGTACACACTGTGGTTTAGTTGTTGGATTTTCCCAAATTTAACTATTGGGAAGCTTGGCACATTAATCATGTGGATATTAATGAGATGAACTGTAGTATTAAGAAGGCATTTAACATGCAGTAATGCATGTCATTTGATATAGAGTCATAGAAATGTACAGCTCGCCATAGTGTGGCAGATTCTCACGAGACAATTTTTAAAAAATGAAGTGTGATGACCTTAATATTGAGAAAGGCCTCACAGCTTCTGCCAGTTGACTCTGCCACACATCTCACCGTAAGCCACATTGCTCAGACCCCTATGAGATTCCGTCCTAAAAGTTTAAAGATTCTCTCAAGACATATTAGGTAAAAGAACACTGCAGAATTTCCTACCTTGCATAATAATTCAACAGATTTGAAAATTCAACCAAGATGGACACCAAGTGCTGAATAGAAGATATTGTTGAGGAACAAGACATAGTGTTGAATCTTTACATCTTGCATTCATTTGGACAGGTGCAAGAAAATGAAAATTTCAGAGGGATGCTGCATTTTATGCTGTTCTATGATGCATGATAAAAAATTTCAACTGCATGTCTTTTTGTCTGTAGTCCTCAAGTATGTATTAGTGAATGTAGAACATTTATAAAATATTTTACATTAAATTTCAGTGCTTCCTAATGAAAGAACTTTTTAGCTTGCCTGCATCTGTGATAGCATTCCAAAAGCACATACAATGCTTAGAGACATGTAGAAAAAAAAATTCCCTCTGCTTTATTTTAACCTCCTGCATCTAAAAAGTGAAATGACTTTAACATGCAGCAAAATTATCAAAAGTATTGTATTTAAACCATTTCTATTAAACATATTAATCCATTATGTGCTTTATTAAGTTGAAACATGCTTTTTCACAACTGAACATGGAGTTCCAAAGAAGTCTTTGAACTTGAAATGTTAACTCTGTTTCTGTCTCCATAAATGCTGCCAATCCTGGTGATGTACCTTTTAACTGCAGAATCATCCAGTACAATTGTTTACAGCCCAGCTTCTCACTTTGACCTAATTGAATGAGATTCTAAACTATAACAGTGCTGTAGTTCACCTCTGTTACAGACTTAAGTCCAGTATTATTCATTACATATGGAATTCTTCAAAATGGCAAATGGAGGGGAGGACTTCAACCCAAAGATGGCAGACAATTCTAACCCACAACACCACCCTGAAAATAATTTTAATTTTATGAATGGCGCTATTCTCTTACTGTTCCTGTAATTACGTAGCTCCATTGCTGGAATTGGTATTGAAATTGTAATTTGTGTTGCAGGATCTGGACAAATATGTTGCAGGACGAGAGTTCCGGCCTCCACTGATTATAGATGAGAAGGGGGTCCAAGAATTGACCGCAAATGGGCTGTAAAATGAAGAATGCAGCAGAGAAAGGATCTTTTTAGAAGTTGTCTTTTAACAGCAATTAAAATGTGCAACAACATGCATTTAGGACCATTTGTACATTGTTCCAACAACAGTTAAAGCCAAACATGTCTTAAATTATAATTTAAAATATTTTCTTTGAAAGAAATTTTTAAACTGTTTTACAATTTTAGTATTTATATCATTATTTACATTATTATAGAAGCTGGTTTATTTTTTTCAGTGGAATAGGTCTTGTTCACTGGCTATGATTGAATTTTTGTAGGTCTAAATGCTAATATATCACATTAAAATAACTGAACCATCATTTTAAGTGATAATAGAGTGACAGTAATTGACTTGAATTTTTTTGAAACTTAGCCCAATTAAAATATCATGTTCGGTGATGAGTCAAATTGACTGCTGCTTTAATTTGTGAAGACCTTCATAACTTGCAGTAACAGAAGTTATGGATCTTATACTTGTAATTAATAATTATTATATATGAAAGTGCAGTAACATATTCTTTAGATATATGGCCTCTGTTCTATATGATGGGTTTGAATTGGTACTAGGGTATTTATATTTGAAACTGAGCCTTTAAAAAATAATTTCTGTCTACTGCACCTATGGTAGCCTCACAGGCTGAATTTGCATTGTAACTTGCAGCATAATTTTATTAATGCCCATTCCACATTAAGCATTTTAAGTGATAATAGAGTGACAATAATTGACTTGAATTTTTTTGAAACTTTCAGTTACATCTGGGACCAAAAGTTTGGTTTGTAACAGATTAAACTTCTCTACTGCAGTAGAGAAATCATTAATAATTCCCTTTGGGGGGGGGGGAGAAAAACAGATAATTTGAAGTTTGGCTTAGCCCAATGTAAAGGTTTTAGAAACATCACTTGAACTGCTTAGCCTGGTGTAGGATTCTAAAGGAATGCCCTAAGAATGTCTTAATTCCTGTATTGCTTTGATTATGAAAATTCTTTTTTGTCCTGTATTGGTATTGATGGTACTTTTATACTAATGAATGTTCAATAATGGGAAAGGAAGTAATGCCAAAGAACTTCAGAATGTGGCTTTTGCACATCAGCAAATTGAGCTACATGACTGATTCTTTGTCAACCACTTTTTATAGTGAATGATTATTTTGACAGCCAAATAAAATCCGATCTAATTTTGTTTGCTGCTTAATTTTATTTATAGATGTTAAGTCAGCGACTCCCTTACCTTCTATATGTTTTTTTTAAAAACTACTTTTTTAAAGCAAATTGCAGGTAATAATTCCTCTCTTGAATATAACTCCTGTAAAAGAATACTGAGATAAGTGATACTTTCAAAATTCTACATGGAGTCTATAAAGGACTATGCTCTGCCTTTGTTATGATCAGACTTCATGGTTTCCCCAATTTGTTATGGTTCAACTCAGAATCATAGAATGCGTGATCATAGAACGCAGGTAGATAGGATAGTGAAGGTGGTGTTTGGTATGCTTTCCTTTATTGGTCAGAGTATTGAGTGCAGGAGTTGGGAGGTCATGTTGCGGCTGTACCACTGTTAGAATATTGCGTGCAATTCTGGTCTCCTTCCTATTGGAAAGATGTTATGAAACTTGAAAGGTTTCAGAAAAGATTTACAAGGATGTTGCCAGGGTTGGAGGATCTGAGCTACAGGGAGAGGCTGAACAGGCTGGGGCTGTTTTCCCTGGAGCGTCGGAGGCTGAGGTTTACAAAATTGAGGTGTATGGATAGGATAAATAGACAAAGTCTTTTCCCTGGGATCGGGGAGTCTAGAACTAGAGGGCATAGGTTTAGGGTGAGAGGGGAATGATATAAAAGAGACCTCAGAGGCAACTTTTTCACACAGAGTGGTACGTGTATGGAATGAGCTGCCAGAGGATGTGGTGGAGGCTGGTACAATTGCAACATTTAAGAGGCATTTGGATGGGTATATGAATAGGAAGGGTTTGGAGGGATATGGGCCGGGTGCTGGCAGATGGGACTAGATTGGGTTGGGATATCTGATCGGTATGGACGGGTTGGACCGAAGGGCCTGTTTCCATGCTGTACATCTCTATGACTCTAATTCCTTATTCCATTCTTCTGGGGTTTAGATTAGATTACTTACAGAGTGGAAACAGACCCTTCGGCCCAACAAGTCCACACCGACCCGCCGAAGCACAACCCACCCAGACCTATTCCCCTACATTCACCCCAGCCCCTAACACTACAGGCAATTTAGCATGGTCAATTTACCTAACCTGCACATTTTTGGACTGTGGGAGGAAACCAGAGCACCCGGAGGAAACCCACGCAGACACGGGGAGAATGTGCAAACTCCACACAGTCAGTCGCCTGAGGTGGGAATTGAACCCAGGTCTCTGGCGCTGTGAGGCAGCAGCGCTAACCACTGTGCCACCGCGCCGCCCACCGTGGTCAGTAAAACTGTTCACTAATGTGGACTTGGACTTTGCATATAACACTATGTCCAGCCTGTGGAATTTCATTATCTAGTCACAATATTTCTATGGTATCTTGATAACATCACTGCCCACTCTTCCCCCATCAGCATCTTATTTTTTTATATCACAGCATTCAGATTCTGTTGGTGTTTTTAAGTGGATCAGCTTGTTGGGCTACTATCAAGGAAGTTTTTTAAAAATATTTCCTTGGTCTCCTCTACTCCTGGATAAGATGTGGATAATCTGACTGGAGAGTCTTCTGTTTGCAGTGTTACTTCAGCCTACACTAGCTGAGCTTGTCTGGCCATAGACCGCCTGACCACACAGGAAAATTGCCAGGCATTTCCTCCTGCAGCTGTTCTCCCACACAGACTTCAATAAGCTTCTCAAAGACCTCTGGAGATGCTAGTATCTTTAATCCTGCAAAGTCTTTGATGAGAAGAAGGTCAACCCTATCCAGTTTGGGATGGCTCCCATGGTCACTAGTCTCAACACAATCCCAGCACAAGGTCACACCCCAGTTGTACCCGATAAAAGGGGAAATGTGCATAGTCTCCTTCAATTCATTTTTCAGTCCTTGTCCCTTACTGCACTCTCTCTGGGAAAGCCATGCCTTTATGCAGAGGTAAAGTTTGACAGTGAAACTGAGGGATATCAGGATCAAAGTGCCTGCTTGCCTCACCCCAAGAATTATGGTCAGCCTTCATTTGGACACATTCTTAATTCTCATTCATTTAATACCATCAGCACCCCTAGGCCTGCCAGAGTTTGGTTAAATATTGAAGCACAATACAGCAACATTCAATACTCTTTGAACAATTTTGGATAATGATTCCAGATATCATAAAGGCTGTAGTCATTATTACAATCCCCTCAGACCCATTGTCCTGCCTGCTGCATCCAAGATTTCCAAAAACTAGAAAAGTTCATTGTAAGATGAGATGTCATCTTTTTCTTATGCCACACGATAGTATTATCTACATAACCTAATGCTCATGTTTACATAAAATAAGATTTTGTTATCCACATAGTATTTTGACTAATTCTAGTTGTGTTAATATTCACATTCCTCAAAATAGATTATAATGTTTTAAGTTGATCCCCAATATTTGGGCAAAGTATGTCACAAGCAGTACATTTTGACTAATTTTCATTATACTTAAAGTGGCTAAAATTAGGCTATAGCCTAAGGGTAGATTTATAGAGCAATTTTGTGGTGCTTTGCTATCTCTTGTCAGTGTATTATGCTGATTTATATTTCTAAATCGTCTGTAAGCAACAAACTATGTACTAATGATGAATTAGCACAAATTGGGCTTCTCAAAGTAGTTTGGCATATATTTATATATTCGATAGAGTTAATGGATATATTTGTTCAAGTATGCTAACCAGAAAAGATGTTAATTAAAGGAGCAGCAAAGATGTAACTACAATGACGATCTTCCAAAATCTTTGGCAGAAAGTTCTGTGAGGGTAGACAGCTCAACTCTTGAAAGAAAACTGGAAGTGGTGGATGCTAGTATAATTACAACATTTAAAAGGCATCTGGATGGGTATATGAATAGGAAGGGTATGGAGGGATATGGGCTGGGTGTTGGCAGTTGGGACTAGATTGGGATATCTGGTCATCATGGCTGAGTTGGACTGAAGGGTCTGTTTCCGTGCTGTACATCTCCGACTTTTTTTTAAAAAGTCAGCAGGTCAGCCTTGATGACAATTTGTTGCAGTTGAATGGACTACATTTATGGATACTGGCACCTGTAGCCCTCACTTAGATAAAGATCTCACTATTTGGAGCTGCTGGCTAATCTAAGTGGAGACTATCAGCACTTTAGGTGGGCCTAGGAATAAGGGCTGATAGGCAGTGAAGTTGAGTCGATAAAGTATGACACTGGACAAAGCACAGCAGGTCAGGCAGCATTAGAGGAGCAGGAGAGTTGATATTTTGGGCAGGACCCTTCATTAAGACTGGGGAGGGGTAAGGGGGCTGAGAAATAGGGGAGGGAGGTGACACTGGGGGAAAGTTAGGTGGGTTGGTGATTGTGAAAGGTTGGGAAGTGTGGAGCAGATAGGTGGGAAGGAAGATGGACAGATAAGTCAGGTCAAGAGGGCAGTGCTGAGTCAGAGGCTTGGATCTGGGAAGGTGTGGGAAGATTTGGAAACTGGTGAATTCAATGTTGAGGCCATATGGTTGTAGTCTCCCGAGGTGAAAGATGAGGTGTTCCTTCTCCAGTTTGTGGGTGGCCTTGTTTAAGCAGTGGTGGAGGCCCAGGGTGGACACATCATCAGGTGAGTTGAAATGGACGGCCACCGGAAGGTGGGGTTGGTTGGTGTGTACGGACCAGAGACGTTCCCTGAACTGTTTCATAAGTTTGCGCTCAGTCTCCCCAACAAAGAGGACATCACATCAGGAGCAACCCTGCAGTAACTGAGTTGATGGATATGCAAGTAAATCTCTGCAAGATGTGAAATGATCCTTTGGGGGGGTGGGGGGGGAAGGTGTGGACTCAGGTTTTGCACCTCTTGTGACGGCAGGGAAAGGTGCCAGATGTAGAGGGGTATTTATGGGGAGTGTTGACCGAACAAGGGAGTCACAGAGGGAACAATCCAGGGAGCTCTTTGGGGGAGTTTTTTGGCCCCTCATGGAGGGTGGAAAGGTTGAAGGGGTGTAGGTTTTGAATGGGAGAGTAGGAAGGAATGGGTGTACTATTTTGTAGTGAGGTGTCTTTGGTGAGCAAAAGGACCCCTTCCCCAAAGATAGTACACTCTTCTTTGCTGCTGTTTTAAAACTCAGTTAAAACAATGCCTACTCCTGCCCATGCCAGCCATTTTATGGAGTGGGCAGTCTAATATTGACACTAACAGACCTTTTTAAAAGCTTAATTATTTACGTATGGTGGGTGAGCTGCCAATTTTGACACTCACTCACCCTTTTATGGCAGTGACCCTGGAGGTGGGTAGGAAGACGTGGACTAACATCCCAACCTATTTTACATGCTTCTCCTGCCAAAAACAAATCTCGTGAGGGTATGTAATATCCAGTCCGATGTCAACTCTAACTAAAACATTTTCCATACAAATTACTTTATAAATTCACTTTCTTAAAAGAAAACAAAGGTGAATCCTTTATTGAGAAAGAAAAGTGTACAAGCATTGATTATTTACCTTACCCAATATCGACAGGAGCAATAACTTCATTTTTTTGCCATATCTGTTGATCTACAAGAAGGAATGCACAGTTCATTTTTAATCACTCATTCTGAACACACAAAAATTGTACAGACCCAAAGCCCTAAATCATAATTGGAATAACAGAACCAAGGACTGATTACAATTACATTGCATTCCCCTATGTACAATGAAGTCCCTAATGCAGAAGTAATAAGGTTCCTGAAAAATATGTTACAAATCAAGTTCCCAAAGTGCTCACTGTAAACTCTTTCACAGACCTGGTGTTTTGCCAGACAAACCATAGCCAAAATTTACTTGGGTTGCCTAATCTAAAACGTTAGACTTTCAAAGCCAAGTAAATGAATCATTGAATTCTTCCTCCAAGGTAGAATTGTATAAAGCTGCAAAACAGTACTTGGTTTGAAAAGGGTAAAGCTGAGTGCTGAGATTGCTAGCTGAAGAAGCATGTTAATTTTGTGAAACTTACATTCTAGTTATAAAAATGTCTGGCTAGCTAAAATCTTCAAAACTTCAATTACGAAATGAAGAGTCCTACTTAAATAAACCATGAGTTCCTTTGATGGACCAATCCATCAATGACTATAACTAGTCAATAACTACCACTTGATGGCTCTAAAATCCATCAATATAAAGTGCTTCAAGAGGTTTGTAATGGCACTTTTTGACTCCAGCCTCCCAGATTGCATTGATCGACTACAATTTGCCAATCATTACAATAGGTCCACGGCAAATGACATCACCTTGGCCCTACACTTATCCCTAGAACATCTGGATAACAAGGACACCTACATCAGATTCTTATCTATTGAGTGTAACTGCTCCCACCACAATTCCACCCTCATATAACTGGATCCTTGACTTCCTGATCCACAGATAGCAATAAGTAAGGATAGGTGACCACATCTCCTTCACAATAATCCTCAACACCAGTGCCCTGCAAGCCTGCGTACTCAGCCCCTTACTATACTCCTTAAACACACTCACAACTGTGACCAAATTCTGCTCTGTCTCCATTTACAAATTTGCTGATGACACCATCCAAGTGGGTTGGATCTCAAACAACGACGAGACAGAGTACAGGGAATAGAGAGCGCTTAATGGCACGATGTAAAGACAACAGTCTCTCCTTCAATGTCAGTAAAATGAAGGAACTGGTTATTGACTTCAGGAAGCGGAGTGGAGGACATGCCCCAGTCTGTAGCAGTGATGCTAAGGTGAACATGGTTGAGATCTTCACGTTCCTTGGAATAAATATCACCAAACAATCTATCCTGGTCCATCCATGTTGACGTTACAGTCAAGAAAGCACACCAATGCCTCAAAGTTCTCAGAAGGCTAATTTTGCACGTCCACAATGATTTTTACCAATTTTTATAAACTTTCTGTTGAAAGCATCCTATCCTGATGTATTGGTATGGTGATTGCACTGCCCAAGACCACAGGAAATAACTGTAGCAGTGCAGGCTGGAACTTTCTATTTGCATCAAAACATGAGTAACCAAACAATAACTCAATCACACAACTTTAATGTTTGCAGACATTTGGGGCATAAGAGGGTTGTCTTTATTTACTGTACCTATATTTTTAATCAACCTGTTTAAAGATGTTATTACATACCTCTGGAGCAGGTGGGACTTCAACCTGAGTCTCCTGGCTCAAAGATGGGGACACAGCCACTATACCACATGAGCCCTAACTATATTCTTTCTTCAAAAACTTGCCTTTTTTGTGATATTTACTGATCAACTTGTTCAAAGATGTTATGACATACCTTTGAAGCAGGTGGGACTTGAATCAGGTCTTTTGGTTCAGCAGTAAGGACACTACCGCTGTGCCAGAACATCACCTAAACTCTATATTTTGGGTTACTTTCTAATCAACCTATTCAGAGATGTTATTAGATACTTCTGGAGTATGTGGGGCCTGAAGCCAAGTCTCATGGCTCAGAGATAGGGACACTACCTCTCTACTACAACAGCACTTAAGCTCTAAATATAATATATTATCTTGATCTTTCTCCAGCCGTCTTTCAATCACTTAGCCAAACTGGACATATCTCCAATCCACGAGAACTGGCTCCATGTCCAACTAACTGAGCCATGCAGACAAATTTCCTACAATTTAATTTGCTCAGAGAAGCTCTGCTAATAATGACTAAGCTTTCAGCAGCAGCAGGAAATTGTCCTTTTTTAGCTACATTATTGCAAGTTTTTAAATGAACATTTAAAAAGTTATCTTCCATGTGACATGCTCTGTACTCTGTATTTCTTTTAGTGTGCTTTATGGCACCTCTGAGTAATGGTAAGAACTCAAAAGTTCCCCTGAATTTCAGTTCACAAAAAGATTTTATCCCTGCATGAAAGATAGTTCATACTTAAAGCAGCAAAATACATGAGATGCTATTCCTGCTTTACTTGTGCTTGAACTGCTTACAGTGATTTACACCTAATTTATATTCAGGCAAGAAGATTGCCTTGAAACTTGAGCATAATTGGTGTGGGAAAGTGTTAGGTTTGACTCCTGAGTCATGCTTGTAGTGAAATTCCAGGTCACAAAACAAAGGAAGACATGATAATATGCCTATAGGAATGTAAAATATACGAAGGCCATTTAGATTCCTGAACCAGTCATCAATGAGAATGTGGCTGATCTGTATCTTAACCTCATTCACCTGAAATGGCTCCATTATAATTTAAACTCAGCTAGCAAAAATCTTACCAATGTCAGTTTTATATTTATTAATTGCACAGCATATATTACTTTTTGTGAGGGAGGTTCCACACATCTACTACTTTTACATGCAGACGTATTCCCTGAGTTTGTCCTGAATGGCTGGATTTTGATTTTAAGGCCATTTTCTTTTGCCATCAGTGGAAAAACAATATGCTTTTCCTATCCTATAATTACTTGAAAGTTAAAAGCCTTATCTAAAATATATAGAGAATAATGCCAAGAAAACCACAGAATCCCTGGCTATCATGCAATTCAACTAGCAGAACAGCAACTTTGGCATGACATCTGTTGCTGCAGGCTCACATTGTGTAAACTCGTTCTCGAAGAAGCTCTCATTGGAGTGTATTCTGGAGATAAAAGTCATCAAGATAAAACAAAGCATCCTTCATTAGTTGTGCCAAAGTGTATGAGCTTGTAATTCATTAGAAAGCTCACAACTGTAATTGAGGAACAATAATTCATGCAGTCTACAAAGATTCAATTCCTACGTTTTGCTAAGTTTGATCTCAGTAATGATGGCATTAGGGAAAATATAAACCTGGAAACCCATTCCCAAGCCTGTGGCAGAGAGCAAGAAACCAGTTGCTTGGACTGTGGGGCAGAAGTTAGTTTCATCTGAATTCTGTTCCATTTCTTCACATTTATCATTTTGATAAACAGGCATGATGACAAACAGTCACTTTATATTGACCATCTTAATCTTCTCAAGACACCCATAACTCCCAGCAATTCCTGAATGCTCCCTTTGTTTAAATGGAAAGAGGCATAAGCCACTTTGGCCTTAATGCTATAATGAATATCTAACCTGAACTCTCAAAACAGCTCTTCTTTATTTGCCATTCAGTCATGCCTAGCGCTGTGGCTAGAGTTAATGCATGATGGTGGGTGTAATAGGATCAAATTTTACACACTGATCTCCTTTCATCCTCCTCCCTGTAAAGCTGCGATAGAGGAACAATCCTTGTAATTCAAAGGATAAAAAGACAATCAGTTTTAAATGATTCCTTCCATGAAGGTAGTATCTGTGCTGTTGTTCAACATCTATTTTAAATGGAGAAGCTTACTTCTGGTAGGAAAAGGGTTAGAGGAGGGAGGTAGATAACTACACATCACGGTTTTGCCAGGACTTCCCAGTTTTGTATCAAATGTCCTAACAGATTCCTAGAAATGGTTCAAATGTTCCAGTTTTCACACTTGACCAAAAAGGGAAATGTAAGGTGGGACAGGATAGGGAGAAAATTTCTGAAATTTCATTCACATTGAATTACATTGTACACAATAGACCTTCATATCTCTCCCCACCGCCCCCTTGACATCTCCAAAGAAGTTACCATTATCTTCCTGATGTCAACAGCTCCAATGCTGATGATGAATTTTAAGTGATCAATGGAATAAGGTTGCCAACAGTGGCTGGACATATTCCAAGAAATGCCATTTGAATCTAGGTTCACCCTCTCCTAGACTCTTGCCATTGGTCTTCCATCACAGTGATCATCAGAGTCCCACCTTCTCAATGCCTTTCAGGGAGTCCTTCCTTAGCCATTTGAAAATCTAGTCATCCCAAGAACAAAAGAGTTGTAGGTCACCAAAATGATACTTTAATTTGGAATAAATCATAAACAAAAACAGAAATTGCTGGAAAATCTCAGCAGAGCT
The DNA here is from genome assembly GCF_047496795.1 of Chiloscyllium punctatum. Taxonomy (NCBI): domain Eukaryota; kingdom Metazoa; phylum Chordata; class Chondrichthyes; order Orectolobiformes; family Hemiscylliidae; genus Chiloscyllium; species Chiloscyllium punctatum. Next base: position 55,104,693 of record NC_092745.1, on the reverse strand, counting down.
GACAGTCTGTGGAGAGAAAGCAGAATTAATATTTCAAGTCCAGAGTCCCTTCTTCGAAACTCTGAAGGGTCACTGCTAATTAAGAGCTGAGTAGGGAATTGTGCACATACAGACAGAGAGCTGCTAAGTCCCATTATTTGAGTTACTCTGAGCCCCATTCTCCCCCTTTCCTATTAACAAAAGTCATTTTTGCCAGAAAAAGCTGTCTACTTTACAGAAGTTGCAAAGCAGACAATTGCTGTTAGAGCCTCGGACGGCTTAGAAAGATGAATGGCAGTAGACAAAATAAAAGAGGGAAAAAAGTATAACACAGTGTACATATACCATAAAATTGTCAAAAAGCTGGGAAGATATAGAGAATTGTTTTCCCTTTTTAAAAAAACCCTACAATATCACTGAGCATAATGAAACCTCAAGTCCCAGTGAACACCAACTCCACAGGATTATAATTTTATTTCAATTACCACATGCACTATTCTTAAAATCAAAATAATCAACCCTATTTCCAAGAGTAGTAATTCTAAATAATTAGATGAGAAGGTGAGCATTTCTTACTCCTCAGATTGTATTTTAATAATAGCAAAGGCAAAAAAGTCATAAAGCAATACAATGACATAATTGCAATGATTAACACATTGCCTCATTTTAATTTTGCTAAGGAAAATTTATTTGCCATTTTCTGCATGGTAAAAAAAAGTGTATATTAGCCTATCTCATCCCACAGCCTCAGTCAATTTGACATCTGAAATAAACAGTCATTCAAATGGAAGTGTTATCTTTGACATGAGGGATAATGATATTAAGTTGTGTATACATAGAATCATTGAATCATATAGCACTGAAGAATACCATTCATCCCTGCACCACCTCTTTGAAAGAGTGGGCTACCCAGTTGGTGTCTTGCCCCTGCTTTGGTCCCATGGTCCTGAAATGTTTACCCTTTCAATTAAAAAGCCAACTGAAGTTTGAAAGATGTTAATGATTCTGCTTCCAACACTTTTCTCAATGCATTCAAGATGTATTGATGCTATTACAGCTGCCACTGATTTCTGCATACGTAGAATAATAGTTCAGAGAACAATAGTACACTACAGAAGTGGCCTTTCAAGTCTGTACCACCAAAGGTATACTACTAAACTAGTTCCACTCTCCCACTCTAGGCTTGTAGCCTTGAATGTTATAATACTTCAAGTGCTCATTCAAGATCTTTTTTAAAAGGTTGTGAGGTTTCCTGCCTTAACTACCTTTCCAGGCAATGTATTTTAGACTCCCACCATCCTCTGGGTGAAACATTTTTCCTCAAATCTCCTCTAAACCTCCTGCTTTTTGCTTTAAAATTATGCTGCCTTGTTGTTGACCTTTCATCTAAGGGAACAGCTGCTTTCTAGTCACCCTGTCCTATTAACGACCCTATTAACCTGTCCTGCTACCTTCATAGATCTGTAGACAAGACCTCTTGGTTCCTCTGAGCTTCTTCATGTGTTGCCATTCATTGAGTACTCCTTTGTCCTATTCCTCTTCCAATGCGCATTACCTGACACTTCTGCCACTGATCTGCCCAATCTATTAATATCCTTCCATAGCCTAATGCATTCTACCTCACTGTCAACCACCCAGTCAATCTTTCTATCATCTGCAAACTTACTTATCCTTGCCATCCCCACTGCCTCCTCCCCATTCCCACTGTCCCCTGCCACACACCTACATCATTTATGAATATCACAAATAGCTACCCAGCACTGACCCCTACACTGCACACCAGCCTCCAGTTACACAAACAGCCTTCTCCCATCACCCTCTGTCAATTTTGGATCCAACTTGCCAAGTCAACCTGGATCCCATGAGCTTCCAAACAGCCTCACAGACAGCTTCCTTCTTTCAGTTTTGTATTTGGGAGCTTTACAAAGCCCTTGCTGTAACCCATATATATCACATTAACTGTCCTATCCTAACCAAACACTTTGTCATCTCCTCAAAAAAATCCCACCATATTTGTTAGGCATGACCTTCCTCTGACAAATCTATGCTGATTATCCCTGATTGCACCTTGCTCTCAAACTTGACATGAATTTTATCCTTTTCTATTTTTTCCTGTAGTTGCCCTACCTCTGATGTTAGACTCACGGGTTTGTAGTTCCCTGATTTATTCTTTACCACTCTTCTTGTGAAGTGGAGTTACGTTAGCTGTCCACCTGTACTCTGGCACCTCTCATGGCTAGTCAATTTAAAAATTTGGGTCAGGGCCCAAATTTCCTCCCTTGTCTCCCAGAGCAGACAGGAATAATTCATTCACACCTGGGATTTGTCCTCTTTTAAATCCACCAAAAAACTCCAATACCACCTCACTACTTTCATCCATCTGCTCAAAAACTTCACAGTCATAGTCATAGAGTTATAGAGATGTACAGCACGGAAACAGACCCTTCAGTCCAACTCGTCCATGCCAACCAGATATCCTAACCTAATCTAGTCCCATGTGCCAGCACTTGGCCCATATCCCCCAAACCCTTCCTATTCATATTCCCATCCAGATGCCTTTTAAATATTGCAATTGTACCAGCCTACACCATTTCCTCTGACAACTCATTCCATATAAGCATCACCATCTGCGTGAAAAAAATGCCCCTTAGGTCTCTTTTATATCTTTCCACTCTCACCCTAAACTTATGCCTTTAGTTCTGAACTCACCCATCGCAGGAAAAGACCTTGTCTATTTACCCTATCAATGCCCCTCATGATTTTATAAACCTCCATAAGGTCACCCCTCAGCCTCCGACTATCCAGGGAAAACACCCCCAGCCTATTCAGCTTCTCCCTATAGCTCAAATTCTTGTAAATCTTTTCTGAACCCTTTCAAGTTTCACAACATCCGATAGGAAGGAAATCGGAATTGCATGCAATATTCCAAACGTGGCCTAACCAACATCCTGTACAGCTGCAATATGAACTCTCAACTCCTGTACTCAATACTTTGACCAATAAAGGAAAGCATACCAAACACCTTCTTCACTATCCTATCTATCTGTGACTCCACTTTCAAGGACCTATGAACACAGTCCACCTTCTGAAATCCTGTACTTGTATCCTCCTTCTCCCCAATAAAGACAAGGGTGAAGTATTCATCTAACACCCTACCAATGTCCACCTCTTCACGCAGAGATTACTTCCTTGGTCGCTCATTGGCTCTAGTCTTTCCTGAGTTATTCTCCTCCCCCTGAAATACTTGGGATTCTCCCTAATCTTGTCTGCCAATGTCTTCTCATGTCCCTTCTTTACCTTTAATTGCTTTCTTGAGTACACCCTGCAATTCCTATGTTCCTCTAAAGCTTCTGTTGTTTTGCTCCTTTGCACCTGTTGTACTTCTCTCTTTTCCTTTCTATCCAGTACCGAATATTCCTAGATATCCATGATTCTTTGGTTTTATTGTTCCTGCATTTCACCCTAAGAGGGAACATGTTGGGTCTGTTTGCCCTGGCAGCCTTTTTGAACATCTCCCACATATAGATTTACCCTCAAGTAGCTGTTCCCATGCTATTTTGGCTTGATCCTGCCTTATTTTAATAAAATCTGTCTCAGGTCAATCCAAAACCCTTTGTTTGCATATCTTCTCCTTTTCTGCAAGGAACTTAAAACAGATGGTGTCATTACTGTCATTAAAATGTGCCCCACCTCCCACTGTCATCTTGAACACTTGTCCAGTTTCATTCCCCAGAATTAAGGCCAGTGCTGCATTTTCTCTTGTAGGACAATCTATATGTTGACATGAACAGCTCTTCTGTATATATTTCAAGAAATCTTCCCTCTCCAAACCCTTTATAGTATAACTATCCTCAATTAATATTGGTATAGTTGAAATAAGTACTTTTTTTTAGCAAACAACTCACCTTAATGAATTGGCTACATATCTGCTCAATTTGGATGCCTATTACAGTGTGACTGCCTCCATATTATTCTTAAGATCTACCCATAATGGCTCATTTGATTACCCTTCAAGGTCCCTCTTTAATACAGTAACTGACTCCCTAATTAATAATGCAATACCACTTTTGCAAGCTCCTGTACCCTCAATTGTTGTTATCAGTTTTGTCCCTTCCTTAACCATGTCTTTGTGATGGTAAAAGTTCTCATGTGTTAATCCATATTCTTAACTGACCCTCTTATACATCTGGCATTAGAGGCCATCCAGCCTGACCTTACTCCCTTGAAACGTCACATGGCTGAAGTCGCTTTGCTTTGGTTCCTTTTCTAAGTTATCCTGTGTTGCTCAACGTCAGCTTTTAAAGTACCATAAAAAGAATTGTAGACTCAAGAACTGCACTGTAATTTGCTACACGTCAATGGAGATTGACCTCCAACTCTGCATTTGTCATGACATTTTGTAAACTTCATTCTATTGAGATAAATATGTATGCCTTCTGGCTGTACAACTCAGAACTAATGAGTGACCTTCTTCTTAGTCTTTGGGAAGACAGTAGGTTTTCCTCATTCTCATCCATTCACCCAGACTGTTCATGCTTTATAAGTCACAAAAATGTTACAGCCTCAATATTATTATATAATTGACCTTGGGTGAAAGTAGCTGAGCTATTGCCTGGAAGCAAAGATACAAATGGCACAGGCATTGAGTTGCAGGTGATTGAAGCAGTAGAGAACAGGGCAGATGAGCTGCATTTGACATTACCATATTCTACTTCATCATTCTGTACTACTATGCTACTAGATTTACAGGGGAATAAAAAAAAGAGAGTCCAGATTCAAGCCTTTGCCTTTTTGACAATGAACAGACAGAAAATGGTGTGGAAAATCTTTTTATTTTGGTGACAATAGGACAAGAGAAGCAGGTTAAAAAATAAGACCGCAAAAGATAACAATCTCAGGAATCCTATCAGTGTCAAATGCTAGTCAGAATAAAAATATTAGGATATATTGGCTGAACTCAGGGTTGGAGAGATGGTGTACGGCAAAGGATTTCAGATTTCTGAGATGTTGAGACTGGCTTTTGGGGAGGTGGGGCCAAAGCAAGCTGAATAGGTTGTAACTGGTGTTTTGATCTGATTTTATTGTAACGTGTACTCAAGTATAAACATGCAGATGTGCAGTGAAAAGTGTATAATGTCACCGCACAAGGCGTCATCTTAGGTACAAACAACTAGGAACAAAATCTTAAGAACAAGGTAGAAAGAAAGAACAAAGTTATAAGTTAAATGTTGCAATAATTATAGTTCCGTAACACCTTAGTTTTAAGTAGAAAAAAGGGAATAAAGCCGAAAGTTCAAATATTACAGTCTTTGGGGGCTTAGCCACAGTGGGACCGCACTTCGAGGAATGACCTTGAGACCAGAAGTCCATGCTGACTCCGAGGCTGGGAGAAAAAAAAGAGAGGGTGGGAAAGAGAAAGGAAACAGAAAGAGCAGACAAGCTCAGACTATTCCTCCAACATCTGGGCGGACCCAGAACTGATGTCCTCAGGGAAGTATTAGCTAGTGTGGTTGGGGATAATTTAAACTAAAATAGCAGGGGGCTGCAAATCTTAGACAGAAAGACAAAACAATGAGAAAAAATATAATGGGAAATAAGAAGCAATAGGCAAAAAATTCAAAGGCAGGAGTCAAAAAGGCCACAGCAAAAGTATTGCTAACAAAGACTAATAATGTTAAAACAACAAGCCTTAAGGACTCTTAATGCATGGAGTAATTACAATAAGTGGTTGAATTGATCAAGCATTTATACCCAAGTGGATATGCTGTAGTTGGGATTTTGAAGGCTTGGCAGCGGGGTGACCAGGGATGAGATCTAAATATCCAGGGAATTCCAGAAATACCAAAAGAAACAGTAAATGATCCAAATTGTAATGGTACTGTCAGGGAAGGCATTAAAGAGGAAATCAGAGATGTAAGCAATAAAGCTGCAGCTGTAATTATGGACAATTTTAATCTGCATTTCGATTGGGCAAATGAAATCAATAACAATGACATGGAGGAGAAATTCCTTTAGTGTGAAAGATGGTTTTCTGTTGAGGAAACCACTAGAGAACAGGCCAGCCAAGATTGGGTATTACGTAGTCAGAAAGGTAATCTAGCTAGGAGACCCCCTTGAGGAAGACTGACCATAACACAATGGAATTCTTCATTAAGATGGAGAGTGATGGAATTTATTGAGACTAGAGTCCTGAATATAAATAAAGTAAACTACAATGGTTTAAGATTTGGAGATGCCGGTGTTGGACTGAGGTGTACAAAGTTAAAAATCACACAACACCAGGTTATAGTCCAACAGGTTTAATTGGAAGCACATAATTGGTGTGCTTCCAATTAAACCTGTTGGACTATAACCTGGTGTTGTGTGATTTTTAACAGTGGTTTAAGACTGTGATAATTTGGGGAAAGCCAAAGGAGTTGATAGTGGTAGGTTACAGCAAACATGGAGGAACTGCAACAAGTGTTCATTCCTGTCTGGCACAGAAATAAACTGGAAAGACAGCTCAACCATGAGTAACAAAGAAAATTAGAGATAATATTAGATCCAAGGAAGGGGCATCCAAATTGGCCAAAAGGCAAAAAAAGCCAGAGGATTGGGAGCAGTTGACAAATTAGCAAAGGAGGACAAAGGAATTGATTAAGAAGAAAAAAAAAGTGTAAGCTTTTGGGGAACATACAAACTGATTGTTAAAGCTTCAATAGGTATAAGAAGAGAAAAAGATTAGTGAAGACGAATGTTGGTGCCTCACAGTCAGGAATGTAGGAATTCATACTGGGGAAACAAAGATTGCAGACTGATTAAGTATACATTTTTGTTCTGTCTTCACAAAGAAGAAGACACAACATTCCAAAATGTTGGGGAACATAGGGTCTAGTGAGAGGAGAAACTGTAGGCAATCAGCACCAGGAGGGAAAGGGTGTTGGGAAATTGTTGAGATTAAAGGCTAATAAATCCAAAGCCTTGATAATCCATAGAGTACTTAAGAAACTGGCTCTAAAAATAGAGGTTGCATTGATGGTCACCTGTCTAAACTCTATACTCTGAATTGGAGGGTAGATAATGTAACCCCGATTCTTTTTTAAAATGAGAGGTAGAGAGAAAACAGGTAATCATAGACCAGTTAGCATGACAGCTGTCGAGGGAAAATAGTTAGTACCCAATATAATAGATTTATTAACAGAGCACTTGGCAAACAGCAACAGGGTCAGACAGAGTAAGCATTGATTTATGAAAGTGAATATTCAAATAAGCCTAACTCTTTAGGGCTCTGTGTGCATATCACTTTCATAGGCTGTACAGCAGCACACAGCTAACTACATGAAAATTATGGGCCTGTATTTAAAATGCATATGAATTGTAACAACAACAGCTTGCTTTTATTGTAGTAAAGCATTTTAAGGTGTTTGACAAAAGCAAAATCTGACACCAAGCCACACAATATATTAGGGCAAAAGATTAGATATTAGGGCGGGTAACCTAAAGCTTTATAAAGAGGTGAGAAGGTTTAGAAAGGAAGTTTCGGTGTTGGCCACTGAAGGCAAGGTCACCAATGTTAGAATAATTACCATTAGAGATGCTCAAGAAGACAGAGTTTTCTGAAGAGACAATTCTATAATGAGGCTAAGGAAGCTATAATTCGAGGAAAATTACATATATATTTGCCTAAACAAAAGATCACTGTCAAGCAGATGTCTTTGGCATTTGGAGTGGAGCTTAAATGCTCCCTCTGCAAATAATACTGCCAAAGGAGCTGAATGTGTGTTTGTGGCAGTCAGCTGAAATCAACACATCATCTCAGTTAACTTTCAACCTTCATTTTGAAGGGGTTGGGAAAGATTAGCAAAGTTTATTAGCATATTAAATTCTGCTGTTTTTATCTTCAAAAAGATAATCCTCTAAGGAGACTGGGTGGCACCAATTGCATACTCTGCTTTGATCTCTGGCACTTGGGTATGAATCTAGTCTAATCTGACAGGGATAAAACCTCATTTATGTCCTGGCTGTAAGGTCTCTGGTGTAACACTACTCCAGTTGAGTTGTTGAGTTCCCAGTGCAAAACTGACCATAATTGGATCCTAATTGTCAGCTTTATTTCGAGAAGCCGCAAAGTTTCTTGGTGTGGGAACTAGAAATGTTGCATTGATACACTGGGGAAAAGGGATAACATTCTGATGGTGGATGTTAAAATAGATTTCAGAATCTGCCACTTCAAGCATTTTCTCTCTATGGGAGAATTAATGTAAAGCCTATGAGACACATGTACAAGACTGTATAGTACTACTATTACTCCAATCTCTCAGAACCTGAAGAAGATAGGAGAAAGCTGAAAGAGAACTTTTTCAAAAAAAAACATCTTTTACATATTTTAGCACTCATCCCTGTAATTCAATCTCATATCCCATCATACAATTTTGAAAAGAACAGTGGATCAACCCATAGTTCAGGCAATTTTTTTTCATGTTCTGAAAGAAATAAATGAGTAATCAGGCCATGCTATATTACTGGTTGTGTATAAGTTGGCTTCTGCATTTTCCACATTATGACAGGGACTATATTTCAAAAACCTTACAATGACTTGTAAGCACTTGAGCATTTTCTGCAGTCATGACAAGTGACAGTTTTCTCTCTCTTCTTCAAATTCATGATGGCATGATGAGGAGAGGACAAAGACCCTCACCAACCTTCACCTGCCCCTTCCACTTGCTTGACTCATCCCCTCCCCATCCAGATCAGATATCCCAGCTCCAGGAGATCTCTGCAAGAGTTCCTCTGGGTAGTGGTTCAAGGCCCAATCATCTTGAGCTGACCTTCCCTCTATCATAAGGTCAGAAACGGGGATGTTCACTGATGATTGCACATTATTCAGCATTATTTATGATAAGTCTGATACTCTAGTAGTCTACATCCACATACGGTATGACCTGGACAAGGCTGACAAGTGGCAAATAATATTTGCACAAGTACAAGAAAATGACCCTCTCACAAAAGATAATTTAACCATCACCCCTCAGCAATCAATGGCTCTACCAACCCTATCAACATCCTGGGGGTTACCATTGATCAGAAACTGAACTGAACCACGTAAACAATAGCGCCTAGGAATTTTCTGGTGAATAGCTCACTTCCTGTCTCCCTTATGCCTGCCCACTATCAATAAGGCACAAGTCAGGAGTGTGGTGGAATACTGTCTGTTTACCTGGATGAATGCAGCTCCAACAACTCTGGATACCGGGATAAATTAAGCCATTTGATAGGCACGCAATCCATCATCTTCAACAGTCACTCCCTCCACCACCATCAACAATGGAAGTAATATGTACCGTCTATAGGAAACCCTGCAGCCACTCAAGTTCCTTCGACAACTCCTTATAACCTGTGACCTCCACCCTCTGAAAGGTCAAGATCAACAGAGGAATGAGAACACCACCATCTCCAAGTCTCTCTCCCCGCCACACCCACCCTAAATTGAAACTTTAAAAAATTGTTCCTTCATTGTTGCTGGGTCAAAGTATTGATTTCCCATTCTAGTAGCAGTGTGGGTGTAGCTCCACACCAAGGACTGTAACATTTTAAGAAAACAGCTCACCATCTCTTTTTGAAGGGTAAATAGGGATGTACAATAAATGCTGGCAAACCAGCGACACCCACATCTAATGTAAGAAAAAGTCATCCTGTTATACAGGATACAATTTGAATAATGCACCTAAACGCAATTAAGTTTTAAAAAAATAAAATAAAACTAATTTATTCCTCTAGCCCCTTGCTTGCACTACTAGAGACTACCTAATTATACACATTTGAAGGTGCCGGTGTTGGACTGGTGTGGACAAAGTTATAAATCACACAACACCAGGTTATAGTCTAACAGGTTTATTTGGAGGCACTAGCTTTCAAAGCGCTGCTTCTTCATCACCTGATGAACCACCTGATGATCACAACCACCTGATGAAGGAACAGTGCTTCGAAAGGTGGTGCCTCCAAATAAACCTGGGGTTGTGCGATTTTTAACTTTGTCCACCTCAGTGACACCTTCAAATCTGTGGAATTAGGTCGTCTGGATGTAGGTTTGCTCGCTGAGCTGGAAGGTTCAATTCCAGACACTTTGTCACCCTACTAGGTAACATCTTCAGTGGGCCTCCAGGCAAAACATTGCTGATGATTTCTGCGTTCTATGTATATGTTTGGGTTTCTTTAGGTCAGTGATGTCATTTCCTATGGTGATGTCATTTCATGTTCTTTTTCTCAGGGGATGGTAGATGGGGTCTAACGCGATGTGTTTGTTGATAGAGTTCTGGTTGGAATGCCCTGCTTCTAGGAATTCTCATGTGTGTCTCTGTTTGGCTTGTCCTAGGATGGATGTGTTGCCCCATTCGAAGTGGTGTCCTTCTTTATCTGCATGTAAGGATACTAGTGAGAGAAAGTCAGGTCGTTTTGTGGCTAGTTGATGTTCATGCATCCTGGTGGCTAGTTTTCTGCCTGTTTGTCCAATGTAGTGTTTGTTACAGTCCTTGCACGGTATTTTGTAAATTACATTAGTTTTGCTTGTTGTTCACCACAGGAAATAACATCACCAACCCAAAGAAACCCAAATATTTAAATAGAAAGCAGAAATCATCAGCAGTGCTTCGTCTGGAAGCTCACTGAAAATGTTACCTAGTATGGCGACGAAACGTCTGGAAATGAACCTTCTAGCTCAACGAGCAAACCAACATCTAGAACTTCAACCTAAGCTACAAATCTTCTCAAAACTCATTAGGTAGTCTCTAGTAGTGCAGACAAGGGGCTATAGGACTAAGTTAGTTTTATTGTATTTCTCTTAATTTAGTTGCCCTGAGGTATATTATTCAAATTGTAACCTATATTCTATATAATTGCAAAGAACAACTGATATGCTTAACTGAATGTTAGCTAACATTCCATGCAAGTCATGACATGTTGAGGACCAGATGGAAAGGATTAATTGAGTGCATACAGAAAAGACCTTTTCTTTAAAGAGTTATTACACTGAGGATAACTACATGAAAGCTGTTAATCCTTAAACTAATAGAGGCTGTAAACATGCTCAGACAAATAGCTTTGAAATGGGATACGTATACATGAATGGCAGCGAGTGGTTATTATTGATGATCAAGCAGCAGAGCAGCACCAGATCAAGGTACAATCTTTTGTTTTACACTTTGTAAAGGTATTAGATTTATGGAAATATGAATCTGGAGGACCCCTGAGTGACAATGACAATGACTGAAGTAATAAAAAAGGGGCAGTAAGACAATTACTGACCATATTACCAGAGAGGAGTTTTATCTAATGTGGCATTGACAAGCTGAGAACTGTATACAGTAAAACAAGGGCTTCTAAGATATTAAACATGCATCATTAAGAGAAGACAAAGAAACGAGTCAAGTAAGAAACAAAGCACAGTTAACCAGAGGCTGATGACTGGTCCTCCACTGTGGACTTAATTGCAATCCACTATCCTTTAAAAAGCATCATGATTTTGGGTTGATCATGCAGAATGGAAAGACTGTCAAGTCATTGAAAGCACCTCCACATCCTTGTGGTTTTGTAGGTAGTCTCAGCTGGAAGTTCCTTTTAGGGAAGTTCTCCCATGTTTTAGCCTGTTATTTTGACTGACTGGTCTAACAATTGAATTGAAATAAATCAAAGATCTTACCGCCTGGATTGGGAGGCAGGGTGCTGAGGTGATCACTAAATCCCCTAAACTAAAGCAACATGAAACCTAGTCAATTTTATTCCTCAGGCATCAACTTTATGCATGAACTCAGTTGCTAACTTCCAGTGAGCAGAAGTACAATAAATCTGTATTCACGAAATCACAAATTCGCCCATGCGCACCAAACAAAAAAAATTAAAATCTGCTGACAAAAATTGTACCTGCGATTTTTAATCAGTTCCAAACTTGTAAATTTTATTATTTGCAGGCATGGAATCTTAGGAATGGAATCTTTGTGGATATGAATGAATGACTGTATAATGGCAGCTGGCAGCAGTTTGCTGGTCTACTCTGAAGAAATATTGGCCAGGCCTTAGAGGGAACCTTTGTAATGTAGTGTATGTGGGAAGGTAATTATTTCTAGAGAAGACATGAGTGTTCCTTATGCACTCTCTTGTTCATTCTTGCGTCAAAAAGCGAAAAAATATTATCTATGATTAGGTCACTGGAGTCTACAGGTGGCTGTATACAAGTTGAGTGGGTGAGCAAAAATTTAGCAGATGAAGTATCATGTGGGAAAATGTGAGATTATGTACTTTGGCAGGAAGAAGAGCTGAATATTAACTGGAGAAGCACTGCAGGAAGCTACAGCATTGGAGGGATTTGGGGTCCTCATGCATGAATTACAAAAAGTTAGCATTCAAGTTGAGCAGGTAATAGAGAAGGCAAAGGGACTGTTGGCATTTATTTCAAAGGGAATGGGATATAAAAATAGGGAGATTTTGTTAAAACTCTACAAGCATTATTTCAGTCGACGGTCATAGTATTTGTGAACAATTTTGGTGCACTTATCTAAGGAAAGATATGATTATAGAAATTGAGGTTTTGGTTCAGAATAAAGAGGAAGCATATGCCAGGTATAGACAACAGAGATCAAGTGAGTCCTTAGAAGAGTATAAAGGCACTGGGAGTATACTTAAGAGGGAAATCAGAAGGGCATAAAGAAGACATGAGATAGCTTTGGCAAATAGAGTTAAAGGATTCTACAAATATATTAAGGACAAAGGGTAACTAGGGAGAGAATAGGGCCCCTTAAAGATCAGCAAGACCACCTATGTGTGGAACTGTAGGAGATGGAGAGATACTAAATGAGTATTTTGCAATGGTGTTTACAATGAAGAAGGATATGGAAGATAGGGAACACGGGGAAATAAATAGCAAATTGAAAAATATCCATATTACGAAGGAGGTGGTCTTAAAATGCATGAAGGTGGATGAATCCACAAGATCTAATCAGGTGCAGCCTAGAATTCTGTGGGAAGTTACAGAAGTGACTGCTGGCCCTCTTGCTGAGATATTCATATTATCGAAAACCACAGGCGAAGTTAATGGAAGACTGGAGGTTGGCTAACCGGATGCCATTAAAGAAACGTGGTAAAGAAAAGCCAGGCTACTACAGCCTGGCGTCGGTGGTGGGTTGGTTGTTGGAGGGAATCATGAACAACAGGATTTGTATGTATTTGGAAAGACAATGACTGATTAGGGATAGTCAACATGGCTTTGTGCATTGGAAGTCGTGTCTCAAGAACATGATTGAGTTTTTTGAGGTAACAAAGAGGATTGATGAGGGCAGAGCAGCAGACATGATTTAAATGGACTTCAGTAAGGCGTTCGACAAGGTTCCCCATGAGACACTGGTTAGCAAGGTTAGATCACACAGAATAGAGGGAGAACTAACTTCTTGGACACAAAACTGGCTTGAAGGTAGAAGACAGAGGGTTTTGGCGGATGACACAGTAAGAACTGCAAATGCTGGAAGCCAGAGTCAATAGATGTGAAGCTGGAAAAGCTCAGCAGGTCAGACAGCATCCGAGGGGCAGAAAAATTAACATTTTGGGCCGAAACTCTTCCTGCTCCTCGAATGCTGTCTGATCTGCAGTGTTTTCTCTTGAATTACATTTCCTTAGGTAAGTGAACCAAAACTGTTCACAGTGTTCCAGCTGTGGACTGATTTGTGCCTTGTATAGTTGTAGCAAAACTTCCCTATTTTTATATTTCACTCACTTTAAAATGAAAGCCAACAGTCCATATGCCTTCTCTGTTACCTGCTCAACTTGGATGCTAACTTTTTGTGGTTCATGCATGAGGAACCCCAAATCCCTCCAATGCTGCAGCTTCCTGCAGTGTTTCTCCATTTAGTATTCAGCTGTTCTTCCTGCCAAAGTACATAATTTCACATTTCCCCACATAAAATTCCATCCGCTAAATCTTTGCTCACCCACTTAACCTGCATACAGCCAACTGTAGACTCCAGTTACCTAATCACAATTATATATTTTTCTTAAAATTCACTTTATTTCTACCACAAGAAGGACCAAGAGGTTACATAAGGAACACTCAGATCTTCTCTAGATATAATCACCTTCCCACATACAAGACCATACCAAACGTTCTCTCCACGTGCTGGCCAATATTCCTTCAGTATAGACCATCGAACTGCTGTTAACTGCCATTATACAGTCATTCCTTTGTATCCACAAGTGTTCCAATCCTGAGAACACTTGCAAATAATGAAATTTTTGAGTGTGGAATTTGTTAAAAAATCACAGATAAGATTTTTGCCAGTGAATTTTAATTGTTTTGTTTGGTGCACATAGGCAAATTCATGATTTCGTGATTACAGATTTATTGTACTTCTGCTCACTGGAAGTTAGCAACTGAGTAAGTACTTGAAGTTGAAGCCTGGGAAATTAAATTGACTAGGTTTTGTGGTGGAGGGTTGTTTTTCAGACTGAAGGCCTGTGACCAGCAGTGTGTCACAAGGATCACTGCTGGGTCCATTGATTGTCATCATTTATATAAATGGTTTGGATATGAACACAGGAGATATGGTTAGTAAGTTGACACCAACATTGGAGGTGTAATGGATAGCGAAGAAGGTTACCTCAGAGTACAATGGTATTTTGATCAGATGGGCCAAAAAGCTGAGAAGTGGCAGATGGAGTTTAATTTAGATAATTGTAAGGTGCTACATTTTGGAAAGGTAAATCACAGCAGGACATATACACTTAATGGTAAGATCTTGGGGAGTGTTGGTGAACAAAGAGACCTTGGAGTACAGGTTCATAGTTCCTTGAAAGTGGAGTCACAGATAAATAGGATAGTGAAGATGATATTTGGTATGTTTTCCTTTATTGGTCAGAGCATTGAGTGTAGGATTTGGGAGGTCATGTTGTGGTTGTACAGTACATTGGTTAGGCTATCTTTGGAGTATGGCATGCAGTTCTGGTCTCCCTCCTATTGAAAGGATGTTGTGAAAGTGATTCAAAAAAGATTTACATGAATGTTGCCAGGGTTGGAGGTTTGAGCTATTGGGAGAGGCTGAATAGGCTGGGGCTATTTTCCCTGGAGCATCAGAGGCTGAGGGGTGACCTTAGAGAGGTTTATAAAATCATGAGGGGCATAGATAGGATAAATAGCCAAGGTCTTTTCCCTGGGGTGTGGAAGTCCAAAACTAGAGGCCATATGTTTAAGGTTAGAGGGGAAAGATTTAAAAGGACTAAGGGGCAACCTTTTCACATAGACGGTGGTGTGTGTATGGAATGAGCTACCAGAGAAGGTGGTGGAGGCTGGTACAGTTACAACACTTAAGAGGAATCTGGATGGGTATATGAATAGGAAGGGTTTAGAGGGAAATGGGCCAAATGCTAGTAGGTGGGACTAGATTAGGTTAGGATATCTGGTGGACATGGATGAGTTAGACCGAAGGGTCTGTTTCTGTACTGTACATCTCTATGACTCTACTTTTGGACATTGGAACAATTTAGAGAAGGTTCACTTGGCTGATCCTGGATATGGAGGGATTTTGATATTAAGAGAGGTTGAGTACGTTGGGCTTGTACTATTTGGAGTTTAGGATAATGAGAAGAGATCTCATTGAAACATAAGATTATTAGATGGCTTGACAAGGTAGATGCAAAGATATTGTTTTTCCTTGTGGGAGAATCTAGGAACAAAAAGAGTATAATCACACAGTAAGAAAGAGGTCGCCCATTTAAACAGATGAAGACAATGTTGTTTTTCTCTCTCAGAGGATAGTGAATCTGTGAAATCTTTACTACAGAGGCTTGTTGAGGTAAGGTCATTCAATATATTGAAGGCTGAGATGGACAGATTTTTAACTCTTAAGGGATAAGGCAGGAAAGTGACTTTGAGGATTATCAGATCAGCCATGAACTTGAATGGCAGGAGAGACTTAATGGGCGAGATGTCAAAGAATGTGGTACTGGAAAAGCACAGCCAGTCAGGCACAATTCAAGGAGAAAGACAATCAATGTTTTGAGCCTAAGCTCTTCATCAGGAATGAGGTGTCCCAAAAGGGTTGAGAGATAAATGGAAAGTGAGGTGGGGGGGGGGAGGTTGTGGGGGGGGAGGTTGTGGGGGGGGGGGGGTGGGGGGGAGGTGGTTGGGTGTGGAAAGGTAGCTGAAGTTAGGGGTGAAGGTGATAGGTCGGAGAGGAGGATGGGGTGGATAGATGGCAAGGAAGATGGACAGGTAGGACAGATCAAGAGGGCGGTGCCAAGTTGTAAGGTTGGATCTTGGATAAGGTTGGGGAGGGGAATTGAGGAATCTTGTAAAATCCACATCAATCCCATGTGATTGGAGGGTCCCAAGGCACAAGATGAAGCGTTCTTCCTCTAGGCGTCAGGTGATTAGGGTTTGACAATGGAGGCTGCCCAGGACCTGCATGTCCTTGGTGGAGTGAGAGGGGGAGTTAAAGTGTTCAGCCATGGGATGGTGGAGTTGTTTTGTGCATGCCCCGGAGATATTCTCTGAAATGTTCCACAAGTCGGCATCCTGTCGCCCCCAATGTAAAGGAAACCACATCGAGAGCAACAGATACAGTAGATGACGTGTGGAAGTGAAGTTGAATCTCTGATGGATGTGGAAGGCTCCTTTGGGGCCTTGGATGGAGGTGAGAGGGGAGGTGTTGGCATAGGTTTTGCAATTCCTGCGGTGTCAGGGGAAGGTGCCCGGAGGGGAGTGTGGGTTGATGGGGGAGTGTGGACCTAACAAGAGAGTCGCAGAGGGAATGGTCTTTACGGAATGTGGATAGAGGTGGGGAGGGAAATACATTCCTGGTGGTGGGGTCTGTTTGTAGCTGGCAGAAATGGCAGAGGATAATGCGATGTATCCAGAGGTTGATGGGGTGGAAGGTGAAGACCAGGAGAGTTCTGTCCCAACCCCATCCCATTTATCTCTCAGGCCCCTTGGGACACCCCCTTATTCCTGATGAAGAGCTTATACTTGAAATGTCGACTCTCCTACTCCTCAGATGCTGCCTGACCGGCTGTGCTTTTACAGGACCACACTCTTCCACTCTAATCTCCAGCATCTGCAGTCCTCACTTTTCCCCTTGATGGACCAGATGGCTTATTTCTGCTCTTATATCTTAGAATCATAAAATCATAGAATCCCTACAGTGTGGAAACAGGCCATTTGGCACAAGTCTAGACCAACACTCTGAAGAGTAACCCACCCAGACCTATTCCCCAACCCAATACTCTACTTTTACTCCCGATTAATGCACCTAACCTACACATCCCTGAACACTATAGGCAATTTAGTATGGCCAATTCACCTAACCTGCACACCTAAGACCCACATCTTATGGTCTTCTAGCTCACCAGTTATGAAAGCCACAACAACTTAACTCAGTCCACAACTCTCAACAGCATCTAGAACTGATGGAGTCTTCAGTTCCTGACCCGAACATCAAATTAAAAAGCCTGCTGTTTTCAGACAGATGGCCTTCCCTCTACTCAGATTAAAACAAAAGACAATGGCACCACGTTAGGTTGTAGGTGAACTTCCTGAATAAATTTAACTGCCCCCTCATCCACCCATTTGCTCAGTTTCCTTGATCTGCTGGAGTTAAAAGAACATCTATGGTTTCTGTTACAATCTGTTCTCCCAGAAACTTCAATGTAAAATTGTTCAGTTTTAAGGATACCATTATAAGTGAAATAATTCATGATCCTTCAATATTACAACTATCTACATAACAGATTAGGGAAAAATATGCACTTCAGTTCGACAAACAGAATTTTGTTTCCAAAATACAAGATCACATGAGAGTTGAAGTACGGTTTGTTAATTTAAACCACATTGTATTTGCTTTCAGCAGATGTATTCTAGGAGTGGGAGAAGTTCAATTTTAGTTTGCATTAATACCAAAATCCATACAATTGAAACTGGGAAGCACAATGCTGAGATCATAGTTTCAATTCCTTTCCCATTTGCTGTCATTGATTTTTTCAAAATTTGATTTGGGAAGTTATAGCCGTTTAATAGAAAGAAGGCCTCCTGCATGTGTGAACTGACAGTGCTTTTTCATACACTGCATGTTATCAGTAATGGCTAGAATCCCTCAGGCCAAGAAAAATGGGTTTAAATTGCTGTGATTGGTTATAATCAGCACCTCTAATTGAAACAGCCTGTGTTACTAGGGAATTCTGGGATGTCTGGCAGGCTCCCAAGAATGTCCAGAATGTTAGCTTTTTTCTGCACATCTTACATCAGCTTAGTTCATGTGACAGAGAAAGTACGGAATTCTAAGAAACTTCAGACCAAAGACAGATCAGTGTAGTACATTCAGACAGACAATTAAACAAGTTATTCTGGACACCCATGTTGAGGAGAGTGGTCTTTGTCTGAAAGGTAAGCTCTCTTTTTAAATCCTTTGTGACAGCTCTGTACTGGATGTCTAATCTTTTTGTCTAAACCGGGAATATCTTACTACATTTTAACAGAAGTGAAGATAAATCATGGCTAATTAAAACCCAACAAAAGACGAAGAGCAAACACATCTTTTGTAGTTCTCCTTTCAAGGATACGTTAGTACTGAAAACTGTGGAAAAAAAAATAAAAGTTTTGTGGTCAAACTACAACTTTTTTTTTAAGCTGTCTGCATGGCAGGCATAACCAGATGATCATCGAGAGCACCAGAGCTCCAGTGCTTGATGTGTGTCCAGATGCAGATTTCACTGATTCTTAACATTCAAGCATCATGAAGCTTTCGAATTATGGACATTGTATGTGCAACCCTCTCAGAGCATTGTTTGCATTTAGAATACTCTGCCTTAAAAAAAAAAGTGGATGCAGAATCTTTTTTTTTTAAGAAAGTCAGAGATATATAGATTCTCAAATTACCAAGGGATGAAAGTTTATCGAGGCTATGTAGGAATGTAGAGTTGTGATTAAAATCAAATCAGCCATGATCTTATTGAATGGTGGAGCAGGCTTGAAGGGCCAAGAGCCCTATTCTTGTTTCTTATTTGTATATTCATAACTTTTTTCCTAATCTGTGTCTACTTTTCTTCAATTGTATTATTGTTTTTACATGAATTGGCTGTATTTTCCTTATGACTTATTTATACAGTTGTTTAATAAGGATACATAGACTCTCCAGAATAGTGTTTCTGTGTATGTAGAACTAGTTTTACAAGATTTATTTTAATTTCCCAGCACATTGTTGCTGAGTGTCTTTGTAACTTTGGACTGAAAACCTGTACTTACAGGTCCAGAATTGTTCCAAAGCATAAATCCCCACAATGGTTGGAGTTGGCTAGTGAGGGTCTGGAAAACCCCTCAAGCATATGACTTATTTTTCTGGTTAATGACCCCACAGATTCAGGCTGGGATTAGTGCTATATTAATGTCAGATTAATGCCTTAATTTTTCAACAAATCTGAAAGTCAAATGATTTTACCCTCTATCCAAGTCCAAAGTATCTGCATTACTAATCATAGAATCTTTACCTCACAACAAAAGGCCATTCAACCCATAATGTCTGTGTTTGCTTTCTTAAGGGACAATTTAAGCACTGCCACACCTCTGTCCTCTTCCCATATTTCTTGTCTTCAGATATTCAGAAAACATTTATTTCCCAGGAAGCCATTCAGCCCCATTGTGTGCACCTACTGAAAAATGAACACCCCAGCCTAATCCAATTTTTGAGCATTTGGACCAGATCCATAGAGATAATAGTACTTGGGACATATACCCAGACACCTTTTAAATGAGTGGAAGGTTTCTGCTTCCACTATCCTTTCAGCCAATTAACAAGACTCCAATTATCTTTTGAAGAAAATAATTTTCTTCATTTACTCTGATCTTTTTACCAGTCACTTTTTAGATCTACCCTTCCAGCCATTGAGAACTCTGCTAAGGAATATAGCTTTTTCCATTCTTTTCTGACTCCTTTCAACTTTGTAATAATCAAACATTTCCTCAGCTGCTTCTGTTTACTCCAATTAAAACAATACTGGAAATACACAACCAATCAGGAATTGTCTGTGGAAGACAGAACAACTACCTTCTTAGGTTAAAGACTTATCAGTTTTGATTCCAGTTTTTAGCTTTTCTATTATCTGCAGCCATGATGCATGAAGTGCAGTGAACTAAATTGGTGTATGAAAGGAAAAAGAAGTGATCAAAGCAAGTGAAAAAGTCACTGTAAAGTAGTCAGGAATATGAAGCATATTAAACAAGATTTAGTAAAGACTCAAGGAGGAGAGTAGCTAAAGTAATCTGTGATCCCTTCAGGTAGAGAGAGGATAAATTATCATGGAGAATGGGGAGATGGCAGAATTTTTTTTTTTTAATTGTCTTCACAAGCAAAGACATGTCAAATGCTAGAAAAATCAGGGACAAATGAGTGAAGAACTTAAGGTAGTGAGTTAATTAATTTCAGTAGAATTAGAAAAGCTTAAAGCATTAAAAGCTAATAAAATCCCTGGGTCCAATAGTCTATATCATAAGATTCTAAAAAGAGAACAATAGATACAGGGAAATCAGATTTATAATTTTCCTTCCTAGGGCCTAGCCACTGCCTGTTTAGGTTGTAGTTAAGCAGGCCTTCCCTGGTAAAAGCATCACAAGTCTGTCACCAGCTCATCATAGAGTCAGAGAGATAAACAGACCCTTCGGTCCCACTCATCCACGCTGACCAGATATCCTAACCTAATCTAGTCCCACTTGCCAGAACCTGGCCCATATCCCACCAAACCCTTCCTATGCATACACCCACCCACCCATGCCTTTTAAATACTGTAATTGTACCAGCCTTCACTACTTCCTCTGACAGCTCATTCCATACACACACCACCCTCTGTGTGAAAAAGTTGCCCCTTGGGTCCCTTGTATATCTTTCCCTCCTCACCCTAATCAAATGCCCTCTAGTTCTGGACTCCCCCACCCCAAGGAAAATACCTTGTCTACTTATCCTATCCATGACCTTCATGATTTAATAAACCTCAGTGCCTCAAGACAATCTGACCATAAACATTCTTTCTCTCCACACATGCTACCAGGCATGCAGAGCTATTTCAAGAAATTTTTGTTTACGTTTCAGATTTCCAGCATGCGTAGTATTTTATCTCAGTTAAAGAATCTCAATGGGCAGTAAAATGGGAAGTGGCCTTGAACCTTCCTGTTCAGGTGGTTACTCTGCCCAATTCATTGTCCTTCTCATCTCTGAGTTTGTCACCTTGCAGAAGATTCTTCCCAACATTTTCATCATGGTCATTGAGTTGAAATGTTTAATTCTGTTTCTCTATCTATGAATGCTACCTGATCTGTTCAATCTTTCCAGCTTTTTTTATTACTATTTAGCAAGGAGTATCATCTTGCCTACTCCTTAGCGCAAAATAGCAATCTATTCATTCTCTTGTCATGCACTGCTATGAATATTGGGTTTAAATGTTTTCTAATCAACTCATTTAGAGACATTACGACACACTTTGAGGAGTAGTACTTGAAGCTGGAACTCCTAACCCAGAGGAAGAGAAGTTACCAATGCCATAGTTGCCCTTGATAAGTATTGCAGTAAAAATATACTCCATTTTCAATTTTGTTTTCCAAAGGGGAAATTAATTGATGACATAATGAGCCATTGAAATGTTTATATGGCAATAAGCTGTAGTACTTTATCTAATAGTTACTGTCATCCCTCATCAATCCCAGAGGCAAGGAATGATAAAGGACAATTTTAATGTACTCTGCCTCTCAGGTAGCTGAGGAGATCAGATGCAATGATGATTGTGGATTAGTGGAGAGTAATATTATGTCATAGAGGTCTACAGCACAGAAAAATGGCCTTCCAGACCATCAAGTCAGTGCCAGTCCAAACAAGCAACTAACTATTTAATTAGTATTGGTTGGTATGTAAAACTGGGATCCCACGGCCTTCATGCACAGTGACTTAAGTTAGAAGTACCTCATACTGAGTCAGTGGCAAGGGAGCAGAATGCATTATGCATGTCTCCCTTCATCACTTGCAATTCTGAAATGGAGAATGTTGTTATCATTCATTGGTTTGATGTTAAACACAGTCTGCCAAGACTGAGTTCAAAGTAAAATAATGTTTTGAGCTTAGCAGTGCTGCAATGAAAGCAAAAACCAGGCTGGATGGAATCAAACAGGAGCTTCACGAAAGATAAGCTGATGAAAATCTACTAAAGGGAACAATGTCTATAGAGTAGGCTGCATTGGGCTGAAAAATATGCAACTTGTCCACATTGTAAATAGCAACCTATAATAATCTCTTTCCAAACTTTACCTGAGCTGTTACTAATTGTTCCCCTGGAAGAGGCCTACTGTCAGAACAGTTACCTTTTACAATTTTGTAGTTTAAATGTGAGAATGTTATTCACTTGAAGATTTAAACCTGAACTTGCCTCTTGTTCATCAGTTGCTCAAATAGTTATTTAGCTCTTACTGCATTTGCAAATTCATTCCAGATGTGTTCATTTTGAATTAGTATCGTGATTTGTGAAAAAAGAATTTCAAACTTTCAGATCAAATTATATGGATTAATCTTCACATGAAATCTATTTTTATCACTATTAGGTTTATAATTTCTGTCACTTTCATGACTGTTTGGACAGGATGCTTTTAATTTACCTTTTGTTTTTAAATGCCATGGTCTAAAGCTATCAATCACAGCAATCAATTAGATTACCACAACTGCTGTACTGGAACAACTGGGATTTCCTGTTCCAGATATGAAGTGATTGTTCTGAGAACTGGCAATGTTTTTCTTGTTAAACCGTATAGACTGAGCAACTAGAACAGGAAGTGCTGGTAGGTCCAAAAGTGATTAAATAATCTGATCAGTTTGTATTAACTGTACTTGATATCATAATAGAAAACAAAGTTGAAAGCATGGTCTGATATTCCATTCAGGCCAATCACATGAATTGGACAGCACTGCCAGCTTGGCTTGTTGGCAGCACTTTTGTCACTGAGTTAGAAAGTTGTCACACTGCCATCTTTGGCTATGCTATTGGAGATGCTGTGTTGAGACATTAAGCTATTCCAGGTCTAACCTTACAATTAGGCACTGCCCTCATGACTTGTCCTACCTGTCGATCCTCCTTCCCACCTATCTGCTCCACCTTCCTCTCCAACTATCACCATTACCCTCACCTTCATCTACCTAATTGCACTCTCAGTGACCTCCCTCCCAGCCCCAGCACCAGCCCCACCCCCCTCCCATTTATCTCTCCACTCCCTCAGCTGACAAGCCTCATTCCCGATTAAGGGCTTTTGCCCGAAACGCCGATTCTCCTGCTCCTCGGATGCTGCCTGATCTGCTGAGCTTTTCCAGCACCTGACTGTTGACTCTGATCTGCAGTACGCACTTTCTCCACATTAAGCTATCTGCCTTGTCTGATGGAAGTAAAAGATTTGGTACCGCTATTCAAAGAAAAAGGGATCTCTCCCATAGAGCCAGCCAGTATTTATCCTGCATACAACACCAAAAAAAAATCTTGCCAGTTATTTAATTACTGTTTGAGGCTTTGCTGTTTACAATTGGCAGCCATGTTGCCATCATTACAACAGTGACCTTGCTTCTAAAATACTGCTTTGGCTGTGAAGCGCTTTGAGATATTGTGGAGGAAATGATAGTTATTGGTTTTTAAAATCTCACACCTAATTAGCTTAAGTCAGCATCAATGTTTTTCCTGATTACTCTCCTGTGAAAGACATTGAGATATTTTAGTTTTGTAAAGGTGCCTTATAAATACTAGTTTTGAAGCAGCAATATTCAATCAAGTTAATTTTGTTTTACCGGTGTAGGAATCTTATTTTCTGTCTCAGTTGAAAACAGGCTGAAGTGATCTGAGCATAGCAACTTAAGAGTTTTATTTCATCTTTCCCTTGTATGGAAAGAAGTCCACTCCCCACCAAGATGTTCCCCACACTCTCCCATAGATTGGAAACTCAGCAGAATGAGGGATCAGTCTTTGGAACACCACATTAGGCAGTATAAAGCTAAAGTTCTCAATAACATAATGACTGTAAAAATTAATTTGTAGTTCTGAACATGTTATATTTTGAAGTTATTCTGAAACATTTTAAAGCTTGTTAAAAGACATCATTTCATTGATGAGCCCAATTCAATTTGAATCACGACTGCCAACATAATTTCATTGCTATGAATTAAAACAGATAACCATTTAATTCATCCTACGAGCATAATATTTTTTACTTTATGTATAAAATGGTCAATTCCCAGTTGGAAAGAAACAACTTACATTTATAGAGCAGAGTACTAACATTAGATCCTTCCAATATACTTCATAGTAAATAAGGTAACATTTGGTCTGCTGCAGCTACTATTCAAGTAAAAACAGAATCCAACATGTACAACAAGATCCTGCAAATAGCAAAAGTCAAAGCTTGATCTATGTACAAAGGTGATCCAGCCATTCAGCCAGAAAATAGAAGGTAAGAGCCCACACTATTATGTAATTTGTAGATTTAAGCAAACAATGGATAATTGTTTTGTTAACAGAGGTTAGAGTCATAGAGATGTACAGCATGGAAACAGACCCTCCAGTCCAACCTGTCCATGCCGACCAGATATCCCAACCCAATCTAGTCCCAACTGCCAGCACCCAGCCCATATCCCTCCAAACCCTTCCTATTCATATACCCATCCAAATGCCTCTTAAATGTTGCAATTATACCAGCCTCCACCACATTCTCTGGCAGCTCATTCCATACACATACCACCCTCTGCGTGAAAAAGTTGCCCCTTGGGTCTCTTTTGTACCTTTCCCCCCTCACCCTAAACCTATGCCCTCTAGTTCTGGACTCCCCGATCCCAGGGAAAAGACTTTGTCTATTTATCCTATCCATGCCCCTCATAATTTTGTAAACCTCTATAAGGTCACCCTTCAGCCTCCAACGCTCCAGGGAAAACAGCCCCAGCTTGTTCGGCCTCTCCCTGTAGCTCAGATCCTCCAATCCTGGCAACATCCTTGTAAATCTTTTCTGAACCCTTTCAAGTTTCACAACATCTTTCCGATAGGAAGGAGACCAGAATTGCACGCAATATTCCAACAGTGGCCTAACCAATGCCCGGTACAGCCGCAACATGACCTCCCAACTCCTGTACTCAATATTCTGACCAATAAAGGAAAGCAAACCAAACACCTTCTTCACTATCCTATCTACCTGTGATTCCACTTTCAAGGACCTGTGAACCTGCACTCCAAGGTCTCTTTGTTCAACAACACTCCCTAGGACCTTACCATTAAATGCATAAGTCCTGCTAAGATTTGCTTTCCCAAAATGCAGCACCTCGCATTTATCTGAATTAAACTCCATCTGCCACTTCTCAGCTCATTGGCCCATCAGGTCCAGATCCTGTTGTAATCTGAGGTAACCTTCTTCGCTGTCCACTACACCTCCAATTTGGATGTCATCTGCAAACTTACTAACTGTACCTCTTATGCTTATGTTGAACAACTTGTTTACTTACAACATCACTTTAGCAACAAAATAAGGTTCTCCAGTTAATTGCTTCCTATTCAGTGATTCACTATAAATTCTGAAATTGGCAAATAAAACCAAACCATTAGGTACTTAGTATATTGCTGCAGCAAAAGATATGGTAGTGTTACCTGACTAGCAATCTGGAGTTAGGAAATCCAGCCTGGAAGACTGGGAATTTAAATTCAATCTAATCTGGAGATCTAAAAAAGAATCTGCTCTCAGTAATGATGACCAAGAATCTAGTGAGTTGCTGTAAAAAGCCAACTGGTTGAATCAGTAATTTAGGGACATTGTGAAGAGGATATAGGAGGTTTAAAAAAAGACAAGGTAAAGAGATATCAATAAAGTGAATGTGCAAAGATGAGACAAACTGAGTATTGAGGGGAAAACGTGGAATAATCTGTTTTGGCAGCAAGTATGAAAAGGAAGCACGTTGTCTAAAATAGTGAAGGCCAAAATACCACTGAGATGCAGAGGGATCTGGGTGACCTTATGAATGAATCCAGAAAAGGTTAGCATGCAGATAAAGCAAGTGATATGGAAAACTAGTAGAATGTTATAATTTATCACAAAGGGAAATGATTACAAAAGTAGGGAGATCATATTTCTGCACACTGGTGAGGCCCCATCAAAAGTACTGTGTAAACTATTGGTCACCATATTTAAGAAAGGATGTAAATATGTTGAAGGCAGTTTGGAGGTTTACTAGCCTATTAATTAGAATGGGCAGATTATCTGATGAGGGAAGATCAGACAGGCTGGGCTTGTACCTGCCAGAGTTCAGTGTATTGGCAATTTGATTGAAAAGGTATAAGCTCCTGAGAAATCTTGATGGGGCAGTAATGAAGATGTTTCCTCATAATTAGGTGGAAACGTGCATTTGTGGTTACAATCAAATGAACCTAATTCACCATTCAACAAGATCACAGCTCAAGAGCCTACTCCTGGATTTGCATGTAACTTTGTTGCCCTCACAAATCACAGAGGTGTGACTCTACACCTTCCAAGCATGCAGCTCCACTTTGTACATGATAGCTCTATGAAGTGGCCGCTCAACAAACTTATAATCTGTGTACTTGTTACAGGTACAAAAACAAAACCCTTCCGGATCCATAATAAGTGTTAGTCTCTTAAATGGCTTCTAAAAAGGCTTGGAAAATCAATTCTAGTTAATGACTTATCATAGCCACCTGGAGGCCAATCTGGGATAGGCATTGTTGGCCTCATCAGCAGTAAGACATTGGAGAAGAATTAGGCCATTTGGCCTATCAAGTCTGCTTCACCATTCAGTCATGGCAGATAGGTTTATCAATTCCATTTTCCTGCCCTCTCTCTGAAACCCATGATCCCCTTGACAATCTATCTTAAGTACATTCAAATGACTTGATCTCCAAAATCCTCTGCAGAGAGGAGTTCCACAGGTTAACCATCCTCTGGCAGAAGAAATTCCTCTCCACCTCAGTTTGAAAGAGTCATCCCTTCATTCTGAGGCTCGTCTCTCCTACTTATAGAAACATCTTCGCCATGTCCATTCTATCCAGGCTTCTTGGTATTCTGTAAGTTTCTGTCAGATTCCCTCCTATGCCTCTTGTCTCCATGTCATCTTTCTAAACTCCATCTTCTGTGCTGGACCCATGATTCTGGATTTCAATTTATTCTATCTTTTTCAAAAACCTTACAAACCATGAACCAGAAAAGTACCTTCTCCCCTCTGTACCAAATTCACTAGAGCTACATCTCACTCTGGAAATGTTCTCTCTTTCTTGACTATATGAAACTTACTGATCATGCACTTTCAAAAGACTTCCTCTAAAAGAGAGCTCAGGTAAGTGAGATGACCCTTGCTAATTAAGCTTCACTAGCAGTTAACACCCATTAAAGTTCTATTCAGGCTTTAGGTGATAACTGCCTCTCAGGCAGCTACCTTTTTAACTTTATTAAATAGACTACTAAATTTTAAACTTTTAAAACAGAGAAAGAAAAGAGTATCCATTCTATTTCCATACAACCTCCAATTCCCTGCCCTTGTGAAGCTTACTGATATCCCTATCCTTTTAATGAACTTTTAAAAATCAGCAGCTTCATTTCTAGTTAGGCAATGTTGTGGAACACTGGATTAGTGGTGCTGGAAGAGCACAGCAGTTCAGGCAGCATCCAACGAGCAGTGAAATCAACGTTTCGGGCAAAAGCCCTTATTCCTGATGAAGGGCTTTTGCCCGAAACGTTGATTTCACTGCTTGTTGGATGCTGCCTGAACTGCTGTGCTCTTCCAGCACCACTAATCCAGTATTTGATTTTCAGCATCTGCAGTCATTGTTTTTACCTTTTTACAATGTTGTGGAACAGTCAGGATTGAAGGAATTTGTTTATTTGCAAAGACTTGGCTCATTCAAAACTAAAGCATGCAATTCATTTAAATTTACACAGGATTGAAGATGTCAAAATCCCAAAGTCCTGTCAAAATGTTGTTTTATTGTTCTGCATTCTTGGACGCCTCATGTGCTCAATTATGTTCGCAACTCATAGACTCTGACAAGATATGTCTGCTAATTTGAATGACAATGTAAAGACACACAATTATCACTAATGCACAAAGTATTGCCTGTGTCATTGCAATGTAAAAACATAATATAAAAGACATAAAAATTCATCTCGGCTTCATTAATGTGGCACTCCAATCTTCCAACAGCTCATTTGATGAAATGGTATTGTTTAGTTTCCAATCTGTGGTTTTGAGAAGAAGCCAGAAAAAGAGAAAAATAAAATTGTTTCATTCAGTTGCTGGCATGTTTCCTATTGAACTAATTATTTGAAAACTCTATTTAGCATGTAAATTGTCCAGATCTCTTGAAAAACAAACTTTTCTACAGTTATGTTTAGTGTCCGATGAACTACTCATAATTTTGTTATTGTGAATATCTTGTCAAAATTGTACTCTTGCTGCAGTGGGTAACTACATACACCATTTTGAAGCTTGCTTATACCATAATATTAATATGTCCCTTTTCTCCTCCTTATTTTATTCTATTTGACTTGCTTTCATCTTTCCTCGATTCTTCCACTCGAAAAAATGGAGCACTGTGCTTCTAATAATATTCATCATCAATAAAGGTGCAGTTGAGTTTTCTCTACCTATGCCTTTCTCACTATCCCTCACACTTTCATATGTCAAAACTATGCTTCAACCAGCCAAATGAATTAAAAGTGCCCTGTATTTATCTATCATTCCTAACAAGACACTAATTATAAAATTTGCTGTCTGGAGATTGAGTGTGAACCTACATTCTAGTAAGGTGTGGAATTGTGTCATACCAAGGGTTGATAATTTACAGTGAAGTTTGTATTTGCGTTTCTATATAAGGTAGCCCTTCAGATTTTATATAAAATATTAGTGAGGAGTCAATGCTCTTTGACTGGATTCCTTACAGTGTAGAAACAGGCCCTTCAGCCCAACAAGTCCACATGACCCTCCGAAGAGTAACCCACCCAGACCCATTTGCCTCTGACTAATACACCTAGCTCTATGGGCAATTTTGCATGGCCAATTCACCTGACCTGCACATCTTTGGACTGTGGGAGGAAACCAGAGCACCCGGAGGAAACCCACACAGACATGGGAAGAATATGCAAACTTCACACAGACAATTGCCTGAGGCTGGAATCAAACCTGGGTCCCTGGTGCTGTGAGGCAGCAGTGTTAACCACTGAGCCACCGTGCCGCCCAAAACGTATTTTGAATACACCAGCATTGATGATGATCTGGTCCATGGCGGTCTTTACTCCATTTGTTCCATGTTGCCTGTAACATAACTGTAATATCCACATTGGAACTGTACTGAACTTGTCTCATGATGGCCCACATTGTAACAGCCCCTGTGATTTTTTAAGTGTAATCAGCTGCTGCAACATATGAACTCCTTGGCGAGCAGGAGTTAAAATGTCACTTTTAATGAGCTATGCAAATATTTGATGAGCTGATATGAAAGCTTATGTTTTAATTATAAAATAGACAATGTGCCATGATGCAAGGACCTTGTTTGTAAACATAAAGTCTCCACATTTCTGAAATGGAATACTGCTGTGAACGTGTGAATATCTTCACAATGAACTTGAATCCGAAGTGCCTTTAGAAAGCAAGTTTATTTGGATATGAAATTTGATAACCCCCAAAAAGGACGTGGAGCATACAATGTGCAATTCAGCTGTGTCTAATGCTTCTGACATAGTCAGCATGAAAATGTTGTGTTTGTTGCGCATTGATTGTAATGTGCACTCAGCGTGCTGTTGTGTGGCTGCATGCCTCAAAATACAATCATGAGTGGTTCACTTCTGGTACTTAAATCTATTCTACTGTTCGTAAAAGGAAGATGTGTTTTGACTGTAGTAGGTAGTGGAAGGTGTTCTAAAAATGATTCTTCATTGGGAATGTCATGATAGTGCCATAGCATTGCATAGGGTAACCTCAAAGATCGTCAGTTGCTGCTATAGAACTATTGGGTGGAGGAGGTGGCGAGCAGGACATAGCTGCTGAGGTTGAGGAGACTCTCCTGACAAGCCTAGAGGAGATAATGGATCCAGATAACCAAGTTGATTAATTCCAGGAATCAAGACCCAAATGCCTGGACATATTGCTGCAAGACATTCATTTTTCCCACCTAAGTACTCCAGCCTCCTATCTGACCTATCGCCATCACCCCCTCCACCTATATCTACCTATTGTCTTCCCCCCCCCACCGGCCCCACCACCCCATCCTCCTATTTATCACTCAGCCCCCTTCCCCCACCCAATAAAAGCATTATGCCTGAATCGCGACTCCTCTGCTCCTCGGATGCTGCCTGACTTGCTGTCCTTTTCCAGCGCCACACCTTTCAACTCTGATCTCCAGCATCTGCAGTCTTCACTTTCTCTCTTTCATCCTCACTTGCTTGTTTATTTTCCCCATTATATGATCTAAAATGTTCCCCTCAACCATTGTCTGTCAAAGCAGATTCCATGTACTTTCCACTCTGGAAATTATTTGCTTTCTGCATTCTCTCTCTTGGTGACTATCTTATATTGATGGCTTCTAGTCATACTCTTTCCCACAAGAGAAAACATTTCCTCTGCACATTCTCCCTGTATCTCCATGGGTTTCCAGCAGGTGCTCCGGTTTCCTCCCACAATCCAAAAATGTGCAGGTTAGGTGAATTGGCCATGCCAAATTTCCCATAGTGTTCAGGGATGTGTAGATTAGGTGCATTAGTCAGAGATAAATGTAGCGTAATAGGGTAGGGGAATGGGTCTTGGTGGGTTACTCTTCGGAGGGTCACTGTAGACTTGTTGGGCCAAATGGCCTGTATCCACATTGTAGGGATTCTATGATCACATACCAGTGAGCAAGGTCAGGGAACCCATCGTCAACTATTCGAATAAGAGCACCTCTAGCTTCAGATGCTGCTCAATGTTTACCAGGTAAATATACATATGTTGAATTAGGCAGCAAAAGATTGAGATTTAAAAGGATTTGATTGTAAATCTTTAGTTTAGTACAAATACTCGCATCCACCCTTTCCTTGTAAGGAAGAACCCAGCTCTTTTGCTTTCCTTTCCTTTTTAATGATCTGAATGAGCATGTTCAGTATGGACATCTGAACGGAAAATTGTTTGATGAATCTGTTGGAGCTTTCTGAGGAGGTCATTATCAAAGGGAAGTCGATAGACATTGTGGATATTTTTAATCAACCTGTTCAGAGGTGTTATGACACACCTCTGGAGCATATAGGATTTAAACCTGGTCCTTCTAGCTCAGAGATAGGCATGTGACCAAATGCCAAAAGAATCCTGCTTTTTTTTTGTAAAACAGACACGCCACATATTTAACAAATTACATAAATGAAGAATGTTTTTTAAAAAAAATCTTTAATCTACTTGTTCAGATGTATTTTTACACTCTTCTGCAGCAGCTGGGTCTTGAACTCAGGTTTCTCTCCATTTTGCAGAAGCAAGTCAGCACATGACTGGGAGCAACAACACCTTTGGAGTGAGGATAGCCATGAGTGCATGTCCTCGTTCCCATGGTCGACACAATGCTTGTTAGCATTGGAGCAACCACAGCCGAGGCCACATTCAGTATGGGCTTTGAAACTATTGAGGATGATGGTGTATTCATTCCTAACCCAGCTCATCATATCCCATTTCTCTCTTATCCCACAATCTCTTATGATTAACCAACAGCAAACAGTGTAAGAATGCACCACTTGTTTTCTCGCACCAACCCTACTCTCATTGGTGTTTCCTCTTCGAACTGCAGCCTGGTCAGGCTGTGGTGAAAGAGGAAGAGCAGGAAGACTGTAATGAAGAAGAATACCATAGTCAATCTCACGCTCTAACTCAGATACTGTTCTGTGTACTTCATAGGATTGTTCAGACGCAGGGTCAGCATATGGCTGGACACTGGGCATGAAAGCCCTGCAGTCATGGCAGGCACCAAGCATATCAGTGGACACCTTATCATAGTGGGAACTCGCTTGTGGGTTTTTGCAGCAGAGAACTCAAATAAGATAACGGAGTGGCACGTTGGCTCTGTGGTCAGTACTGCTACGTCACCGCTAGGGACCAGGGTTCAATCCCAGCCTCGGCCGACTGTCTGTGTGGAGTTTGCACGTTCTCCCCATGTCTTTGTGGGTTTCCTCCAGGCGCTCCAGTTTCCTCCCACAGTCCAAACATGTGCAGGATAGGTAGATTGGCCGTGGGAAGTGCAGGGTTACAGAGATAGGGTAGGAGGGTGTGTCTGGGTGAGATACTCTTTGGAGAGTCAGTATGGACTTGTTGGGCTGAATGCTGGATTAGTGGTGCTGGAAGAGCACAGCAGTTCAGGCAGCATCCAACGAGCAGCGGATGCTGCCTGAACTGCTGTGCTCTTCCAGCACCACTAATCCAGTATTTGATTTTCAGCATCTGCAGTCATTGTTTTTATCTTGTTGGGCTGAATGACCTGTTTCCACACTATAGGGACTCTACAGAAAGGTAAAGTAAGTCATAGAAGAGTGGTGATGATTATGCACAATGGCACATTTGCAATCCACCCAGAAAGCCTCCGGCTATTGCCAAGGAATATGAATATGCCTGGCATCATGTTGTTATCAGAGTTTTGAAGAGCTTGAAGCCCATTTGGTATTGAAATGGTGGCTGACTCCATGAGCAGACTTGTTCTCCCAACTATGATGTAGTGTCTGATGGCTGATGTCTCAGCTTCAATCTCAGAAGCAGAAGGACCCCAATATCTAAGTGATGTAATGACATCTTAGACTGAGATCAGTCAAGCTGGGTTTACAACCACATAAGCTCAGTATGCAAGAGGTGCTTTCTCACACTGTTTGCTGTCGGTAAGAGATTGTTGGATAAGACATACCAAAACATCTAAATTACAACAAAAGACAACCGGCAAATAACCTAAAAGTAGTCGATTGTGCCTTTAAAAAGATCTGAGCAGAGATCCTTCCTGCAGCTGAACACATGTTCAGCAATATGAGGTCAAGAAAAGGAATTAGTTTGGTCATTAGGAATGATCATTGATATCAAACTGACATTACAGTGAGCATGACAAGTGTGCGTGCATGCTATGAATACAACTTTGGAGGCCAAACAACACTGAATTATAGTGCCTGTGATTTCTATATGTAGAACAGAAAAGGTGGAAGGTGATTACTACAACTGAACAGTGCACTCAGTAGAGCATATATTTCTGCCAGGCTATTTCAATTCAATATTACAATGCAACTCGTCCTTGAAGCTATTCATAGCCTGGCTGAACTACAAAACTGAAACAAAAAATATTTCAAGAGCTTCCATCTCAATGAAGAGGCTTCGGGCTAATCCACACCCAACAACCTGCACTGAAAACTCCACTCCTGTTTTGACAACTGTGACAAATTCCACCACAGTGTCCAAAATAATTCTCAATGTTCTTTCTTCTAAAGAAAATAGTAAATTTGCCTTATCTCTCAATATTAACATATCCTTTACAGAAAATCCAGACTCTGCATCTGGATGTGCCCAAAAGTAATCAATGTTTCCCATCTGTGTATCAAGTTTTGTTGAAATTGCTGCACAGTTTTGAAATATATTGTTTACAGACTAACAAACAAGGGTTAAAACATTATCCCTATGCTCCTCCATGCTGGAGGTAATAAGTGGACCAATCATTGTTTATGGAACTAATCAAAGATGGAAAAGGATTCAATATCTATTATTCCAAGTCAATTGCATCTGGTATCATTCCCAAACAACATTTTGTGTCAATCCCATCTGTTAACAATTTTCTTCAGTTGTTAATTAGACCTTCATGATATTTATCATTTTAGAAAATTACACAATGTCTTGTTTTTTTTTGTAAATTATAAAACAAATAATAGTAAGGACAGAACGCTGCGTTTACTGATGCCAGCATTTGATGGATAATCAGACAGCAGGCGAGGAGCCAAGATAAGATTGGCACAGGCAAAGGTCTAAGTAAATATGTACCACAGGAACGTAAAGTTTGGCATAAAGCACATGATAATGGTGAATCACTGCATAATAATCTCATAGTTACACGCTGCCAAAATGAATGAATTTGCAGGGTAAATATATTGCGTTCTGAAGGTCACATGGATGAGGACATGATTTACATGTTTGCTACTCAAATTGTACCATTCCCATTCTGTTAGCAGCATTAAAATTCTTGAAAATTTCACTATGTTAAGCAATAGAAGATTTAGCAGGACAACTCATTATCATACTGGTATTACTGGTGCCAGGGCAGATTCAAGGCACAACTAATAATCCCAAGATTGAGGGTGGCAGTCAGAGGATGGTGGAGGATAAATATAAGAAGTCTACTTTTGTCGAATTATACTTATTAAGAGCTCAGGATAGGAAAGGAAGTTAGAACATAAAGTGAAAGTTCCGTTCTAGAACAAGAGGTATGACTAATCTGACAGTCATCTTGGTAGTACAGTACTGTATGTGGTAAAAATACTGTAACAGTTTACTCTTCTTTTGTTCTTAGAATAATCATGCATATCTTTGACTGAGTATAAAGAGATCGGAATCTAGGTCTTCCTTCATCAGTGAATTGCATCTATAAGTTACTTTATCAGGGCAACTTCACTTAAAGGATACATTGCCAGAATATTGTAACATTGTAAGAGTTGAATACTTGAGTACCCCAACACTTGTGTGATCATGTTTTTATTGACCATGAGAGCTTTCTTCTACTAAAATCCTGTCACATTTAAGAGCTTTTGTTCTTAAATACTAAGTCCCATCCTAAACATTTTTGTTACAAGTTGTACAGGTATGTTTAAAGTTGATTTATTTCTTTATAAAATATTGAAGCATGTCATCAGAGTGCCAGCGTTAGTTAAGAAGCCAAATTAAACAAATTAAAGACATTTTGAATCGCTCAAAGTAGGAGGTGACTTATTTCTCGACTTCAACAAGCAACAACTGCATTTTCAAGATTTTAGTGGGGTTCTCTTTTTTTTTAGTCAAATGTGAATCTACAGATTCATGCTAAATATAGATTAATAATCTCTGCGTGGTCTCTATCAGCATTACCTGATTGGCATACCTCAACTTTGTCATTAAAATTATACTATCAAGGCAAACATAGCCAAAGGTGTGCAAATAACATTATAATCCTGCCAAATCATGGAATGGTAACAGAACAGAAGAGATCCATTCAGTACATGCAGTCCAAATACTGGCACGCTGCAAGAGGAATTTAGTTTCTGACTGTAGTCCTGCATTTTTTTCCCATCAGTTATTTATCCAAATCCCATTTGTAAGCAGAAAGTGAATCTACTTCTATTTCTCTAGGTAGTACTTAATCACTTCCTGTGTTTAAAAAAAAAAGTCCTTTGTTTCTTTTGACAATCACTTTTTAAGTCTGATTCTTAACTCTTCTGCTGATGGATACAGTTTCTCTCCAAATACGCCAACCAGACCTTTCATGGTTTCAAGTCTTTTTATTAACTATCCTCCCAACTTTCTTCCCTCTAAGAGGAACAAATCCGACGTTTCCAATCAAATCAAGCTATAGAATCATTCAGTCCTGGATCCATTCTCATGAATCTCTTTTTGGACCCTTTCTAAAACGTTCATAACTTTCCTAAAGTGCAGTTTACCAGTCGAGGACACAACTGTCCTGTTCAGGTTGAACCAGGGTTTTATAATAAAAGTAAAATAGAGTTTTATTTTAATTGTATCAGTGACTTGTCTACAGTAAGGCACCAAAGTCCTTTGACTTCGAGACTATGGAAAAGGATGCTTCTGGTTTGAGTGACGGTAGGGAATTTAGATTGAAAACTCTTCTGCTAATCATCTACTCTACCAAAATTGCCCTTCAATTTTCTATAGAAAATCATCTACTGTCTATCTTTTCGTGCTTAGGGCTATGATTGCTGGTTGCCAGGTTATGTAGGGAAATACCATCTCAATGATGGATGAAAGCTGACATGAGCTCCCTGATGGCACTGAGGCTCAATTGCTGTATTAAAGGAATATAACCAAACTAGTCCTCTTCCCTTCCTCGGAGCTTAATGGTTTCAATGTAAGCATAGGAGGTAAAGAAGGAAGCTTTTCATTGTGTCTCCAGATTGTATTTCCAAAGTTCAATTTTTTTTTGGTCTGGGACAGAAACTACAGATGCATCCTGAAAAGGCACAAAGACAAAGTCTTTTCCCTGGGTTGGGGGAGTCCAGAACCAGAGGTGAGAGGGGAAAGATATAAAAGGGACCTAAAGGGCAACTTTTCCATGCAGAGGATGGTATGTGTATGGAATGAGCTGCAAGAGGAAGTGGAGGAGGCTGGTACAATTGAAACATTTAAAAGGCATCTGGATGCATATATGAATAGGAAGGGTTTGGAGGGATATGGGCTGGGTGCTGGCAGGTGAGACTAGATTGGATTGGGATATCTGGTCAGCATGGACAAGTTGGACCAAAGGGTCTGTTTCTGTGCTGTACATGTCTATGACTCTATGACTCCATAAGCCTGCCTCAGGATAGCAAATCTTACCAATTCTGCAAAACCTACATAGTATGTTGGACAGCTGCATATTCCCCATTTTCTTTTCTCTTCGCAAGTCATCCACAACGTGTGTGTGTGTGTGTGTTTTTTTTCAACACCATATGCAGCAGATCACTGCCAGAATGATAAATCTTTGATTTCATAGAATGCCACATGATGCAACAGACCAATTAAAACTGATTTTAAAATAACTTCAGATGTTCCCTTCAATGATGATCAATGGAATCAGAACATCCTGTTACTAAGTTTGTACAACTCTATTGTACCATTTTTGTTTTTATTTGTATCAGCTCAAGTTCACCAATATTGGTATAATTTTTACAAGATATATGTGTACTGTTGTTGCGTATGATGCACGTGTACTTAAGGGGGTGTATTTTAAACTGCTATCAATCATGACCCACCTCTAGGTAGGATGTAGTGCAGTCATCCCCTGATTCTTTACTCAGAATACAGGAGCAGAACTCCAAGACAAGTGTGTCTATGAAGCCTTCCAAGCAACACTATATCTATGTGTTCTTATGTTCTTATGGAACCCACATTTTATTTTACATTCCTTGGGTATTTATTGGTACTTTCACCTAAAAAAGAAGAACATAACGTCTGTGCAATAGATCTTGTCACCATGCCAACTCTACTACTTTTCTAAAGTTAACTTTTCTGAAGTTACTGCCAGTTCCTTCTCGAAAGCTAACCCTGCACAAAGAAACCTCATTCAAATATGATGAATATCAAAAGTTGCCAAAAAGATTACTAGGGGAAAGTAAGCAAGGAAGAGAAAAGTTCATTTACAAATTATCCATTTATATTCAGCACTACATCAATAAAAGAAGTGAATAATTCATCTTGGCAACAAGCAAGGTTGGTGTCCTTAGTATTCCCATTTGTTTTGATCTCTACCACAGGTAGCTAAAATAATCAGACCCAAACTGGTATTGCTCCTTGTAATGTATGTTCTCGACCACGTCTGTGACCTGCACCCTCCCTCCTAAAAATTTATTTTCATTTTAACACACTGCCCATCAAACCTACAAGTCTTCATCAGGGAACATGTTTCTCAGTGAGTCATTTCTTACAGGATTTAGACAGTCAATGTGAGCTGTGTAAGAGCATTATTAAAAATGTCATGTATAGCTTACTCTCTTATGTGGAGTTCATGATGCACAAAATCATTTTGCCATTAAAATTGCACAATCTTTTGCCATTTTGACTGACTTCAAGAAAAAAATCTACAATTCTTCATAAGATGGGAATTTAAGTCCCAATGAAAACTAAAACAGTTCAATAATAGATATCTTTTTTGTAAATGTGTTAAACAGTCTCATTAGAGTACTGCAGGAGATGAGCCTAGCCAATCAGCACAAGGAGACCAAGATGTGACTTGATTGACGCATCGTAACCTGGCCTTTGGTTACATTTGGTCAGTTTCTCCTTTGGTCACATTTGAGTGCTTAGCCAGTACAAGCCATGGCTTTCTTTGTATTTGAATTAAAAAGGAAATCAATTGACTGCTGTTCCTTGTTGAATTAATCAATAAATTAAAATCTAATTTTAATTAGAACAAACAAGGCATGTCTCGTAACTGAACACTTTGACATGTTTTCATTTAATTACTTTCTTGTATAAATTGCCATATTAGTTTGGGGAGGGGTTTCCTTGGGATGAGCAGCACAAGGAATTATCTAAGAAGTATTGAATCTCAGCTCAATTCATGTCATCTGCCACTGAATGTGTATGAAAAGGCCGGTTTGCGGTGAAGAAGATATGCTCATAAGAGGTTAATTGTCACAGGTTGTTGGAAATTTTGTGTTGGTCTGCTATTACCCTCGCAAAAATAGGGGCCTCGAGTTTTACAATCAACAGTGAGACAAAAGCATTTGCTACTGACCTTGAAGAAAGGTGCTGCTTATGGTCTAGCAATTTCTGTAGTGCAGATTTCGCCTTTTTGATGGCAAATCTGACACCCAAGGCAAATAGAACTGCAGGCATGAGGCAACAGTGATGTCAGGAAATAGAATAAGCAGCCAATTATATTGAATCATTTTCACAGGCAGCAAATCTGGAAGTTAAAGCATTGAATCCTTTTGCTCTTAATTTATGTCTATGTTTGAAGCCTTAAATTCTGGCCGGAATAAGATGGAAGCTATGATAAAGGTCAGCGAAGTTCAAGAGAAATGAAAATGTGGATTTATCAGAATTATATAAAAAAAAGATACACTTACCAGGATGTTGCCAGGGTTGGAGGGTTTGAGCGATTGGGAGAGGCTGAATAGGCTGGGGCTGTTTTCCCTGGAGCGTCGAAGGCTGAGGGGTGACCTCATAGAGGTTTATAAATTCATGAGGGCCATGGATAAATAGATAAGGTCTTTTCCCTGGGGTGGGGTAGTCCAGAACTAGAGGGTATGGAGGGGAAAGATATAAAAGGGGCCTAAGGGTCAACTATTTCACACAGAGAGTGGTGCATGTATGGAATGAGTTGCCAGAAGAAGTGATAGAGGCTAATACAATTACAGCATTTAAAAGGCATCTGAATGGGTGTATGAATAGGAAGGGTTTAGAGGGACATGGCCAAGTGCTGGCAAATGGGACTAGGTTAGGATATATGATTGGCCTGGATGAGTTGGATTGAAGGGTCTGTTTCGGTGCTGTACATCTCTATGACTCTATGAATCTATGATATTGCACAAATGTAAAATTAACATTTGCCCCTCAATGTTTCGTTGCACCAGCTCCATAGTTCTGTGGTGAACCAGTGTGAAGGGGAGTTGGCAGGACAAAGGACCTCATTGTCAACCCGATGCTGGGAATAGCCAAAGTGGACGTATCAAGTCCAACCAATGGAGAGTTGAGGAGGCCAGTCAGATAGGCCAGATGCCTCTGTTCCATAGGAGAAAGTGAGGACAGCAAATGCTGGAGATCAAAGTCAAGAGTGTGGTGCTGGAAAGCACAGCAGGTCAGGCAGCATCCGAGGAACAGGAGAATCGACGTTTCGGGCAAGAGCCCTTCATCAGGAATGATGCTTGTGAGCCAAGGGGATAGAGAGATCTCAGGAATGAAGCTTGTGAGCCAAGGGGGTAGAGAGATCTCCACCCTCTTGGCTCACAAGCCTCATGACTTGATTTTTGATTTTAGTTACACTCTTCCTTGAGGGCCTGTCAACTAGTGCATTACTTCTTTCAGTTGATTTAATCAAAAAAATTATAGTAGTAGTATTTCAGACAAGGGTATTTAACAGTAATTATGTGAAAATGCTATTTAAGGCAAAGTTACTCCTTGTTTAATAAGGATTTCAAAGGTTTTTTTGCAGGAAGACTAGTAACATAAAAAAAGTGTAAGTTCTGGTCTATTCACAGATTTCCCATTGATTGCAGTCTGATGGAACCTCAGCGGGGAAATGAATAATCACTGTTAATAACCACTCGTGAGCATCTCTTAACCACAAATTGCTGACCTTTTTTTTATTCACAATCAGCAGCAGATGCCATGAACTGAGCACTATTTTATTCAAATAAACATTTAAAGAACTGCAGATGCTGTAAATCGGAAACAAAAACAGAAGTTGCTAGAAACGCTCAGCAGGTCTGACAGCACCCGTGGAGAGAAATCAGAGTTACTGTTTCTGGTCTGGTGAAACGGACCTGAAACATTAACTCTGATTTCTCTTCACCGATGCTGCCAGACCTGCTGAGCGTTTCCAGCAACTTCTGTTTTTGTTACTATTTCATTTAATACTTTTTCACCCAATTCTTTGTCTTGTTAATTCCAAAGAAATGAATGGGAAATTGTTCAATAAGCTAATACTGGAGTGGTTGTATTATTCTGCAAATATGGGGACTCCCAAAAAATGCTATCAATTTCAGTCAAGCAATTAAGTCCAATTCTGATCATTTCAATGTTACTATCATTTTAAAATCTATGTTAAGCTCATCTTTAACCTATCTGCGCTTCAACAAATTGCTATAATTTTCTTGTAAGTACAAATGAATCTTACCACAGATAACCAAATAGTTTGTCATGTTCTAAGGACCATATTAAAGACATGATCTACAGTCCTGATAATAAACTTAACTTCTCTGGTTTAGAAAGGTAGCAATTCATACTACACAATTTTTATTCCTGCAGATAAAAACTTGTTCTAGAATCATTCCAGGCGGATATAAAAGTGAGGCAGACTGGGAATTCAGAAAAAAAGCAAGGATAACTTAGGACATCATATGACTTCCAATATCTCTAATGATAAGAAAGTTAGCATTAAGGCGCTTTACCTGAATGCTCGTAGCATTCATAACAAAGCAGATGAACTAATGGCACAGATCATAGTGAATGATTATGATGTGGTAGGCATCACAGAGACTTGGTTACAGGGGGGTCAGGACTGGCAGTTAAACCTCCAAGGATTTTCAACTTATCAAAAAGACAGGGAGGTTGGCAGAGGGGGTGGGGTTGCCTTGTTAGTTAAGAACAATATTAAATCTATGGCACTGAATGACATAGCATCAGATGATGTGGAGTCTGTGTGGGTGGAATTGAGGAAACACAAAGGCAAAAAAACCATAATTGGAGTTGTGTACAGACCTCCTAACAGTGGTAAGGACCAGGGACACAACATGTACCAGGAAATAGAGAAGGCATGTCAGAAAGGCAAGGTCACAGTGATCATGGGAGACTTCAATATGCAGGTGGACTGGGTAAATAATGTTGCCAGTGGATCCAAAGAAAGGAATGCTTTCTGGAACAGCTTGTCATGGAGCCCACAAGGGAGCAGGCTATTTTGGACCTAGTGCTTTGCAATGAACCAGACTTTATAAAAGATCTTAAAAATGGCAGGAGTTTGTGGGTATAATTGAGGACACTGTACAGAGGCTCATCCCCAAGAAAAGAAAGATTATCCAGGGAGGGATTAGACAGCCATGGCTGACAAAGGAAGTCAGGAAATGTATTAAAGAAAAAGAGAGATCCTATAAAGTGGCCAAGAGCAGTGGGAAATCAGAAGATTGGGAAGGCTACAAAAACAAACAGAGGATAACAAAGAGAGTAATAAGAAAGGAGAGGATCAAATATGAAGGTAGGCTAGCCAGTAATATTCGAAATGATAGTAAAAGTTTCTTTCAATACATAAGAAACAAATGACAGACTGACGCTGGAAGTCTAGTGATGGGAGATAAGGAAATAGCAGGAGAACTTAACAAGTACTTTGCGTCAGTTTTCACAGTGGAAGTCATGAGTAATATCCCAACAATTAAAGGGAGTCAGGAGGCTGAGTTGAGTATGGTTGTCATTACAAAAGAGAAAGTGCTAGAAAAGCTAAAAAGTCTTAAAATTGATAAATCTCCTGGCCCCGATGGGATACATCCTAGGGTTCTGAGAGAGGTGGCTGAGGAAATAGCGGAGGCATTGGTTGAGATCTTTCAAGAGTCACTGGAGTCACGGAAAGTCCCGGATGATTGGAAGATCGCGGTTGTAACCCCATTGTTCAAGAAAGGATCAAGACAAAAGATGGAAAATTATAGGCCAATTAGCCTAACCTCGGTTGTTGGTAAAATTCTAGAATCCATCATTAAGGATGAGATTTCTAAATTCTTAGAAGAGCAGAGTCTGATTAGAACAAGTCAACATGGATTTAGTAAGGGGAGATCATGCCTGACAAACCTGTTGGTATTCTTTGAAGAGGTGACAAGTAGGTTAGACCAGGGAAACCCAGTGGATGTGGTCTATCTAGACTTCCAAAAGGCCTTTGATAAGGTGTCACACAGGAGGCTGCTGAGCAAGATGAGGGCCCATGGTGTTCAAGGTGAGCTACTGGGATGCATTGAGGATTGGCTGTCTGACAGAAGGCAGAGAGTTGGGATAAAAGGTTCTTTTTCAGAATGGCAGCCGGTGACGAGCAGTGTCCCGCAGGGTTCGGTGCTGGGGCCACAGCTGTTCGCATTATATATTAACGATCTGGATGAAGGGACTGGGGGCATTTTAGCGAAGTTTGCAGATGATACAAAGTTAGGTGGACAGGCAGGTAGTACTGAGGAAGTGAGGAGGCTGCAGAAGGATCTAGACAGTTTGGGAGAGTGGTCCAGGAAATGGCTGATGGAATTCAACGTGAACAAATGCGAGGTCTTGCACTTTGGCAAAAAGAATAAAAGCACAGACTACTTTCTAAATGGTGAGAAAATTCATAAAGCCAAAGTACAAAGGGATCTGGGAGTGCTAGTCAAGGATTCTCTAAAGGTCAACATGCAGGTTGAGTCTGTGATTAAGAAAGCGAATGCAATGTTGTCACTTATCTCAAGAGGGTTGGAATATAAAAACACCATTGTGCCCCTGAGACTTTATAAAGCTCTGGTTAGGCCCCATTTGGAGTACTGTGTCCAGTTTTGGTCCCCACACCTCAGGAAGGACATACTGGCACTGGAGCGTGTCCAGCGGAGATTCACATGGATGATCCCTGGAATGGTAGGTCTAACATATGAGGAACGGCTGAGGATCCTGGGATTGTATTCATTGGAGTTTAGAAGATTAAGGGGAGACTCAATAGAGACGTACAAGATAATACATGGCTTGGAAAGGGTGGATGCTAGGAAATTGTTTCGGTTAGGTGAGGAGACTAGGACCCGTGGACACAGCCTTAGAATTAAAGGGGGTAAATTCAGAACAGAAATGCGGAGACATTTCTTCAGCCAGAGAGTGGTGGGCCTGTGGAATTCATTGCCGCAGAGTGCAGTGGAGGCTGGGATGCTAAATGTCTTCAAGGCAGAGATTGATAGATTCTTGTTGTCTCGGGGAATTAAAGGCTACTGGGAGAATGCGGATAAGTGGAGTTGAAGTGCCCATCAGCCATGATTGAATGGCGGAGTGGACTCGATGGGCCGAATGGCCTTACTTCCACTCCTATGTCTTATGGTCCTATGGTCTTATGGTCATTCTAAACT
Source organism: Chiloscyllium punctatum (assembly GCF_047496795.1). Lineage (NCBI taxonomy): Eukaryota > Metazoa > Chordata > Chondrichthyes > Orectolobiformes > Hemiscylliidae > Chiloscyllium > Chiloscyllium punctatum. Next base: position 55,061,216 of record NC_092745.1, on the reverse strand, counting down.
TTTCTTTTTAAACTTTTTCTTTCTGCTTTATCTGTCTTTGAAATCAAATCTTTCTCCTCAAGACTGTAATTCTCTTTCTCTACAATGTTAGTCTGATTCATTCTGTTGTTTACTCTGCTTCCTTCCCTATCCTTAGATTCACTGGTCAAGGGGACAGGTCATAACAATCATTCTTTAAGTTGTTCCTTAAAATTTACTTTGCTTGTCTGTCCTGAAACTCCCATTTGCATCTTGTTATTTTTGCCTAATTTTGTTTCTTCAGTCATTGGAATATGCTAATTGTGCTTAATTAAATGAAAAACAAGTTGCTGTTGAGTGCTTCATTATTAGATGGTCAGATGAGATGCAAATCCAGCACCCCAAGAGTAAGAACGCTCTGGCGATTGTGTAGTAACACTAGTCCCTACTCCTCCGATTTGATGATCATTTAATTCACTGCAATTTGTGGGAATTTGCTACATGCAAATTGGCTCCTGTGTTTTCATGCAGTGAAGGTGACTTTGCTTCAAAATTGGTTCCAGTTCATTGCAGCAGAAAGAACTGTGAAGCCAATATAAAACTTAAGGCCTTCAACAAAGGTGGTTTATCTGATGAGGTAATGTTTATTTTACCTCCCATAAACATAAGAAACTGGCCATGGATATTTTGTTCTTGAAGAATCCAGTAGACATTTATTGCATCTAACTACTATAAAGTGTCTGGACTGTATTGAACTAGTTATAACAGAGGAGCATGCTTCCAATAGAGTGTCATGCTTCAGGTGATCTGGGTGAGATGGAGAGTGGGACTTTTAAACTCTTGGTTCCATGCTGTAATATAGTGATGATATCAGGAGAAATAACACCGTAAAGATGCCATGTCAAAGTCATTCTGCTCAATAATAACAGTATGTACCATCTGCTATGATATGTGAAGCACTGCATAATAAAGCATCATTGACCACATCTCCCAAAACATAGCTTCTACCACCTGGAAGGACAATGACAGCAGATATGAGGAACAGCACCACCTCCAAGTTGCTCTCTATGTCTCTCACTTTCTGGACTTTTAAGTGTATTATCAGTGCTGGTTGAAGTCCTGATACTTCCTCCCTAACAGAATTGTGGGTGTGCCTGATCAAGAAGGCAGCTTCTTGAACATATTCTGAAAGTCCATTTGGGATTGGCAATAAATATTGAGTTTGCCAGTCACTATCCCATCCAATGACAGATTACAAAAAAATTAAATTTTGTTGGTTGTTTTTACACTTTAAACCTGATGTTTCTTTAACATAACTGAGACTATGTCCATGTGCATCTTTTTTATAGTTTGGCTTCTCTCCCTGGTCTCAACTGCAGCCCCATCCAGAATGCTGTTCTAAATAATCAAATACAATGTTAACTCACCCCAAGTCCATTACTGAAACAGAATTAGAGTGGGTCTATATAAGTTCTGCTGATGCTGTGATGGCTGGAAGCTCTTAGTGAGATGTTGACTGATAAATTTCAACCAGAGTTCAGCACCCAGGGAAAGACACCACGACAGGGCTCCAATGTTGGATGCTTTATGTTAAACCACAAAAGGGAAGAAAGTCCAAAATAAACAGAAGGATTCAGATGCGTGCAAAACAAAGGCCTTTGCAAAGATTGTGTCAACAAGTCTGGTTTCTGTTCAGTGAAGTACCATCAGCTTCCTTTAAAGCTTCTTAAAAGCACATTTTGAAATAACTTGGCTCCTTGTCCATTACAGATTAATTTCCATCGGATCAGCTGTGTTGTGGATCATGAAGTTAAGTGATTCACTTCTGTTCCCAGAACAGTTGACCTCCCCTGTTATATTACACATTATAAATTTGAACAATATCTTTTTGATCCATTCTCCAAATGCAGTATGTGAGGTTAAAAATATAAATACAATGATAATTTAACTCTAGTTGTTGGTGAAATCAGACATGGACTGAGACATAAGACTACGATTTTGTATACTTGATACTCAGAAAACTTAAGATCATTGAGGATATTTAATGGCTGAATGATGTAAAACTGACAATATGGTATTCTTAGCTGAAAATCTTACCTATTTTCAACTAGTCAAAATTTTCCCACTGTCTCCATGAAACTACTCACCTGTCTTGTAGTCCATTAATGCTTAAGGTAATCTACTAATGTTGCAGCTCACTAACCCAGTCTGTATTTCAAAACTGCATTCTCTAGTTCTCAATATCCTGGTCACTTCAAAGGTATCTGGGCACTTTTTGCATCACATTCTGCGAAGTGGCCATTACTGTTTCTTGTGGGACAGACTTGACAAGTTTTTGTGGAAAGTAAGTTATGGGCTGGCTGTTTTTGAAATCATGAGAAACTTCTCACATTGATCTAAATATATTCTCGGGTTATTTGGCAATATCATTTCTTTGAACACTCGGATAAAATGTTGTATTTTCCTCTAGAATTCCCACTTAAACAACTTCACTCTCCACTTACACTCCTTTTAAGATTCTCCTGAATAAAAACACTTATTTGATCAAGCTCATAACATCTTGGATCAGATCCGATTTCTGTGTAATCATCCTTCTCTGAAGAGCCTTAAGATGTTTGTCTGCATTAAAGATGCCATATCAAAGCAACTCGTTATTCTCGCAATAAGCACGCAAGAGCTAATTTTGTACTTTAAATGACTAAGGCAAACTGCCAATGTTTACTCACTCCCTAATATATGGTTAATCAGCTATGTGAAGCAATTTAGAGAATTGCACATGTTGTTGTAATAATGATATTTCAGGCTTATGTAGAACCCTTGAAGCAGCTTTTATTAAAAAGAAGTCAAATAATAATTTGCCAATAATTTGGCTCTAACAGTCCATTTGTTTAACAATCTAGTCTGGATAAAGATTAAAAGAAATCAAGTGGGGTCAAGACACAAATTCATCTTTGGGCAGTCTCAAAATGTTTTGTTACAAACAGGTGAGGGGAGGTGGGATGACTCTCCTCTTTACAACTTCTCACACTCCATATCATACTGCAATTAAAATATCATGCACGAGTTCAAAACTAAGTATCTAATTGTAATACTACCTTGATTTTCTTTATTACTTACTAGCCCTGAAAAAAAGACTTGACATTAATCACATGCATACAAACACAAGTATAAAGTTTAAAAAGGAGAGTGAATTTGGTATAAAAGGGAAGGTAAAAGAATCTGCAGTTTACAAGTTTTTAGAGTCCTTAAGGTTATAGCTTTTAACCTGAGACTATGGTTTAAATGAAGTCTTGTATGCCTAGCAATTGTAAAATTTATCAATACATTTGAGTTTTTGGTGATTGGAAATTTCTCCAATTTGCTTTATCAGCTGATATCCTCTTTTAAGAGGGGGAGAGAGAGAGAGAGAGAGAGAGAGAGAGATTTCCAGTTCTGCTGTTTCTCTCTGTTTAAAATATTGCTTCACGGATTTTCCCAAGCTGGGTAATTTGTAAGTGAGCCTTTTATCCCCCTTATGCATAAAAGTGTAAATCAAATGGGAGATATAGACTTCAATGCCTTTAGATAAAGATGAATTTTGGCTTCAGCTGGTTCTTGTTTATTGATGGGTACGTGGGCAGGCTCAAACTCTGGTGAACAGATTTCTGCAACCATTTTAAGTCTTTTTTTTACCTTTTTTTTGAAAATAATTTTTAGTGCATGAGGATCCCAGTTATTGATGAAGTTAAATATCGATAGCTCATATTTTACCACTGATAACAATATTGAAAGCTGTTTCATTCTCGAGATGTATTCACCACTTCCTCACTGAGTTTTGCCACAATTATAAATTTTGGCAAGAATGGTTATGGAAGAAAATTGGGGGTAAGTTGTTGGCAGTGGTACACCAGAATGATAACATCAAGGACTCACCGAATTTCATATTCAAGCCTTTTCATCATAAGTCAGATGAGCTACGTTGGAGCTTAACCAATTTCAACCTTGGCAAACCTTTGGTCTCACCAAGGTCCTGTACATTTGTAGCAAGGCATCCCTGTTCCTGAACTTGAATATTCTCACCAATGTACCATTTACCCTCTTCACCATCTGCTGTACCTTGATACTTACTTTCATGTAAGCACAAAAGAGAACTCCATAGAAAGAGAAGATGATTAAGGAAGTAGTTTGATAGGCTGTTGGTCAGAGCCTGCAGTCGTTCTGTGAGACCAATAGGATCTTCTCTTCTGTTTCGACCCTCATTTTCTGAGAAGCCTCCTTTTGTCGGGACACTGGTTTAGTTGCTCAAGATCTGGGAATATTGATCAGGGTTTGTATTTCCACCTAGAGTCATAGAGATATACAGCATGGGAACAGACCCTTCGGTCCAACCCATCCATGCCGACCAGATATCCCAACCTAATCTAGTCCCACCTGCTAGCAGCCGGACCGTATCCCTCCAAACCCTTCCTCTTCATATACCCATCCAAATGCCTTTTATATGTTACAATTGTACTAGACTCCACCACTTCCTCTGGCAGCTCATTCCATACATGTACTACCCTCTGCATGAAAAAGTTGCCCCTTAGGTCCCTTTTATATCTTTCCCCTCTCACCCTAAATGTATGCCCTCTAGTTCTGGACTCCTTGACCCCAGGGAAAATACTTTGTCTACTTATCCTATCCATGCCCCTCATAATTTTGTAAACCTCTATAAGGTCACCCCTCAGCCTCCGACACTCGAGGGAAAGCAGCCCCAGCCTGTTCAGCCTCTCCCTATAGCTCAAATCCTCCAACCCTGGCAACATCCTTGTAAATCTTTTCTGAACCCTTTCAAGTTTCACAACATCTTTCTGATAGGAAGGAGACCAGGATTGCACGCAATATTCCAACAGTGGCCTAACCAATGTCCTGTATAACTGCAACATGATGTCCCAACTCCTGTACTCAATACTCTGACCAATAAAAGAAAACATACCAAATGCCTTCTTCACTATCCTATCTATCTGTAGTCTAAATAAATTCAGGAATATAGTCCAAAGAATCCTTAGAAATAAGAATTCAGGCAGCCTGTTGCAGCAGCTAAGAAATGACCATGACTAATGTCTCAGTAGCCTGAATACCTATGTAGATTGGGCACTGGCTTGTGTGCACTGTTCAACACAGCAGATGCAGTATAATGTGAATAAATGTGAGGCTAACAACTCACAGAGAGCAAAAACAGGAAGGTGGATTATTATTAAATGAGTATAAATTGAGAGAGCAGACTGTGTACTGAGACCTGGGTGTTCTCATACACCAGTTGCTGAAAGTAAGCATGTAGGTGTAGCAGATGGTGAAGAGGGTAAATGGTACATTGGTGAAAGGATTCAAGTACAAGAGCAGGGGTATCTTGCTACAAATGTACAGGACCTTGGTAAGACCACACTTGGAACATTGTGGGCAATTTTGATATCTTATCTAAGGAAGGATGCTCTTGTTGTAGAGGGAGCACAGTGAAGGTTTATCAAAGTATTATTGCCATGGGAGAAAGGACACATGAGGAGAGGTTGGATCAGTCAGGATTATGTTCAGAGACTGGGGTGGGGGAGAGTCTCATGGAGACCTACCCTGTATAGCCCCACTAAAATTTTATAGATGCAGGAAGAATGTTGGGGAGTCCAGAACTAGGGGTCACAGTCTAAGGTTATGGGGTAAACCATTTAGGACTGAAGTGAGGACAAATTTCTTCACCCAGAGAGTGGTGACCCTGTGGAATTTGTTACCAGTGAAGGATTCAGAACACTTTCAAGAATGAGTTGGATATAGTACCTGGAGCTAAAAGGATCAATGGACATAGAGGAAAAGAGGGAACAGTGTATTGAGTTGGAATATCAGTCACGATCACCTTAAATGTCAGAGCAGACTTGAATGGCTGAATGGCCTACTCATGCTATTTTCTATGGTTTTAAAAAAATCATTCACTGGATGTGGGTATCATTGGCCAGGCCAATATTTATTTCTCATTCCTAACGCCCAAAGTGCAGCTGAGCATAAACCCCATTGCTGTGGTTCCGGAGTCACATGTAGGCCAGACCAGGTAATTATAACAGATTTCCTTTCCTAAAAGACATGAATGAAACAGATGATTTTTCAAACAATGGGCAATAGTTTCATGGTCACCATGGGACTCTTATTCCCAGAAATGTTTTTTGTCTTGAATTCATCTGCCATGGTGAGATTTGAACCCAGGTCATCAGAAACTTTTGGGTGTCTGGATTAATAATAATACCATAAGGCCATTATCTCCCCTCCATATTTCTATGGTTCTTATTATCCTTGTTTTAAGTCCTAACGTGATGCTCAGAATTAACCTCAGTTCTTTTTAGAGGAGCTGTGCAAATAATCTGACAAACCGTAACTTTTTCCCTCAAACACATAATTAAGTTGCTGCTTTTCTTTTTTTTCTTTACTGCTGAACTCCATGAAAAACATTTTATTTTGATCAGAATTAAGAGTTTGGGATTCCTATGAGTGGTCATGTATGTTTCTACAATTTCAAAGTCAATTAATCAAATTTTAGATGTTGCCTTCTAGCTTGTGCCTGTAGAAAGGATACTATTATTTGTAAAGTCTACATAAACTATCATTTGATAACTTCTCTTCCCTTGCTAGTGCAGCATTTACCAAACAATGAATTTCTCAATGTGATTTGGCATTTAGACTCAATCCCTAGGCATTTTTGGCTGGTTAAGGATTGAGTATGAATAATAGACAGATTTTTCTAAAAGAAAAATATGAATACTTCATAGATTTGTACAGCATGGAAACAGACCCTTCAGTCCAACCTGTCAACAAATACTATAACTTTTTTAAAGTAATGTTTATGATTACCAGTTACATTAAGCCTTAATAGGGTTTATTGGTATTGATAAGGTTTATATGTGAGTAAGAATTAATAATATTTATTAATATTTGTGTTTTTTAAATTAGTTAAGATTTGATAGTAAGATATATTAACAGTTGAGAGGTCATTAACTACTAGATGGATGAAGGATAGTACTGCTCTGGCCTTAAGGCATGTCTTGTGCAATGTAGAAACTCCAGAAAATTTCCTATATCCTGGATTATCATTTGTGCAGGAAGCAACATCAGTTGTAGCAGTTTGGTTCTTGAACATTAAATAGCATCTTTGCATTGCATCTAGGCTGAGGCTTTATGTAGAGCATATTTATATATGCGTTGACCACACCGCTTAAGAGTCTGCACGGGTGGACCAATGGATGACCAACAAGCAGTCCAAAAGACATGGTAAATGTAAATTTTCACTGTAGTGCTACTGGACCATACGGATGCTCTCTGATGGTGGTTTAAGCTGAAGATCACCAGGCCTCAGGCAAGGGAAGAGGTTGAGAAGGAATGTCCTTTAGGGTCACCTCAGCCTTTTGGAGGAATTGAATCCACACTGTTGGCAAAACTTGGCCTCACAAACTAGGCCTCCAGCCAACTGAAGCAACTGTCCACCTAAAAGAAATGGACAGGTTTTATAGGAGTCTCTTTAGGTATGCAAGATGTAAAGTTTAGTTAGGACAAATATGGACCCATTACTGATGAAGACAGGAGAATTTACAGTGCTCAACAGGAAAATAGCAAAGAAACTAACCGTTATTTTAGGTCTGTCTTCTTGGAAGAAGATACAGAAAATCTCCCTGAAATACTAGGTGGTCAAAGGACTTGTGAAGCTGAGGAATGAAAATAACTTAGTATCAGTACAGCAGGAGTACTTGAAAAGTTATTTAAATTGAAGATTGGTAATTCTCCTGGAGCAGACAGTCCTCAGCCCGGAGCATTGAGGAGGTGAAGAATTTGGAGGTACCATTTAAATAGCATCTTTGTTACCCGGGAAACATTAATGGATTAAGAACCTGTTCTAACTCCTGGATTTGTATTAAACTTAACTCCTGATTCACTTATAATTCCCCCAACTATAACCTTTATGTCAATCTTTGATGTCCCAAGCGCACTCCAAAGCCCCCGTCTACCCCACCAGCCACTCCAGCTCACCCTGGCCCATTCCATTCTGACACTAATCTCTCGCATATTTTACCCACCTACCTTTATTCAGTCACTGTTAAAGAGATTTTGGGACTTTTAATTTGTGAAATGCAACTACAAGTGTTAGAAAGAAGGGTGTGTCTTGGCAGAACTTCTTCAAGGTTGAGAGAGACTCACTCACTGAGATGGACCTCTCCCTGGTTTTCTTGGATTTGGGCAAGCCAGAATCCGAAATGTTGGACAGAAAATCCCTAATTGCTATGTTGGTAATTTTAAAGAAGATCAGCCTCAGTTAATTCCTTTCCTAAAGGATTTTTCAATTAATGTTGCCAATGGGAAAGATTATTAACAGTGAAGCAAACTTCTAAGAGCAGCTTTAATCTTGTGCTGATTGACACACAATGATGTGCGCAATGCCTGAACACAACATGCACTTCAATGTTAAGTTATTAACTGAGACCCAGACTTCTATTCTCATAATTTTAATAAACCAGCACACTTAGAATTATAGAAACAAAAAAATGGTTACAATACAGCAAAAGGCTATTCAGTCTATTGTATCTGTGGCTGGCCTCCTTCAGCAATTCACCTAGTGTCACTCTTCCGTCCTTTCCCTGTAGGGTTGCAATTCTTTCCTTTTGAACCAATTATCTTTCGAACACCTTGGCTGGACCATATTCTCAGGCAGTGCATTCTCAATCCTAACTGCTTACTTACATCAAAGCACTTTTTTCTTGTGTTGTCATTGCTTCTTTTACCAGTTTTCTTAAATCAGTGTCCTCTGGCTCTCAATTCTCTCACCAATAGGAAAGGTTTCTCCCTAACTATTGTATTCAGCCCCCTCCTGATTTTGAATACCTCTATCAAATTCCCCTGTCAACATTCTTTTCTCCATGGGGAGCAGTGTCAGTATCTCTAATCTCCTTTTATACAAGCTCTTCATGCTTGGAACCATTCTGTTTTTGGCTTTCTTCCTGATTATCAAACGCATAACCAATTCCTAGATAACCGAGAAACATAATTGTGTTTCCTACATTTCTGTTGAAATCATTGATACATTCCTTAAAAAGCAAGGGATCTGATAGTGAGCTCTGCAGAATTCCACTGGAAATAGCATTCCATTCATCTCATCTCTCAACTTCCATCCTTTTCTTCCTGCTGCTGAATCAACTTCAAATCCAATTCTGTCATCTTCCCTTAGGTCTCAAGAGTTGTTACCTTTCTGACCAGCTTACCATGTGGTACCTTGTCAAAACCCTTGTTAAAACCATGTAGAGTGCCTTAAATGTTGAGTTTTACTCTTGTTGTCTCTCCTTGTTGCTACTTCAAAAAATTCAGTCACGTTAGTCAGACAGGACCTTCCTTTAACAATTCCATTAAAAGAGAAACAGATAAAGAGCAGGATAATAGTTGTCCCAACAATGAAGTGTTGCCATGTTAGGCTTTCCAAAAAATGTCTTCACTGATCTGATTGGAAATGGTTAGACAGCATAGTAAGTTCAAAGGGCTTTCAGCTCCTTACTGTAAAAATGAATCTTAATCCTATCCCTAATCCTGGAAAGATAATATTGCTTTTTGCATGTTACCATGAATTTAAATGTGATATTAGAAGAATATAAACTTATATTAGCAGGTTTATGTATTGCGGCCTAAAGTTATACAATATCTTGGTGTCTATTTTTACTCCAAGGTACAGATTATTGCTTGACAACATTTTAAATCTGCAAGGTCATGAGTAAGTGTATTAATCATTTGATTAAAAGGTCACTCAACTATTTGGATGGAATGTCTGCAGATCTCCACAGAGACATGAGAGTAAATTTTAGGCTCCAAGTGGTTGAGCAAAGCCAGTTATGATGCAAAGACATCCTGAAGTGTTAGATTCTTTGGCCTCCTACCCTGTATGAACAGACTGCTAATCCCTCTAAAGATCACAGGGCAGAACCTCATATCTCGTTCACAATCTTACTGTTGCCACTATATGGGATTCCTCAGAAAAGGCCTCCAAGCAGCTCCTGAACCAAGTATCTAAATTTGGCTCCAATGCATCAGCAAGAACTTGCTGCTCATTCAGGATTCAGCTAGCTGGAATCTCCAGTTAAATGCTGCACCCAATTTCAGTTGATCATTTCATTGTAGAGTCTGTGATAGGGGACTCAAATGAGGACTTCAAAGGCTAACGATGCACACAACAAATGTTTGGTAAATTGAGAAGTCTGCCAGGAAAGCTTGCAAGGCACATGGAGGAATTTGACACCAACCTGGCACTTGTTTTCTTTTGTGCAGAGCTTAGAACTCATCTGTGGCAGCTTTGAAATAGTGGTCAACTCCAACAAAATGTTTGTGACCCAGCCATGGTGTAACATTGTGTTGCTAATGTCTCGCTTTCATTTAATCACTAGCAGAAGCCACCCAATATTACAATGGAAGCTCAAAGTAAAGCAAGCTCAGACTGCTACAGTAATTACTGTGGAGGCCAGTGTTCAAATGGTTGTGTAGGGTGTCACAGCAAAGCAGCAATTTTCACTCCAGCAAATTACTAGGATTGCTGAGGTGCCTTACAGTGTCTTCCAAGCAGTGGAGTCATTGCTGTAGCATGCTGAATGTTTGCTTTATCACATTCCTAGTGGCCATAATGTAGAGGTGCCAGTGTTAAACTGGGGTGGGCAAGGTCAGAAGTCACATGACACCAGGTTATAGCACAGCAGGTTTATTTGAAATCACAAGCTTTTGGAGCACTGCTCTTTCCTTGGGTGAATTAGGAGATGAGTTACTCGCCACTGTATTCCTAGCCTCTAACCTGCTCTTGTTGCCACTGCGTTTATATGGTGAGTCCAGTTGAGTTTCTGATCAATGGTAACTCCCAGGATGTTGATAGCAGGGGAATTCAGTGTTGGTAATACCTTTGAATGTCAAGGGGCAGTGGTTAGATTGTCTCTTATTGGTGATGGTCAGAGCCTGACATTTCTGCAATAGGGATGCCTCACCTATTCTATTCACAGGAATCAACAACTATATACAGATCAGTTAACTCAGCCACATTAGGGAGATTTAAACAATCCTTAGATAAGCACATGGATGATTTGGGGATTGTGTAGGGGACGAGCTGAGAACAGTTCACAGGTCAGCGCAACATCGAGGGCCGAAGGGCCAGTTCTGCGCTGTATTGTTCTATGTTCTATGTAGTTGCTGGTTGATTTCTTTTAGTTTTTGTTTCAATTCTGTATATCCTTGTGTTTTGCCAATTCGTTTCATGTTCCATATGTCTACATGGAGTTGTTTGGCAGGCACAGTAATATATTTTGCTAAATTAAATGTTCTGCTCAAAGCAGTCGCTCCCTGATGTGGTGCGAAACAGGAAAGCCCATCCCGAAGTTGAAAAACACTGGAGAAGCAGAGTACATGGTTAGCGATGGAAAGAAAGCTATTGCAAAGTCAAAAGCACTTACGGAGATAGCAAGAAACTAACATTCAAAAAAAAATTACTTGCAGTGTGGAAACAGGCCCTTCAGCCCAACAAGTCCACACCGACCCGCCGAAGCGCACCCACCCAGACCCATTCCCCTACATTTACCCCTGCACCTAACACTACAGGCAATTTAGCATGGCCAATTCACCTGACCTGCACATTTTTGGACTGTGGGAGGAAACCCATGCAGACAAGGGGAGAATGTGCAAACTCCACATAGTTAGTCGCCTGAGGCGGGAATTGAACCTGGGTCTCTGGCTAACCACTGTGCACCAATAAACAGGGAATTGTTTAAGCCATTTGAGGGGAGACTCAATCCAACTAGTTTTAGAGAGTCACAATTGCTGAGAGATACACTAGGACAAGGCTGCAGTGACAGCAGAGAAAGTGAAAAATAAATGACAGCAGCCTGCAAGTGTCCCAACAAACCCTTTTCCTGGAGGGCCTGACAGGCATAAGGCAAAAATTTGGGTTTGTTGATCTGGAAGATTTTTTTTTTACTCTTTCATTCAGAAGATGTGGATTTTATTGATTAGCTTGCATGCAGCATGCATAGAATGTCTAAGCAGCCTCACAACTTAGAATTGTCTCTCAGCATACCAAGTGAATTTGGAATACTGTGCCTCAGAAGATAATGGAGGCAGTGTTATTGAATATCTTTAATGCAGAGGTAGTTAGGTTTTTCTTAGGCAAAGCCATTTAAGGTAATGAGGAATAGATAGCAATGTGGATTTCACAACCATCACCTTATTGAATCTTAGAGTAGATTCAAGGGGACCGAATGGCTGGTTTTTGCTCCTGAATCATATGCCCATAAAAACAAATGTTAAATTGACTACCAAAGCTAATGTATTAATTATTTCAGTTGCATAGCCAAGGTTGAGGCCAGGAACCCTCCATACCATCCTCCATTAAACTTTAGGGACTTAGGAAGTACAAGAATTTAGAGTAGGAGACCATATATACATGTGGCAATGGAAATGAGATTATGGAAATCTAGGATTCAATTCCTAATCATTATCATTTTTATTTAGCAGAGCTGTTTGTCTACTTTTATATATTCTTCAGTCAATAGGCCTCAAAAACATCCTAATCCTAGCATTGCAGTAAATGGGGTAGATCCTTTCTTTCTCTTAAATGGTGCAAAACTAAGGCAGTTCTCAGCCACCTGGCAGTGGTTTGCTTGTTCAGAATATAGTTAAAGAGAAGGCAACCAATAGACAAATTGTTCATTTACTCCAATCAAATGCAGCTTTCGAAGAGAATCCGTCTACTCTTGGGAAAGGAGGAAGTCACCTTGTCTATTTATTGCACAAAAGCTGCCCAAATATGCAGCATCAGCAACTGCAGTCATGGTTAGATCAAGAATTTCCTCCCTATATATATGTCCTGATGACTACTGGGAAGTAGAAAGGTAACTTTATATTACTACAATCATTAATGAAGCCAAGGCCTGTTTTAAAACAAAGGTCTATACCTAGTAAAGTAACTATAAAATCTAAGATATCAAGAATTATGGAGATGGAGAGAGATCTTCAGTTATCAAGGGAGATGTCTCAAAGCTTCAAAATATTCAAGGTGAATGGTGACACACCTACATGGGCAGAAGCAAAGACTATGTAACAAATCCTTGTAATCCTATACACAGAACACTTATGTAAGCTTCACATTTCAAAAAAAAAACTTCTTCCAGTAAAGATTCACCAAGAAGTCCAACCACTTCAGATAGATAACATGAAGTTAGCTTGGGAAAATAAAATCCTCAAGTCTAAAGTTAATATTCAACATGTAGAACTAATTGATGTGCAAGAGAAGCTCATAGGTCATGAAAATATTGAATAGATTTTCTCAGCCAAAGCTTAGATCAGATTATTGAGCTCATAAACACATGGAGTGAGCTTGAAGAGCTCAGAACTCAATCATAATTGGCATTGTCTATCTATCTCAGTAAGACAACTGAACTAAACGTCCAGGTGTTCGCAACCAAGTTGTTCAATCAAGTCTCGGAGACTGAAAATAAGAAGCTTGTAAAAGCTTTGCAAAAATTTTACACTTTAACATCAAGTATTCTTACCCAAGAGACACAACGGAAAGGTATTTTGAGGAATAAGAAAGCCTCTTTGTTCCAGAAATATTCCGAACTCCAGGATCAAGGTGAATGAGTACCTGAGGAAAATTCTCGGCGACTGTTAAAGACCCTAGTCTTTCAAGAAGAAACACAGGACACTGAGAGACCAAGAGTCTTTTAATTCCTTCTTAATGACAGAGATTGCTGCAGAAAGCAGCTTGTCTTTCAAGTAGCACTGCATGTCAGAGTATCACACGAGTTTTCTGTTGGTCCTAGTTTGGCAGTTTATTCTGTTGTCTGGTATGTCACAGACCTCGTGTCTGAGATGTACTTGCTTAAAATTCAACAGCCTCACCATGTTCAGTGATAATCATTTAACATTGAAGTCATACCACAAAAAGGAATTGAGGATCAGAAGACAAGTCACTTAGAAAGGAAAGGCTTATTCAACCTGGAGCACTTCTGCTGCAAATCAGATTTTTTTCAATTAGTCTGCACTTGCTGCCATATTCAAGTGGAAGCATATCTGTGCATACAGTTTGAGATACTCTTCTTACAGTAAGGGAGGAAAGTGATAATGTAGTCACAGCTCATGGGAGAGATGCTTTGAACTGAATGCAGTAGAGTCATAGAGTCATAGACATGTACAGCATGGAAACAGACCCTTTGGTCCAACCCGTCCATGCCGACCAGATATCCCAATCTAGTCCCACCTGCCAGCACCTGGCCCATATCCCTCCAAACCCTTCCTATTCATATACCCATCCAAATGCCTCTTAAATGTTGCAATTGTACCAGCCTCCACCACTTCCTGTGGCAGCACATTCCATACACATACCACTCTCTGTGTGAAAAAGTTGCCCCTTAGGTCCCTTTTATATCTTTCCCCTCTCACCTTAAACCTATGCCCTCTAGTTCTGGACTCACCGACCCCAGAGAAAAGACTTTGCCTATTTACCCTATCCATGCCCCTCATAGTTTTGTAAACCTCTATAAGGTCACTCCTCAACCTCCGATGCTCAGGGAAAACAGCCCCAGCCTGTTCAGCCTCTCCTTATAGCTCAAATCCTCCAACCCTGGCAACATCCTTGTAAATCTTTTCTGAATCCTTTCAAGCTTCACAACATCTTTCCGATAGGAAGGAGACCAGAATTGCACGCAATATTCCAACAGTGGCCTGACCAATGTCCTGTACAGCCGCGACACAACTTCCCAACTCCTATACTCCATACTCTGACCAATAAAGGAAAGCATACCAAATGCCTTTTTCACTATCCTATCTACCTGTGACTCCACCTTCAAGGAGCTATGAACCTGCACTCCAAGGTCTCTTTGTTCAGCAACACTCCCTAGGACCTTGCCATTAAGTGTATAAGTCCTGCTAAGATTTACTTTCCCAAAATGCAGCACCTCACATTTATCTGAATTAAACTCCATCTGCCACTTCTCAGCCCATTGGCCAATCTGGTCCAGATCCTGTTGTAATCTGAGGTAACTCTCTTCGCTGTCCACTACACCTCCAATTTTGGTGTCATCTGCAAACTTACTAACTGTACCTCTTATGCTCGCATCCAAATCATTTATGTAAATGACAAAAAGTAGAGGACCCAGCACCGATCCTTGTGGCACTCCACTGGTCACAGGCCTCCAGTCTGAAAAACAACCCTCCACCACCAGTAGGGAAACACCATCACAAATGCTGTTACCTAACAACTATAGTTACAAGGCAACAGTGACGTAATTTACAATGGTATAAGGTAGATCTATTCTGATAAAAGAGAAATTTAACACCCTTCATCAACCCCTCCCTGACCAACTCCCATACCTGCCACCCTCACCCTTCCTTGTACAAGTGGAAGGAGGTTTGGGGAATTCTAAGCTCCAAATATTCAAAGATTCAATTTCCAACATATCCACTTCCACTTTTAATACAGGATTTTGGGTGGGGCCACCCAAAGACTGGGGTCTTTAACAGTCACAGATAATTTTCCTCAGCTAATCATTCACCTTGATCCTGGAGTTCTGAATATTTTTGGAACAAAGGGGCTTTCCTGTTCCTCAAAATACCTTTCCATTATGTCATTTGGGTGAGAATACTTGTTGTTGAAGTGTAAAACTTTTACAATTCTTTTACAAGCTTCTTATTTTCAGACAGCAGACTTGCTCCTTGAGAATCAGGTTAAATGTAAATAGGACCATACATCTTAAATTCTATCTGGGGAAAACCTCTAATCTCAGTCCTGATACCTGACCTCTCCATTGGTCTATAGTCCCTCCTCATTCCTTCATCTGCTCTGCGCTGCCAAACTCTAGCCTGCCTGCATCCAGCTACAAGATCATTAGCAAATGGAGGAAGGTGCCCAATATATGTGCAAAGAAGTGGAAATCCACTCCAAGCTCTGCCTCTAAAGAGATTTCACAAAGTCGTGGAATTGTTATGGTGCAGAAGGAAGCTCTTCAGCTCATTGTGAGTGCATCGTTTCTATTAGTTAGTGCCATTTTCCTGCCTCTCCCCCATTTCCCTGAACACCTCAGTTCATCCATTACTTCATGAGAATCATTGGGATGGTCTGTCAGCTAAGGCGTAATCAATTACAATAGGAAATAAAGGAAAAGCACCAAATTCACACAATTAACTAAAGCAATTGCTATCTTTTTCATGAAAAAGGTTTTCACTTCCAGTTTTGGATATGAAATCTGACCCTCATATCTTTAGAAAATAAAAATTCCAATTGTCACACTGGGGATGTTTCAAATTGTCAACAGAAAGGATTTCTGGGAAAGGCAGCACGTGAATGAATCCTCTTGCAGCTGGACAATCATGCTGTCATTGAAGATTATTCCCTTTTTGTCTTTGAAATGAATATCATGTCTGCATTCTGTTTAGAATTGTCAACTAACTTAGCACAATTCTGAACTTTTCACGAAAAATATATTGGGAAAATAATCCCTATTCTAGTCTCCTTCAAGTGAAGTTCCTCTGAAGATTAGGTTTAGCTTCATGCTGCACAGGTTTATGGCAGCTGCTCACAACTATTAGCTTTGTTTACTATCTGTGTGTTTAGAAACCCTTGGTTAATATAAGTGATTTGCTATTAGATATATCCACAAATGCTTAGGGTCAGAGTGCAATCCTTGCCAGATAGTTTAGAGTTTATTTTCTGTTGTACATCCTACATCTGAATTTTTTTTTGACTTTTTCTTATGCTTTTTCACCAAAAAAATTAAATGTTTAAAATAAATGCACACAGATTTACTGCAATACATTTTTGCAACATTCTTCACTCCATAGGTCCATGGAGTCATCGATATTAACTCCAGTTCCCATGAAATTGCATTGCTTTAAATCAAACATAGGCAAGGAAACCCTTCTGCTGATTGCCACCACCATTACCCTCCATCAGCAGATGTATTGGTCCTCCCCCACGTTAAGCACCACCTTGAAGCATTGAAGGTGGCCAAGGGTACAGAGTGCACTCTGGCTGCAGGGTTGCCAACTGAAGAGGATTATCCAGGAAGTCTTCAGCAACTGAAGAGGAAAACCATCAGACGTTGAAATAAATGGATGTATTTGAAATATCTTTTTCAAACTTTTGCTTGTTACAAATATATTGGAAAGGGGGATTAAGGCTGTCAAAAAGACTAGAGATGAGATACCATGTGATGAAACCACCAGGAGTTGGCGTCTCTGGGTGGAGATGGTGTCAATGCCCATCATCGAGGGACTCAGTAGCACCACTACCAACATAACTAACTGAGCCCTGGACTTGGCCTACAGCACGTGGTGAGAGAGCTGACAAGACGGAAGAGCCCACTAGTAGGGGTGACAACAACACAGTCATTCTGAAGGTGTGGTTTCATCTTCACACTAGGACAATACTCCATTGCATTGTGTTTCATAATTACTCGTCTGAATTAGATTATTTATGATTCAAACTAGCAACTTAAAGCTGGGCATCCATGAAGTACTCTGAGCTATCCGCAGCAGCAGGACATAGTTTAGTGAACACATAGCTTGCCTGTTAGAATTTTCTCTTGGAGGTTGGTGTGGTGGTTGGATTCATGGACACAGTTACTTTTTTAAAGGTAATCGACCATTCATACGGAATTTTCAGATAGTGTATTAGGTTTATTAAGAAGCAACAGTTAAGATACAAAATATGAGCTAATTAGGCAGAAAGGTATATAACCATAATAGATTGAAATAGTGAAGGCAGCGCCCTTTCCTCCAGCTAAAGACTATTTGGGTTTTTTCCTCCTCTCCTGACCTATTTTCCATCTGAAGGAAGCAACTCTCTGGAAAGGATTGCACTCTGACCCTAAGCATCTGTGGATATATCTTATAGTAAATCACGTTCTGAATCCTTTTATTAGCCAAGGGTACAAGACAACTACTCTTAACATCAGAATAATGATAGCTCCCTTTGCCCTAAGTTAATTTTTCATTTTAAGAACAAAATTTTCATTTTCCTAAACATTGCAAGTGTTAATAGGGTTCATATGATACCAGTGATCTGGGGATCCTGGTAATCCTTTTGACCATTGTAATACCTACCTTCTGTACCTCTTTGTTAGCTGTGGTCATGTTGGTAAAGGGAAGTAATTGCTACAACAGTCATTTCTGAGACGTAGTGCTGCACAGGTAACACTAGCCAAAACTCACTTTAAAGGGACTCCAATTTGCAACATGATTTCTCCCTCACTCTCCCATTACCATCAAGAAAACACAACCCAATGAGGAATGTAGGCCAGCATGTCAAGAGCAGCCCATGTGCAAATGAGATACCAAACTGTTGAAGGTACAACATACAAATTAAACAGGCACAAGCAGCATATTAGATGAAGCCAAGGGATCCCACAACAAATGGATCAAATCAAATCTCCTTTGTCTTGGCAAATCCAATGGAAATGCTATCAATTAAGCAACTGGAATCTCTATAAACATTCTCATTCTCAATGATGACAGAGCATACAAGTGAGTGTGAATTTAAAGGCTGAAGCACTTGCAATTATCTTCATCGATGATCCATCTTGGAATCCTTCTGAGGTCCCCACTGCTAAATTTACAATCTTCAGCCAACCAAGTTCACTCCACATAAACACAAGAAAGGCAACATGATCTTGGTTTATCATAACCGTAGTGCCAAAGACACATGCTCTCAAACTAGCTTTACACTTAGAAAAAAATTAAATATGAAAATGAACATATAAAATACTCATTTAATATGTGTGATACTGCCTTATTGTTCACTGCAGTCTTGTCGTCTTCATCTGCCTTTTGCTCAATAGCAAACATCTGCAGCCTTTTCATATAACATAACCACAACTGTAGTCTGGTTAGATGTTGAGTTACTGTCAGAGAATGATGGATTTTTCTTTTAATATAGAATGCTCTTTATCCAAATAAAAACTTAGCATCTTTTATTGCATCTTAGTCACTGTTCATTATCATGCAGTAACCTGTCAAGATATAGTTGCGTTCCAAGTACAATTCAGTGCATTCAAAATTCTACCCTTTAAGCCTCATTATACTGGATAATTATCCTGAGTTACATTGACATAAGGCAGACTGCAGGAGGTAAATTTTCTGTGAATGTTTTGGGGCATATTCAAGTTTATGAAAGGGCTTATAAATATTCTTTCTTCTTTTCTTCACGAGACCACAATTTGTCTTGAAATTCATGTGCATTGCTCCTCTGCTTCCCCAGTTTTAAAAAATTGGCAAAATTCCTTCAAGCTCCAGGAACCATTGAAGAGGATGTTTGGCACGGTTGCCTTCATTGGTCACTGCACTGAGTATAAGAGTTGGACCTGAAAATGTGTTGCTGGAAAAGTGCAGCAGGTCAGGCAGCATCCAAGGAGCAGGAGAATCGATGTTTCGGGCATGAGCCCTTCTTCAGGAAGAGTTGGACCATCATGTTGTGGCTGTACAGCACATTGATGAGGCCACTTTTAGAACACTGTATTCAATTTTGGTTTCCCTCCTATAGGAAAGATATTATTAAACTTGAAAAGGTTCAGAAAAGCTTTACAAAGATGTTGCTGGGATTGTAGGTTTGAGCTATAGCGAGAGGCCGAATATGCTGGGACTATTTTCTATCGAGCGCTGGAGGCTGAGGGGTGACCTTACAGAGATTTATAAAATCATGAGGGGCATGGATAAGATGAATAGCAAAGATCTTTTTTCCATGGTAGAGGAGTCCAAGACTAGAGGCCCTAGGTTTAAGGTGAGAGGAGAGAGATTTAAAAGGGACCTGAGGGGCAACGTTTTCATGTAGGGGGTGGTGCATGTATAAGCAAGCTGCCAGAGGAAATGGTGGGGGCAGGTGCAATTACATTTTAAAAAGAATCTGAAAGGGCATCCATAGGCAGGATTTAGATGGATATAGGCCAAATGCTGGCAAATGGGACTAGATCAATTTAGGATATCTGGTCAGCATGGACAAGATGGACCAAAGGGTCTGTTTCCAAGCAGTATAACTCCATGACTCTATGACAAAGGTCTTCGTGGTGACAGAGCAATGTCAGGTCTTGGCAAGTGCACGTGTATGTAGCGAGAGTGATCCAAAATAATTTCTGGTATATTATGGAGGTTTCCAGATAGCTTTTCAGTGAGTAATGGTTCATTAGACAACTAAATATTGTGAAGGATATTTGAGTCTGGATCATTTTTTTGTTGAAGAATACTGAAACTGGAAAACACTTTGCGCCACACAAATTGTGAACTCTCTTCACAGACTTGTTTTTGGACTGAGGCTGACTTTCAAATCCTGGAGGAGGAAGAGGTTGAAAGACTTTCAGAATCTGGGATAGAATATGGAAACACAAAACTGTGAAAGCTGCACAACATTAAACCTTACAATATACAACCCCTGTTTAAAAACTGCTATTCCAATTTTTGTTTCTGACAATACCCATATTTTTCGCTGGGGAGTTGCATGGCAAAGGGGTTCAGATTGAAATGGACTGTGTGTATTTGTTTAAAAAAATTATGATGAACCTTACAGGGAGCCCCTGCTGGCCAACTGCCTTCATCCGAAATTGCCAGTTTGGTTCCTGCTTTCCAATCACACAAGTTAAACTTTGGCAAGATATGACCTCTGGATCTTGTCAGACTTTTCCATTTTCCTTTCCTTGGCGATGATCTCCTGTGATATTTTCAAGAATTCATGTAGGCCAACCAAAAATAAAGAGTGTCACAAGGTGGCCATTTTCAAAACATTGTACAAACTTTACAAAGTATTTTCACTGTCAGATAAGTATTAGTTCCATGTAAGCAGTCATGTGAAGGTTGCAATGAGATGCATTTTTATTTTATAAAAATAAAAACAACTTCGCAATTGCATTACAGTTTAAAAACAGACATATATTTAAATTGTTAATGCAAGTTAATCGACAGGCAAGAGATTAAAAATTTGTGGATTTACCAAATGACATTTTTTCAGTAGAGGAATAATTTTGTGGGGCCTTCTGAGAACAGAGATGGTGTTATAACTTGGTGTATTCTCCAAGCATTGCTGGGCACTGGCAACACTGTAAGGCTTTCTGTCATTAAACAGGTATGGCATCTAATTCATGTTTCCCACCCAGAAATTGTCTCCCACTTTCCAGTTCCACTTCACAGCCCTGAGTGATTGGCAGCACCCCAGTCAATCAATATCAATAACAGATAAGGTCATATTTCTCCCCCAATCAAAACTAACAATATCATTGTTCAAAAATAAATTTTTAGAGTGGGTGTAGAATTCATATTGGTCAACACCAACATTTGGGAGTACGTTACTATTGGTGAACAAATGACTTCAAAGTGACAACCTACAATGTGTTTTTGATTCAATCTAACATCGAGCTAGCGAAGAGGAAAAGTGTCCATCAGCACCTGCACAAAGAAACAAATCAGTTGGGCTTTTATTCAGGATGCATCAGAACATTTTATCCTCATGTTTTCACTTCATGATATGATTATAATAGAAAATGGTGATGAATTTGACGTTGACTCTCTGGAAGAGTTTCCCTTAACTTGGCCAAACTCTTATCCATCACAAAGCAGCACAGGAAACACCCACGAATGTTTATCATCCAAAATGTTGCGATGTTTGCAGTCAGCCTGGTGAACGAATTGGATCACTGAAATTTTCTTCAGAACACAATCCACTTCCTTACAGCATATCACGTTGGGGGCAAATTTCTCCCAACCAGTAGCAGGGCCATTGAATGAAAAGATAGATTTTATGTAGGCCTCACTGGAATGAATATAGATAGGTAGTGAAAATTCCACTTGAGGTGTGAGTATGGCAGAGCTACACCCTCAGAGCTACCCTGGGCGAACAACAACTTGCCAATTAGCAATTCAGACCTATGGGCAGCTATTTTTGGAGGTTGATGGGGATGTTCCAAGTGGCAGTTTGGGATGGAGGGGAGGGTTCAAAGAAGGGCAGTACTTCAGTCAGATTTAGAGGCTCCCCCTTTCTAATGAAGGCCTTATGTCCAAAACGTCGACTCTCCTGCTCCTCGGATGCTGCCTGACCTGCAATGCTTTTCCAGCATCACACTTTTTGACTCTTTACTTTTCTCCAGCATCTACATTCCTCACTTTCTCCTCCCCCACCACTGCCTGCCAAGATTCAGCAACAGTAGCAGGTTATGTCCTTTAAGGCTAATGGTGGGGTTCAAAAGCTCACATGGAAAATCTTGCCCCAGCAGACTGATCTGTGGTTATGAAGCCAGGAATCTCCACAAAGGTCAAGGAAATAGCAATGAAAGATTCCTCATCAAGAGTATCAGTTTAATGTTGATGTATAAATGGGAAATTCACCCCCAGTCAGTGCTATGCTACAAGGTAGCAGATTGTGTTCTGAAGAAAATTTCAGTCACTTCCATGTCTGTCGCTGTAAGAATAAGGTCCTCCAGTGTAGTTTGTATATGCAGCTGTGTTGCAAACTAAGCAGAGATAAATACCATCTGATTACTTTCACTATAGTCAATGTTTGCTGTAATAAAGTTGATTATTATTAAAATCTACCCAAAAACATTTCACAATTGGTAAGATTGGTGGTTGAATTAAAGCAGGATTTGGCAATAAGATCAAGTCTACTGCTTGTTTGGGAGTTAAATTCCAAGACATAGTTTGAACTGCATAGACTGTTACCTTGTTAAAATTGTAAAGAATGTACATGCAATCAAAGTTCCTTATATTCCTGCTGCTGGCTGACTTCACAATCCACTCTGGAGTAGTGCCACAATAATAAGGTGGACTTCATCACAACACTTGCCTCTTCCCACCCATATGTAAGAAATACACAACCAAATCCCACAGACATCCAGACGCAATTGTTTTGGCTTCCAGGATACATCTAGGCCCACTGCTACTTTCGAAAAGGGAAATATATGTGGAAAAGATGGTGAAACAACAGATTCTTCATAAGGTGTTCAGGAAGATAGAGACTAGAGCAAGAGAAGACTATCTCCCCCAACCCCACCATATTTTTGTAATTTTAATATTTATTAAAAACTGTGAACAGCTGAATAGAATACAATTGTTTTACACTTGCTACTGCAATGTTTGCACACCTTGGACTCAGCTGCTGGTCAGAGTAATGAAACCAACATTTTGGCAAAATACCATGAAAGGAATTGCTCCTTTTTTCTCAAGTGAACTTTAACAATAGGTGTCATGTTGTCTCATATAATACATTGAAGGTGTGAAGTGCCCTGTGCGAGGCTATCTGTGCCCCAATGTTCAGACTGATTCTATTTCTAAAAAGGAATTTACAGCATATTACATGGATTCATGCAGTTTTTGAGCACAATAAAACATAATTCTGCAAGTAAGATTCACCCCACAAACTTATATGTATATTTGCAGAATATGTGGTGTGTGTCTGGGGTTGGGGTATGAGTGTGCATGTGTGAGTGTAATGGGGTATAAGTCTGTGAGAGGATGTGAGTGTGGGTGTGTATGTGTAAGTGTATGACAGAGAGCTTGTGTATGAGAGAGGGTCTGTGTGAGTGTATGGGTCTGTAGGAGTGAGTGTGTGTGTGAGTGAGAGAGAGTGAGTGTATAGTGCAGTGGGGTGCAACCATGGGTACTGAACATGGCTATGTAAGATCCATGTAAGATTCTGTAAATCCCTTTTTTAGAAATAGAATCAGTCTGAACGTTGGGCACAGACAGCCTCACACTTTCAATGCATTATCTGAGTCAACATGGCACCTATTGTTAAAGTTCACTTGACCATGCAACTTTTTAAAAAAGTTCTGGAATTTACATATGAAAGAACTGAAACCAACATAGTCATTCTAAAAGATGACAGATTTAACAAACAATCCAGGTCTTTTTCAATATATAATTTCAGTTGCGTCACCAAATAAACCTGTTAGACTATAACCTGGTGTGGTGTGATTTTTAACTTTCCAATTAGTTTACCTGAAGATGTGTCACAATGTTATCACAGTATCATTCCGATCGTATAGCACAGAGGACACCATTTGGCTCATTGTGCTCTTCCTTTGTAACCCTGCAGTTTTTTTTATTCCCTTCAAGCATATCAGATTTCCTCTTGAAAGTTCTGGTCGAATCTACTTTCACCACCCTTTCAGGCGGTGCATCCAAATCATAGCTGTTGTATTGTTGCACAGATCTCTGAAAGCTACTATAACTTTAAGAAAGTCAAATAACATAATGTCATGTGACACACAGATAAATGTGTATACAGTATATGTGCAACTAGTGAGTCTGTGTCATTAGGCAAGTGATTAGTGAGTCAACTATGTATCTGCATAATTAGTAATAGGGAAGCATATAACCCAGATTGATGTGTAATTCTGAGATGTCACATTGGTTTACATAGTTCGTTGTTAACGAAGTTGCAAATATTTGTCTCAACAAAACCCTATCTACACCATAACTGTTCCATAGGCTAACACATAGGAAGGCACATTTCATCATGGTGGCAGCAAGTGGACACTACAAATTGATAACAGTACATTTATACTAGAATCTAGTCTCAGTAAATTAGCTTCTAAAAGCTAAAAAGGTGATGAGAGCAGTGACAGCCATGTCTTTTTATTCTTAACTGTCACCCATCATCTGTCTGAGTTCTGTGCTGAGGTTCCCTCTAACAACCAAGACTGAACAACCTGTACCAAATCACAGAGTAACAGTTGTGAGTATATACTTTCTCTCCCAAGAGAAAAGCAAAGCAGGCCATTGTGTCTGTTTTTTAAAAGAAAAAACAGCAGTTTGCAAATGGCCCAGTACAGTTGATTTCATAAAGCAATCCTCATTGAAGTATATCCCAAAACGCTAGAAAAACATTGTATATATTGTTAAGGCCTTAATTGTGTCCAGTCATCAGTTGATTCTATTTTCTTCCTCAGTGTTCGAGAAGGTGTGGAGATGCCAGTATAGGACTGGGGTGGACAAAGTAAAAATTCACGCAACACCAGGTTGTGGTCCAACAGGTTTGTTTGGAAGTACTAGCTTTTGGAGCACTGTTTCTTTTATCAGGCAGCTGTGGAGCAGAATGATAAGACACAGAATTTCTAGCAAAAGATTACAGTGTTATGCAACTGAAACAATATATTGAACAAACCTAGATTGTTGTTACGTCCTTCACCTTTTAGAATGGGTTGCAGGTTTCAGTTCATTAATATGTAAATCCTAGAACTTCTTTCAAGTCATATTCTCAAGATAACTTAAGGTTTCATGTAAAGAAGTGACTTCTCAGCTCAGACAATGCATTAAAGGTGCGAGGTTAGAGTTTGTCTGTATCCCAATCTTGAGTCAGACTGGTTCTATTTCCAAAGTTTATAAAATGTTCCACAGATTGATTGCCTGCAGATAGTATGCTTGATATCATTTCAACAGGTGCTCCACATACAGACATTGCATAGCTATTTACTTTAAAAGCAAATACAAAAAGCAAAAAAAGCACCAATTTTCAGTTCCTTCAATTTTTAAGTCCCGTATTGCCAAAGTATCTCCTTTTTTAAATTTGCTTCACAAAGATAAATAAACATAGAAAGATCACAAGCATTGTTTGGCGAGGTTGAAAAATGTATCCAGCAAATGTGTTCTTCAATATTATGATCCCTCCAGTGTTATCACATTAGAAGAAGATGTGAAATAACTGCACAGAGGCCAGTAAGGGTGGTTAGCACTGTAGCCTTACAGCACCAGGGACCCAGATTCAATCCCAGTCTCGGGTGACTGTCTGTGCGAAGTTTGCACTTTCCCCCTGTGGGTTTCCTCTCAGTGCTCAGGCTTCCTCCCACTATCCAAAGATGTGCACATTAGGTAAACTGGCCATGCTAAATTGCCCATAGTATTCAGGGATGTGTAGGTTGGGGGTAAATATAGGAATGGGTTTGGGTGGGATACTCTTCAGAGGGTCAGTGTGGACTTGTAGGGCCAAAGGGCCCATTTACACGCTGTAGGGATTCTATGATCCTGACACCAAGACACCTTTATTTACATTTGCAAAGTACATGGATTCTGACTAGCCAGTTCAAAGATAGTCCTGAGACCGAGGAGACCTGCTGAATCTCCTGTTTATATCAGTTATCCATGGCTCCTTGATTAGCCAGGTTAGCAATTCCAATCAAAGATCTCATAATTAATGAGATCCACCTGGTCCTGGTTCCAATCATTCCATGATGAATCCCAAATAGGCCTCAGATGCTGTCTATTGTGGGATGAGAAGCCAGTTGTGTTTGTTTCCAAAGTCATGATGATAACTGAAACAAAACTATTCAACATAGAAAGGGAAACATTCTAACTCTTGTTTGCATAAGATAAACGTTCCAAACTTTAGTATTTGGCAGACAATTCATTGTTCATTCCAACCAGGAAGTTAGCACATTAATATATTGAGTCACAGAATCATACAGGATGGAAACAGACCCTTCAGTCCAACTTGTCCATACCAACCAGGAATCTTAAACTGAATTAGTCCCATTGGCCTATATTCATCTTAACCTTTCTTATCATGCATCTGTCTAAATGCCTTTTAAATGTAATTGTACCCACCTCTACCAGCTCATTCCATACATGCATCACCTTCTGTGTGAAAACATTGCTCCTCAGATCCCTTCTGAACTGTGGGTAAAGCCTACAACTAATATTTTCCATGTCCAAGAACATAATTGAATTCTGGCGACTCACCTTCTCCCCAAATTTGCTTTGGTGAGGCAAATCAAAGGTATCATTAGTGCAACAATTGCTCATACATTGACTGCTGGTATGCTTGGTGTTCCTCAACAAACTGCATTTGCTAACAGTCTGCAGCACATGCATGCATCATTCTAATCTCACTCCCTTCAATGTAATGGTTTTGCAGAATGCACTGTCCATGTGGTAAAGTTCAAAAGCATTAAATGCCAAGATTTCCAGAACACCATTTCAAACCAACGTGTTCGTCCTCAATGGAAAGATTCATCCCTCATGTTTGTGAGATCCATAATGTTCTTCCATCATATATTTCACCACTGAAGCAAAACAAATGTGATTCATAGTTGGAAAGAAGGGTATTTAGCCAGGGTGGCATGGTGGCTCAGTGGTTAGCACTGCTGTCTCACAGCACCAGGGACCCGGGTTCAATCCCTGCCTCAGGTAACTGTCTGTGTGGAGTTTGCACATTCTCCCTGTGTCTGCGTGGGTTTCTTCCGGGTACTCTGGTTTCCTCCCACAGTCCAAAGATGTGCAGGTTAAGTAAATTGGTCATGCTAAATTGCCCGTAGTGTTCGGTACATTAGTCAAAGGGGAATGGGTCTGAGTGGGTTGGTCTTCAGAGGATTGGTGTGGACTTGTTGGGCCGAAGGGCCTGTTTCCACATTGTAAGGAATCTAATCTAAATCCGTGTCCTCTTGTTGTTAATGGAAATGCCTGGGGAAACAATTAACATTTTGGTGGGTTGCACTTAGAAACCCACATCCCTAATTTCTATGCTAAGCCCTTGCCATTGAGAGGAAAGTTTGCATTTGTGGTGCAGCTTAAATATGAATTATTCTCTCCCCACAATAACCAGCTCTCCCATAGTGGTTGCTGGTTCAGTGAGATAACCAAATTGAAAGGAATGAGTATCTCTTTCTTATTTTTGACAAGCCCAAGCAAAGAAGTTTGAGTGTAATTACAAATTAGCGGAGGTTTGCAGACTGGTTGCTCCCGGCTGCTTTGCATTGTAACGGCACAGGTGGGAAGAGCCAAGAACCAGAGATATCAAAAATAAGAGAAATTATTTTTTCTCCAAAAAAAAATTTTATACATCCACAATCCCTTGCTGTTTTGTTGCAAGCCTCAATGTGTCTTTTATTCGTCGGCAGTCATCTTGTAAATAACTGCCATTTCAACCACTATGGGGTATGTCGTGCAGAGATGACTAAACATTATTAACAACATCTGGATTTTCTGGCAGCTCTCTCTGTTACTGAGGGCGGAAAGCCGACTTTCTCTTGGACTGCGCTCCTCGTGGACGAATGCCTCAGACACACACTCTGAATCTGAGAAGAGATGGGCTAAAGGCTTAAAAAGCAGTAGCAAGGGAAAGCAAACATAAACAAGCCCAGCAGAATATGATAATTCAGAGTCTTGTCACTCGGGTGGCTCAAAGCCTGTGTATGTAGTGGACACCGTGTCAGGCATGCTTTAGTTTATGTAGTACGAGCTTAAAAAGCTTGTTTACTGAAAACTTTTGGACACTCGTTGTCAGCAAGTCCTCCGTTTAAGCCCGACAATCCTGAAACGCAAACTTCATTTACTGAGAGCCAGGAAAAGTGCTCCAGCTTTCATGCCCGTAGGGATGACCTGATTGCATGATCATCTGGCCGCCCTTCCCTCCCTCAGTTTCATTGGATGAGTGGGGCAGATGGATGTATGAATTATGTTAATATGGGGTTTCGTACAAAGACGAAGGTGTTGCCTGCCTTTTCCCAGAGCTGGACTCTCTGCTTTGAGCGGTTGACCAGGGCTAGGAGCTGGGCTCTGAATGCCATGTGAAACAGCGTGTGTTGGAAAGTTGTGACTGATTTGAATTTGCAAGTGTTTGAAAGCCTTGCGGAGGAGTTAGGATCCTGAGAAGATTCTTTGTGTAATCAGCTCAGGTAAGTGCATCGTTTAGTTTTCATTGCTGATTTACAGCTTCGACTGTTAATGCTGTCCTATCTCTTTTTGCTGTCTTATTTTCAGTTTTCATAAGGCCAATTGCAGTGGATCACGTAAACCTATGTTCCAACGCTGTTATTGTTTTGTGGGCAGTGTGCTTCAGGTTGTCTCTCATGACCTGCAAAACTTTAATATTTACAAATACTAGCTGAAGGGGTCTGACTGAAAGCAGATCTGAGGCACGGGGTCCAGAGAAGTGATTTTTTTTGGTCTGATTTCTGTTGCAAATATTTCTCGTGTATTTTCCGGGTACTTGACATCGCCGTTGAAGTGAAATTTGTTTGCTCTCCCTTCCCGAGTGCAGAGTCTCATATCCCAGTAATATTCCATCTAGACTCAGCAGGTATGGCGACATCCGTGGAGGGAGAAACAATTGATTAAGCAGAATTTCTGCACTCAGGGAAATACCCCCCCCCCCCCCCCCCGGAACAGGCAGGAATGTAGATCAGCTCTCCACTGGGGCTCTTGCGGCGCAGTGGTAGTGTCCTTACCTCTGAGCCAGGAGCCAGATGTGTGTCATGACACCCGTAAGCAGATTGCTCCTCGGATGCTGCCTGACCTGCTGTGCTTTTCCAGCACCACTCTAATCTGGTGCTCTGGTTTCCAGCACCTGCAGTCCTTGTTTTTACCTGCTTTTTTTTAAAAATCCCACACACCATTGAAACGGACAGTCAATTTACCATAACCAGTGTCAATTCTCTACCCTCGCTGACATTTATCTGGTACGTGAGAACTACCACCATTCCACCACACACATGTTGCATGTAGAGGTTGCTCGCTCATTAGAGCGTTTCTCTGTCTCACCCCAGGAAACCCTTGCAGTTGGAGGTTCCCTCTCCCAGACCCTGCCATTCCTGAAAACATTATTTATGTTAATACTTCCAGGTGTGCCATCAGGTTGAAGTACTCCTGAGGTTTCCTACCTCCCTCAGCATTGCCCACCCCATCCAGTGCTGCCGGCCCTCTGACCCAACTGCATTGAGTGCTCACCCTCTCTATTTTTAACAGGACTGTAAGAGCAGAAGCAACCATTAAGGAGGCTGTCTCCAGTGACCTTGTTGATCCCCTCCCACTGTTCGAAAGTGCCCACTCCAGATGTGTATTTTTGGTTCAGACACTGGAACGCTGAAGCCAGTGGGGAAATGCCCAATATTTCAGGTTGATGACTCATCATCAGGAATCTATCTGAAATGTTGGCTCCTACGTCTTTCTCCGTAGATTCTGCCCAAGCCTCCTGAGTATTTCCAAAAATGAATTCCAACTTAGTCCTACCCTTGCACCTTCCAACTCAGTATTGGCGGTGAGGGGGTTAAGACAACTCTCTCATATTCACTTGAGCATCGACTTTGTTAGAATAAATGAGTGAGTCTGCAACCACTTAGTGTCCAATGCCATCTCAAACGGACATTTCGCTTCTGCTGAAATACTTGCTTTAGGATGTCAATGATTTGTTTTATAGCATTTTGTTAGACAATTTGGCTCTTACTTGCATGTGTGTCTGCTCAATAGACCCCTTTCTTTTGCCACAGTATGCATGTCCATCTCAAAGCTCAGAACTTTCAAATATTATTCGTTGCTGAGGCTTAGGAAGGAGAATTGCTCTTTAAACACATTGGAGGAAATGGCATGATACCAAAACCCCTTATCCCCTCCTCCTCCCTCTTCCAGTGGCTTCTCCTGCTCTGTATAATCTCTCATTATTTTCCCAGTCATTCTTGATTCCAACAGGAAGGCCTAACCCTGTACCTATGTGAATCCTATGATTCCCCAAAGAGGCTTGAAACCTTAATCTGTGGAGAATTATAGAACCAGCCAGAAGAAGTCAAGCAGAAACCAATCTCTGAGTAGTCGATCAAACTTTCAAGTAGCACTGGTGGGAATTGTCCTGCTGCTTTAGTACATGCTAGTCTGTACCAGGGTAAGAGAGGTAAAGGTTATAGTATGGAGATCCAAAGTGGCAGTGCTCATCAAATATTGAACAACTTCATGAGTTGCCTGCTCAATCTGTTTCCAGTGATGTTATGTGTACATTTGCTAACCCAATTACTTATATAACTTTTGAGTACTTTACATTACAAGTGTGCAACATCGATTTGGAACCTGAAGGAACCTCAGAACACCCCAAAAATGATTCCCATTGGGTCCAGTTTTGCCACCTATGTCTTAAAGAAAAGCAATTTTACCTGACTGCAAGTTATTCCTTGGAGTCTGAAGACTTGCTCCTTGACTTTTTAGGGTGGCATGGTGGCTCAGTGGTTAGCACTGCTATCTTACAGCACCAGGGACCTGGGTTTGATTCCACCCTCAGGTGTCTGTGTGGAGTTTGTACATTCTCCCCTTGTCAACATGGGTTTCCTCCTGGTGTTCCAGTTTCCTCCCACAGTCCAAAGGTGTGCAGGTTAGGTGGATTGGCCATGCTAATTCTCCCATAGTGTCCAGGGATGTACAGGCTAGGTGGGTTAGCCAGGGCAAATGCAGGGTTATAGGCATAGGGTAGAATGGTGGGTCTGAATAGGCTGCTCTTCAGAGAGTCGGTGTGGACTCAATAGGCTGAATGGCCTGCTTCTGCACTGTAGGGAATCTATGATTTCATGATTATAGATTTTTCTTGATTTACAGTTGACTATAAGAATATGGGGCTGATAAGAGAGGTTTTTGTGATGTGTAAAGAATTAATCACCTTGGTGGTTCAAATGCCAGCTTAAAGGCTTTATCTTGAAGGAAGTGAAAGACTACATTGTAAGGATATAATACCACAGGGTTTCTCATGGATTATTCTTCGGAGTGGTTGGGTACCAATTTTACATGAACCGTACCCCTGTTTTCAAGGGAAAGATGCAGAACAGTTACTTAGCATTTTAATGCCAGAAGAGAAGGAAAACGTGGCACTGCCCACATACCCAACATTGGCCAGGTCACACATACCATTGGCAGAACCCTGGCAGAAGGAATTCTGCTTTTGCTGTCAGTTTGTCAATGGGGTCTGGCATGATATGATTCAAGACCAAAAACTTCATCACTGCTAATACTGCCAGGGAGTTTAAATCATATTAAATCACAGTCTTTCTACCAAGATTTAATATATATTCTTCATGGTATTCTTTGTATGTCTGTCCCTTTTTTAAATTTCCTGTAGCGGTCTATGTATAAAGGCAGCTGTTGTTTGTGCAACATGAGTGGACCTGTGCCAAGCCAAAACAGTGTATAAAACCTTCTTAAAGGGACATTTCTATTTTGTAAAAATACTTGCTGTTTTTATAGCAGTAACATCCCACAAGTTTTCACATCTCGCATACTTCAATCGGGTTTTCAAACAAATGACTTTGTTTCACAAAGACAGTAGCCTTTAATAATCAGTACCAGAAGTGTAAGCTCAGACAGACACAGTGAGTTGCTTGAAAAACAACCAGCAAACAATTAAAATTGAGTCAATTTGCAAGACTTTGAAAGATTGCTCAGAATGTAGCTGCTACACATTACAAGAATTTGAAAAAGCTTGTCATCTTGGAGTCTTTCATAGGCTTCCCATTGTACCATCTGTGGACTGGAAAACTAGAATTGCTTCTCACCACATTAAGAGAAATTGTCCCTGTTGGAATCGGAATGAAATCCAACTGAAGTTGACAAGGAATAAACTCTTTGTGTCTCATATAAGCATCACAAAATTCTTAGTTTAAAGTTATTACTTACGAATATTTGTACTGAAATCTTCCAAATTTTAATACTTGGCAACAATTAAAACAATTCTTCAAGTTTGTTGAATTATAATCGAACTTCATTCATCAACTATACGTAGGGCAGCATGGTAACACTGCTGCCTCACAGTACCAGGGACCCAGGTTCAATTCCACCCTTGGGTGACCATCTGTGTGGAATGTTAAATATCACACAACACCAGGTTATAGTCCAACACTTGATGAAGGAGCGTCGTTCCGAAAGCTAGTGTGCTTCCAATTAAACCTGTTGGACTATAACCTGGGGTTGTGTGATTTTTAACTTTGTACACCCCAGTCCAACACTGGCATCTCCAAATCGTGACATCTGTGTGGAGGTTGCATGTTCTCCCTGTGTCTGTGTGGGTTTCGTCTGGGCGCTCTGATATCCTCGCACAGTCCAAAGATGTGCCGGTTAGGTGAATTGGTCATGCTAAATTATCCATAGTATCCAGGGATGAATAGGCTGGGTGGATTAGCTATGGTAAATGCAGAAGTATGGGGTTAGAGTGAATGCGCTTTGGAAACGCAATGGGCCAAATGGCCTCTTTCTGCACTGTAGGGATTCTATGTTTCATTTTTAAGAGTTCACAAATTCAGAATAGTGATTTCAAACACATTTGTGTTTTGCCTACCCTTGATCATAGACTCCATCTATCTCTGAATTTGTAACTAATCTATTTAAGCAGTCACTACAGTCTTAGCAGATCATAAGGCTGGTCTCTCATTACAGACCGACAACTAGTGCTGGTTTAACCTGAGGATCATGACTTCTCTGGTGCAGAGATAGGTTGAGAAGGAGGACGTAACCTCAGCAAGTAGCAGGGATTGTACTCACACTATTAGTTTCATTATACATTCAACTAGCCATGCAGCAAACTGAGCTAAACTGACTGTATTGCAGAAAGAATATGAAAGGTTGAGAGATTTCCCATTTTATGTGGAATGAGCACTCAATTCCATCACAGTAACAGCAATTTGAATTTATCTAATGTCTTTAACAAAGTAGAGTTCCAAGAAAATGCACGGAATGTACAAAAATGTACAAAACTCTCAGCAGATGATATCCAAACAGATATGCTTTTCCAAAGATGTAGATTTAAAGGTGCCTATTAAAGGAAAAGGACTAGGTAGAGAGATGGAGAGTTGAGAGTGTGGTGCCAGAAAAGCACAGCAGGTCAGGCAGCATCCAAGGAGCAGGAGATTCCAGCATCTGCAGTCCTCACTTTCCCCTAGAGAGATGGAGAGGTTTATAGGTAGTATTCCAGAGCATGGAGTCAAGAAGCCTGGAGACTTGGCCATCAATAGTGAAACAAGGCAAGTGGAGAACACAGTTGATGGGTTGCATACAAGAGGAAGATAGAGTAGGGTGGGACAAAGCAATGGAGGGATTTGAGTACAAGACTAGGAATATTAAAATTGTGGCATTGCTGAATGTAGAATAGCGGGCAGATGGGTGATGGGTGAATGAACGAAGTGTGAGTTGGAATATGGCAACATGATTTTGAATAGCTCAAGTTTACGAAGGATGAAAGATGGCAGATTGATTAGCGCTGAATTGGAATAAGTATGTTTTGAGGTAAGAAAATCACGTCCCATTTTATAAAGGTCACAATTGGTTCTCACAATATAGTTTGGGGAAGTATGAAAGGCAGAACCAAATTTAAAATTGGATTTGTCACAATCATACCACTTGAATGCCGTTATTTAATATTTTTCTGAATGTCATGATTTAATTTTTTTCACAGAAGGCTCTTAGCTTTTTCATATGGTTCATTGTTGGTACTGAGTTATTCACATCCAAACTCCTAATGTATATACACTGAGACATTTGCCCACTCTGACGCAGACCCTAGCACTGCCCTCCACTGAAAGAGGGAGTGGAGTTTATCATTTGTGAGAGGTGTGGTCAATAAAAGATCATGCTGTTTTTGTTTCTTCTACAGAACATCAGCCAGAACATTACAGTTTGTTACAACGTGCCTAAATCCTGCTTAGCGAGCACTGACATGTGTGACAAGTCAAGCAAGGAGCAATCCTCACAGTTAGCATCAAAGTTCTATAAATATTAGAGGTGTTTAAGAGCATAGCATTTGTTTTGGGTTTTCCTAATAGCAATATTGCAAAGGCTAAAAGGAGATTTAAACAATTTCTACAATGTGCTCGTAATCACATATAGAATATCATCCTCTGCATGTCACTTACGAAAAGGCACTGTCTTTTCAATACTTGAGCATTTCTGAATAAAGACATATATTGCCAAAGCTTTTCATCTTGTGCTTATAAGAACAATTCTCAAGAGTATCAAGATGAAGGAAGCCAACCTTTATACTGTCTGAGAGGAGAGTTCTGATTTGTTGGCAAATGGAAATGATTATTCTTTTGGCAAGTGGACACTGATTTTTTAAAAAATAATTTTTGGAATATGGATGTCGCTGGCTGGGTCAGCATTTGTTGCCCTTCCCCAGTTGGTGAGCTGCCTTATTGAATTACAAACCAGCAGTCCAATATTAGATGTAATTCTATGTTTGGACAACATTTGCTGGATAATCCTGAGTGCACAAAATTTTACACTACCAATTTAGGCTTAGCATCAGGCTTGCAGTGCAGCACACTTACATGAATTGGAAGTTACATATTATTTATACATAGGGCCCTGTTCTTTACAGACAGAATTGTCATGTACATGCACTGCTCCTGGTTCAACTCAACAAAGTACATGACATCCATTCACTGGTTCGTTTCTCAGGAGTCAAATTAACTAGTTTAAAATTTAAACAATGTTTGGCAATTACCTACCAATCATCTCTCACTGATGCATTCTTTGTAGCAAAACCTCTACCAATCAGAGTCCATTTGCCAAAACCCAATAGTAATCAACACTCTGCTGTCATATTGTACTAATGTTAGTTTCCCTTTCCATTGTTATTTCTTGCAAATTATCCTGATAAGTGCAAGACAAAAAGCTTCAACAAAAGGTGTCCCCATTTTCAGTAATACCCACATTCTGACAACTTTACACTGCTGTTTTTTTTTACGAGGTCCTGTGCATTTCTTTTGTTCAGTTAACTCTGCAAAATTACTTTTACCAATGCTTCTTAAAAAGACAATTTCAGAATGTGAGCTGTCAATTTGTTTGGATGAATGCTACAAACTGTTCTAGTCCATGTGGATCAGAGCAGAGGTTGGGAGGTATGTGAGGAATTTTCACTATGCCCTGCATATGTATACTGGGGTGAGAATCCAGGGCAGGAATCTCTCAAGGGCTGCAAAAACTGAGAATTCTTGAAATTAAAATTCAAACACCTGCATGTTTTGTCACAAATCAGGGAATATAGATGTGCCTCTGAAAATGATTTGTCACTGGCATCACAAATAATTATTTGAAGTATTTCATAGAGGTTTAATTGAGAGAAGCATTATGCAGACATTTATCAGTATGCATTAAGATCACATCTTAACACCTCCCCCAAGATTATTTGTAGATTTTAATTATTCATGTGGGAATTTCCTCTTCCACTCTTTCTAGACAAAATGTGCTTCAGTATAAAATACTGGCCAACATGGCCTGCTAATACCCCTATGTGTTGATGTGACTTGTCTCAGCCACCAAAGGCAGATCTCCAAATAGCTTCATTACACCCAGGTCAAAATCATAGGTTCTGGAGGTAGAAAAAGTAGCAGTTGGCAATTCCAGCTTTTAATTGTTGTTACAGACCTCTGCCAGAGAGCATAAACTGTGAATAAGAAAGAACCTTGCATTTTAAAAGCATCTCTGATGATCCAGGATGCCACAAAGCTGTTCACAAGCCAATGAATACCTTTTGAAATATACCCAGATTAAAAGATAAATATTAGCCAGGACATTGAGAAATGATGACGATTTCTTGCCAAAAAAAACCATGGTGCACTTTGCCATTAACCTGAGAGAGCAGCCTTGGCTTGACATCTGTCTTAAAGATAGTGCATCACAGAATACATGTCAGCCTGGATTCTGTGCTCAAGCCTTGTGCAATGGGAATTGAACTGATTAATCTTCTAGACTCAGGCGACAGGAGCGATACCACTGAATTACCACTGACGAGAGAATTGAGTATGGCTATGATTCCCCTGGGACAAACACCTCTGATATTGAACACATCGATCTCCACAGCCACCTTTCTGTGAAGTTATTGGAGACGTACGATTACATATGAAACCAGAAGCTCTGTGTGCACCGTCTTCATGAGGTAAAGCATAACAGCAAAGAAAAAATATAGTAGAGAAAATGTTAGGATGATTTGTTGGCAGACAAACATGGTCATCAGGCTAAAAAGGGAGCATTTCTTTGGAGTACAGGAGCCTTTCTGCATATTCCATCTGCAAAGGATGCAGTATGCAAGAGCATCAAACTAATTCATATTAGCTTGAGGTTTTTATTCAAATGATGAAATGATAAATTATTCTACATTTATAGACATGTTTGTATTTATTTTAACTTACTGAAAATGCAGTGGTAACATGATTAAACTGTTTCTGACATCCAGTTAGTCATTTTGAAATACTTTCCACATTCCCCTAATGCCACAATGCATGCTGGATCCACGAAACCTCGCTGATGTGTCATTTAACTGTGCCATTCAGTCTCAGTCTAATGCTTTGAAACTTTTTGCTTCAGGCTGCTCTGTTTCCACTGAAATCTGCTTTTCATTACTGCTTGGAGGATGTGCGTAAGGCCTGAATTTAAGTCCAGGCCTTAAATATTTCTGCTGCAGGATCTATCTTTTGATTTTCAATGTGCTTTGAAAATTAAATGATTTACTCAGTACTTTTTCTCTGGGGACCTTTCATTAACGTATGAGGAACTTAAAGGCTTCAGCTTTCTGTTCTTGTTCACTTCAAAGATTGTTCAGTTTAATGAAATTCTAGAAACTTTCTGTGATGTGCCTGTTTGGCACATGGAGGAGACCTGCTAAGTGAAAGGCAGTTTGATTCCTTTCAAATTCTCAAAGTATACACAGAGGCATGTGAGTAGTGTAGGCGGATTGATTGAGATCAAGAGTGTGGTGCTGGAAAAGCACAGCAGGTCAGGCAGCATCCAAGGAGCAGGAGAATCGATGCTTCAGGTATAAGTCCTTCATCAGGAATGAGGCTTGGAGCCTCTGGGGTGGAGAGATAAATGGGAGGGTGTTGGTGGATCTGGGGGGAAGGTAGCTGAGAGTGTTGAATGGAGCTTGGGATAAAGGTGATAGGTCGGAGGGGAGGATAGAGTGGGTAGTTGGGAAGGAAGATGGACAGGTGGGATGGGTCATGAGGGTGGTGCTGAGCTGGAAGGTTGAAACTGGGGTAAGGTGGGGAGAGGGAAAATGAGGAAACTGGTGAAATCCACATTGATGCCGTGGGGTTGCAGGGTCCCAAGGCAGAAGATGAGGCGTTCTTCCTCCAGGCGTCGGGTGGTGAGGAGTGCCGATGGAGGAGGCCCAGGACCTGCCTGTCCTTGGTGGAGTGGGAGAAAGAAGTTGAGATGTTCAACAATGAGGTGGTGGTTTTGGTTGGTGCGGGTGTCCCGGAGATGTTCTCTGAAGTGCTCTGCGAGTAGGCGTCCTGTCTCCCCAATGTAGAGGAGACCGCATTGGGAGCAACAGATACAGTAAATGATATCGGTGGATGTGCAGATGAAACTTTGATGCATGTGGAAGGCTCCTTTGGGGCCTTGGATGGAGGTGAGGGGGAGGTGTGGGCGCAGGTTTTGCAATTCCTGCGGAGGCGGGGGAGGGGGGGCGTGGACCTGACAAGGTAGTCACAGAGGGAGCGATCTTTATGGAAAGCAGATAGGGATGGGGAGGGAAATATATCTATGGTGCTGTTTTTAAGTGGTGGAAATGGTGGAGGATGATGCGATGTATACAGAGGTTGGCAGGGTGGAAGGTGAGGACCGGAGGGTTCTTTCCTTATTGTGGTTGGAGAGGTTCGAGGGTGGAGGTGCAGGAAGTGGATGAGATGTGCTGGAGGGTATTATCAACCAACTAATGATGATGATGATGAAGGGCTTTTGCCCGAAACATCGATTGTCCTGCACCTTGGATGCTGCCTGTGGTGCTTTTCCAGCACTACACTCTCGACTCTAATCTCCAGTATCTGCAGTCCTCACTTTCACCTAACTGGATTGATTGAGGTGTTCACCAGTTGAAAAGGTTAATCTTGCTGGATTAGATTATTTATGTACCATAAAATGCATCAGTTGAGCATTGGGAATGGTTAGGACAGGGTTTTTGCACAGTGTTTGTATAACATTGAGAAATTCTAAAGGAAAAGAATAATCATGATGGTTGTTACACCTTTAGGCTGCCATCCTTTTTTTTAATCATGGAGTTGATTGGCCTTCGGGATATGGGCGATACTGCCATGTTGATTCACCACCCCTAGTCATTTTCTGCTTGGGAACCCTGCTGCCTTCAGGATTCAATATAGAGTTCAGTCATTTTAGAATCTGAACACTTTATTCTGTTTCTTTCACACTGCCCCATACCCCTGGTCCTGTCATGAGTCATAGAGTCTTACAGAGTCATATAAGTGTACAGCATAGAAGCAGACCCTTTGGTCCAACTTGTCCATACTGACCAGATATCCCAATCTAGTTTAGTCCCATTTTCCAGCACTTGGCCCATATCCCTCTAAACCCTTCCTATTCATATACCCATCCAGATCCATTTTAAATGTTATAATTGTACCAACATCCACAACTTCTTCTGGCAGCTAGTTCCATACACGCATCACCCTCTGAATGAAAATGTTGCCCCTTAGGTCCATTTTAAATTTTATCTTCTTTCACCCTAAACCTATGCCCTCTAGTTTGGGACTCCCCCACGCCAGGGAAAAGACCTTGTCTATTTATCCTATCCATGCCTCTCATAATTTCGATAAACTTCGATAAGGTCACTCCTCAGCCTCCGACACTCCAGGGAAAATAGCCCCAGCCTATTCAGCACATGGGCTTCTTTCAGCACAGCCAACTTACTCATGGTCCCCATTATCAGCTTTAGTTTCTTCCTGGTTTACCTTGGCTAATCATCCCTTTTATATGCCGGACTAAGCTCTGTCTCCATTTATTTGCTCACTCATTTTCCCATCCCTTATATCCTGCACATTTTCCTAGCTACTAATAGTTCTGATGGGGGGTCTCTAGACCCAAAATGTTAACTCTGTTTTCTTTCCACAGAGGCTGCCAGACCCCCTGACTTTCTCTGCTGAAAAAGTGTTGCTAGAAAAGCGCAGCAGGTCAGGCAGCATCCAAAGAGCAGGAGAATTCACGTTTCGGGCATGAGCCCTTCATCAGGAATCCTGAAGAAGGGCTCATGCCCGAAACATCGATTCTCCTGCTCCTTGGATGCTGCCTGACCTGCTGCGCTTTTCCAGCAACACTTTTTCAGCTCTGATCTCCAGCATCTGCAGTCCTCACTTTTTCCCCTGACTTTCTCTAGCAATTTCTGTTTTTTGTTTCAGATTTCCAGGATCTGCAGTTCTTTGTTTTATGTTATTGCATTGAGACAGTGTTGGTGGACCACCGGGAACTGCAGCAGTTTTTTTTTTCTTTTATTCACTACCAGATGTTAGCATGGCTGGCAATGCCTGCATTTATTGCTAATCTCTAAGAAGGTGAGAATGAACATGTAGTCTGCATGGTGTATCTACTCCTCTGTTGATGACAGCTGGGAAGGTCTAGGATTTTGAGCCACTGATGAAGGAAAGATGATATATTTTCAAGTCAGGATAGTCAGTGGCTTGGAGGGGCACTTGCAGGTGGTGATGTTCCCCTGTAGCTGATGGACCATCTAGGTAGTAGAGGCCATAACCTTGTAGTGCAACCTAGCACTAATATACACTGCAGTCAGTGTATGATCTCTAGAAGGTATTCCAGTCATGGGCCATCTCTTGCATGCTGCCCAAGAGCAAGCCCAAACTCAATTCTCACACACAAGCTTTTGAGAGATTTGCTAAGGAGACAACTGAAAGTTCCATCTTTGAAAAGATCCTTGGGCAGCAACAAGGATCCCCAGCTATCCTTTACAATGAGGGGCTCCACACAGATACTACCACTAAAGATAAATCCAGTTTCCTGAACCAATGCTCTTCTCACGAATTGCTGTAACTGTCTGGAAATTGGTTTGAGTCCAGCCGTTTGGCACCTGAGATGTAAATACTAACACAAAGTCTGTGACTGCTATGTCCCTGGTGAAGGAATACAAGTTCGCGTTGGATTCCTCTGTATCTTGGAGGTGATGGTGACCACTTCAAAATGTCTGATACAATTAATAAATTGTTATGAATATGGTTCTTCTCATATGTGGATGCAACAAAGAGTTAAAGGAATGAAACTCAAGTAGAATTCGTCTGCTATGTCATTAAGGTTGCTTCTATCTTACTTCTCTTTGGAGTTTGGGTATACATTACACATCAAATGTGGTCAAAAAGAAAGCAAACACACTGCCTCTCTTCCCACGTAAAATTATTGATGTTACTAATAGTGCTGAGTGAGTGTAACTGAAGTGAGAAAGGAAAAGTGAATAGAACATGTGTGCAAATAAGTTTAAGATGGATACTTACATTTAGTGAAACTACAACAGTTTATAGGGGAATAGTGCAGCTGTGGTTCCTTTAGTGGCTTCCTCATTTCCTGATGCAGAAGGTTATGGGTGCATGTTGTTGTCTTGAAACTTGAGCATGACAGCTAGGCAGATAATTCAGTGTATTAGGGGGTGCTGCATTAGGTTTCAAATGAGTTGTTTAACTAGTCAGGTAAATATAAATGACCCTGGGGCATGATTTTGAAGAAGAGAGGATGTGTCCCTGTTGCTGAGGCCAACATTCATATCTCAAATGATGTCACAAACCAGTTTATCTCTTATTGCCATGTTGCTGCTTGTAGAATGTTTCAGTTATTCAGCTTTGTATTACTTTCATTGTATGAATGAGCTCACTGTGTATCAGAGGATTTTACTAACAATAGTTTCTAAATTAAATAATTTAGTAATGTGAAAAAAATTTTCCTCATTCACCTCATCAAGAAACTTAAAATTTTTGTTTAGAATCTGGTCTGGTCATTTTTCACAGCTTTCCTCCCTAGACCCAAACTAGCAAAGTATTAACAAAAAAATGAAAGAACTGTGGATGCTGGAAATCAGGAACAAAAACAGAAATTGCTGGAAAAGTTCAGCAGGTCTGGCAGCATCTGTGTAAAGAAAGCACAGTAACTTCATTGAGCTTGTTTGAAGCAACAAAGAGGATTGATGAGGGTAGAGCAGTGGATGTGATCTATATGGACTGCAGGAAGGTTATCAACAAGGTTCCTCATGGTAGCAAGGTTAGATCAGATGGAATACAGGGTGGACCAGCTATTTGGATACAGAACTGGCTCAAAGGTAGAAGGTAGAGGGTGGTGATGGAGGATTGCTTTTCAGATTGGAGGCCTGACCAGTGGTATGCCTCAAGGATCAGTGTTGGGTCTACTGCTTTTTGTCATTTATATAAATGATTTGGATGTATAGGAGGTATTTGGATGATAGGAGGTATGGTTAATAAGTTTGCAGATGACGCAAAAATTGGAGGTGTAGTGGACAGTGAAGGTTACCTCAGAGTAAAACACTAGCTTGATCCAATGGGCCAATGGGCTAAGGAGTGGCAGATGGAGTTTAATTTAGATAAATGTGAGGTGCTGCATTTTGGAAAGGCAAAACAGGGCAGGACTTATACACTTAATGGTAAGGTCCGAGGGAGTGTTGCTGAACAAAGAGAGTACAGGTTCATAGTTCCTTGAAAATGGAGTCGCAAGTAAATAGGATAGTGAAGAAGGTGTTTGGTATGCTTGCCTTTATTGATCAGTGCATTGAGTATAGGAATTGGGAGCTCATGTTGCGACTGTACAGGATATTGGTTCAGTCACTTTTGGAATTTTGCTTGCAGTTCTGATCTCCCTGCCATAGGAAGGATGTTGTGAAACTTGAAAGGGTTCAGAAAGGATTTACGAGGATGTTGCCAAGATTGGAGTTTTTGACCTACAGGGAGATGCTGACTAGGCTGGGGCTATTTTCCCTGGAGCGTCAGAGGCTGGGGGCGTGACCTTATAAAGGTTTATAAAATCACAAGGGGCATGGATAATGTAAATAGGCAAGGTCTTTTCTCCAGGGTGGGGAGTCCAAAACTAGAGGGCATATGTTTAAGGTGAGAGGGGCAAGATATAAAAGGGACCCAATGGGCAACTTTTTCACACAGACAGTGGTGCATATGTTGAATGAACTGCAAGAGGAAGCGCTGGAAGCTGATACGATTACAACATTTAAAAGGCATCTGGATGAGTATCTGAATAGAAAGGATTTAGAGGGATATAGGCCAATGCTGGCAAATGGGACAAGATTAAATAGGTTATCTGGCCAACAATGGACAAGTTGGACCGAAGGGCCTGTTACCATGCTGTATATCTCTGTGACTTTTTTACTCTACGTGAGTTAATGTTTCAGATCCAGTGACCCTTCTTCAGAACAGTGTTAATAAACACTGGTACTTCTACAGTTTTGAGATGTTTTGCATTGGTGTGGTTTAGACAAGTAGAAATTCACTTAGTGTGGGCAATTTGTTTTGGGCAATTATAATTAGTTTCCGAATATGAACTGACAATTCTAGACCTGTGAGGCTGACGCTGGGCTTGGACAACCTGTTAGTACATAAAATGAGGGAACAATTAGAGAAACTTGATCGAGAACAAAAAGCACAGATCTGTTAAAGCCAAAGGTAATCGCAGTAGTTTTGAGTGACCAATTGGATGGATAAAAGTAAGTCATCTGATAGATGCAGAGTACATGAATTTTAGATTGTTCCATGAGGAAATGGGGCAGTGTGGATAGAAAGTTTGATAAATATTACAGTTTAAATGTATACCGCTCAGATTGGAGAAGGGTAAGAGAGGATGTTATTGGACAATTTTATTCTGAGTATATCACTGATTTTCATTTGGGCATTGGTAGCATCATCTCCAAATTTTCAGGAATCACAAAAATACTACGTTTTACAAATAGGCAGTAGGAAGATAAGGAGACGTTAGCAAAATGCATTTTATATTAATAGGTTTTGCGATAATACAGAATGAGATGATGGTTAAGGAATGTAAGTAGTGATGAGACACAGACTGGTGTGGGTGAATAGAGAGACCAAATGACCCAAACATGCAATTCAATGAGTGTGCAATTACAAGGAAATAAAGTCAAGGACCGTTTTGGTTTTTCAAATGGGCTGAGTGCAAGACTGAAGAAATAATGATCTTGTACAAAGTAATAGTTAGATAATATATTGCCAAAAGCAGTTTGGGTGTTTACAGTATAGACTGTTTACACCATAGATTTCCACTGCAGTAGTAAATGTAAAGAAAAGCTTTAACACCCATTTTGACAGCGTATGAAGGAAAAAGAGGAGTTTTTGGAACAAGGGTCAATAATTTGGTCACCCAACAGAATAAAAAGAGAGCATCAATGGAATTCCTTCCACAATGGATAGTGGAACAGTCGCTGGGCAGGACTCAGTTATAGATTATGGAAAGAGGATGATGGAGAGCACTGAGCTTCATTTTGTTTCTCTTAAGTGAAGAACTAGCACAGACATAAACATTCAAAAGACCTCTATAGTGTAAACTGCTGTGGTTCTTAAATACCACACACCTAAGAGAAAGCTGTAGACAAAGTAGCTTAAATTGAACATGACAAATTGGCAAAATCAGTAAGTAAGTGAAAGAATCATTGAACCTTACATGAAAAGAGGAGGCCATGTAATCCTGCATGTCTGTACAGCTATTTAAACCAGCTGATCATATTCATCTCACTACCCCAGTAAAATGTCTTCTATTTCTTTGTAAATTGGATTGAAAAAGGATCCAAGAAGTGGTAAAATGGGAGTTCTCTGGGTAGGGAATGGTGAGAATCCAGTTCAGACAATAAACTTGTTCGTAGTCATGTTA
This sequence comes from Chiloscyllium punctatum, assembly GCF_047496795.1. NCBI lineage: Eukaryota > Metazoa > Chordata > Chondrichthyes > Orectolobiformes > Hemiscylliidae > Chiloscyllium > Chiloscyllium punctatum. Next base: position 55,016,858 of record NC_092745.1, on the reverse strand, counting down.
ATTCTAGTGGTGGACATTCAATAGTGTTTGGCAAATGTGGTCTCATCCTCCAGGCAGGTCTCCTTCTCTTTCTAGTCTGACTTCCTCTTTCTCTGTTTCTTCTTAAATACTGTTCCTTTGCAATATCTTTCGGTTCTGAAGAATAGTTTGTGACTGACAGTTCCAGAACATCACAACATGTGACAATCCACTCTAAAGGTGGAACAAGGGTCAATAATTTGATCACCCATCTCAACAGCAGTCTCTCTATGTAATGGAATCAGTGTAGTCTGTCAGAGGTGTGTGTTATGTGTTTGAGAGTGAGAGTAAGCACAGAACCTTGTAAATAGTTGGCGTTGTAAATAAACTTCAGATATCTAACTCGAGGAGAACCAAACTGTCAGTGGTATGCATTACATGGGCTAATACAGAGTAGTAAACCAAAATAAAGACATCATGGTGATTGTTAAGGTCCAGGCCAGAACCCCCTCAAAACGTTTTAAGAAGGTAGCCCAGTACCTAACTTTTATTTTTTGTAGAGGCAGATGTAAGGTGAATGTTCCAGGAGTGATACAGCTGGTCAAACCACTCAGATTTAGACAAAACAGAATTTATTTAAAACATTTTGGATGAAACACGAACAAAAGGAAACAGAATTTAAAATAACAACTTATTTGATAACACAACCGACACAATATCATAACTTAACGAAGCTATTCCAATTCCTGCAACATCCCATTAACACAACCCTTGGCAAAAGGTAAATTCAAACACAGGTTCTTACAGGCAGGAGAGGTTTCAGAAGGATAGATCAGGCAAGAAACATCTGTTGAAGCATAAATCTTCTATTTGCAATCGGCTGTTTCTCCAGGTCCCCAGAAGTTTTCGACTCCTTGCTAAAACTAAACCAATCTAGAAAAAACCTGAACTGGTTTAAAAAAACCTAAAGGCCTCCTCTGGCTTATGACTTAGGTGGTTTCTGTCAGCCATTTTGTCACCACTGCCTTTACAACCCCTCTTGAAAAAAACTAAGGGCAACATAACCTTGTTAAAGGTATCATCACAGTGACAGTACATGGGCAGTAGAAGATGGTGACACCAAGTATGTGTTGAATGCTAGTGTTTACATCTAGTTAGTGGCAATACATGGACATTGCAGTTTTATGAAGTGACAGCAGAGGAGCAGACCTACCCTACTGTCTTTTTGTTAGGTTAAAGGAGCTGTATCAATGCAATTTGTCATTGTTGTCTTTGAACAGAGCTCCACAGCACAAAATCGTTTTCAGACAGTGATATGTATATTTTACAGTTCACCATCCGTAACTCTCATGTCTGAGTGGTGTTGAGAAAGAGTCAGAACATAAGAACTAGAAGTGGGAGTAGGCTGTCCGGCCCTACGAGCCTGCTCCGCAACTCAATAAGATCATGGCTAAACCTTTCATGCACTCAGCTCCACTTACCTGCGTTTTCACCATATCCCTTAATTCCTTTATTTTTCAAACAAGTATCTACCTTAGCTTTAAAAGCAATTACTGAAGTAGCGTCAACTACTTCCCTGGGCAAGGAAATCCATAGATTAATAACCTCTGGGTGAAGAAGTTCCTTCTCAGTTCAGTTCTAAACCTGCTCCCTCTAATCGTGAGACCATGCCCTCTTGTCCTAGTTTTGTCTACCATTGGAAACACCCTCACTACTTCTATCTTGTCGATTCCCTTCATAGTTTTATATGTTTCTATAAGATACCCCCCTCATTCTTCTGAATTCCAATGAATATAATCCCGATCTACTCAGCCTCTCCTCATAAACCAACCCCCTCAACTCTGGAATCAACGTAGTGAACCTCCTCTGCACCCCCTCCAATACCAGCACATCCTTTCTTAGTAAAGAGACCAAATCTGCACATCCCAGGTGTGGTCTTACCAGCACCTTGTACAGCTGTAACATTACCTCTCTGCTTTCAAACTCAAACCCTTCAGCAATGAAGGATAAAATTCCATTTGCCTTCCTAATTACCTGTAGTACCTGCAGACCAACCTTCTGTGATTCATGCACAAGGACACCCAGGTTCCTCTGCAAATCAGCATGCTGCAACTTTTTACCATTCAAATAATAATTTATTTTGCTCTTACTCCTACCAAAATGTATGACTTCACATTTGCTAACATTACTGCCAGACCTTTGCCCACTCACTCAATGTATCCATGTTCCTCTGCAAAGTTTCACAGTCCTCTGCACACTTTGCTCTGCCACTCATCTTAGTGTCATCGACAAATTTTGACACCGTACATATGGTCCCCAACTCCAAATCATCTATATAAATTGTAAATAATTATGGTCCTACCTGATCCCTGAGGCACACCACTAGTCACTGATTGCCAGCCAGAATAGCACTTATTTATCCTCACTGTTGGCTTCCTGTCAGTCAACTAATCCTCTATCCACGCTAATACTCTACCCCTAACACCATGCATCCTTATGCAGCAGCCTCATATGCAGCACTTTGTCAAAGGCCTTTTGGAAATCTAGGTACACCACATCAACTAGGTGCCCATTGTCCACCTTGCTCGTCATGTCTTCATAGAATTCCAAAAGACTTGTGAAACATGACCTGCCCTTCATGAACCCGTGCTGCACCTGTGCAATGGGACAATTTCTTTCAAGATGCCCTGCGATTTCTTCCTTGATAATAGACTCCAGCATCTTCCCCACTACAGAGGTTAAGATCACTGATCAATAATTCCCCATATTTTGTCTATTTCCCTTTTTAAATAGTGGCATCACATTTGCTATTTTCCAATCTGCTGGGACTGCCCCAGAGTCCAGCGAATTTTGGAAAATTACTGCCAGTCTGCCTGCTATTTCTCCCACCATCTCTGTTAGTACACTGGGATGCATTTCATCAGGGTCAGAAGATTTATCTATCCTTAGCTCCATTAGATTACCCAACACTAGCTCTTTTGTAATGATAATTGTTTCCAGATCCCCACCTACCTTCGTCTCTTCGTCATGGACTGGCATGTTTTTAGTGTCCTCCACTGTAAAGATTGATGCAAAGTAACTTTTCAATGCCTCAGCCATTTCATCATACCCCATAACTAACTGTCCCTTCTCATCCTCTAAAGGATCGATATTTGCTTTAGCCACTGTTCTTTGTTTTTTTATGTATTTATAGAAGCTTTTGCTATCTGTCTTTATATTCTGTGCTAGTTTTTTCTCATGCTCCATCTTACTTTTCTTTATAGCTCTTTTTGTGACTTTCTGTTGACCTTTAAAGTTTTCCTAACCTTCTGGATTCCTGCTGTTTTTGGCCACTCTTGCTGTATGCCTTCTCTTTCACTTTGATAGCCTGCCTTTTTTTCTTGGATACCCATGACAGATTACCCCTCCTCTTACAGTCCTTCCTTCTCACCGGAACATACTTTTAGATTAGATTAGATTAGATTAGGTTAGATTACTTACAGTGTGGAAACAGGCCCTTCGGCCCAACAAGTCCACACCACCCCGCCGAAGCATAACCCACCCACACCCCTACATCTACATATACCCCTTACCTAACACTACGGGCAATTTAGCATGGCCAATTCATCTGACCTGCACATCTTTGGACTGTGGGAGGAAACCGGAGCACCCAGAGGAAACCCACGCAGGCAGGGGGAGAACGTGCAAACTCCACACAGTCGCCTGAGGCGGGAATTGAACCCGGGTCTCTGGCGCTGTGAGGCAGCAGTGCTAACCACTGTGCCACCGTGCCGCCCACTTTTGCTGAGCACTTTGAAAAATTTCTTTGAATGTCCGCCACTGCTCATCGATTGTCGCACCATAAAGTCTCTGTTTCCAGTCTACTTTAGCCAGGTCCTCCCTCATTCTATCATAGTCCCCCTTATTCAAGCACAGGAGTCAGGTATTGGATTTTATCTTCACACTCTCCAGCTGTATTTTAAATTCATCCATACTGTGATCGCTCCTTCCAAGAGAATCCCTCACTGTGAGGTCATTAATTATTCCTGTCTCATTAAACAGGACCAGATCTAGGAAAGCTTGCTCCCTCATCAATCCATTACATGCTGTTCAAGAAAACTATCACGGATACACTCAACAAACTCCTCCTCAAGGCTACCCTGACTGAGATGGTTCGACCAATCCACATGCAGATTAAAATCCCGCATGAAAGTAGCCGTACCACTTTTGCAGGTATTCATCATTGCACAATTAACGTTGAACCAAGCTGTGCAAATGTTTATTTTCATGTCCATACAAGCATCAGTTTTGTAAAAGAGCTTCAGTTAGAGCTGTATGGGCATTCAAAAATAACTAACTTCTCAAACATTCAACCAAAGTGGATGAATCTTGTTACATCAAGTATCAACTCCTACATTTCAGTCTATCAACCCCCATCAAACCACTGACAAACTCTGTTGTTTGTACTGCATATAAATGATTAGATTAGATTAGATTAGATTACCTACAGTGTGGAAACATCTGGAGGAATATGTGGGTGGTCTGATTAGTAAGTTTACAGATGACATGAAGATTGGTGGAGTTGCTAACAGTGTTAACAATTGTGAAAGGATACAATAGTTTATAGCTAAATTGGTGACTTGGCACAGAAATGGCAGATGGAGTTTAATTCAGACAAATGCAAGGTGATGCATTTTGGACGACCAAATTTAGGTATGAATTATACTGGAAAATGGCAGAACTCTTCGGAACATTAACATACAGGCGGATTTGGGTGTGCAGGTCCACTATTCCCTAAAAGTGGCAACACAGGTGATTAAGAAGGCATGTGGCATGCTTACCATCATCAGCCAAAGCATGGAGTACAAGAGTTGGCAAACCATGTTGCAGCTATATAATACCCTTGTTAGGCCAGATTTGGAGTATTATGTGCAGTTTTGGGTCGCCATACAATCAGAAGGACATGGAAGCTTTGGGAAATGTACAGAGAAGGTTCACAAGGATGTTGCCTAGTCTTGAGGGCACTGGCTATGAGAAAGGTTAAAAAGAGTAAGATTGTTTTCACTGGAAAGATGATGGCTGATCGGACACCTGATAGAGGTCTACAAAATTATGAGAGGCATAGATCAGAGGCTTTTGTCCAGGGTTGAGGTTTCAATTATATGGGGACACAGGTTCAAGGTGAGAGGGGGAATGTTTAAGGGAGATGTGTGAGGAAAGATTTTCACAGAGAGAGTGGCAAGAGCCTGGAACGCACTGCCAGAAGAGGTGATGGAAGCAGCCCCATTGGTAACATTTAAGAAGCATCTGGCTGGTTACGTGAATAGGGAGGGAATACAGGGATACGGACAGAAGGTTTCTTTTTAGTGTAGTTAAGGCATGATAATCGGCACAGGGTAGGAGGGCATTCATGGTCGGAGGCTGTGAGAAGCTGTATACAAATATAAGATATTTATTTATTCAATGAGTGCATGCAAATTGCAAAGAACGACTTAATGGCAAATGTGTAGAAAATAAAGAATTAACCGTTTAGTCTTTGGATTGAATCCTAAGATATTATTTGTGAGTTCCCAAAAGGAGCCTCCAGCACTAAAGGTGACTATCTCTGCCACTGTCAGTGATTGCAATAGACTGATTAACTCTGCAGATCTTCATAGGCCAGCCCCATGCACAAGCCTGTGCTGTATTTGTGGACTGCTGCTTTGCCACACTTATTCAAATATCACTTTTATACTAGATCCTTTGTCCAAGGTTGTGTATTATTGGCTCCCTGAAATCACAAGAAATCCTCACCATTTCTTCATTTATCCCAACCCTTCCATCTCCCTTCTTGTCTTTATCTCCACCCAACTTCCATCCTTTACCTTTAGTAACCATTGTCATCATAGTTTTTGTCCAAGTGAGCATCTCTGTAGTCTTCAAATCTCACACATTGTAGGTTCCCTTCCCAGAATTCACCATATCATTTAAAGTAACTTCCAAAGACAGAAGTGTGTGAATCTCACCAGACCAAAAGATACAAAGATTCATTGATTTATACAGTACAGAAAAGGCGCTACAGCCCATCGAATTTGCACCAACATAACTACTACTAAAAGTGCACTAATCCCAATTTCCTGCACTTGTCCCATATCCTTGAATGTTATGATATTTGAAGGGCTCATCCAAATATTTTTAAAGGTCGTAAGTTTCCAACCTCCACTACCTTCCCAGGCAGTGCATTCCAGGTTCCCACCACCCACTAAGTTAAAAAGGTTTTCCCAAATCCCCTCAATCTCCTGCCTCCTACCCTGAAATTATGATTGACTCCTCAACCAAGGGGAATAACTGCTTGCTATGCAGTCTGTCCATACCCCTCATAATCTTATTTACCTCAATCAGGTGCCCCTCAGTCTTTCTATCTGTAAAGAAAACAATCCAGGCCTATCTAGTCTCTCCTTATTTGTTTTTTAATTTTGTTTTTTAATTTCTCCATTCCAGACAACATCCTCGTGATCCTCCTCTGTATCCCTTCTAGTCCTATCACATTCCTTCCTGTAATGAGGTGACCAGAACTGCACACAGTACTCCAGCTGTGGCCTGATCAAAGCTCTATACAGCTACAATATTATATCCTTGCTCTTATACTCTGTGCCATGACTGACAAAAGCATGTGTCCTATATGCCTTCTTAGATGGGTTAGGAAGACAAGTTTCCACTCACACTTTGCTGTCCCCTTAGTCCCAACTCCCAAGCTTCTTCATTGGCCTGACAAATGCATGCATGGCCAGAAAAGCTGAGGATGAATACAATTTTGCTTTCTTTCTTTCTCCTATGGAATACGTACAAATTGCAAAGAATTTTGAAATTCATTGGCAACAATCTCAACAGTGTGCTTCTATTTCTCTTATTTTTTTAACAGATTGTCAGGGTCACACTAGAGATGGTCAGGTCTTCTGTGAGTGCTTTCTATTGACATTACAACTCATTTCTACTCTGGCATCCAATCAACAAACTGACATAAAATACATCCAAAACAGCCTCAAATGCTCTCAGCATTCGTTTACTTTTGTGCAGACCTCCCAAGAGAAGATTATGGAGACAGCATCCCATAAGTACAAAGCATCCTTCAGCGATGTTGTTATTGAATCCGTTGTGTGTGAAAGGTGGACGATATTGGAAGGCAAATCCCCTGCTATAAAGTAAAGGGAAATACATTTCTCTGTTCACCCATCTGTAAAAACAATTTGATTCACAGAGCACTGCAGCCACCAACAGACGGAAATTAATAACAGAGAATGCTTGGAAACACTCAGATTGTTGGTTATTTCTGAAAATGAGTCCACATTTTAATAATTAATTGGTTCCCTCTTTTACCAGTTGTTGACTGACTCGCTACCCACTGCCATTGATTTTTTTTTGGTTCAGAGTTTCAACATCTGCAGGTGTTTTTTGCACATTATTTCAGGAATATATATAGATTGATACCAGAGAAGTCTTATGGTACAGAAGAAGGTCATTTGGTCCATTGTGTTCACTGGCTTTCCAAATGGGCATCATGACTTAGTGCCACCCTTCTATTTTGTCCCCATTTCCTTGCACATTCATTAAATAGAAACAATCAACCTCTTCCTTCTTGAATGCTTTTCCAGTTGAATGTCAGTGAACCTGCCTGTACCACGTTTCCAGGCAGCACATTCCAAACCCAAACCACTTGTTCTGGAAAAACTTTCTTTCCAACATCACATTTGTTTCTTTTGCAAATCACTTTAAACCTGTGTCCATTTGTTCCTTGATCCTTTAATGATTGGAAACAATTTCTGTCTTTCTACTTTATCTTGTTCCTTCAGGATTTTGAAAACTTCTATCAGGCCTTCTCTTAAACCTTCCTCTCTGCAACGAGAGCAGTCCCAACTTCTCCAAGTTAACCTCAAAACCAAAGCTTCTCATTCTTCGAATTGTTCTTGTAAATTTCCTCTGCAGTCTTTCCACTGCATTCAGATCCGTCCAAGAGTGTGATGCCCACAATAACCTAGTTGAGGTCTGAGAAGGGCCTTATACAAATTCAGCATGACCTCCTTGCTCAAAGCCCCTGTTAGTAAAGTCCATGATACTGTACGTTTTACGAGTTGCTCTGTCAACCTCTGCTGCTACCTTCATTGATTTGTGCACTCCCTTTAAAATTGTACCTCTTATATGTCCATGGTCTTCTCACCAAATGCATCACCTCGCGCTTCTCTGCATTGAACTTTATCTGCCCACTCCACCAATCTATCTGGGATGTGTACATTCTGCAAGTGTGTGTGAGGGTGTTGATCTTGTGTACGTATGTTCGTCCAAGAGAAGATTCTGTAACTGTGTGAGTGCCTCTCCACACACATTTATAAGAGAGATCCTGTGCATGTCTGTGTATTAGTTCTACAAGTGTGATTATATGTGCAGGAAATAAACCAGAAGCATTTAAATGACACCCGGGAATTATAATAGTCAAAAATTGTATCTAGGACCAGCAATGCTTTTTGTTCTGGCTCTGCCCCCCACACACATTCAAAATCTATTCCATATGTTTCATGGTTCATTTACCCAATGAACCTCTGGGCACTCCACTGATTGTTCTTAGCTTCCGGCTCCAGAGATAAAACAGTGGATTATCACATCAGAGCTGGATTTGTCATTCTTTCAGATTTCATTTGTTGATCATATATCACCAGGTAATGCCACTTCTCCGATAATAACGATCTATATTTTGCCCATATAATACGCAATAACACATAATTAGAATGACAGCTCAATGGAGCAGTTTTATCAACTTGAATCATCGAGTACGTTCTGAGACTGCAGCCTTGAATGCACTCTTTGCCAAATCTACATCTTCTGCGAAAATAAATTGATTATCTCTCAGAATTTTCCCAGATTTGCCAATTTTTGCTTGAAGTTCTCAAAACTTCTAAGAAAGAGACAAAGACGGTTGTTCTTCAAAGCAAGACAATATTTAGTCATTTTTCTTTCTAAAAAGTATGTCAAGTTGCATGGCAAGTAGTCCATGAAAGTTTTGTAAAACATTGAGCAATACGTCCTACTTCTCTTTTGCAAGAAAGTGAATTTGGGCACTTAACATGAAAAAAAAGGAGGCCTCAGGAGTTGAAATCATACACTCGCGTAATTTATAGCTTGAATCTAGTTTAACATGTTGAGATTGAACTTTCCTCTCTCCCAGGTGAAATCAGTTTGACAGCCCAGTTTCAAGTTTAGAGCTGATTCTGCAGTGAATAGCATAACATTTGCAGCATCACTCAGAGGACTAAACCATATATCTTTTGTAGAAAATTAAACCATATCCCACTCGGGAAGTTCTTCAAGAATTTGGGCCAGAAAATGCGAGTTTTAGTCGAGAGAATCTTTGGTTTTACCACAGTTAACCTGAGTTTCTTACAGACATTAAATGTAAAAATATTTTTGTTCAACACCAACCTCTTTCATGAAATGTTGGACTTAAAGACTCCAAGAACAGGTAATTATTTTAGATAATTAGATCCTTTAATTTAGCAGTTAATCCAAAATTTGAATTTGTTTATAGAATGATTTATATTTTAACAATAGCTGCAGTTCAAAATCAGAAACATTTTAATCAAGCATTGTACGTGTAGCTCTTTTGCTTGGCCAATATTTCTCAGACAATACAAACTACATTAATGCTTTGCATGTTTCTCATCCAAATCTATTACAGTTTTAGAGCAACTGATGAAATTTCCAGTTATCAAGCCAAGAGAAAAAAAGAAATGGTTGCTATGTGAACTGAAGTGTTTTGGGAAAACAACATTTTTTTTTGCCCATATGTTGTTCTCGTGACTAGTATAACTCTGACACTATATGACTGGCAAACAACACTGCATTTGTTTCTCTTCAGCCTGCATTTGAAATAACTTTAAACTATTATTCTGAGTGAAGACTTGATGGAATTTTGTTTATTCAGTCAAAGGAGAGAAAGGAATAATGCTGTCTCTGCTTATCAATCAAAAATATTTATTGGATTTAAGCTTATTAAACAAATGTGTTTATTCAAATAAAAACTGAAAACAGTGGAATTGTTAAGTTAGCCAGGCACCATCTGACATGAAAGCTGTAGAGATGATGGTTCATGATGATGGTCTGCTGTCAGACCTGGAGTATTTTCAAGGGTCAAAGCTGTCCATCGCTGGTCTTCCAGTTCAGACAAATGTCAATTGCCTTAGAGCATTATCAATGTTTCTTTCACTCTAGATACTGTCTGTTCTGCTGAATACTTACCAGCATTTTCTGTTTTTGGTTCAGATTACAAGCATTTTCACTATTCAGTCCAATTTATTACCCAGATTTGTCTTAGTTTTATGATGTTAATGGGGAGAGCAATTTGAAGCAAAGCATGAAGCACCACAAAGATTTTATGACTCCTCGCAGTAAAGATCTTTTAACAGAGGAAGTAATGATGTATTGTTTGGCATGGGACTGTAACTATGCACAGCAGTCGGCAAAATAACAAGACAGAATGACCCCAGTTTATATTGTCAGCAATAATGAAGATAATGTTTGTTTTACGATTAAAAATAAATGCAGCTGTTAAATAAACAAGATGATATTCAGTAAAATATTAGGCTGAATAAGACAGTACACAGGTGCCAGTTGCACCCAAAGGGCTGGAGCTATTTTCTGCATTTTGCACATCTGAACAGATGCATGAGCTATTAATCATCTTGATGGAAGATGCCATGTTGAACGAACAGTGCAAGAGTACATCCACAAAACGTACTGCAGCAACTCACCAAAGCTCCTTCAGTAGCACATTTCAAACCTGAGACCTCTGCCATCTGCAATTTCTCCTCCAAGCCATACACCGTAGTGTCTTGGATCTGCATCATCATTCCTTCACTGTCACTGGATCAAAATTCCTGAAACTCCCTCCTTAACAGCATTGTGAGTGTACCTACACCACACAGACTGTAGTAGTTCAAGAAGGTGTCTCACTGCCACCTTCTGAAGGATAATTATGGATGGGTTCTGAGGAAGGGTCGCTTGACCTGAAATGTTAACTCTGAATTCTCTCCACAGATGCTGCCAAACCTGCTGACCTTTCCTAGCAATTTCTGTTTTTGTTTCTGATTTCCAGCATCTGTAGTTCTTTTAGTTTTTATAATTATGAATGGGTTTCCTTGCCAATGATAAACATCTCACATCCTGCAAAGATGTGGGATTTCTTGCCAATTATCAGATGGCAATTGACTTCTCATGTGCCTTTCTTCACATTGTTTGGATACTAAACTGTCAGCTTCTAACTTCTAATAGGATTGTACAACGCCTTCACGGGTGGGGTGTAGAGTTTCCTCTGACCTTCATTTTTGCTCCTGGATCAGGAGCACAGATTCCAGCTCCACAACCTGACCTGGAAAGAAGTGTTGTAGATGATAGCATTTTTGTTCTAGGGTAGGGGGTAGGGCTTTGGGAGCCATGGTACATGAACCAAAAGACTATGTGGAGGCTGATTGTGGAAGACAGGTTGCTGAAATGGGCTCTGTGAACCAGATCTTTGGTAAAAACACCACAACAACAAACAGCCCTTTTAGCCGTCACCCCTTTGTCTCCCCTCAACAACACCACACACATTCCCCATCAATGCCACCTCATAGCCCTTGCTAAAATCTCATTGCCACACATAGCTCCATGACAGCTTATGCCTCTTCATCTAACCACTATAGTTCTTGTACCCTCCATGGCTGGCACATACTACCCTTTACCCTTGCATCTACCAGGCCAATTCACCTGATATCCATCGTGGGCAAATATCTGGAACCACGCTAAAATAACATAAAATGACATTCTCAAGTATCTATTAAATGATTCATTATTTCCTAAAAGCTGTCATTAATTAAGAATCCATTCATTACATTGAACTTTCTTCAATCCCATACAAAAACGAGCAGTGAAATTCATAGACCTGTTTCAAAGAGTCTATAACAGTGTGGAACTCTCAGCCAAATCATGAAATGGCAGGCACCCCAGTGTGATAATGCTTGTGAAATAAGTCAATCAGCACCATTCCAGTAATTATCATGCTGATGATTATGTCAACAGATTGAAATAGCAAAAAAAAATCCACTCAGTATGTTTTTCAACTATTTCAAGGGCAGGAGTTTTAAATGCTTTAGACAATTGCTGTTGACTGTTCCAATGAGGTTTAAAGTTTGACTTCGTTTATTTGCTTTTTACATTAATTCACCTCTACTTTTAATGATTTCAAAGGACACCTTTCCTCTCCCAAAAGTCACCTAACCTCCCTAAAGGATGTCCCAAAACTAAATCCAAAGAAGTATCTGACCTCTCCAAAAGTGTACCCAACCTCTCCAAGGAAGGTGTTCTTAAAAAGTCTAATCTGCACATCTGCACAGCACATTGTCCCACTCCTGGCAGACAAAAATCAGAGATGACTGATGGATTGGCAGTGGCTATATTAGCAGCTGCCTCCCTAAGACAGAAGTACAATTTGATAGTTGTTGCTATCTCTCCACTTACAAAAGTAGCATTTACTACATTCTGGGCCAATCTGTCTCTGGAAAATAATGCTGTAACAATGGAGAGATTTGCCTTCAAAGCAAAAATTCCAGCCTGTCTCTCTGTCTTTCTTTCTGTAAGAAGGACCTGGCATTATAATGTGCGCATTCTTGACAGTCCAAACCCAGTCACTCACATTCATGAGTGAATTGGGTGAAGCACAGATTGATGTAAACAATTTAGATGTGTTTTGGAATTTGAATTCTTGCATAGTTATCATAAATGGATATTGTTGTTAGGGGAGAGATGATTGTAAAGAAGACCTGTCATTGACCATGCTTGGTAAAGAGCAGACATCAGTGCCACACATATAGAAATGGAATGCTAGTTGCAAGCATGAGGGATGGCTTCAACATTGTTTAAACAGTGCCAAGAAGACATTTTAGTCAGACGTAGATTCCTTGATGTCTGATTATGGACTAATAGCAAATTATTCTTTGACCGTCATTAAATAGAAAATCCAGCTGAAGAAATATCTGCATGATGCCAGTCATTACATCAATTCAGCCTCCAGTGATCATACCACACCCATCAATAACCATGTGGACAGATAAAAGAAACAGGAAGAGTGATTGAACAGGTTGGAGGCATCAACTAGATAGTGTAAACCATTAGTAAGATTAACATTCAGAGGTTAGGGTAATTTTTTTGAATTCCGCGAAGTGGTCAAGCAAGCTCCTGAAGGTCATGGTTATGCATGAAGTAATACCAGTTTAAACTCAACTTGCCCAAAACACTTTAATACTATGATCCCTTCTTATCTATTTAATATAAAAATATTAATTTTCATGAAGAACGCAACATTGATTTTCCATTTAGTATGTGAAGATCATGGAAGTTACTGTTGCATTAAAAGTTATACCTGATTTTCATTGGGTTTGTGTCTCCAGTTTTCTGCGAAATTTGTTGGAATTTTCATTGCATTTCCTTAGAAGTAGACTGCTTGAGAATCAGGCCAGTTGCTTTATCCTGGATAGTGTCAAGCTTCTTGAGTGTTGTTGGAGTTGCACTCATTCAGGCAAGTGGGGAGTATTCCAACACATTCCTGACTTGTGCCTTGTAGATGGTGAACTAAAGTCAAAAGATGAATTATTCACTGCAAGATTCTTAGCCGCTAACCTTTCTTGTAGTCACAATATTTATATGGATACTCCAGTTCAGTTTCTGAATAACAATAACCACAGGATGTTAATTGTGGGAAATTGAGTAATGCACCATTGAATGTCAAGAGACAATCTCTTGGAGGTGGTAATTGCCTGGAATATGTGTGGTACTAATGTCACTTACCACTTAACAGTCCAAACCTGGATATTGTCCAGAGCTTGCTGTATTTGAATATTTATTGCTTCAGTGGCAAATGGTGTTGTACATTATTCAATCATCAATGAACATCTCCATTTTTGACCGTATGATGCAGAGAAGGTCATTGACAAAGCAGCTGAAAATGGTTGGGCCAAGGACACTCCTTGAGGGACTGTCCTGCAGAGATGTCCTGGAGCTGAAATGACTGACCTCCAACAATCACAACTATCTTCCTTTGTGCCAGATATGATTTCAACAACCTGATTCCCATTGATTCCAGTTTTGCTAGGTCCTCTTGATGCCACACTATCAAATGTGACCTTGATGTCACTCTCACCTCCTCTCTGGAATTCAGCTCTTTGGCCTACATTTGAACCAACATTTGGAATGAGTGGCTCAGGTGGAAACTGAACTGATTTAGACATAAAATTAAACCATAGTTCCATTATTATAACAAGAATAGGGTTAGATTCAAGAGGAAGCTACCAGGAAGGGAAGAATAAAATGTTTAAGAGTGATGTGAGATATCAAAGGATGACCTGATTCAGGTATTCAAGATGCTGAAGCTCATAATAAAGTATGTTGTGATAAATCATTTCTAATCATTGACAGGACGTATCAAATTTAAAATGCTCTCAAAGAGAATTGAAGGCAACGTTTTGAAAATGTCTTTACATACAAAGTACTTAGACTTTGGCATTCTCTGTCACAAGCCACTGTCAAAAAAATGCTTTTCCTTTTAAAAAGAAAGTTGCTTAGATAAAGCAATGCTCAAGAGTACAGGAAACCATTCTCAGAATTGGATTACACTAGATGACTCATAAAGAATAACACTGGTACATTTTAAGACTGGCAATGTTGTGTAATGTTTTGTGTCTTCAATGGGCTCTCTTTGAGGTTATATTAATTTATTCCTTAAATTTGATTGTATTTTAAATAAATTCATCACTGCTTTATTTTGATTGTCTTACTTCCTTTTTATTAACTTAGTTTCTCAACTCTTAATTTCAGTAGATTCCTTTCACCCTGTTTGATGCATCTGTATATTGAAATATTGTATGTTCCAACTTTGAATGAATGATTATTATCATCCCTGTAGTTTTTGATTTGCACTGTTGTTTTTGTTTAAATTGTATCATCAAAAAGTCAGAGAAGAATCAATTAATGTTTTCCAATGGGCATGTCATTCCGTGGTTCGCCTGCTCACTAGATTACACTCTGATAGGCAGGAACATGCTCTGTCTCCAGAACTAAAGTGCATTGTCTAACCTGAGATGTCATCTCTTATACATTGATAAAACCTTTAATTATCTAGGGACAAAGCCTGGAAAGTGATCTAGATTTTGCATTTTAATCAGCAGTCTACTTCCAAACTGATTAAAGGATTCAACAAGGGCAGCTAGTTTTAAAGTTGTTAACTTTTTGCTTATAAATACTGTGTCATTTACCTCTGTATCATACCATGTCTGAGGAAGGAGCTGAGCTCCAAAAG
Organism: Chiloscyllium punctatum; assembly: GCF_047496795.1. Classification (NCBI taxonomy): domain Eukaryota; kingdom Metazoa; phylum Chordata; class Chondrichthyes; order Orectolobiformes; family Hemiscylliidae; genus Chiloscyllium; species Chiloscyllium punctatum. The sequence goes on along the minus strand of NC_092745.1, from coordinate 55,001,566 downwards.
CTTGCAATTCTGACAAAGCTGTTGGACTAAAACCTGGTGTTGTTTGATTTTTGACCTCGTCCACCCCAGTCCAACTCTAGCATCTCCACATCAGACTGCCTAATATGTGGGATATACCAGAGAGGCAGTTAGCAAAGGGAAATGGAGCTACTAAGCATCTTAGAGGAATTATCTCTGTTTGTATTCGCAAATGTGTCTAACAAATGGTCCTGTAAGTTTACAGCATTTTCCATGTTGTCAAGGCTTCAAGCAACATTGACAGCTCTCTGTCCATCTTCACAAAGTTGGAGCTAGAGAGTTTGGATTCTGAAGGTCAGATGCTGAGATGGAACATGACAGATTCCCAATGCCTCCTTTCTACCTGCAATTATTGTCAAACTAATAACCAAGAAACAAAACAATGACAATTCATCCAACTCCGATTTTCTACTTTGGAGGACACCATCATAAGATATAGGGGAGCTATGGAGGGTTAGGGAGAACTAGTAGTGGAGCTTCACATAAGGCTACAAATGACCACAGATTTAGAAGCTGCGATGATCTTTCCTTAGTAGATCCCTTTGGAAATCTCCAATTAGATATTTCATTTGTATAAACAAGGGGTGGGAGGAGGGAGGGGAAGGTATGCACAAAATGTAAGATAGTGAGAAATACAGAGGAACAAAGAAAATATTCATAGACAGATAGTTAAAGGTGATTAAGAAGAGATACAGGATACACTTTATTAGCTGAGCCACAGAAAACAGGTAAGTTATGGGGGAGTTATGTAGAATGCTACTTAGGCCACAGTTAAAGGACTGCAAACAGTTCTCATTACCACATCACAGGAAGTATATGGTCACACTAGAAGATTTAAGAACTTGCTTCCAGGAATGGTGAGTTTCAGCTATGGTGAAAATAATAAAGGTTGGGCTTGTTTTCTTTTGAGTAGAGAGGGTTTGGGGGATTTATTTGAGGATAGGAAGAACCTATTTCTTTTAGCAATAACTTGGGGGCACAGATATAAACTAATTATCAGAGGATTAAATAAAAGTGAAGAAGTAAGACTCATATGGTACTCAGTGCCTGCAAGGTTAGTAGAGGCAAAAAATAACACTTCTAACATTTAAAAAAGCATTTTCACTTTAAATGTTGTAACCTAAATACACTATGGACAAGAGCTGGTAAGTGTTACTGAACTGGCTCCTCTTTTTCAATTTCCACAGACATAAAGATCTGAATGGCCTCCCTCTCTACTTCAAACTTGTTTGTAGTTTAAATAGGATTTGTGCAAGCTGAACAAATACTGTTTTTAAAAAAAATGTAGGTACCAATTGTAAAAGGAGGAGGACTACAATAAAATGTGATTTTGTTACTGTAACATGGGAGGCATTCATGTTGTACCAAATGTGGCAGTGGATAAAGCTCCCATTATTCTGAAATGTCTGTGTTACACTGCCATTAAAAAAAAGTCTCCATGTCTTGTCATTATCAAATGCCATGACTATATCAAAAGATACTATTACTGTAATCTTCCAGACTGTCTACTGTGAGATTTTTTGTTTTTTTTCTTTTGCTGCTTTTAAAATAAAAACAGTTGGACCTCTGATATTTTTATTTTAGACACATGCTCTCTGGGCATTTCAAACCTTTTTTTTTCCTTGATCTTTGGTTTGCATTGGTCCCATTCCCAGGAATGTAGGCAGCAGCAGGAGTGGTCCCCTTCTTGGGGGTCGGCAGCAGCAGGAGTGATCCCCTTCCCAGAGTATTGGTAGTAGCGGGTTTCTTTGTTGAAGTAGCAGTCCAAGGAGCCGGCAGTGGTAGCAACATAAGCCAGAATGAGGCATAGGGGCCCAGCGTTGAGCTTGAGCCCAGTTTGGGAGCCAGCAGCTGCATGGTCGAGATCGGCCCAGCACAGACTCATGGTGGCAACAATGTTGGCAGAGGCAATATGGCACCAAAGAGTGGTGACACAGTGGTTCCAGTGACGGTGGTGCGGCACCAGGGCATGGCTAGGCCCAGGTATCTGATGGCAGAGTTGGTGACATTCCTGTTGCAGTGTCATGCAGGGTACTCTGGGAACTTGAGTGATCTCAGACTGAGGGATGGGCTTACTGGAGGCGAGGATGAATGTTGAATGAGGGGGAGTGATCTTGTTGTTTCCGTTTTTTGTATTTCTGATTCTGTTTTTAATCCTGTCTTTTGCATACTACATCGATGCCAGAAAGTGGCAATTTTGCACACTTTTCAATGTACTCCTGTATTTGTGTACTTGATTACACATGACAATAAATCTAAATCCAAATCAAACTCAAATGCATTTGAGAGCAGGATGGAATTGAAAGCTCTTCCCTAAACTCTGTTACAATATCTGCTCAAAAACTTTCTCACTAATGTTTCAGACATTGAATAGCAGTAACAAGTATGAGAATGGCAATGAGGAATTTTGTTAACGCCGTGCAATGTCTTATGACAAACCAAAGGTTCCTTGCTTGGTGCAGTAGCAACAATGTGACTGGAATATATTGCTCAATGGGTCTGCTTTGCATTAGAGAAACTGGATGGATTCAGAATAATATTTTCTGCTTTATTCATCCTCACAACAACAGAATCATTTTGATTTTGCATGTGACTGCTTTAAGCAGGATAGCAGGCAGACATTTGAAATACTAGGGGTTAGAACAGTGGCACCAATTGTGGTTTGGGAACTCCTGAGATCTGTGTGAGTTTTGTAGTGGCTGTATAACTGAGCCATGAAATAGCATAGAATGGAAACTAGGCATTTGATAAGCCACTCAGCCCTTCATAGCAATTGATGATCTATTTGCATATGACAAATACTTAGGTGACTTGTGAAATGCTTGTTTTTTTCTGTAATGTTCAGAGATGGGGAGCTGCAAAAAACCTCAAGAAAATTAAACTATTCATCATTGTGATGCAACTTTGTCCCAACCATAGTACTAACACAAAACTGCTCAAAACAATGTAAACCTATTTGTCTGGTTTTCAGCTGTGGCCCAGTGATAGCATTATCGCCTCTGAGTCAGAAAGCTGTGGGTTCAAGTTCCATTTCAGAGATGTAAGCACCAAATTGAAGCTATGCCCTGATGCAGTACTGAGGGTGTGCTGCACTGCCAGAGGTGCTTTAATGTGCATGAGACATTTAGAGGGAAGCCCTGCCTGCATGCAAGCCATTGAGCATAAAACACTTCATGACAGGAGTGTTTTCCTGATGTAATGGCCAATATTAATCCTTAATACTAAAACAAATTGGCAGCTGTATTCCCCTGCATTTCAAAATGCTTTGAGATGTTGTGAAAGGAATTATATATATGCAGGTTCTGCCTTTCAATGCCTGTTGCTCAATTGATTTACAAAAAAACTGCAAAAATGCAAAATTTCACCTAAACTTTAGAAGGAACAAACAGCAAATTTTATCATGTGATAATTTTTCAAAAGGAATTCTTCACTAACAGCAGATACTTTTAAGTAATTGAGGCATATTCCACATTCAAGTTATGAGCATTATATTGCTCTTATTGTTTTCAGGAGGTTGCAGCAATGACATGGTTAACCATAGCTTTGAAGCACAATGTAAACACATGGATTGTAATGTGGGTGAGGTTTTACAGTTCCGTTTGGCAGCAGAAAAGTACATAGCTGTAAGACTAATGTGATTGCAGGTCTGCTAAAGAAATAAGGCAAATTCAAACAGCTAGAATATAGTTTAGAAAAGGTGATACTATTATTTAAAGTTCAGCACTTACTCTGGTTCTCTTTTTTCAGACCTGAAAATCTGCTTACCTAAGATGGTCGCGACTTCATTTCCCATTATACATCTGCTATTAATGCTGCTACACTGTCTAGATCTTACAAGTGCTCAGGTGAATCCAGGTAAGGTATCAACTAGCAATATGATTGATGTAATGTTTCTGAAAATAACATCATAGAATTAGATACGTGTACATGGTTTCACAATTTGTTAATTTGAAAATAACTTTGCAAACAAACAAACCGTCTTTTTCTCTCCCCAAATATTTTAACTCCCCAAAATCTGATATGCTACATTATACATGGAATACTTAAAATATATCTTTTAGTCATTGAATTATATAGCATGGAAACAGACCTTTCAGTTTGACTCATCCATGCTGATCAGGTTTCCCAAACTAAACTAGTCCCATTTGCCTACATTTGGCTATGTCCCTTTGAACCCTCATCTAAATCACTAATATATATTGTGCATAGCTCAGAACCAAGCACTGATCCCTGCAGTACTGTGGTAGTCACCTCCTGCTACTCAGAAAAAGGATCAGTTTATTCCTAATCTTTGTTTCCAGTCTGCCAACCAATTTTCTATCCATGTTTTTACACTACCCCCAAACCTATTTGCTTTAATTTTAAATGCTAATTTCTTATGAGCGACCTAATTGAAAGCCTTCTGACAGCCCAGGTAAACCACATTCACTTGCTCCCCCTTATTCACTTCATTAGTTGCATCCTCAAAAAATTCCAGTAGATTTGTCATACGTGATTTCCCTTTCATAAAGCTATGCTGACTGATCCTGTACGATCCTGTCACTATTTTCCAAGTGCTCTGCTACTGAATCCTTTATCACAGACTCTAGTATTTTCCCACTATGGATATCAGGCTAACCAGTCTATAATTCCCTGTTTTACCTTGACCTCCTTTTTTTAAATAATGGGGTTACATTAGCTATCTACCAATCAATAGGAAGTGTTCCACTGTCTAGAGATTATGAATGATGACCACCAACTTATTCAATATTTCTAGGGCCACTTTATTAAATGCTTCAGGATATCAATTTATTGACCTTTAATCCCACCTAATTCCATAACATTATATCCCTACTAATACTGACTTCCTTCAGTTCATCCCTCTCATTAGACCATGTCCCCAATATCTTAGGACATTGTTTGTGTCCTCCATTGCAAAAACAGATGCAAGTGTGTATTTAATTGAACATTTCCTCCTCTAAATCAATCCTTTTGTTATTTGTTGAAATCTGAACTGTTCCCAATCCTCAGGCCTGCTGCTTTTTTTTGATCAGTTTGTATGACCCTGCCTTGGATCTATTGCTATCACTAAATTCCCTTGTTGGCTAGGTTTGGGTCACCTTTTCTATTTTATTTTTGTGTCAGGCAGGAATGACCAGTTCTTGCAATTCATCCACGTGATTGTTAAATGTTTGCAATTATGTTTCCACTGTCAGCCCTCTAAGTAATATTCCAGTTTATCATATCCAGGCACCTGATAGTCAGCTCTCATTGTAGCTTCCTTTACTTAGATTCAAGATTCTCATCTCAGAATCAACTACATCACATTCTATCTTGAATTGGCTGCCCTCTTCTCCATGTATTTCCTCGATTTATTGAGCCAGAAAAGCATCCATTACATACTCAAGGAATTCATTCCGTGTGGTATTGTTTCTAATTTGATTTGTCCAATCTATACAGAGATTAAAGTCATCAATAATTACAACTGCACTTTTATTGCTTGTATCTCTAACTTTCTGTTTAATGCCTTTTCCAACGTTAACAGTACAGTTTGGGGTTCAAATGTATACCCCCACTATTGTTTAAAAGGTAAAATCTTGAATTAACATTATAGCTTCCTTTTATTTCATGCTACTCGAGCAGAAATAGTTCCTTTGTGACTTGGTTCTACACCATGGACAAGTCAGGTTTACAACTACTCCACACTGTTGAATCTTTACGGATGCTATTAAAATTATACCTTTTTTGATTTCCTAGGGTGAAGCAGTATCACAGGAAGAATTGCCACTGAAATTCTGATTGATTAGTACAGAGGAACCTCGATTATCCGAATATCAGTTATCCAAATATTAGATTATCCAAAGGGGCTCTCAAGGTCCTGATAGAAACGCTATGTCAAAGAGCTGCTTCAACCCTGATCACATCTTTTGTTTGCAAGTGCAATGATTAAAAAGGAACTCGGCCCACTGAAATGCTGCCAAGAACAGTCCTGGACAGTCCAGGAACCGTCTCCAAATGACTGACATCCCGTCCTCTCTCTTGTCCTACACACACTCCTTGGAGTTCTACATTGGGGTGAACCCCAAAACCCCCCCCTTCCCCAGATAATCTCTCCAACATTGTCCTGTACAGGGCAAAGGTGGAATGTATCAGAAAGTTGCAGTAAAAGGTTGTGCGTGCGTTATTTGGAGACTTACCCCACAAAAGGCAGCAGCAATCTTACTGTTGGTGTACAGTCTGGCTACCAGGGGTGGTCAGCCGTGGGAGGCGGGGGCACGGATTGGGGAGTGCGGGTTTGAGGAGCTGGCGGGGGGCGGGGACGGCATTGAGGTGACGGACGATGTTGGGGTGGGGTGGGGGTGGAAAGTGTTGGGGCACTGGTGAGGGTGGTCGGGGTTGGAGTGGGCAGGGAGTGGGGGCAGAGTTGGGGGTGGGTAAACAAGGTTTGAGGGGCGGGGTTGAGGGGCAGGGGTGGGGCAGACGGGGTTGGAGTGGGCAGGGGATGGGATGGAGTTGTGTGTTTGGGGGTTGGGAGATGGGGTTTGGGGGGCGGCGTTGGGGACGGGCAGGGGGCAGGAGCTCACATGCGGTGTGCAGCTGCCTAGTCTCCTGGATGGGGAGCAGACTTATCAGAAAACTCCGAGTCCCAGAGGAAATCAATTAACCGAATAATCAATTATCTGAACGAAATAGTGCCCGCCCACCTCTTTCGGATAATCTTTTTTAGATTGTTGCACAAAGTCAAGATTTACTCCAGTTGACAGAGATTGATTGTTATTGTTATGGACCAGACTAGACCCCCTCAAAATATTTTTAAGAAGGTAGCCTAGACCCTAACCTTTCTTTGTTTTAAAGACAAATGTAAAGTGCTGTGTTCTAGATACAATTAAATTGGGTCAATACAATTAAATTGGGTCAAACTACTTGACATTAAGCAAAGCACAATTTATTCAAACATGATAGTTAAAATACAACAAAAGGAAGAAGAACTTAGAATGACAACTCTTCAGGAAAAAAATAACAGAATAATAGATACAGTAACTATTACTAACTTTTCCAATATAATAACATCTCATAAACAAACCCCTTGGCAAAAAGGCAACTTCAGAAACAGATGGTCTCATGTGTAATCCAACAGCAAAGAGAAAGAAAGTATATCAAGCAAACACTCAGAGAGAGTAGTAGCTTCCAATCCCATTGAGACTCAAATAATAAATGATGCTGAATCTCAAGGCTAAAAACTAGGAATCCTGGTCTGTGAGAGCTGGCCACACCTAGCCATACTGCTTCTATTTTTCCAATTTAAAAAAAACCAAGGCCTCCTAAGCTGTTTACTTTATGGGCTTTTAATAGCCAGCTCTGTACCTCTGCCTTAAAACCTCTCTTTAAAGAAACCAGGACAAAATAAACTACTTAAAACCAAAGCATCATTACACTTCCTCCCCTTGAAAAAAAATGAACCATCAATACATAGAAAGGTAGCTTAATTTTTAAAAACACTGTTGGTACACTACAATGCATATACATTACATTGACTCTAAGCATGTAAACCTTCACTCCTTCAGGCTATTTCAGTCAGGTTTTTTTTCTGTTACCAAATGCCTCCATCTTTCTTCATCAAAATCTTAACCACACTTCAGCAATTACATTCTCTCATCCTGCCATGTGTATATCTTCAAATTGAATGGCTACAATAATAAACTCCATCTAAACAATCTGGAAATTTTTACCTTAAATTTCTCCAAAGATTTTAACGGGATTATGATCACTATATACAATTGTCTCAGACACCTGACTGGCAATGTAAATGGTGGAATGTTGTAATGCCAACACCAAGTTCAAGGTTTCCTTCTCAATCATGGAATATTTCTATTGATGATCATTCAATTTTCTGGAAAAATACCCATTAGGTCTTTCTGTCTTCACATTGTCGTCTTGTAAGAATACAGCATCAAGACCCACATCACTCACATCGATAGCCACCTTGAATGGCTTTGTGTGATTAGATGTGGCTAACACTGGAGCAGTGGTTAACACAGTTTTTGGGCTGTCAAATGCCTTGTCCACTAAAACTTTCTGCACTTTTTCAATGCGTCAGCCAGTGGAGCAATCTCATTGTGAAAATTCAGTATGAACTTCTGATAAAAACCACTCAAGCCCAGGAATCGTGGTACTGCTCCTTCCATTGATGGTGTGGGAAACTCCTCCGATAACCTTTGTTTTCAAATTACGTAGGGCCATTTGTCCATGTCCAATGACATGGCCCAGGAATATGACTTGGGCTTTTGCAAATTCACTTGTAGCCAGGTTTATCAACAAGCCACCTCCAAAAGTCAATTGAACAATTCCAACAAATGTTCCTTCCAAGTGTGACTAAAAATTGTTCGTGTATACTACACAACTGAGTAATCCAGGGATGACTTTGTTGGTTAGTCTTTTTGAAATTTGCCTGGTGCATTTGTCATACCAAACAGCATGATGTTAATTTGATACAGTCCATTCAGTGTCATGGAAGCCAAAATTGTCTTTGCTGTTTCAGATGAAGGTACCTGCCAGTACTGTCTGAGTAAATCCAACCTAGAAATATAAGTTGCTGTCCCACCTTTTCAATATAGTCTTCTAAATGCAGAATAGAATAGAATGCAGACTTTGTGATAGTCCACACATAATCATTGGGTGCCATTTGGTTTTAGCATTATTACCACATGGGTGAGTTCCAGTAGCTACAATTTACTTTAATTATGTTGTCTTTGAGTGTGCATTCAATCTCTTTTTTAAACTGTGCTAACTTTAGAGGATTAAACATTTAAGGATGTTGCTTAACTGGAACAGCATTTCCTATATCTGTATCTTGCATAATAAGAATAGTACAGGTAGACAACCCTTTATCTGAAATCCCAAAATCTGAAAAGCTCCAAAATCCAAAAGTTTTTTTTTGTGAATTTTTTTTCTCAATTACAAGGTTGTTTGGCGTCCAAACAGTCAACCCAACTCGACACCCACTTGATGCGTGTCACTCAGATGCAATGTCGGGAGATATGGCCCAGCCCTGGCAGGCCTCAATTCTGTTTCAGGGCTTGTTTTACTCACTGTGAGTCTGCTCTTTGGTAAGATATTTAAACATTTCACATCAAACTGTCACTAATCCTGAAATTCAAAAAATTCTGAATTCCGAAAACCAGTTGGTCCCAAGCATTTCAGATAAAGGATTGTGCACCTGTACTTCCCAGATTATTCCCATACGTTTCCCCATGTGATTGTAATAACTCTTTCAGGTCATTTTGATTTTCCTTGAGAAGGTAAGTCAAATATCTATCCTTTTTTTTAGAACTGCCTCATTGTCCAATTTAATTTGAGGAATGTCCATATCAGAATCATCTGAACTTGGTTCTTCACTCTGTGTTGTAACCAGTAATGCATTCCCTTTTTGCTTATCAAAATAACCTTTGAACATATTCTCAAGACACACTCTGTGAGACTTCTTTCTATCTGGCATTCCCTTCAAATACTTCACCTCACTTTCCTTTCAATTTGTTATGGCCCACTAAACCTTGCTGGTAAAGGTCCACCTACCTTTGGAAGTAACAGTAACACTTTATCTCCACTAGCAAAATTGAAAATTTTTGATTTCTTGTCTGCTTCCTGTTTCATTATATGCTGAACTACTTTTAATTGCTGTCTAGCCAACTCAGCTTTCCCTAACATTTCACGCATAGTCCAAATGTTTGATCTCTGAACTCTGACTCACCAATTTCTCCTTAATTAATTTCTGTGGGTCCTCTCACCTCATGCCCAAAAACTTATTCAAATGGACTGAATTTAGTAGATTCATTTGGTGCATCCCTAATTTCAAAGTGTATAAATGAAATTCCTTTATCCCAATCTTCTGGATAGTCTTGACTGTAGGTCCTCAACATGGTCTTTAAAGTTTGATGCCACCATTTTAATGTAACTTGTGATTCTGGAAGGTATGCAGTGGATTTGAATTGTTTTATTCCTAAGCTAGCCATAATTTTTAAAAATAATATTAATGTAAAATTTGACCCTTGATATGATTTTATCTCTATGGGTAGTCCGTACCTAGTAAAAAAAAATTGAGTGACTCTTGTACAGTCCTTTTAGCTGTGATACTCCCTAATGGCATGGCCTCTGGAAATTTCCTCATAGAATCCCTTCAATGTGGAAACAGGTCCTTTGGCCCAACAAGTCCACACTGACCCTCTGAGGAATAACCCACCCAGACCCATTCCCCTACATTTACCCTGACTAATACATCTATCCTACACATGGGTAATTCAGCATAGCCAATTCACCTAACATGCATACCTTTGGATTGTGGGAGGAAACCAGAGCACCTGTAGGAAACCCTCACAGGGAGAATGTGCAAACTCCTCACTTGCAATCGCCCAAGATTGGAATCGATCCTAGGTCCCTGGCACTGTGAGGCAGCAGTGCAAACCACTGAGCCACTGTGCCACCAATATTGTAGACACATCCATTATGGTCAGCCAATATGATTCCCACTTTTAGTCCTATGCAATCAATTAAGACCCTTGTAAAAGATCTCACAAATGCGGAAATGGATATTTTGGGTGCTGGTTTTATCGCTGCCTAAGGTTTCTCAAATACCTGAGGAGTCTGGAAGAAGAGTTACACGAAACATTGACTTCTCCACCTCCTGAAGCAGCCTGGCTTGCTGTGTTCTTCCAGTGTCCTGTTTGTCTACCTTGGAATCCAGTATCTGCAGTTTTTTTGTCTCTAACGTACGATATGTCCAGCAAAACTCAACCACATCCTTATGCAGTCCAGGCCAATGAAAATGGTTTCGTATTTTGGCTAAATTATCCTTCTTCCAAATGACCACCTACTCCTAATTCATCCACAACATCTCCTTTCTATAACCCACGGGTAATACAATTTCATGAACTTCTGCCCATTTCGCATATGCCTGAATATGCGATGGTCTCCATTTCCTCCTCAAGACCTTTTAAGGTCTGGAAAGTTTTTACCTTCTGGATACACTCAGATTCTCTTCTGTGTCCGCTTTTTTGATACAACTGCTTCAGTTTTTTTTAATCTTTCTCTTGTAATTCAGTTAATTTCTTTGAACTAAAAATATTCACTTTGTCTTCCACCTGTTCTTATTTTTGCTCAACCATTTGATCAAACATAGTCTCTCACAACTGAACCTCAATTTCCCGATCTTTACTCTTTTGTTTCTCCTCCTGCTTCAACCTGTGGTTTTGTGACCTTGTTACCACACAGTCAGGAAAAATATCAGGATAAACTTCTTATAGTACCTCAGTTGCCTGATTTTCCACTGGCTTTTCAACCACAGCAGGCATCACTCCCACCTGCGATCCAGTTATATCATTACCAAGGATAAATTGTATTGCTGGAACCAAGAGTTTGTCCAGTGTTCCAACCATCACTTCTCCACTTTTCACTGGACACTCCAACCTAACCTGACATAATGGAGCATTCTCATCTCACCATGAATTCCACATATTAACACTTTTTCTGGCAACAGTCCATCTAAATTATATATTTCTTCATCTCTCATCATCGAAGATTGACATGCTGTCATATCTCTTAAAATTTTAATTTCATGTATGAAATTTAATGGCATGCATGCGTGAACCTTGCCCTCGTAAGTAAATTATTTAATGAGAACTGGCACTTTCCTCTGAACCAATCCCTATCAGGTTCTATGTTCAGTTGCAGCTTTTTAGCATCTCCTGTGCTTTCCTTTACTACTTCAACTAAACTCGCTTATCATTTTTTCCCATATCCGTCTTCCCAGTGCTTTTTCTAAACCACCAACACCGCGACTTCATGTGGCCTACTTCATTGCAGTGAAAACACCTGACCTTTTTTACTTCTGTTACACACTCATAGGTTTCCTTTTTACCTTGTGGTAAACTATATTTACTATCTTCAATGAGGTTTCATTTTCCCTTGCCACCTGAGGATTTCTCTTTACCCCAATTTCTATCTCTCACAATTTAAAATAGATGTCAAAACCCAACTTCTGATTATTGAACCAACTCACAACCATCAGCCCTTTCTGCTGTTAATCTTGCAGCTTAACTTTCTGCTCTTCCACATGAGTTCTCATTACCTCAGAGATGAATTTTGAAATCTTCCAAAATAATTGTTTAAGACCCCTAAAGTCTCATAAACAGCCTTATGAATCTTCAACTCGCCAGGTTGCCATTTCTGCCTTAAAACCTCTCTTAAAAGAAACCAGGATTCAATACACCTCTTAGAGCCACACAATCATCGTGTTATGGTGATAATTGTCTTTACATATGTACCATTCAAAGACTAAGGTGGTTCAGTAGGTGTGAAAGACAGTCTAGTGGCAATCCACACCACAGACTAATGATCCAGATGTGCAGGCTGATAGTTTGGGACATGGTTTCAAATTCCACTGGCGAAATTTAAGTTCAATGAATCAATCTGAAATTGAAAGCTAGTTTCATCAATTGGTGACCATGACTGTCCTCCATAGTCAGGAAAACCTATCTGGTTCACTCATGACTTTAGATTAGATATGCTTATCAACATTTATTTACCCATTCAAACTTACATATGATTCCAGCCCCAGACCAGTTTGATTGGCTCTTAACTGCCCTCTGAAAAAGCCTAGCAAGCAAGCCTCACAGTTCGAGAGCTTTGACAGCAGCATCCACATCCCATGAAGTAATACATTTAAAATTGGCTAAATTTAACTAGACGAACAAAATATAAAGTAAAGGGATGTAACAGCAATAATGGTTTGTTTTTTCTTCTCTTTTTGGGTACAAGCACAACCATTCATTTTCAACATTTACTGTTTATGTTTAGAATCATATATAAACTATTTCATAAAACATCATTTAATTTTTCACAACTTTAATATATTTTCCTCTTAATCAACGGTAAGAAATATATAGGATATGTAACTAGAATAAATGTGAACTGCACACCCCACCCTCTTCAAGATGTTCCTTGAAAGAAGGGTATGTGGGTCCAACTTCACTCAATGCGAGGCAAATTTGGGATTAATTTAGGATGTGCCTTGTTGCAAAAATAATGATCAGCATATTAACAGAGGCCAAAATTGTAGCTTTTAATAAGTTGAATGCAATGCTTGAGGAAGCTAGAGGGCTCTTCCAGATCAATGCCACAAGAGGGATATGAATAATCCAACTCTCCATGAATGAAATTTGCAGGAAATTCCCTAAGAATTGGCCAATTCCCTAAGAATTGGCCAATGGGCTGGTTCAGCATTGAAATCTTTTGTTTAATCAGTTGCTGCACCTTTATACTTAGAATGTTTAATGTATTTTTAACATGAGCAGTTTTCCATTTAACTTAGTAGAGCAAGATTAATTGTGAATGCTTATGGTATCACTTTGTCATCATAATGTTAAGCAGTGACAATGTGGTTCCTTCTTCCATTGGTATTTCTCCATGTAGATGCGAGAGACTGAGCTTCAAAGTGTATGAAACAGAAGCATATCCAACAGCTAAAATTCTGCTCCACTTGCCAAATTTTGGCCCTTCTGATTACCTGCTATTTTCATCACTCCATAGCTGTGGAATTTTTCACAGTGGTGTTTTGATACTTGAGATTCTTGTTAAACCGCAGTCTGGGTAACTCAGACCAGACACATACCTTCCGAGCATGTACCTCTGATGCTGCAAACATTCCAGGTCATAATCTTATGCAGAGGCAGTTGAATCAAAACCGATCACCAAAACAGCAAGTGCATATCATTGCCATTAGTGATGATCGAGTGCTCAAAGATTGATCCTGTTTGAAACAAATTACTCACTTTTGATAGCTTCTCTTAGTCACACTCTCTTTATATGTGAAGTTAAACAATAAATATCAGTGGACTACTTAATCTACTGAGAGGAGACATTAAACAACTCTCAGTGACACATCCCAGTCTCTCTCAATGAACTTTCAAGGAACCACTCTATTGTCACACCCTAAAAATGTGAGAACAAATGGTCTGGTGGTTATTGCTCATTTATAATTATTGGTGGCATGTCAGTCATCACCTGGAGATGTCGAGGAATGAAGCCTGCATCAATTAACAATCTGACTCTCCCTTCCTCCATATAAAAAGGTAGAACTCACCCCCATTTGTTAAACAGTTTAACTAAGATTAAATACTATGAGCAGACAAGACATTCTGGAGCCAAACATGTGCCCTGTAATTGTGGCCCAGTATCTGGGTACACCAGTGCATTAAGCTGGAAAGTTACAATTTCTGAAATTATATCAACCTATTTCTGAAGACAGGTTGGGGAGGCACTGATTTTTAATAATAACATAGGTCCAAAATAGGATAGTTTTATGCTAATTCTAATACAAAATCAAAATGCTGGAAATCTGAATACAGAAAATTAATGAAATACTTAGCAGGTTAGGCAGCATCTGTGAGGAAAGATAGAGAGAGAGAGATGGAGTTAATGAGTTAAGTTTCATCATTGCCCAAGGAAAACCTGATGCTGGAACCAAAAATGGGAGCCAACCCCTGCCAGCGGGCACTAGGATGCTGGAATGGCATTTTGCTACCAAAGACAATTGAGGACAGTGTCCCACATCCCAGAGATGACAGCCCAAGCAGAGAGAAGCTGGTTAATGAAGTTGGTGCCTAACCAATGGAGACAGCCATATTGATCCAGGTGGGCTCATCCAGTGGCTTTCAAGGTGGAGAGCCCTACCACCTTGTTAGCCAGACGTTACCTTATGGTCTGTCCATTTGATGGAAGCTCCTCTCAATGCTGGTACAATGCCCATTGCAGCAAGAGGTGGTGTCTAGTTGCACCACGTCCATTTTGCTAATGGTAACATGCCTTTGCAGTGGAAAGTGTTGGTCTCCCCTGCCAAATTACCAGCCCTCCCATTTCCGAGCCCACATCTAGAGATTTTCAAATGAATGACCTTCCATCAGAACTGGAAAATGTTAGAGATGTGACGGTCAAAAACAGTGGAGGCTGAGGAAAAAGGAGAGTGGGTACATGAATGAAAGTCAGAGTTTGTGATAGGCTATAAGGGAGAAGAGCAACTTTGATAATGATTCTGCTGCAACTCACACTATCTCTTGACACACCTTTTCTTCCTTTTATTGTGCCATTATGGTTTGCTTTGCACTATCATGCCTTTTGCCAGCTAACCTTTCCTGCTTCCAGCATTATCACCTTTTGCTCATTCCTCCACTTCCTTCTTTCCCTGTCTACATCCATGGTATAACCATGTTACAACTTAGGCTTGTTCCAATCCTGATGAAAGGGCAGAAAGCTGAAATCTTCATTTTGTTTCTCTTTCCACAAATTATCATATGAGTATTTCCAGAATTTTTTTATTTCAATGTTTAATAATTCTACTTAACCTGATAATTCAAATCAAAAATTATTGTTTACCTGAATAATTAATGGCTTGCTACCAAATCCAGGGAACATTCAACTTTGATAATTGCAGGTTTCTAAGAATTCAACTGTCCTGACATACATTTCCCATGGCAACACCTCAACCAATCAGAATGGACTTGTTTTTTTTTAATTTAAGCTAAAACACAAAGTTTTCCCTGGTGCATTCTCCATGCTAATGTCTTATTCAATTAGAGCCTACCAATGAGCATCCTTCTCTCACATAGTACAAATTGTTGTTCTCTTTGAGAATTGGTGATCTTGCATCTATCCTGAAAAGTGTAAGACAAAAGCTTTGACAGCAAGTCTCGGTTTTAAGCACTGCCAACCTTTCTGGGCCCCTAATTCTGGTGCAAAAACAGAATTCTCATTTTTCTGTTTGAAATGAAATAATTCAAATGAAAAATCATTATTTACCTGAATAATTAATGGCTTGCTACCAAATCCAGGGAGCATTCAACTTTAGGGTGGCACGGTGGCACAGTGGTTAGCACTGCTGCCTCTCAGCGCCAGAGACCTGGGTTCAATTCCCGCCTCAGGCGACTTTCTGTGTGGAGTTTGCACATTCTTTCGTGGTTTGTGTGGGTTTCCTCCTGGTGCTCCGGTTTCCTCCCACCATTCAAAAATGTGCAGGTTAGATGAATTGGCCATGCTAAATTGCCCGTAGTGTTAGGTGAAGGGGTAAATGTAGGGGAATGGGTCTGGGTGGGTTGTGGTCAGTGTGGACTTGTTGGGCTGAAGGGCCTGTTTCCACACTGTAAGTAATCTAATCAAAATTGGTTTCTGAAGCTTCCACAGCAAACAGATTAATTTCATGTGTCATGGGTGACTCAAAGCTATCCAGTTTCTGATGTAAATAAATTGAGTCAGGCTTTCTAGTCTTTACCAGTACTTACTTTTCTTTTTGTCCTTCACAATATATGAGCTTTCACTTATACTTAGAAAGGTAGTTGTGCATAAATATAATATCTGAATGTTGCTGAAATTGCACCTTGTACTCATCATGACATTTCACAAGTAAACAAATTTAAAGGGGAAACCATCGTTTATAAGAGAAGAGAACTAAATAGTTGGCAAATGGACTCTCACTAGCAGAGGCATTGAAACGGAGGATGCATCTACTAATTTTGATTGACAGTTAATTATCATGCTTTATTTTAATAGGACTGCAAAGTGTGCCCTTTTTTTAGCAATACTTGAATTATGTACTACCAAATGACAAAAAATAAAATTCTGTAATTTATTGGGTCAGAGTGCCATCCATCAAATATTTTGTATAAAATGAAAATCTCAGTACAATTGAAGCTAATGAACAAGTAACTGCTGTTAATACCCAAAGCACAGCAATGTTCAGTTATACCAATCCTTCTTTACATCCATCTAATATGTCAGTCACCATATCCATCCAAAGAGGATGAGCAGGGCATCATTAGACATCTTCCAACACATTTCCAGTTCCATAGACAGGATCTTCTTTGAGTTTCAGAGCCTGAATGTCAGAATTGATTGTATGTCTGTCACCCCACAATTGTCAGGTGACACACTTGGGGAGCTCTTTCCACACAAAATGTGAGGAGGAGTCCCAGTACAGCCAGTCAAATCAGAGGTTTTGCAGCTCAAGAGCCTTAGCAGCCCTGCAGGAGAATTAGGCATTGCGGAGGCCCGAAAATGGAGGTGCCCTGAAACCAAGAAAATAAGTATCTCAGAGGTGCCAAGCTGATATGCATTGGTGATGTTTGAGACTAGTGTCACTTTTGCTGTCTGCAGCATGGCCTTTGACTCCAATGACCCTGGAAATATTGCACTATTAAGTTATCAGCCTCTGCATATGGTAGGTCATCTACTCCACTACTGGACCATGTTTTTGCCCATTCACTAAACCAGTCCAAATTCTCCTGAAGTCACTTTACGTCTTCCACACAACAGACATGCCCACTTGGATTTATATAATACATAAATTTGGAAATATTACATTTGGTCCCCACCTCCAAATCTTTGATAAATTTATTATGAGCATCTGGGGCTCAAGTACTCATCCTTGCAGTGCCCCCTAGTCATATTCTGCCAATGCAAGAATTACCCATTTACACTTATGTTCTGCTTTCTGTCTGTTAGCCAGTATTGAACCATATCAGTAGATTCCCTTCTATGCAAAGTGTTTTAATTTTTTTACCTAAACTCCTGTGGGAGACTTTCTCAAGAATTCTCTGAAACTGTAACTATACCACATTCATTGGCTCACCTTGATCAATTTTGCTAGTAATATCATCAAAGACTCAACAAAATTTGTCAAACACAATTTCTCATTCACAAATCCAAGCTGAATATGTCCATCAGATCATTATTATCTGAGTGTCTATTTATCCCATCTTTCATAATAGTTTCTAGCATTTTCCCTACTACTCACTTAAGGTGTGTTGTTCCCCATGATCTGTTTCACTCCTTTCTTAAATAATGTGGGAACATTTGCTACTTCCCAATCTGTGGAAATCATTCCAAAATCAATAAACTGTTGGAAGATAATCACCATTGAATTGTCTAACTCTATAACTATCTGCTTTGACATATTGGGATGTAGACCATCAGGTTCTGGCAATTTATCAACCTTTGGCCCCACTGATTTCTCCAGTACAATTTTCTTACTACTGTTAATTTCCTTCAACTCCTCATTCTCCCTAACCACTAGGGTCCCTAATTCTGGGCGATTTCTTGTATCTCCCTGAGTGAAAAATGGACACAAATCAATCATTTAACTTCTTTGCCAGTTCTCTATTCCGCAATATAAATTCCCCTGACTCTGCCTGTATGGACCCACTCTTATTTTAGTCAAAATGTTTCCTTTTTATGAGCCCTAAGAAGCTTCTAATGTCTGTTTATACATATTTTGCTAGATTTTATATGCATATTCTTTTACCCATTTCCTTACCAGTTTCTTGTTCCTCCTTTGTTATATTCCAGGAATACTCCCAAACCTCAGATTTACTGCTACTTCTGGTAACTTTATAGCTCTTTTCTTTTAATTTTATATAATCCTGAACTTCCTTTGTTCACCATGGTTGACCAACTTTGTAAAGATGTACACAATGTTTTTTAACCATGGAGATTCAAAAGCAAGAAAACAGCATGAATATCCTTGACAATTCAACAGTCCCAAAAGCTTTACAAGCCAATGAATACTTCCTGAAGGCCAGCCACAATTGTAACGCAGAAAACATTACAGTTAATTGATGTACAAGCTCCCACAAACAGCAACATAATAATAACCAGATCATCTTTCTTATAGCAATATTAGTTAAGAGATAAGTTTTGGCAGGGAACCTGAAAGAACCTGCCTTCTTCATATTGTGTCATGCAATGTGTTACATCTACCTTGGGCTGCACAGTGGCTCAGTGATTAGATTCTGGTCTCGGGCAACTGTCTGTGTGGAGTTTGCACATTCTCCCCGTGTCTGCATGGGTTTCCTCCGGGTGCTCCGGTTTCCTCCCACAATCCAAAGATGTGCAGATTAGGTGAATTGGCCATGCTAAATTGCCCATAGTGTTGGGTGCATTAGTCTGGAATAAATGTGGAGTTGGGGAATGGGTCTGGGTGTGTTACTCTTCAGAGGGTCAGTGTGGACTTGTAGGGCTGTAGGGCCTGTTCCCATACTGTAGCTAATCTAATCTACCTAGGAAGGTAGAACGTAGAAACAGGAGTACATTATTTATCACCTAGTGCCATTCAATGAGATGATGGACAATTTGTAACCCAACTCTGTACCCAACTTTTCCCCAAATCCTCTTGTACCTTTAGCAAATAAAAATCGATCAATGTCAATTTTAAAATTAACAATTGATCTTACATCAATTGCCTTTTGCAGATAAGATTTCCAAACTTGTCACCCTTTGTAAAAGTGAACCCAAATTTTATTCCTGAAAGGTTGGCTCCATTTTTTAGGCTATGTCCTCTCATCCTACACCCTTAAACTAATACTTATCTTCAGCTTATCTTAATCTGTCTCCTTAATAGCTTGAAGCTTTTGATCAAGTCACCCCATAACTTTCTAAATTCCAGAGAATAATAGACAATAGACAATAGACAATAGATGCAGGAGTAGGCCATTCTGCCCTTCGAGCCTGCACCGCCATTCAATATGATCATGGCTGATCATTCCTAATTAGTATCCTGTTCCAGCCTTATCTCCATACCCCTTGACTCCACTATCTTTAAGAGCTCTATCCAATTCTTTCTTAAAAGAATCCAGAGACTGGGCCTCCACTGCCCTCTGGGGCAGAGCATTCCACACAGCCACCACTCTCTGGGTGAAGTAGTTTCTCCTCATCTCTGTCCTAAATGGTCTACCCCGTATTTTTAAGTTGTGTCCTCTGGTTCGGCACTCACCCATCAACGGAAATATGTTCCCTCCTGCCAGAGTGTCCAGTCCTTTCATAAGCCTATACGTTTCAATCAGATCCCCTCTCAGTCTTCTAAACTCAAGGGTATACAAGCCCAGTCGCTTCAGTCTTTCCGTGTAAGGCAATCCTGCCATTCCAGGAATTGACCTCGTGAACCTACGCTGCACTCCCTCAATAGCCAGAATGTCTTTCCTCAAATTTGGAGACCAGAACTGTACACAGTACTCCAGGTGTGGTCTCACCAGGGCCCTGTACAGCTGCAGAAGCACCTCTTTGCTTCTATACTCAATCCCTCTTGTTATGAAGGCCAGCATGCTATTAGCCTTCTTCACGACCTGCTGTACCTGCATGCTTGCCTTCATTGACTGGTGGACAAGAACACCCAGATCTCTCTGAACAGCCCCTTTACCTAATTTGATACCATTGAGGTAGTAATCTGCCTTCCTGTTCTTGCCACCAAAGTGGATAACCAGACATTTATCCACATTAAACTGCATCTGCCATGCATCTGCCCACTCACCTAACTTGTCCAGGTCACCCTGTAATCCCCTAACATCCTCATCACATTTCACCCTACCACCTAGCTTTGTGTCATCAGCAAATTTGCTAATGTTATTGCTTGTGTAATATTGTCTTGTAACCCATCCCTTGAAATCGAGGTACCATTTTACTCAGTTTACACTGAATATTTCCAAGGCCAATATATCCTGGTCTCCAGAGCTGCTGTATTGTTGGTGTTGTCAGTCCAGTTTATGGCTCTATAGCTGACGCACAACTCCTAGCCACTTGTATTCTATTAATTCTCTGTAAAAAGGACAGCATTGCATTAGTCTTCTTGATTATTTTCTGTACTTGTTCATGACTTCCTGAATGACACCTGAATGGTATCTGACCCATGGGTCTATTTGAAACTTTGGGTTTTTGACATTCCACCATTAGAAATTGCATTTGCTCTACCAATTATACATCAGGAATGAAATCCATTTGCTATAATTATCCCCTTTATTTGATCTATTGCTATCTGTTTGTACTGTAATTTTATACTTGCATGTGTGCCAAACATATGCAACCTGAGTGTCTTCAGCAAAGATTGGATAAATGCCTTTCTATCCTGTCACCATATATGGTCAGTAAGTAATATGAATAATTCAGCCTCCATCAGCCTCTTAGGGGAGAACACTGGTCATATTCTGCCAATTAAAGCGCCTTCCATTTATCCTGACCCTGTCTCCTGCCACTCAGCTAATTTCCTAATCATGTCAAGACTTTGAGATTCAGCATTAGGTAACAGTCCAAATAGGATTTTATCAAATGTTTCTGGAATTTAAAAATTGCAAATAGCAAGCATAGACATTTTCCTGTGCATTATCTTTGTACCTGAAGGGAACATAAATCACCTATTTAACATATCGTGCATAAACAACACTTCCAGTCATTAAAAACTCCATCCATACTGAGCTTGGAATATCTGCCCAGATTCTGTGCTCAAACGTCA
Source organism: Chiloscyllium punctatum (assembly GCF_047496795.1). Lineage (NCBI taxonomy): Eukaryota > Metazoa > Chordata > Chondrichthyes > Orectolobiformes > Hemiscylliidae > Chiloscyllium > Chiloscyllium punctatum. The sequence continues at coordinate 54,980,250 of NC_092745.1, read as the reverse complement.
GAAGTGGGACTTGAACCCACAACGTTCTTTTGCAGTTTGAGCTATTCAAGTTTGAGCCAGATACCAAGCTGGTTGTGGAGCTCCGCAGAAGGTGGTAACACCCTCCTTTTGGCAGCGTATTCTGTAATGCTGCTCAGAGGCTGTTGGGTGTCTCGAAAAATGTTAAGTGTGTTAGATTCCATCGAAGTAGGAAGTTAGCAAATTCATTTGCTGATTTAAAAAAAAAATTGCTTAAGCCTTAAACACCTCCAAGCATTGGTGTTTATTAAGAAAATCTTTGTATCAGCTGAAGAAAAAGCAATTATTTGTTTAATCAGAAAGATATTTAATTTCCTCGAACGTTAATACCATTTTTCTCATTACTTGCTCTGTTTTGCTTCTTGAAAAGTCCAGCTGTAATATTTGACATGAACTGACTTTCTGCTCAAATTATATGATACACATGACCAAAGTCTAATGATAATGTATGTATGTTGGAGCCAGTGGTAAGACGGTAAATATTGGGGAAACAATTAGACCATTCATCTTGTTTTTTTTCCCATATTGCTGCCAAGGTCTACAATGCTGGTTTAGGACTGTACCAAACTGCTATAAAATCAGGGTGGAATTGAGTCTCGTACTTTTCCATTCTTTGTGTTCAAAGCTGAAAGTCTTTTTTCATCATACTGTATCCTCTATGCATGCTTGCAGTCCATGGGTCTGCGCCTGAGACACAGGAACTGAGGATAGTGCTTGATATTGGCATTGCAGGAAAGGCCAGAGAGGTGACAGTTTGGAGTGGACTCCAGCTGAAACTCATGAGTTCAACAACTTAAAGAAAATAAACCCAATACACTTTGCAAGCATCGTGATTGTGTAATGTCTGTGTAGATTTGACTCAGCTTGCTTTGGCTGACACCAAGCCAAGGAGACTATTTTCATAATATTTCATGAAACAGTACTCTCTGCCCCCACACCCACTCCCATCCTACTGCGCTACCTCATCAGTGCGGAAATTGAATATTGACACGTCCTTGAACTTCTAACCATTTTCTATGGATCACTGCATCTTATTTCACACAAAATAAAACTTTATGAACATTCAAGGAAACAGACTTCTTTTATTTGGAGACAATGTCAAACAGTACAAATGGATCTCCTACGGGTTACCATTCTGTGGAAGGTACTTTCGTACACTGTGCTTTTAAAGTTTGTCTTTTCAGCAATGTGCAGCCAGTCCTGAAACTATTTATTGTCCTCGTTTGTTTTAAAAAAAATTAGTCATGCATTTGACAAATCTGACTTGTTCAAGTGAAAGTGGAGTTCATATCAAATGAGTTCACTACAGCAACTAATGCTGCTTCAAGAAATCCATTGAACTTTGAATTAAAGCTGCACTGAGCACAAAATGATGAGTTGGCACTGGGAGTAGTATTTAAAAATAAATGCCTATGTAGAGTTGGGTATATGCAGTAATGAGTACCAAATGTCCTGGATGAGTATCTTCATCCTATGTTAGTGCAGTAAACTTTACTGCTGAGGGCAAAGCGGGAGTGCTGTTGAAAACTGTCACTGTCCGTGTTGCAGATGGCAAGTTTCTCCCCACCTCTGATCCTATGAATCACAATTGACGTTATTCCACAATCAACGTCTACCTCCATAATTCCTTTGCTATCATATAAATGACTTACAGATAAACAAAAACCATGTATAGATATTTTCAAGTAACTTTCAGTCAGAAGCATGACATTGTAGCACATTTGATTGCAATGTGCTTTGTTACCTTGATTGAATTAAAAGCATACAACAACCAAATAGTTTTTTTCTCTATTTTTATGAAACTTAACAAGACCCAATCTGCAGAAGCTATGGTCCTGGTGGGGTCCAATAAAGCTTAAAGAAGAACTCTGAACAATCAAACATTTAACTGACTGAGCAATGCTAAAAGATTTACATTTTTTTAAAAAATTGTATAAGTAAAAATAAATTGAACAAAGTAAGTGCCCTTAATTTAACACTATCCTATAAGGACTTAGGTTATAATTCAGTTCTACTTTTCCTTGTCCTGCTTAAGAGATTCTTTATCTAATGGAATGTTGAAGGTTTTGTTGGAACCAATCCAAAAGGTATGCCGCAGCTCTCCACAATTTAACTTAATTCACATTAATATTCTAGCTATTCCTTGAGGTATCAATTATATGGGCTCCTTCCATTTAGTTGAACAATCCTCCATTTTCTTTCAAGAACTCATGACTCTGAATTCTTCAGCTACTTGCTCTATCTTTGAATGTACACAAGCTGTTTGTTTTTCATAGAATTCTCTGATAGCCTCTGTATAACTCGTTTTAATGATTGCTTCCTGTCAAAAGACTTTGAGGTTCACTATTGATTTCTAACATTAGCTACAAACCAGACTATATTTTTGAGCTGCGCTTCCCTGGTGAAAACTAAACTAAACTGAAATGATTTGGAGGTGACAGTGTTTGACTGAGGTGTATAAAGTTAAAAGTCACACAACACCGGTTATACTCCAACAGGTTTACTTGGGAGTACTAGCTTTCAGAGCGCTGCTCCTTCATCAGGTGATTGTCTACCTGATGAAGGGACAATGCTCTGAAAGCTAGTGCTTCCAAATAAACCTGTTGGACTATTTAGATTAGATTACTTATAGTGTGGAAACAGGCCCAACAAGTCCACACCGACCCTCCAAAGAGCAACCCACCCAGACCCATTCCCCTATATTTACCCCTTCACCTAACACTATGGCAATTTAGCATGATCAGTTCACCTCACCTGCACATCTTTGGATTGTGGGAGGAAACCGGAGCACCCAGAGGAAACCCACGCAGACACGGGAAGAATGTGCAAACTCCACACAGACAGTTGCCCAAGATGGGAATTGAACCCTGGTGCTGTGAGGCAGCAGTGCTAACCACTGTGCCACCGTGCCGCTAAATGTACTTTAACCTGGTGTTGTGTGATTTTTAACTTTAAACTGAAATGAACTGCCTGATTCTGTAGCAAACACACAGATAGGTCAAACAAAGGAAATTTCTACCCCTACATTCCACCTCCATGATCTTAAAGTATCTTTGGATACTCTCAAACAGAAATGTAAAGAAATCACTTTACTTCCCATGTTAACTTTTGAATCTGTAATCTATTTGCTAATCGTGTTTTACCACTCTTTCTCCAAATTTCCAGATATAATACAGAAGGGTCATTCATTGTTCAAGTTTATTTCCACTATCAAAAAATACAATACAACTTTTAAGTAGAATTAGTCTTGAGGCTTGTTTGCTTATCTTTTTTTTCAATCAGATGTCCTCACTTACTGCAGTTGGAGCTTTAATTTTTATAACTTAGTTATATTCTAAAACATTTGAGTTATGATCTGGATATTTGCATCAGTCTGTTCAATGCAGAAGTGAACTTCTGACTAAAAATGAAAGGCTGAATTTTGTATCAACAACAAAGCAAAAGAGCTCAAAGAAAGCCTTGCTCAAAAGTTGAGTGATAGCTCTGGTAAGAATTATAGCTCAGTCTCCATGTTGTGTTTTGTAACATTCTTTATGTGGTTTTCCATTGTGGGCCTACTGCAATGTCATTGAGCTGGCTAGGCTACCAATTACATTAAAGAATTATTTGAGACAGCCAGCCATGAAACTAAAAGCACTAATCATCAAATCACGTTTCCAGAAAATGAGAAAAAGGTTGGGGCAAATAGACAATGTAGAAGCTGACATATCATGAACTAACATTTTTATGACTGATCACTTTTTAAACTGAAGGTGTTTGGTATGCTTTCCTTTATTGGTCAGAGTATTGAGTACAGGAGTTGGGAGGTCATGTTGCAGCTGTACAGGACATTGGTTAGGCCACTGTTGGAATATTGCGTGCAATTCTGGTCTCCTTCCTATCTGAAAGATGTTGTGAAACTTGAAAGGATTCAGAAAAGACTTACAAGGATGTTGCCAGGGTTGGAGGATCTGAGCTACATGGTGAGGCTGAACAGGCTGGGGCTGTTTTCTCTGGAGTGTCGGAGGCTGAGGGGTGACCTTATAGAAGTTTACAAAATTATGAGGGGCATGGATAGGGAAAGTCTTTTCCCTGGGATTGGGGGAGTCCCGAACTAGAGGGCATAGGTTTAGGGTGAGAGGGGAAAGATATAAAAGAGACCCAAGGGGTAACTTTTTCACGCAGAGGGAGTTACATGTATGGAATGAGCTGCCAGAGGAAGTGGTGGAGGCTGGTACAATTTCAACATTTAAGAGGCATTTTGATGGGTATAAGAATAGGAAGGGTTTGGAGGGATATGGGCCCGGTGCTGGCAGGTGGAACTAGATTGGGTTGGGATATCTGGTCAGCGTGAACAGGTTGGACTGAAGGGTCTCTTTCCATGCTGTACATCTCTATGACTCGAAACTAGATTTAACTAAAACTATTTTTTTTAAATCTTGTTCGAAATAGTGATCAGTCATAATAGAGACTTGTAGCAACATCCCACAATTTTAAAATTATTTACTCAAATAAAAGCAAAATACAGCTAATGCTGAAAACCTTAAATAAAAACACAATGTGCTGGATAAACTCAGCAGGTCTGACAGCATCTATGGAGAGAAAGCACAGTTAACATTTCAAGTCTGACATGGACCCTCCTTGAGAAGAAGTCATGTTGGACACAAAATGATATCTCTTTTTCTCCTTCTCCAGATGCTGCCAGATCCCTTGAGCTTCTCAAGTAATCTCTATGTTTATATTATCCATTTTCCTTTCAGCACCAGATTGATTGCTCAGAAATAGTCATTACTCAATTGTAATGATAATGAAAGCTGACCGTTTTCTGTCAAAACGGTACATATTTTAGGCCATAAGTGTTACTTTACAAGATAATCTTTTATCCCTGCACAACAACTATCTATAACTGTTGAGCAAACTGCTGGCAGTCTAAAGCAACCAACTGTCACAGTCACTGAATTGTCCTGTTACATGAGGTGAAATAAAGGGGTATGCATTTCTTTTGTTCCTATGCAAACATTTATTTCAACAAATAACTGACTCTTCATCTACTGTACCACTGCACAACTCCATACTGACATTTTAAACATTTGCCAACTTTGTGAAAAATAAAGTTACCTCATTATTTTATTTTAAATGCTGGAATGTTCTGAATTATATTCCCCGATCATTGACCACAGCTATCTTTAAATCCAAAAGCTCGCTTTCCATTTTTGCAAGTTGAATTCAAAAGGCTCAATGACAATATGGCTTGAAAATGGCCAGCTGTCTAATTTACAGCCTCCATCAAAACTGGGACGAGGTAGGCTTTGATCAGGTGAGGGTTGCAAACTTGATTTTCAAGATTTCAAGCCTCCACTGACCTGGTTCAGCATTTTTTTGAAGTTCCCCTGTCTATGTGGAATGCATCTTAAATGCAGCAAAGCTGCAAGAAATCAATAACGCATGTTAATATTTACCCTAAACAGTTTAATAAATTTGTAAATGGGATTTATAAGCAGAACATTTATAAATTTACTCAAGTTAACACATGAATGGAAAAAACAGTAATCAACCGTTTGTAGGCATCGTTTACACAACGTTTCTGAATATCATTTCCAGAAAGAACTGGGGCAGATTTAATCTAATGGAATTAATTAATGCATTAACCCAATACATCAGAATGATGAGAAAGAAAGAAAGAAAGAGACAATGTGTATGTGTGTGTGTGTGTGTGAGACAGAGAGAGAGGAGCACTACTAAACACATGCAATGTTAAAGACCTGAACTCTTCATCTTCTACAGCTTTGTGTCGCTATCCACTTGGGATGTCGGGTCAGAAAATCCCTGATGAAGACATCACTGCTTCCAGTCAGTGGTATGATTCCACTGCAGCCAAACATGGAAGGTGAGTGGACATTCTGTCTGCAGTTTCTAGTCATTAATAGGTGGAATGTGATTTTTACAGTGACCATACAATAGGGTACCAGCTGTGACAATGTCAGGACATGTTTTTGACATCTAAGGATTTATCCATGTTACAAGATAGGAAAATCGGAGAGGAAATTAAAGGCCGATCGATGCTTGAACAGAACACGTCAGATCTTTCAGCAGACATAAAAAGAAATGACAGATTGGTGTGTGCAACTTCAAGACTGAAAACTCTCAAAAACAGAAATAACTGAAAACACCAGAGGCATGGAAACTAATTTGATTAGCACTTTCAAGAGCTGGAGCTGAAACCAAAGTCTCCAATTTATCCCATAATTTACTAAATATTGGGAAGATCCAAGCCTTCAGTCTTTGATCCATCCACTAGTCACTGATGCCATCCATCTCCTTGGCACTTGTCTGAAGCTAAACAAGTCTCTTTGCAATCTTAGTGCCCTAGTTGAGATGAAATCTAACTCTGTATCTACTCTACCATCAAGGCTATTTTGCTTCCAGCGCTGTAACATCATCCGATTCTGTCCCCACCGAAGTTCATCTGTTGCTGAACTCTCCTCCAAGCTTTCAATACTGCCAAATGCCCATTGTCCATGTGCATAAAGTTTGAAGTTGAGACTAACTCTCCAGGTGTGACAGTCAAATCCTAAATCTTGGCTTACGTTGGTGAGGGTACAAAACTGGTGCATATTCCTGGAAAATATTCCTGATTTCATTGTCAGTTGTAAATATCCAAGAGTAAATACTAGAGCACATACCTGGTTATACCCTGGGAGTTTCCTGATAGGAATGCCTTGTTGTAAATGTATAGGGTTATATATGCAGTTATGAATACTAATAAAAAACCCAAGAATTTCAGGGGTTATCTGGCATATTTCAGCTTTAAATACTTAGGTGTGAAATGCACTCCGGTGACTTACATCCCTGTGTAAGTCAAGAGTAAATAGGTATGAATGTTATAGAATCATAATGCAAAGAAGGAAGCCGTGTGTCCCAAAGAGTCTATATTGGTTTTCTGTAGAGTGGTGTAGTCAGTCCTATTTTCCTGATCCAATCCCAAAGCCTTTCAAGTTTATTTTCTGTTTCCCTGTCCACAGATGCTCCCGGACCTGCTAAATTTCTCGAGCATTCTCTTTGTTTCAGATTTCCAGAACCCTCAATATTAGATAATTATCTGAAGAGAAATAAAGTGTAAGGATGGATGGATAGGGCAGGGTACAAGTTGCTTTTGTGGAAAGGCATTAGATTCCATCTGTATTGTAACTATTCTATGAGTCCATCCTTCCCACTTGCACCTTGCAGTTTACTTCACTGGGCCTGACGTCAATACTATTTAAAACTTTTCAATTTGAACACTATTGTATTTTGCTACCCATGAGCTGAGCACTGATAATGCTGTCTTACCAACTCATAGGCTGGATTTTGAAGAAGGAGATGGAGCCTGGTGTCCAGATGGTCCTGTAGATCCTGAGGACATGGAATTCCTTCAGGTTGACCTGCGAACTCTGCACTTTATTACCCTGGTGGGCACTCAGGGGCGCCACGCTGGAGGTCATGGCAATGAGTTTGCTCAGATGTATCGGCTTGACTACAGTAGAGATGGAAACCGATGGAATTCATGGAAAAATCGACATGGGAAACAGGTAAATTCAGCATAAAAGGTATGCCCATATTTTACCACAGCTGGCAATGGGAGCAGTTGAAACCATTGCTCAGTAATATCCAATTCATATGGTGAGAGCACAAATGGTGAGTAAAGGGTGTTATGGTTATATATAACTCTTTCAAGCTTATGTATTTATCTTTCAAGTAAGAACATCTGAAATGAGTTAGATGGAATAAATGTATCATATTAGAAGTAATTTTGACTTTGGGTAAATTAAGAGAAATGTATCAGGTGGCTGAATCACCTAACATAAAATAACTGCATATATAACCCTATATATTTACAACAAGGCATTTGAAGGGTGGCATGGTGGCACAGTGATTAGCACTGCTGCCTCACAGTGCCAGAGACCCGGGTTCAATTCCCGACTCAGGCGACTGACTGTGTGGAGTTTGCACGTTCTCCCCGTGTCTACGTGGGTTTCCTCCGGGTGCTCCGGTTTCCTCCCACAGTCCAAAGATGTGCAGGTCAGGTGAATTGGCCATGTTAAATTGCCCGTAGTGTTAGGTAAAGAGGGGAATGGGTGGGTCATGCTTCGACGGGTCGGTGTGGACTTGTTGGGCCAAAGGGCCTGTCTCCACACTGTAAGTAATCTAATCTAATCTAACCCAAATACATCTGCATTAATCTCTCAGTCATATTTCCTGTAGAAAGAAAGCACCATTTGTGTCTTTTATTAGGGCATCTCCTTCCCCACCTCAGGCTTTATTTCCTACAAGCCAATTCTAGTTACTGTCCATTTTGAGGCAGAGATTTGAGGTAGGTAGTTTGCTCCCATGCTTTGGCCAATGCTACTCTATTGCAAGAGCAGAAGGACCTGTGCTTTCTTATATTTGTAAAATGTAGAGTATAGCACTGAGAGTGGTGGTCCATGCTACCCCACCTACCATTCTCCTCCCCTCCACCCTAGCTCCTGGCTTTAAAATTAGAGCCAAAGATTCTCATAATGAACTCTCACAAACATCTACTTCAGAGGCAAGAGTGCTACTACTGAGCCAATTCTAAGGCGAGTCTTTACTCAAAACATTGAAGTGAATTGCTGGAGATCCTGCTGTGGATGGAGGCTTTGTTTCATTTTGGCTGTAATTTTGTGGATTTTTTTGTCTTCAGGTAATTGAAGGAAATGCAAACCCATATGATGCTGTACTGAGGGATCTGGAGCCACCAATGATAGCTAGATTCGTCAGGTTCATACCAATTACTGATCATTCCATGAGTGTGTGTATGAGAGTGGAGCTCTATGGATGTGAATGGCTAGGTAAGTGCATGCACAGTCTCGGAAGATAAGACAATATGTACAAGGTTGATTTTGATCAAAGGATTTGGAGAATCATTCATATTTCCATTTCCTCTGAGCAGCCATTGTTGAATCATTACACCCACTATCCATGATAATATGCTTAAGATACCTGTCCTTATATGAGTGTCTATATGTATGCATGTCTATGTTTGCAGTTTCAATGAACATTTATAAAGTACATTTAATGTCACAAGACCCTTCACAGGAACATGAAATGTGACAGCAAACACCTAAAGTGATTTAAGGGCAGAATGCCCAAGGCTTGGCAAAATATGTCATTTTAAAGAGTGTCTTAAAGGAGGAAGGGGAGGTTGAGAGACCGAGAGATTAAAGGAGAGAAGTAAGTCCTAGATCTGAAGACCAAAATGCCAATGGTGGAACAATTAAAACTAAGGTTGCTCATGAGGCCAGATTTTAAGGAGCACAAGTAACTTCAAGGGTTGTATAGAAATTGTGTTGTCATGTAAGAAACATTTGAGAACCCTTGGTCTGTATTCAGTGGAGTTCAGAAGGATGGGGAGGTATCTGATTGAATCTTAAAGAACACTGACAGACCTGGATAGACTGGACATGGAGAAAATGTTTCCACTTGTAGGAGAGATTAGGACCCAAAGGTACAAACTCAGAACGAAGACATGACACTTTAGAACTGAAATAAAGAAGATTTTCTTCAGCCAAAGGATGGTTCACCTTTGGAGCTCATTGCCACAGAGGGCTATGGAGGCCAATTGTTGAGTGAATTCAAGACAGAGGTAGTTAGCATCTTGTTTAGTAAGGTTGTCAAAGGTTACAAGGAGAAGGCAGGAAGATTAGATTGAGAAATATATTAGCCATGATCAAATAGCAGAGCAGACTCAGTGGGCCCAATGACCTCATTCTGCTCCTTTATTTTAAGGTCCCATGGGCATGGATGAATTTGAAAACAAGAATTCTAAAATGAGTGTGTATGTATGTAGTTTTATGATGAAGTCTAAATGTGTGATTCAATGTGTGTGTACAATAACATCACTTTGTCAAGGGATCTACCAAGGAAAAAGGATGCAACCATCAGATTCTTCCAAGATGAACTATTTTGAGATTGGCTCAAAATGAGCTTTACCCAGTTGTTGGTTGGTAAATCCAAAGCAATTCTGCCAACAATTTGTTGCTTTTCCAGTATTTCACCATTGGAATGGTGATGCCTTGGAGTGCTTTACAGAATACACAAAAAACAAATGGACACAGATGACAGGGAAAAAGAAATTTACAGAATATTATATTTGTGTTGGAGAGAAAAGCATATCAGAAGAGAAAGGTTTGAAAGGAGCTTCTGAAAACATAGAGGAAGGATTTTAAAAAGGGAGGGACTCATGGATTTGAGAGCTTTCGAGCATAAATAAAGATTATGCTCCAACCATCCATGAATTCCTCGCAGGTGAAAAGTTAAAATGCATCTTTGTGAAAAAGGTGTTTGGGAAAGATTTATAATATATTAATGTCAATGTGTTGATTGGTTAAATGTCAGTTATTATAATTAGTTCTTAAGTTATGGATTATGTTACATTTGTGACAAAAATCATAAACATTCTTCTGGTTTTACATACAAAGAAACAAAAATTGTTGAATAACATTTTATCAAGCTGCTGTGTCTTTAATTGAGATACACACCCACATTTCTATTTGGGAGGGAATTCCAGGACTTTAACTAACATTACACTTTCAAGTCTAGATAGCGTGAGACACAGAAAGGAACTTGAAGGTGGTGCTGTTCCTCAAGTCCGCTGTCATTGTCTAACTTAGACAAACTATTAAACAAACCTAGAACCTGGTTGTCAGTGAATCACTTTCAGAACAATTCCTCATTGTGGCCCTGGAAGATCTGCATCATTATGACTGCTGTGAACCAACAGAAATTTGGTTTTGCCAAACTGCAAAATTTAGTCTCAAATTGACTGCACTCAATAATTTCTCAATTAGAGTCATAGAGATGTACAGCATGGAAACAGACCCTTTGGTCCAACCCGTCCATGCCGACCAGGTATCCCAACCCAATCTAGTCCCACCTGGCAGTGCCCGGCCCATATCCCTCCAAACCCTTCCTATTCATATACCCATCAAAATGCCTCTTAAATGTTGCAATTGTACCACCCTCCACCACTTCCTCTGGCAGCTCATTCCATACATGTAACTCCCTCTGCGTGGAAAAAGTTACCCCTTGGGTCTCTTTTATATCTTTCCCCTCTCACCCTAAACCTATGCCATCTAGTTCGGGACTCCCCGATCCCAGGGAAAAGACATTCCCTACCCATGCCCCTCATAATTTTGTAGACCTCTATAAGGTCACCCCTCAGCTTCCGACGCTCCAGAGAAAACAGCCCCAGCCTGTTCAGCCTCTCCCTGTAGCTCAGATCCTCCAACCCTGGCAACATCCTTGTAAATCTTTTCTGAACCCTTTCAAGTTTCACAACATCTTTCCGATGGGAAGGAGACCAGAATTGCACGCAATATTCCAACAGTGGCCTAACCAATGTCCTGTACAGCTACAACATGACCTCCCAACTCCTGTACTCAATACTCTGACCAATAAAGGAAAGCATACCAAACACCTTCTTCACTATCCTAGGACCTTACCATGAAGTGTATAAGTCCTGCTAAGATTTGCTTTCCCAAATGCAGCACCTCGCATTTATCTAAATTAAACTCCATCTGCCACTTCTCAGCCCATTGGCCCATCAGGTCCAGATCCTGTTGTAATCTGGGCGGCACGGTGGCACAGTGGTTAGCACTGCTGCCTAACAGCGCCTGAGACCCAGGTTCAATTCCCGCCTCAGGCGACTGACTGTGTGGAGTTTGCACATTCTCCCCGTGTCTGCGTGGGTTTCCTCCGGGTGCTCCGGTTTCCTCCCACAGTCCAAAGATGTGCAGGTCAGGTGAATTGGCTATGCTAGATTGCCCATAGTGTTAGGTAAGGTGCATCTATAGATGTAGGGGTATGGGTGGGTTACGCTTCGGCGGGGCGGTGTGGACTTGTTGGGCCGAAGGGCCTGTTTCCACACTGTAAGTAATCTAATCTAATCCAACCATCTTCACTGTCCACTACACCTCTAATTTTGGTGTCATCTGCAAACTTACTAACTGTACCTCTTATGCTCACATCCAAATCATTTATGTAAATGACAAAAAGTAGAGGACCCAGCACCGATCCTTGTGGCACTCCACTGGTCACAGGCCTCCAGTCTGAAAACAACCCTCTGTCTTCTACCTTTGAGCCAGTTCTGTATCCAAATGGCTAGTTCTCCCTGTATTCCATGAGATCTAACCTTGCTAATCCGTCTCCCATGGGGAACCTCGTCAAATGCCTTACTGAAGTCCATATAGAATACATCTACCGCTCTGCCCTTATCAATCCTCTTTGTTATGTCTTCAAAAAAACTCAATCGAGTTTGTGAGACATGATTTCCCATGCACAAAGCCATGTTGACTATCCTGAATCAGTCCTTGCCTTTCCAAATACATGTACATCCTGTCCCTCAGGATTCCCTCCAACAACTTGCCCACCATCAAGGTCAGGTTCACCAGTCTGTAGTTCCCTGGCTTGTCTTTACTGCCCTTCTTAAACAGTGGCACCACGTTTTCCAACCTCCAGTCTTCCAGCACCTCACCTGTGACTATCGATGATACAAATTTCTCAGCAAGAGGCCCAGCAATCACTTCTCTAGCTTCCCACAGAGTTCTCGGGTACACCTGATCAGGTCCTGGGGATTTATCCACCTTTAACCGTTTCAAGACATCCAGCACTTCCTCCTCTGTAATCTGTAATCTGAGATTGCTCACCACATTTTGGGTGTTCTTCCAGGTACAAGCCTCAAAACTTTGGTAATGTTGCCGATTGGCAGTATAATGGGTGACATTGAGCTCCTGGTCTTAAGACAATCGATCTGTTTTATTTAACACAGGAGGTGTTAGTGCATGTATTGTAATGTTGGGAATAATTCACGTGGCACCTTTTTTACATTGTCAGGACACTCCAGACTGACAATGACTAAAGGCTTACTCCTGGCCTTACACAGGACAGTACCAGAGCTGGGAAGATACAATTATCAGGAAGGTGACAGCAGACTGGACGCACAACTAGAGAGTAGAGTCCACTGAGGATTGACCTGCTAAAAATATGAAGGGGTTAGATGTAGAAAGCCGTTTATCTTAATGGAGGATTTCAAACCATATTTCTTACGCTTAAGAAAGACACTAAAAATTCAGTAGGGATTTGAGAAAAAAAGGTTCTTCACAGAGAGAGTGGGTAGAATATATAATTTCTTACAACATGGAGTAATTATGGTGAATAACACAAATATCTTTAAGGGCACACCAAATTGAGTCAAAGAGATATACAACACAGAAACAGACCCTTCAGTCCAACTCATCCATGCCGACCAGATATCCTAAATTAGTCTCATCCCATTTGCCAGCATTTGGCCCAAATCCCTCTCTCCACCCTTCCTATTCATATACCCATCCAGGTGCCTTTTAAATATTGTAATTGCACCAGCCTCCACCACTTTCTCTAGCAGGTCATTCCATACACACACCACCCTCTCAGTGAAAACGTTGTCCCTTCGATCCCTTTTAAGTCTTTCCCCTCTCATCTTAAACCCATGCCCTCAAGTTTTAGACTCCCTACCTCAGGAAACAGGGAGTCTATTTACCCTATCTATACCCCTCAAATTTTATAAAACACTATAAGGTCACTAACGTGGTGCCACTGTTTAAGAAGGGTGGTAAGGTCAAGCCAGGGAACTATAGCCCAGTGAGCCTGATGTCTGTCGTGGGCATGTTGTTGGAGGGAATCCTGAGGGACAGGATGTACATGCATTTAGAAAGGCAAGGACTGATTAGAGATAGTCAACACGGCTTTGTGCATGGGAAATCATGTCTCACAAACTTGATTGAGTTATTTAAAGAAGTAACAAAGAGGATTGATGAGGGCAGAGCGGCAGATGTGATCTATATGGAGTTCAGTAAGGCGTTCAACAAGATTCCCCATGGAAGACCGGTTAGAAGGGTTAGATCTCATGGAATACAGGGGGAACTAGCCACTTGGATACAGAATATTGGCTCAAAGGTAGAAGACAGAGGGTGGTGGTGGAGGGTTGTTTTTCAGACTGGAGGCCTGTGACCAGTGGAGTGCCACAAGGATCGATGCTGGGCCCTCTACTTTTTGTCATTTACATAAATGATTTGGATGTGAGCATAAGAGGTACAGTTAGTAAGTTGCAGATGACACCAAAATTGGAGGTGTAGTGGACAGCGAAGATGGTTACCTCAGATTACAACAGGATCTGGACCTGATGGGCCAATGGGCTGAGAAGTGGCAGATGGAGTTTAATTTAGATAAATGCGAGGAGCTGCATTTTGGGAAAGCAAAACTTAGCAGGACTTATACACTTCATGGTAAGGTCCTAGGGGGGTTGCTGAACAAGGAGACCTTGGAGTACAGGTTCATAGCTCCTTGAAAGTGGAGTCACAGGTAGATAGGATAGTGAAGAAGGCATTTGGTTTGCTTTATATTATTGGTCAGAGTATTGAGTACAGGAGTTGGGAGGTCATGTTGCGGCTGTACAGGACATCGGTTAGGCCACTGTTGCATGCAATTCTGGTCTCCTTCCTATCGGAAAGACGTTGTGAAACTTGAAAGGGTTCAGAAAAGATTTACAAGGATGTTGCCAGGGTTGGAGGATTCGAGCTATAGGGAGAGGCTGAACAAGCTGGGACTGTTCTCCCTGGAGCGTCGGAGGCTGAGGGGTGACCTTATAGAGGTTTACAAAATTATGAGGGGCATGGATAGGATAAATAGACAAAGTCTTTTCCCTGGGGTCAGGGAGTCCCGAACTAGAGGGCATAGGTTGAGGGTGAGAGGGGAAAGGTATAAAAGGGACCTAAGGGGCAACCTTTTCACGCAGAGGGAGTTACGTGTATGGAATGAGCTGCCAGAGGAAGTGGAGGAGGCAGGTACAATTGCAACATTTAAGAGACATTTGGATGGGTATATGATTAGGAAGGGTTTGGAGGGTTATGGGCTGGGTGCTGGCAGGTGGGACGAGATGGGGTTGGGATATCTGGTCGGCATGGATAGGTTGGACCAAAGGGTCTGTTTCCATGCTGTAAATCTCTATGACTCAATGATCCCTCAGCCTCCAATGCTCTTGGGAAAATACCCCCAGCCTATTCAGCCTCTCCCTATGGCTCAAACCCTCCAACCCTGGCAACATCCTCACGAGTCGTTTCTGAACCTTTTCAAGTTTCACAAGTAAGCAAGCAAGAGAGAAAGGACAGGACTTGTGGTCACATTAGGTAAAATAAGGTTCAAGGAGACTCATAAGGAGCATGAACAAAGGCACAAACTCATTGGGCCTATTGGCTTTGTTCTAAAATAAATTTGATATTATTCTATGAACTGCTCTCATTACTATTATAGAAACATGATAACCAATTAGCAAAAAGGTGAGCTCCCACATGCAGTCAGTTGAATGTTGATGGTGGTTGAGGAAAGAGGGTTTTCAGTGGATTGGAAGTGGATGTGAATAAAATTTCTCCTATTAATAATTGTGTGGTAAAGTTAACACAAATACAATACTATTTTTAACGTTACTTTATACTAAAGGAATTCTATTGGCATTGCCTCTTTAAGCTAACGATACAATTGAATAGGGTGTGTTTTAACTCCTGACCCTGGCTGAATGCCTGTACAAACACACCAGGATGTACATCTGTAATGTCCAGTCTGCTTAATACTGGAATCTCATTGTATTACCAGCCCCTTACCAAATGGGGTTGCTTGCTGCAATTGAACCTGTG
This sequence comes from Chiloscyllium punctatum, assembly GCF_047496795.1. Lineage (NCBI taxonomy): Eukaryota > Metazoa > Chordata > Chondrichthyes > Orectolobiformes > Hemiscylliidae > Chiloscyllium > Chiloscyllium punctatum. The sequence continues at coordinate 54,964,528 of NC_092745.1, read as the reverse complement.
CAACATTGGGAGGCCTAGCAGTTTCGTCTTGGTAGGAAGGTTTATGAACACAGATTTGGAGGAAGCATCGGCATTAATTGTCCAAACTATTTATTATGGTGTCCAGGGGTCACCGTCTGCTCTTCCTGGCCCTTCAAAGACCATTTTGGTTTCTACTTACTAAAGGAGGGCCTGTTCTTCTGGCCTAACTGCTTCTAGTCAGCAGCATTTCTATAGCAGATAGCCCCACTCACTTAGCCATGCAAATAGTTTTGGGATCTTACTGATGTGATAAACAACTATTCCTGAGATTTAAGGAGGCCTTGCATTGGAATTAAATTTGTAAGCAGGCCACTTTGATTTTAATTATCATACTGTTCAGTTTACTATGAGTGACAGGAGCAAAAATGCAAACCAAATTGTGCAGCATAGTTAAAGGCTAGTGAACATTTATTGTATCTTTGATTTCCTCTGGTTATGTCTTTGTACAGATGGTCTAGTGAGTTACAGTAGTCCAGTTGGTCACCAAATTTTCTCACCCAGGAGCCCCACAGTTTATTTGAATGACTCAGTCTATGATGGTGCAATCAGTTCAAGGTAAGATGACCTACATTTTAACAAGTTTCCCCTAGCTCTACTCTCCAAGTATGTTGCTTTTTAACAGGATTTTCAGCGATGATTATCAGGATTGGTCTCACTGAAGTTGGGGTTATGTACAATACCATGAGTTGGAAGAGTTTGTGGAGGCACTAAGGACAGAACTCATGCTTAAAATATATCTGTCTTAAAGAAATTTGCTTGTTAGCCAGTTTTATTTTTCTCAAATTCCCAGCAAAATTTCAGATCCATATTAAATCAAGTACTCAGTATCCCAAACAATGGTACATTCTGATCTGGAGGTGGTGCTCACCACAATCCATAGTCGAAATCACTTGAGAATTTTGATCCTATTTTGAAACAGTTCTATTTGCCTGACAACAGGATGTGGTGTAGAATAAAGAAACTGTTTCTGAGGATTGGAACCTCACCAAAAAACTTTTCACAAGAAACACAAATGTCATAAAATAATTTAGTTGTCTGTATTTCGTGGCTATCGTTGAATATTCTGTCCTAGTTCTTCAGTCAGTCATTCTATTTTACAGAATTATCTTGATAACTCCTCCCCACCTCTGTAATCTATTCTTACCCTACTAACTCTTGAAAACTGTGAGTTACAGATTGACTTTTTATTCATCTCCATGTTACCACAACACAGAGGAGCAGAATCAGGCCATTTGGCCCATCGAGTCTGCTCTACCATTCAAACATGGCCCATATGTTTCTCAACCCTGTTCTCCTGCCTTCAACCTATAACCTTTGATCCCCTCTCTAATCAAGAATCTATTTATCTCTGTCTTAAATATACACAATGACGAGGCCTCTACAGCACTCTGCTGCAATGAATTCCACTGGCTGATGAAATTCCTCCATCTCAGTTTTAAAGGGTCATCCACTCACTCAGAGGCTGTGCCCTTGGCTCTTAGTCTCTCCTTCCAGCGAAAACATCTTCTCCACCTCCACTCTATCCAGGCCTCTCAGTATTCTATAAATTTCAATCAGATTTGTATTTGCAGAATTGCATTTTATTTTGCTCAAAAACTGCATAAATCCATGTAAGATTCTGTAAGTCGCACTTTAGAAATAGAACGAGTCTGATGCAACATTGGGACACAGACAAACTCTAACCTCACACCTTTAATGCATGGTCTGAGCTGAGATGGCACCTATTGTTAGAAAAGCTGAAGCTATTTTGAGAATGTAACTTAAAAGAAGGAGTTCTGGGATTTACATATTAAAGAACCGAAACTAGCATATCCCATTCTAGAAGATGAAAGTTTTAATATATCATTATAGCTCCATGACACATAACTGTTTTGCTATAAATTCTGTGCCACCTGATGAAGAGGTAGCACCTCAAAAGCTAGTTGGACTATAGCCTGGTGGACTATAATTTGGTGTTGTGTGATTTTTAACTTTTTCTACCCCAATCCAACACAGGCGTCTCCAAATCATTCAACCAGATCGTTATTGTAGAATGTGAATAGTTGTGGTCCCACATGGATCCTTGCAGAACTCCATTAGCCACTGGCTGCCATCCTGAAAAAGACAACTTGATCCCTATTCTCTGCCTTTTGCCAGGCAGCCAATCCTTTATCCATACTAGTACTTTGCCCCTAACACCATGGGCTATTATCTTATTTAGCAGCTTCCTGACCAGCACCTTGTCAAAGGCCGCCTTGGAATCCAAAAAGATCATGTCCACTGGCTCTTCTTTGTCTAGTTTACTCATTACATCCTCCAAGAATTCTAACAGATTTGTCAGGAATGACCTTCCCTTGACAAAGTCGTGCTGACTATTGATCATTGTCTCTTAAAGGTATTAGAAAATTGGATGTAAATTTGTCTACGAATTAAATTCATGAAGCAAAGAATGGTTATAGCACAGAATCAGGTCATTTGATCCATCACATCTGTGCCAGCCCTTTGCAAAAGCAATTTAGTTCGCTTCACACACTTGCCCTTTCCCCTGGGCCCTGCAATGATCTTCCCTTGTCCAATTCCCTTCTGAAAGCCAGAATTGTATATGTTTCTATCACTCTGTCAGGCAGTGCATTCCTGGCCCTAAATGTCATCTAAAATGTTTTCTCTCATTCCTTCCTTTCATTTGTTTGCTAATGCCCTCAGAACTTTTCATTATTTAAGAAAGTTTAGGACCCATTCTTTAATCCCTAAAATTGAATTCAGTCATATTGGCATTAGTACTATTGTTTTACCATCAGTGCTGCACACAGAGTAACAACAACTCTGTATAATACAACAATGATATGAGACCATCTACACAAAGGCTAATTATGATAGGGATATTATGATGCATTCAAGCAGCAGCGAATCTAACTCTTATTAGTGGCAAGTTACAACGCTGCCATGCTGTGGCAACACAGCCAGTTTCTTGAAATATTTAGCACAGTGCTAACTTAAAAAGTATTAAACACTGGAGTACTTTATTGCAGTTCTTCCTTCAAGGTTTTTTTGAAACAGCAATTGCCCGAATAAAGAATTGCAAATAGACCACAAATACCATTAACCCTTACTGCTTCGGTTTCTTTTTGAGGAAAGTTTATAATGAGATATTATTTAGAAAAATAATTTTGTGGATGATTATGGCATAAACGTGGAAAATACAGGAAATACTCAGCACATCAGGCAATATCTGTAAAGTGATCAACAGAGCTTCTATTTCAGGTCAAGAACTTTTTATTTGATCAACACAACTGTTGCGTTTGTAACTGTTCTGAATACTTATTTTCTTAATCATCTGCCTCTTGGTAAAATAAACAAATGCCACTGATAGATGCAACTAAATTTGGTATCTTCGCATTGAATCCCATAAATGACATAATGATTCTTACAGGCTTTTAACCCCAGGTGTATTCTATTCTTCTGTTTCTGAATAAGCCTCATCATTGCCTCTTTGTTCCTAGGATGATTTCAGAAGGACTTGGTCAGATGACAGATGGTGTCTGGGGTTTGGATGATTTCACACAGAGTCATGTGTACAATGTGTGGCCAGGGTATGACTACGTGGGATGGAGGAATGATAGCTTTGAAAACGGCTACGTACAAATCCTCTTTGAGTTTGATCGGATCCGAAATTTCACAGCAATGAAGGTACAAGCTGCTCTCTTATTTCTTTGTAAATGTCATTCTTTCAACAAATGTTCAATGATTAGAAGCATTCATGAGATTTTTTGGACCAACAATAACTTTCTTTAGAGTGTTAACATAATGCATTACCGGAGGTTATAAAACAAAATTTGATATTGAGCCAAGTAAGGAGATATTAGATCAGATGTGCAAAGGCTTTGGTAAAGAGGTAAGTCTAATTAAAGGAGGGAGAGTAAGGTAGAGAGCTCAAGAGGTTCAGGAATTCCAAAATTTCAAGCCTAAGCATCAAAAGGCAGAGTAACTTATGGCAAAACATTGATATATAATTGGTACACAAGTGGCCAAACCTGGAGAAATTCAGAGATTTTGTAGAGTTGTAGGGTTGAAGAAGGTTATAGATTAGGCGAGTGTGAGACCATGGTGGGATTTGAAAACAAGGATGATTTTATTTTAAGTCGAGCTGTTGCCAGTCTGGGAGACCAAGAATCCGGAGGAAAGGATTGCCTTTGTCATAGCCCACCATCTTTAAAGATCAAGGACTCCACACTTCCTGCTGACTTCCAATGGACCTCAGCTGTAATGCTAGCAGTGGCCTGACAGACCTCACCTGAAAATGGCATGGACCTCCTGCTCAGCTTTATAAGAATTGACCTCCACCTTCCCTTTACAAGTAGCAATACTGTTGAGGGCAGATATCAAAGCCAATCATGGATCCTTTCACTGCTTGCATGAACCCAACAGATCCTAATAGGAAGAGATGGAAAAGAAAACAGTAGTAAATGAAAATAATTAAAACTACCAGTGTTCTTCTCCCCTGTCTCCGTGCTAACTCAGTGAATTTATCCAGTGAACTTAAATACGTACCAAGCTCCATTCCCAGTCTGTGCTCATTCACCTTATTTTATCAATGGGGCAGAAGGTTCTCTCCCTACGCCTTGCTCTGACAGGAAAGACCAGCTTGGATCCCTGTTCCTTATGGCTATTCAGTATTCACTATCCCGCAGGTATTAACTAATGAGGACCTCAGGAACATACATCACTTTAGTTGAATAGTATCTTTGTAGGCAGCCATCTTTGATAAGATACAGCACAGCAAGTAGTCCCTCTGCAAGTTGTTAGTTGTGGCTCACTTCTCAAGTCAAAAGGTTCCAGGTTCCCATCCCATTCAAGAGATTTGAGCACAAAATCTGCCCTACTGTGGAACACAGTCTTTCAGATGAGGTACTATTTTGAGATGATCGTTTGGTGGGACTGGGGAGAGGGAAGGATCTGAAATGATTTTATGGAACTGTTGAAAAAGGGACAGGACAGATATCTGGGAAAGCACCTATTCCCTTAGCCAACATTGAAAATAGCTTCATCTTGTCATTCATTTGATTCCTGTTTGTGGGAACTCGCTGTGCACAGTCGTGAGTGTGGTGCTGGAAATACATTGCAGGTCAGGCAGCATCTGGAGAGCAGGAGAATCGATGTTTCGGGCATAAGCCCTTCACACTGATTTCCACAAATTGTTACACTACAACAGTGATTGCACTTTTAAAAAGTACATTATTGCCTGCAAAATATTTTAGGGCATTCTAGGTTGTAAAAGGTGCTGTATAAACATTCCTTTCTTGTGCAATTGTAACTCTCATATGGTGTCCTGCTTTCAGAAGAGGGAAGGATCGACAGAAATTGACAAGTAAAATTATTTTAAAATAAATTCCACCATCCCTAGTAGTTATTTTAAACAATACACAGATGGCAAAACTTCTTGCTTCTAAATGTATTTCATCCCCTTTTTTTTCTCCTTTTCCTTTAAGTATGTTTTAACATTTATTGAGAAAGTTATAAATTATTGTTTTGCACTTCTGTAGCACCTAGAATTTGTAAATCCAGTGCCCATGTAATTATAGTTCTCTATGGGACCTCACTGTGTCAATGTTGAAATGTCTCCATCGCCTCTCCTCTTCATTTCTCTGTGCTTTCCTCCTTCCTTATAGCCCTGAGATCTTTGCACTCTATTGATTCTGGTCTCTGGTCCCTCGAGCATCCCCAGTTTTAATCATTCCGGCATTGGTGGGCAAGCCTTCAGACCTCTGGGCCCTCACCTCCAGATGACTCCCCCTACACCTCTCTACATTGCTTTCTTGCTTTATGACATTCCTTAAATCCTACCTCTTAGGCCAAGCTTTGGATCATCTGGCCTTTTTTCAAAAATTCGTTCACTGGATATGGGTGTTGTTGGTTAGGCCAGTATTTATTGCATCCTTCATTGCCCATAGAGAGGTTAAGAGTCAACCAGATTGCAGTGGGTCTGGAGTCAGACCTAGGGCAGGCCAGGTAAGGATGGCAGTTTCTCTCCCTAAAGGATATTAGTGAACCAGATGGATTTTTCCCAGCAATCAGGAATGGATTTATGGTGATCATTGGACTCTTAATTCCAGATGTTTATTGAATTCAAATTCCACCATCTACCATGGCAGGATTTGAACCCAGGTTCCCGGGATTTTACCTGGGGCTACTTGATTACTAGTCCAGCAACAATAACATGAGGCAATCACCTTTCCAATATCTCCTTCAATGGTACCTTGTCAGATTTTGTTTGGTAGCACTTTGGAGGGTGTTAAAGGCACTACACAAATACAATCTGTTCTTGTTGTTGCATCACCATATTTTCTATCCATGGCATATAAACATAAACATGGAATGGTTCATTTGTTCAGCTGATTCTCATTTGAATGTACTTTAGAAACTGTACAAAATTGTGAAAGAGTGAATTCTTCAATTAAATGGCGGATTGGCCCAGCATCATCTCATTAGTACTCAGTGTCACTAAGCCCCAGTCCACACAAATTGAAACATTTGAGAAATGATGTAAAGATAGTATCATCATTGCCAGCATTAACTGCTTAATAGCCTATCAATACAAACAGGTTAGCATTTTGTTGTCATTTGCCGAGTTTCTGCATCACGGACTTTGTTAGAATTAGCCAGGTTTAAGTGAATGAAAGACGTCGCTTCCTGTAATAATTAAGCTCTTCATAGCTCAAGAAAATAGACTCAGCTCATAACTACATGTAAACCAAACAGACTGAAGTGTTGACCTCAACTAAAATTTATAAGTTGCAATAACAGAGAAAGTTTAGCACGTTAGTTTCAAAATTGCCATAAGCAGATTGATACCAATGTATTTGAGCTTTTCCCCATGACCAGAGGTGTTAGTTTTTATTAAACCCACACTGACTGGGCAGAAGAATGGGGAAATCAGGAGGAGAACTGAGCTTTAAGTTCTTCTTCTCAAGTCGTGAGAATTTGAATAGCTCATGTTCTCCAAGTCATCAGACTCCAAAGTAAAAAGGGATTTTAAAAAATTTGTAGTTTGATACCTGAGAGATTATTGTAATAAATGTTGCAGTAATAAGTTAAGTTGACACACACCAGCTCAAAGATGAATCATTAGAACCAAAACCTAGAAAGGATTTAATATCGTATTGTATCAATACTGAATTAGTGCATTTAACCATTAATTCAGCATTAAGGAGCCCCAGGAAAATAAGAATCAATGAGAATCAGGAAAATTCTCTGCTAGTTGGAGGCATACCTGGCACAAAGGAAGATGGTTGTAGTTGTTGGAGTTCAATCATGTCAGCTTTGAGACATGACTGTGGAGGTTGTTCAGGGTAGTGTCGTAGGCTCAATCACCTTAAATTGCTTCATCAATGACCTACTCTCCATTATAAGGTCATAAGTGGAATATTCACTGATAATTGCACAATGGTCAGCACCATTCACCATGCATCAGACACCGAAGCAGTCATGTCCATATGCCACAGTACCAAGCCAATTTTCATGCTTGTGCTGACAAGTGGCAAGTAACATTCACGCCACACAAAATGCCAGGCAATGACCATTTCCAACAAGAGAGAATCTAACCATCACCCATTGGCATTCAATGGCATTGTGGCTACAGAGTGTATCATCCACGGTATGCACTGTAAACTCATCAAGGCACCTTCAACAGCACTTTTCTCTTATGGGAGAATCTAAAACCACAGTGCGGAATTTCAGAATAAGGGGTCTCCCACTTAACAGATGTGATGAGGATTTTCTTCTCTGAGGGTTTTTAATATTTGGAATCTCCTACCATGGAAAACAGTGGGATTTTGGCATTTGAATATATTCAGGGCTAAATTAGAGTCATACAATCATAGAGTTATATAGCATGGAAACAGGCACTACACCCAACCCAACAGACTTTTGTTTGACAAGCAAGTAAACGGTTATGAAGACAGGGAAAGAAGTGGATATAAGGCCACAAACTGATCAGCCTTGATTTTATTGAATGGCAGAACAGGTTCAATGTGCTGAATAACATACTTTAGCTACCATTTCTTATGTTCTGTTATTCCCTAATTATAATGTTATGATTAGGAAAAGCAATGTGCAACTGAGTGATTTGTGTCTGTGCGATTCAATTGTATTTGAAGATGACTAAGGCAGCTCATGTTGCTTCATGAATAAATGGCAATGGTTGAAGTTTATCTTACATCTTATAATTGAGAATATGATTTGCTTTATATAGCACGTAAACTAGTTTGGCAGGTTGGTAGTCTGTTAAATGTAATGTACAATACTCGCATGTTTCATGGTGTACAATTCTAACATGTAAACCTTTCATCACCATAGGTCCATTGCAATAACATGTTCACAAAGGCGGTGAAGATATTCAGAGAAGTGCAATGTTTTTTCGGCTCAGAACCAGGAAAATGGGAGCCAAATCCAGTTACATCTGTTCTGGTTCTAGATGATGTCAATCCGAGTGCTCGCTTTGTCACTGTTCCACTACAACACCGTATGGCAAACGCCATCAAGTGCCAATTCTACTTTGCCGATATATGGATGATGTTCAGTGAAATTTCCTTCCAATCAGGTACTTGCAAACTATATCAATGTTTGAAATGTCCTCATGCTCCATTCACAAAATACCCTTCTCATATTTCTTCCCCATTGAGTGCTATTTGTCTTTATACATTGCACATCCAGAAATTTAGTGATCCCAATTGGTCTTGTGACATGTCTGCCATCATTCATCATAACCTGATGATAAAATAACTTTTGACTTAGGCAGATGGACTTAGAGCTTGGATTAATAAAGATAACTATGATGTATTACTACAGAGACTTGGCTGAGAGAAGGATAAGCCTGACAGTTTAATGTTCCAGGATCTAGATGCTTCAGGTGAGGTAGAGAGGGATGTAAAAGAGTTGGGGAGTTGCATTACTGATAACGGAGAATATCATAATTTACTGAGGGAAGTCACCTTGGAGGGCTCACCCAATATAGGTAGAGCTCAGGAATAGGAAAAGTGCAATTACTTTCATGGGATTGGACTATAGGCCTTTCAACAGTCAGCGGCTGATAGAGGAACAGATATGTGGACAGATTATGGAAAAATGTAAAAACAACAGAGTGGCTAAGGTGGGTGATTTTAACTTTCCCTATAATGACTGGGACTCCATTAGGCCAAGGGCCTGGATGGGGGAGATATTTATTTGGTGTATCCAGGATTTTTTAAAATGTAAATAACCTAACTAGAGAACAACCTCTCAAGATGTTGAGAGGCATAGAGTGTATAGCCAGAGATTTTTTTCCCATGGTGGAAATGTCTATCACGAGGGGACATAATTTTAAGGAAATTGGAGGAAGGTTTAGGGGAGATGCCAGAGGTTGGTTCTTTACACAGAGTGGTGGGTGCATGGAATGCACTGCCAGCAGTAGAAGTCGAGTCAGATACAGTAGAGACATTTAAGCAGCTCCTGGATAGGCACATGGAAGCTGGTACAATGAAGGGTATGTAGGTTAGTCTGATCTTAGAGTAGGATAAAAGGCCAGCACAACATCAAGGACTGAAGGATCTTGTGCTGTCCTGTTCTATGTTCTATCTTCTATGTTCCTACTAGACCTGGTATTGGGAAATGAGCCAACCCAGGTGTTCAAAGTTTCAGTGGGGGAGCATTTGGGAAATTCAGTGACCATAGTTTTTAAGCTACAAATGGATAAGGCTAAGGGTAGTCCTCAGGTGAAAGTGCTAAACTGGGGAAAGCTAATTATCACAATATTAGGCAGGAACTGGGAAATGTTTATTGGGGCAGCTGTTTGAGGATAAATCCACATCTAGCATGTGGGACTCTTTTAAAGTCCAGTTGAATAGGGTTCAGAACCAGCATGTTCCTGTGAAAATGTCAATTACTGAGGGACATAGGTTTAAGGTAAAAGGAGATACATTTAAACGGAATGTAAGAGGCAAGTTTTTTACAGAGAGGTAGTGTAATTAGCTGGAATGCACTGCTAGAGGAGGTGATCAGGGCAGATACAATAGCAACATTTAAGAGGCATCTTCATAGAAATGTGAATAGACAAGGAATAGAGGGATATGGATCGCATAGAGGCAAAGCTTTATTAGTTTAGAAAGGCATCAGGTGTTGGCGCAGTCTTGAAGGGGCTGTTCCTGTCCTTTATTCCTTTTAGCTCCCATTTCAGTTGGGGTGTTTCGTGCTGTACTTTCAGAGCTTTAATACAGAAGTAAGGAAATTTGTGTTTCAATGGCACTTGCCTTTAGTTTAAGAAACTAGCCACCTACTATGGACTCAACAGTTGACTTCTTGAGAGACCAAACATCCATTTTCACTGTTCCCATCGCAGCTTCTTCATTTCATTCATGTGCATCTCTCTGCAGCTTAGTTTGCAGGAAACAAACTTCCTTCTGCATTTCTTGAAACCTGACAATCATTTGATCAGATCACTAGTTGGTAAAGGAGAGCGAGTAGTTAAATACTGTTTTTTTTTACTGTAAGTCTGACATTGCATCTGTAGAGAGAATTAAACTTCAATAGCTCAAAGTGACTTAAAGAGGTAACAGATTTTGCAGAGGAATTTTTGTGGGCAGCTTTGCATTTAGTTCCTTGTCTGAAAACATACTATTGTACAAGGTTAGTGCTCACTAAGCATAAAATGGTCACACAACTCAAAATATTAACTCTGTTTTCTCCCCACAGATGCTACTAACTCACTGAGTTTCTCCAGCAATTTTTGTTTTTGTTGGAATCTGACCCCATGGCATCATATGAATCTCCTATTAGGAATTTCAAGATCATATCACTTTAAAGGAGAAATTACGCATGGATTCCTGATGCCCCACTACCACCCTCCCAACCCATTATTTGCACACAATTTAAATGGTGTGTGAATGAGAAAATAAAGGTTCTGAGTTTGTCTTTGCTGTCGGCTAAGGTTTGAGACCTGTTTTTTAAATTTTCTGACAAATCACAGATTAGAGCAGAATACATGGAAGACATTCAGCCCCTCACCTCCTCTCTGCCTCTTTCAAAGGTATCCTATGCCCGGTCCAATTAAATCAGTAGGTTACCATATTGCACCTCCTCAAAACCGCCAATGCAACTACTCCACCACTAACTGAGACGTTGGTCAATAATTTGTTTGACTGAACTGTACATATAAGCATTTCTCTCTACATTAAACTGATACCTAACCAAGAAAGTGTTTCATCAACATCATCCAATCTTGCATTGTCCTCATAATTCCAACTGTTGACTGTAGCAGATATTATTTCATGATCATTTCTAAAGCTAATGCAATTTGTTTTGGTCAACTCATTGGCTCAAAGAATGGATACTTATGATGGTACCATTTTTTCTTGTTGCAGACACAGCAATGTACAATACTTCTGGGGTTTATCCAACCATGAAAGTAGACAGCACCACTCACAGTGAAATAGGTAAGTGGCTATCAATTTACCTCATACTTCAGCAGACATTTGAAGAGGAATGTGAGTTAGCGCTGTCTAGTTAATTTTCCAAAATAATGTTTCCTTCAGAAAAAATTTGTTTTTGTTAACATTGTTATGCTGCATCTTTTCCAATATTATTACTAGACAAGTCAGCTCCCAGACTGAATGAATAGGTCACTTTTTTGTTTGGTTTTGTTGTAGTGAGGTTGGCTTTTACTGCACCACGAGTACATAATGCAAAAGGCTTGGTTGTATTTGTAAAAGTGAAGTTTATTATACAAAAAGTTGAAGTTATGGGCGGCACGGTGGCACAGTGGTTAGCACTGCTGCCTCGCAGCGCCGGAGACTCGGGTTCAATTCCCGCCTCAGGCGACTGACTGACTGTGTGGAGTTTGCACATTCTCCCCGTGTCTGTGTGGGTTTCCTCCGGGTGCTCCGGTTTCCTCCCACAGTCCAAAGATGTGCAGGTCAGGTGAATTGGCCATGCTAAATTGCCCGTAGTGTTAGGTAAGGGGTAGATGTAGATGTAGATGTAGGGGTATGGTTGGGTTACGCTTCGGCGGGGCGGTGTGGACTTGTTGGGCCGAAGGGCCTGTTTCCACGTTGTAAGTAATCTAATCTAATCTAATCTAATCTAATAAAATAGAATATACCAAACTATTTACACACAAGTTTAAAGATTACACAACACACGGTAAGCTAAAATCCCACTAATACCAACAGCACTTTGTTACAGTATTCAAACACAAAAAAGAGATTTCCCTTCTCTATTACATAAACTGTTCGACTTAACCGTGGCTTTAATTCTCTGTTTTGAGAATCTTACCGTTTCTTCCTTGGAATCTCATACAAGTGAGCCTTGACTTTCCCAGCTTCTAATAACCTATTAAGGGTTTTAACTAAACACTTTTAGTCTGGATCTTAAACACTAAGATAGTCTATTTCTAATACTTCTAAATCACCTTGCTTTCACAGAAACAACTACTTTACATATCCAACTTCAGCCATGGCTCTCTAAATCTGCTAAACTAAAACTCAAAAAATGTTTCCAAGCTGTCGGTGTTTTACCTAATGAAAAGAAAATATCAATGTCTAACCTTCTAACTCAGAGTGTAAAGCACAACCGTTTAGATTGTTTGCATGTAAAAACTCTCCAGTTGTAAACAAATTCCTATCAGCCTCCAAGAGCTCGCTCTCTCAGATTGTTTTTAAAAGAAATCACCATGACTACAGAAATAATTACAGTTTAATCATTAATCCCTTTGCAAACATAGACCAAAACTGCATACGACTAATCTAAACCCTAAAATAAATTATATTGAAATAACAATACGTTACACCTTAAATCAGAACATGCATTTCAGAGTGTGTGTTTGGTACCGCCATATGATGACTGCCCTTGGATAATTCTTCATTGTTTCTTTCTGATTTCATCAAGTCAAAAATCACACGACACTGGGTTATAGTCCAGCAGGATTTTTGATTTTGTCCATCCTGGTCCAACACCGGCACCACCACATCATGATTTCATTAAATAATAGCAGCACTTTGAGAAATATCCCAATTGTCAGGATCTTCCATTGCTGCAGGAATTAGGTGCTCATGTGTAGTTTATTGTCATGTCAATGTGCTTTGGCTATAGGAGGTCTGTTCCCCACTTTACTGCACCGTTGTAACAATAGTTCTTGCACTCTAAGAGGTAAAGCCACAATAGTCTCAAAAGACCATATTCCCTCATTCGGTCACCATGTCTCAGGCCTGGGGCGAGGTTGAGGAGGTAGGACCTCAGTCAGAGTGGGATTTGAACCCGTAGTGTTGCCATCATGCTGCATCACAAACAGTGCAACTAACTGAGCTATCAAGCTCTACATTTATATGAAATTGGTGCCTATTGGCATCAGAGGTGCATGCATGTTATTTAGGCCTGGTCAAATGTGTTTGAAAGTTTACATATTCTCATTCCATTTTGTGGAATCGGCATAACAATCCCTATTTTCCCCATTGTATTCTCAGACATCAACCCAACGCACAAAGTGGATGACAGCAACACAAGAATCCTCATTGGCTGCTTGGTGGCTATTATTTTTATCCTTGTTGCCATCATCGTCATCATCCTTTGGCGGCAGTTTTGGCAGAAGATGCTGGAAAAGGTTTTAATATCTTTACTGAAGTTTTTTTTTCCACCAGCTCTACTTTAGGAGCATCTAATGGTATTTTATTTCCCTTCTGCTTGAGATGTTGTGAATGGGAAAACAGGAGTCAATTTGTCAATGAAGTAATGAAAAAACAGGAATAAATGCAGTGGGCAAATGAAAAATTCTGGAAATGAACAGTAGCTCAGTAAACGTGAGGGAAGTAGGCAAACATTTCTGCTGGAACACTCACCAGCACTTACCATTCTGACCAAGATATTGACTCATTTTAGGGATCCACCTTCCTTATCCAATGATGCACTGTGCACTTCCAGCATTTTCTGGTTTCCCCATCACCATCCAGTGTCAGATTAAAAACTGTGCTCTAGAATTTGTGATGAAAAGTGATTCATGAATCAGCTGCAATTCCACATGACAGAAGTTCAAGGAACAAGTAGCCCTGTTATTGTAAAGATAGTCAGTTCTTGTGACTCTGGTTTTGATACTGGCAGGGCCTCTGCACTGCTCAGACAAAAGGTCACAGCTCAGACAGAAGCTTGGTCACTAAGTTTCTGCAAGTCTTTTGTCTACTGGAGACATCATGCCATACCAGCCTTGACTGAACATCCGCTACAAGGTGTTATTTATTATTTAGTGGTAACAAATTCCTAAATTTAAGCAAAGACCTCCTCATTTGCTGAATTTAAGGTGATATGTCTGCCACTTAGTGTATAGAGGGTTCATGCCTCAGTAATGTGCAGCATTGTTTGTGTCTCTTTGTAAGTGCAAAAAGGGTTTGTACTGAGGCCGCAGTGGTGGACATTGGCTGCATAGGAGCCCTGCGTCATTCAAAGCTGATTAGCAAACCTCACTCTCACAGCAGAAGCCAAACAGGTGGGGGGTTTGTCACAAGAAACTTATTAGTGACCTGTGTTTTCCATTCCTTGATCCAAAGGACAACTGCTGGTGGATCTTGCTTATGGAGGGTGCTCCATAGGTTGGGGTGTAGTTTAGATGAACAGGTTATTGTGGAGTGTAAATGAAGTGCAGCACAAATTCTTTCAACCAGTTTTTATCAGCATCAGAAGTCACATGACACCAAGTTATAATCCAATAGGCTTATTTGAAATCACAAGCTTTTGGAGCACTGCTCCTTCTTCAGGTGGAGTGAAGGACTCCGCCTGACGAAGGGACAGTGCTCTGAAAGCTTGTGATTTCAAATAAATCTTTCGGACTATAACCTGGTGTCGTGTGAATTCAGATCTTGTCCACCTCAGTGCAATACCAGCACCTCCACATCACAGTTCTTGTCAGTCAGCAGTCTATCCACTTCCAAGTGACTGAGGAATGAGAACCTTCAATGATATAGCTCCGAGAATTAGAGGTCATGCATTAGCATAAATTGAGGATTGGTTACTATATAGAAGACAAAGAGTCGGAATTAATGGATCTTTTTCAGTTTGGAAAGATAGAACTGATGGAATGTCACAAGGATCCATCTTAGGGCCTCCATTACTTACTGTCTATATTAATGACTTGGAGCAGGGGTAATGTATCCAAATTCGCTGTTGATCACAAATGGCAGATTGTGATGAGGACAAAGGAATCTGCAGGGAGATATAGATATGTTGAGTGAGTTGGCAAAACCTTAGTAGATGGAGTTTAATGATGGAAAGTGTGAGGTCATGCACTTTGGTATGTAACTTTAAAAGGCAGACTATTATTTAAGTGAAGGGAGACACCAAAAAGGAATCTGGAGGGGTGTCCTTGTGCATTAAACCCAAAATGTTAGAACTCAGTTCCTCATGTAATTAAGAAGGCAAATGGAAATTTCACCTTTATTGTAAGGGATTTGAGTGCATACCTGCAGTTTTGTATACAGTTCATCCTCCTATTTAAAAAATATATATGTTAGCAATGGAAGTTATTCAAAATAGATTTATCAGGCTGATTCTTGGGGTGATGGGGATGATTTATCAAGAACAGCTAAATAGGTTAGGCCTCTATTCGCAGGAGTTCAGAAAAAAGATTCTAGAAAAAAATCCATTTTGAAATGTACAAGATTCTGAGGGGGCTTAACAGGATAGATGTTAAGATATTTCCACTCATGGTGGAATCTCAAACTAGGGGACATAGTTACAGAATAAGGGGGCACTTATTTAAGACAGAGATGCAAAGGAATTCCTTCTCCCAGAAGGTTGTGAATCTCTGGAATTTTCTACTCTTAAGAGTTGTGGAGGCTAGATCACAACGATGTAGATAAATATTTGAAATATCAGGGAGTTAAGGGCTATGCTGAGCTGGCAGGGAAGAGGAATTGAGGCAAATGAACACTACCCTAACCCACCATCACCTATCTCAACTCTTCCACAGTTGCCAAATTATCAGATTACATATCTGACATCAGGTGCAAGAGGAGCAAAAAATTCCACAAAGTAACGAGAAGACTGAAGCCAGCAGCTCTGGTCACTGGCTGCAAACTCTGTTCCCTCATTACTGATTCTTCTTCCCTGACGCTAAACTCGACTATCCATAATCTCTGCACTATATTTGACTCAGACATGAGTTTTCAACCGCATATTCACTTTGGCAAAATTTTTCTCATTTCCAGCTCTGTGACACACCATCTCCTACATTACCTCGGCTGCTTTCCTGCTGAAACCCTTACTCAGTTCCTGGTTACCTCTGGGTGCTCCGGTTTCCTCCCACAGCACCAAAGATGTGCAGGTCAGGTGAATTGGCCATGTTAAATTGCCCGTAGTGTTAGGTAAAAGGGGTAACTGTAGGGGAATGGGTGGGTTGCGCTTCGGCAGTTCGGTGTGGACTTGTTGGGCCGAAGGGCCTGTTTCCACACTGTAAGTAATCTAATCTAATCTAATCTAATCAAACCTGACAATTCCAATCTACTCAGAAGCCTCCCTGTTTCTACCCTCTGTAAAACTCCAGTCAGACAAAACTCTGCTTCTGCCTTAAATTCCGCTCAAATGCCAATCATACATCACTCTTGGTTCCCAGAAAAAGAACAATTTGATTCTAAAATGCTTATCAGGCGACTGACTGTGTGGAGTTTGCACGTTCTCCCCGTGTCTGCGTGGGTTTCCTCCGGGTGCTCCGGTTTCCTCCCACACTCCAAAGATGTGCAGGTCAGGTGAATTGGCCATGCTAAATTGTCCGTAGTGTTAGGTAAGGGGTAGATGTAGATGTAGGGGTAAGGGTGGGTTACGCTTCGGCGGGGCGGTGTGGACCTGTTGGGCCGAAGGGCCTGTTTCCACACTGTAAGTAATCTAATCTAATCTTTGACCTTGCCCATCCCATGCTCTGTAATTTCCTTCAACTTCCCACCCACTGAAATATCTGTGTTTTTTGAGGTTGACCTCTTGAACATTCACAATTTTAATCAAGCCACCGTTGATCAGCATTCCTTCAGTTGCTGGGAGCCCAAATTCTGAAATACTCTCACTGCACTTCTCTGCCTCCCTATCTCACTTTGATGCATATTAAACCTACCACTCTCCTCATGTAGGTCGGTGTCTTTTTTTGATTCATTAAGGTCCTGAAAAGTACTTTGGAATGTGTTATTCTGTGAAAGGAGCTGCATAAATACAAATCGTTATTGTTGGATCCACATTCCTTGAATATTCGTGTCTGACAAAAATCCATCATGTTTTCAGTTGGCTTATCCCCAACAAGAATCTAATCCAATTTCCACTTTTTTCTGAGTGAAGAAGTCCCCAGAGCAACCTCACTCTAATATTTAGGTTATGCCCCCTTGTTCTGGACTGGACTATCAGAGGAAATGGTTATCTACCCTATCAACTCCTATAATCATCTTAGGCACTTCATTAGAAAAATCCATCTAGTTACTTAAGCTCAGGGAAACACAGGCATCAGTAACAGCTTCCACACCAATTGACAGACTATATGAACTGTACATATAGCTAGGATGCAGAGTCTGGTGGTATTTGTACAGATTTCATGGAAGACGGCTTCTGTTTCAGGCTTCACGTCGAATTCTGGACGATGAGCTCACAGTGAGCCTCTCACTGCAGAGTGAGACCATTATGATAAACAACAAGTCCTCTCCACCCAGTGAACAAGAATCCAATTCCACATACGACCGGATATTCCCACTTGGACCTGATTACCAGGAACCATCAAAGCTGCTCCGCAAGCTGCCAGAATTTTCCCTGAGTTGGGATGAGCCAGGTGAGAATATTGAAAATGACATAAGCTGCTGAATTCATTGATAGTTTCAGCAAATTGTTTGATATTTAGATAATTGTTTGAGCTTTTTGTTTTGGTGTTTGACTGTGTGTGTGTGTGAGGGTTTCTCTGGATTATCCTGCCATACCATGCGGGATGCCAGATTTCTCCTTGATGTGTTTCCATAATAGCATGACTGAGATCTGGAACTCACCAAAGGAAAGCTAACATTCTCATGGTTTGAAGGCAGTTTCTGTCAGTATTTCTTCCAGTGATATATGATCTAGACAAGATAAAATTGTCTTCACCAAAGGCTTTCTATAGGTATGTCAGGAATAAAAGAATGACTAGGGTAGGAATAGGTCCAGTCAAGGATAGTAGTGGGAAGTTGGGTGTGGAGGCTGAAGAGATTGGGGAGACACTGAATGAATACTTTTCGTCAGTATTCAGTCAGGAACAGGACATTGTTGCCGATGTGAATACTGAGTCACAATTAATTAGAATGGTCGGCTTTGAGGTATGTAGGGAAGAGGTGTTGGAAATTCTGGAAAGGGTGAAAATAGATAAGTCCCCTGGGCCTGATGGCATTTATCCTAGGATTCTCTGGGAAGCAAGGGAGGAGAATGCAGAGCCATTGGCCTTGATTTTTATGTCCTCGTTGTCTACAGGAATAGTGCCAGAAGACTGGAGGATAGCAAATGTGGTTCCCTTGTTCAAGAAGGGGAGTAGGGATAACGCTAGTAACTATAGGCCGGTGAGCCTCACTTCTGTTGTGGGCAAAGTCTTAGAGAGAATTGTAAGGGATAGGATTTATGAACATCTGGATAGGAATAATGTGATCAAGGATAGTCAGTATGGTTTTGTGAAGGGCAGATCGTGCCTCACAAACCTTATTGAATTCTTTGAGAAGGTGACTAAGGAGGTGGACGCGGGTAAAGCGGTAGATGTGGTGTGTATGGATTTTAGTAAGGTTTTTGATAAGGTTCCCCATGGTAGGCTACTGCAAAAAATATGGAGGTATGGCATTGAGGGTGAGTTGGAGGTTTGGATGAGGAATTGGCTGGCTGGAAGAAGACAGAGGGTAGTAGTTGATGGTAAAGGTTCATCTTGGAGTGCAGATACTAGCGGTGTTCCGCAAGGATCTGTTTTGGGACCATTGCTGTTTGTCATTTTTATAAATGACCTGGAGGAGGGGCTAGAAGGTTGGGCAAGTTTGCGGATGATACGAAAGTCGGTGGAGTTGTTGACAGTGAGGAAGGATGTGTCAGGTTACAGCGGGATATAGATAAGCTGCAGAGCTGAGCAGAAAGGTGGCAAATGGAGTTCAATGTGGGTAAGTGTGAGGTGATTCACTTTGGTATGAGTAACAAAAAGATGGGGTACTGGGCTAATGGTCGGATACTTGGTAGTGTGGATGAGCAGAGGGATCTTGGTGTCCATGTACACAGATCTCTGAAAGTTGCCACCCAGGTAAATAGTTCGGTGAAGAAGGCATATGGCGTACTGGCTTTTATTGGTAGAGGAATTGAGTTCCGGAGTCCTGAGGTCATGTTGCAGTTGTATAAGACTCTGGCGGGCCGCATCTGGAGTATTGTGTGCAGTTTTGGTCGCCATACTATAGGAAGGATGTGGAGGCACTGGAATGGGTGCAGAGGAGGTTTACCAGGATGTTGCCTGGTATGGTAGGAAGATCATATGAGGAAAGGCTGAGGCACTTGGGGCTGTTTTCATTGGAGAAAAGAGGTTTAGGGGTGACTTGATAGAGGTGTACAAGATGATTAGGGGTTTAGAAAGGGTTGACCATGAGAACCTTTTTCCACGTATGGAGTCAGCTATTACGAGGGGGCATAGCTTTAAATTAAGGGGTGGTAGGTATAGGACAGATGTTAGGGGTAGATTCTTTACTCAGCGAGTTGTGAGTTCATGGAATGCCTTGCCAGTAGCAGTGGTGGACTCTCCCTCTTTATGGGCATTTAAACGGGCATTGGATAGGCATATGGAGGATAGTGTAGGTTAGGTGGGCTTGGATCGGCGCAACATCGAGGGCCAAAGGGCCTGTACTGCACTGTATTTTTCTATGTTTTCTAAATAAGAACAGTGCTAGTGATCTGAAAAAAGTGTTGAGACTACACAACAGACCTGAAAAGAAAAAGTGATAAATAGCTGAGTGTGTCATAGTATAGTGATTATGTTATTTGATAAGTTGTCAAGAGATAGGACTTAAAATCCCATCACTGGAGTGGCTATTTTCTAATCAACCTGTACAGATATGTTATTACACACCTCTGGGACAGATGAGATTTGAACCGACTCTTCCTGGCTTAGACTTAGAAATACTACCACTGTGACACAACAATTGTAACTGGATATTTAAGTTCAGTTAATTAAATAAACGTGGAATGAAAAGTTGCTATCAATGGTGTAACCAATAGGTAGGCATAAAACCTAATTAATTCTCTATTAATGTGCCATCTTTACCTGGTCTGGCTTACATGATCCTCCAAATCCACAGCAGTGTGATTTTTTTTCCTTGACTGCCATCCACTCAGTTGTCAGTACCACCTTGTCAAAAGCAATTATGTATCAGCAATAAATCAGCCTAGGGATTCCCATATCCTGTTAAAGAATCAACAAGGAACTTGAGAAAAACACTCTCCATTTCTTTATTGATGAACAATTTTTTTCACCGAAAAGGTTCATTTCATTTGCAGATCTTTGTGGTGTGCATCAATTTATTCAGAAGGTACACCAGCTTCTGGAGAAAGGGTTAACAATTTTTCTAAGTTTTTAAGCAAAAGTGCTATATGTCGTTTTCATGATGACAATGGCACAGCCCCCAGTGATATCTCAATAAAAGCAAGTTATATTCATTTGGCACGATTAATGTAATTAAACATTTTTTTACAAAACAAGGCCGCTAAAAGTTTCTTAAAGGAGGGAAATGAGGAGGAGAGGTTTACAGGGGGAATTTCAGAAGGCATGACCACCAATGGTAGGGTGATTAAAACTGGGGACACTCGAGGCCAGAATTAGAAATGTGCAGATACCTTAGACAGTTGTGGAGCTGGATGAGATTCGAGAATAAGGGAGGGGTGAGGCTATGGAGGGATTTAAAAACATGGATAAGTATTTTAAAATCAAGAGTGACATTGTTCAGGAGCAAATATGTTACCAAGTAATCAGAAAATGGTTTGTATGCACTTCTACACAGCCAGCTGTCTCTCCAAGGCACCAATTTCAAATTGGGGATTTTAAAAAAAATTTCTCATCTTAAACATTGAAGTGAAATATGTATTGCAGAGGGATTGAGTAAAATGTTTTTTTTCCTCTCCTCAGGGTGTAGCAGTGATTATGCAAAACCACTTGGAGCACCGCAGGATAATGTGCCGCATTATGCCGAGGCTGATATTGTGAACCTGCAGGGTGTCACTGGGAGTAACACTTATTCTGTACCTGCCGTGACCATGGACTTACTGTCTGGTAAAGATATAGCTGTGGAGGAGTTCCCACGTAAACTGCTGACACTTAAAGAGAAACTTGGAGAGGGACAATTTGGGGAGGTTAGTAGAATGTTTAAGCTAGTGTTAACCATTGAACTGGAGCATAGAAACATAAAGAAGCAGGACATTCAGCCTCCTGTGTCTGCTCAACTGGATCTGAGTTTATTTGTACTTGGACTCAAATTTCCTACCTGTACCTTTTTTTCCTTGTTACCTACTGTCAAACAAATAACCTACCTGTCTTGGTTTCAAGAGTTTCACGATTGCACAAAACAATCTGTTTTGTGACAAATACTTCCTGATTTTGTTTCTGAATGGCCTCACTCTACTATTAAGATGATGGGCAGAATTTAATGTTATGCCCTGAGGACATTTAGTCGTGGGTTGAGGCAAGGGACAGTTATAATGATACAAATAGTGTAAGGTATCAACAAGGAGATAATGTGTGATACCATCATTTTTGTAGTGTGTTGGTTGGCAGTAATTTAAAGAACACTGCATGAACCATACCCTCAATGTCAAAATCACCATTGTCTTAGTGTAAAATTATAAGCTTCAAATTCTGATCTGTTCAAGGTTCACCTTTGTGAAGCAGAAGGGATGCAAGAATTCATAGACAAGGAGTTTCCATTTGACATTTGCGTCAATCAGCCAGTGTTGGTTGCTGTAAAAATGCTACGGTCAGATGCTAACAAGAATGCCAGGTGAGTGCTACTTCACTCCAAAATCTTTTCCAAGAACCTTGCTGGGATTTCACCATCACCACTACTAAAATTATAAGCACATTGTCCTTTGGTCTCAATTTGTTAACATTTATTCAGGTCACAGATGAAATTCTTAGCTATGCCTGGGGGCGGCACGGTGGCTCAATGGTTGCCTCACAGCACCAGGGACCTGGGTTTGTTTACCGCCTCGGCGACTCTCTGTGTGCAGTTTGCACGTTCTCCCCATGTCTGTGTGGGTTTCCTCCCACAATCCAAAGATGTGCAGGTTATGTGAATCGGCTATGCTAAATTGCCCATAGTGTTCAGGGATGTGTAGGTTAGGTGCATTAGTCTGGAGTAAATGTAGAGTAGTAGGGGAATGGGTCTGGGTGGGTTAATCTTTGCAGGGTCAGTGTGTACTTGTTGGGCTGGAGGGCCTGCTTCCACACTGTAGGGATTCTATGATTCTAAGAATGAGGATCTTTTGGAAAAGCTACAATAAACAAATTGTTTTCCTTAGTTCCATATTTTACTAATCTGCTATATTTGTATTTGAGAGAGGTTGGTAAATACTGCAGGGATCTTTCCATGCCAGCAAACATTACTTTTTATTTAAAATAGCTGCCCTGCAATACTGCCATATCCTTCTGCTTTGTTTGTCCCAATTGGATTAAATCCATCTGTACAGCCCTAGTGATTTAATTTGACAAGACACTGGTCCTAGCATGGTTTAAGTGAAACCATTTCCACTGGAATGGCTGCCTTCCATCCCTGTACTGGTTACAGTGCCTCATGAATTAAACCCTTGCCGCCCAAACCAATCTTCCAGCTATGTATTAACCTCCTTCATTTTACTTACACTATGCCATGTGTCCATAGCTTAGGTCCACAGATCATTGTGCCAAAGTTTCTACTTTCTAATTTAGATCCTAACTGTTCAAATTCTTTGAAAATTGTAACTTACTCTAAAATAAAACACCAGAATTAATGTAATACTAGACAGGATGAGCTTTTTTGTAAAAGAGAGAAGAAATGTCTAGAGACCTAAATTCAAATTGATAACCTTACTTATACTTCCAGACTGAAATATTCATCAATTGTACTCAGCAACCAGCTGTTTTCCCTGTACTGCCATCACATTGTGGTTTGTGATTACCAGTCTCACGGCAGGCCAGCCTCTCAATCCACCCTCCTGCTCGCCTCTCATGCTGGAAACTTTACTTCCTGCAATAAACTTTACTTAGAACAACTCTTACTCGCTCTGCACTGAATTCCTGCTTTCAATCAAATTCTTAGATGTTAATATAGGAGCAGGAATAGGTCATTTGGCCCTTTGAGCCTGCGCCATGATTGATTATGATCATGGCTGACCATCCAATTCAATGGCCTGGTCCTACTTTTCTCCCATATCCTTTGATCACTGTTGCTCCAAGTGTTATGTCCTTCTTGAATTCAAACAGTGTTTTGTCCTCAACTGCTTTCTGTGGTAGTGAGTTACACAGGCTTACCTCTCTCTGGGTGAAGAGATCACTGAACCTTTTTCTCACTCAGGAGAAGTCCCCATTCAAACTGACCAATTGCCTTGCTGACCTTAGAGTGAAAAACCTCCTTTCTTAAATGGAACTACTCTGAGTCATGTCTTAGCTACAATAATCAGTCTTGCACTTAGACAGCGGACTTAGGTGATTGAATGATCAGGCAGGCCTCTTTCAAATAGGCTATTTTACCTTAGCTAAGGTAAATCCAAATCTGTCCAAATCTGACTTTGAAAAGATAGATTGATTGAATACCCAGTTTGAACTAAATTTCCAGATATACTCATTTGGCCTTTGTCTCATTCAGATGAAGTCTCCATTCACATGGACAGTACACCCTCACTGGATGCTGCCACTAAGCTAAAAGACATTCACCCTACCATTTTTAGATCTGATTCCACCACTGGATAAGATTTGGTAAATAATTCCAAGTGTGCTAAGACTTACATCAACAAACAATTTACATTGTCAGTCAGACTTACTGTTTGTTGTACTTGTACCTACTCATAGATACATATGTTAATATACAGGGCCCTGATCTTTAAATACAGAAAATACATGTACATGTGCTTTGTCTGATTTAAATGAACAGAATAGATTACAGCCATTACTTGGTTCATTCATCAGGCATCAAAGCCTTGACCAAAGTTAACCTGCCTGGTTTATACATAAATAAAGCTTGACATTTAATTGTCTAACTGGTGCACTCTCCATTCCAATTCCTTCATCAATCACAGTCCACATGCCAAATAATGTCTTCAACAATATTAGATTAGATTAGATTACTGACAATGTGGAAACAGGATATTAAACAATGAGTGTTGTTCCTGTATAATATAAAATACTTTACATTGGAATTCTCACAAATGTCCAGTCAAATGCAAGATGAAAAGTGTAACCTTTTACAACAGTATTCAGATTCTGTACTATGAAACAACTAAGTAATAGGGAATACCTTCTCATCAATTGTACATCATTAATGAGGAGAAAATCTCTGAGGCACTTTACAGACACAATGGCAAATAGGGGAAAAAGATTGTGAGGCAAGACCAGACATTTAATGGAAGCAATGGGTTTTAAGAATCACCTTAAAGGGGAGTGTGATGGTGTGAGAGGATTCAGGAGGGAACTCGAAACTGGCGGCTAAAAACAAGTGACCACTAGTAATTGGAAAGAAAAGTGGAGCATGGATGTGAAGCAGACTCTTGAGAAATTAGGAGCTTTGAATTGAGTGGGACTTGACACAGATTGCAAAGACTAAATGAGATTAATTAAAGGAGAAATCATGAAGTAACATTATCAGTAACTAAAACATTTCAGTTTTCTAAGTTCATTTGATCACTTCTTAAAGTAAAAAGGGAATAATCTGTATTTTCCCTTAGAAAAATCAAATTATTGAGAATGTTTTCTTAATTTTTATTGACTGCCTTTAAAAATTAACTTAAATGAAACATTACTTCTGCAAACATGAAATTCAATTAATCATTTCTTTTCTGTTGGGTGTTAACTATGATCTTTCCATTCCAATAATAAAATAACTTTGAGGTTTTATTATGGTGCAGTTTTTTCCAAGTCCTGCATTCAAGGCCTTAGCAATAATTTTCAACTTCTGGTAAGGTGTCAGAGCTGATCACTCACCCAGGCTAAAATTCAATGGTATGTTAATTAGTTTTGTCCTGGAAAGGGTGAGTGAATAGATTATCCACAAAATTATCATCCAGGCAATAAAAATGGATGACAACTCTCAATGAAGCCCTAATTGATGTCTAGAACCATTGAAACTCTCCACTACATCACTAGCAACAACCTTTAACTAGTAGTGTGTCCCAGGCAAATTGAAACAACTTTATTTAAATAAATGTGATGCTAAACAGTACAAGGTGATATTAGAACTGGTGACAAAGAAGTTCAGTTCAGGTTGTGGATTTTAGGAAGCATTTAAAGGAAAATGAGAGAGAGGCATACAATTTTATGGAGGGAATTCCACACCTTAGAAGTACCTCAAATGACTACTATTTCCTGACAGCCTGAACAATAAGCTGTCAACATGTTGTACAACAGTGGAAGCATCACAGGCAAGGCTATACGATACAATAGAGCACAGGAACAGGCCCTTCAGCCCAACAAGCCAGCACCGATTCCTAGTCCTTACTTAGACTTGCTGCATATTGCCCAATGCAGTATTCATCTCACATTCATATGTCTATCAAGGTACACCTTAAATGCTGCTAATATGCCTGTTTCCACCACTTCCACCACAGGGCATTTCAGGCAATTACCGCCCTCTATGTGAACACTTTTCCCTGCACTTCTCCCCTAAGCTTTCCCCCTCTAACCTTGAGCTTGTGCCATCTTGTAGTTGATGTTTCCACCCTGGGAAAATGTCTCTGCTATCCACTACATCTATAATTTTGTAGACCTCTCCCAGGTGACCCCTGAGCCTCCATCTTTCCAAGGAAAACAATCTGAGTTTATCCAACCACTCCTCATAACTGAAACTTTCCAGAACAGGCAACATCCTGGTAAACCTTCTAAAACTTCTCTGCACCCTCTCCAATGCATCTATGTCCTTCTGGTAATGTGGCGACCAGAACTATGCACAATATTCCACATGTGGCCTAACTAAAGTTTTGTACAGCAGTAAAATAACTTAAGAACTTTTATATTTGAGGCCTCAGCTGATTAAGACAACCGTGTTGTGAAATAACTCCAGAGGGGCTGGTATCCCAACACCAAGTCAACCTTTATTGACACGTGGAGAGCCCTTCACACTGACCTGGCTTCCTCAGAGCCAGCTGTCAGAGTGAACAGAACCTCTGACACTCTTTTTATATGTATGAGGTTCAGCTGGCTGACCTTGCTACAATCACTACACACTGTATGCCTTCTTCCTCTGCAGTTATTATCACATGTGTACCTTTCAGGAATTGTTGGGTCTTCCTTCCCCAAACTCTTTCGACACTACAGCCAAATTAACAACCATTTCTGCTGCCCTGATCAGGATCAGCTAATTCAGCATACATCAGGTTTTGAATGTTCCTATTCTGTATAACCGAGAGGTGACAATGCATTCAGAGGCCAATAAATGCTTCTCTGCATCTCATTTGTTATCCAGCATAAAGTATGTTTTATTAAATTTCCAATCATATTTAACCTTCTATAGAAATGACTTCCTGAAAGAAATAAAGATCATGTCACGGCTGAAAGATCCAAACATTATCCGGTTGTTGGCGGTCTGTATCAGAGATGACCCCCTCTGTATGATCACAGAATACATGGAAAATGGGGATCTAAACCAGTTCTTAACTCGCCATGAACCAGAAAGTGTGGAGCCTATGGCAAGCAATGCACCCATTGTAAGGTGAGGCACCTGTAAGCAGTTGTTAAATGTCACTTTCATGCTAGGTATGAGATGTTGTAGCATTACAGTGTGACTAATGTATCTGAACAGCACAGGTAGATCTTAAGGTAAAAACTGGACTCATTCAATGTGAGCAGTTTGAGTAACAGAAACCTTTTCTAAATAAGCTCATGTAGAGATTTTTGGTTTTCTTATTAATATCAAAGTGTATCCTCAAAGCTCAATCATTGAGCTAAAAAAGGGGGCTAATAATATGAACAAATTTAAATTGGTTCTCGATCAGTGGGGGAACTATTCATGAAAGCCATTATATGACATGTTTACCAGTATATTCAGTAGCTGGTATCATTTTGTTTTTCTTTTGTCAAACTTACTGAGTAGCAGTAACTAATTTCCTACGGTTCTGAAATCTTGTTCTGCAGGCTTCTTCTTACATTTATCTACCTACATTGTTCTGAAAATTTAATTTAGCAAGTAGTTTATCAGCCTTGTCTCAATTGGTAGCTATCTTGCCTCTGAGCCACAAAAGTGGGTGCACATCTAAGTCCAGGAGTTTGAGTACAAAAGTGAAGGTTGATACTCCAGCGCAGTGCTGAGGGAGTGAGCCATCTTTCAGATGAGATGCTAAACTAAAATCCTGTACACTCTGTCAGGTAAACATAAAAGTTTCCATTGTATTAAACAAACAAGAACAGGGTTGTTCTTTCCAGTGCCCTGGTCAACATATCACGCAACTAACGTCATAAAGACAAATATTATATTCATTATCACCTTGCTGTTTGTAGGAACTTGCTGTGTGCAAATTGCATATTGTGTTTCCTACATTAAAACAATGACCACACTTCAAAAGTACTCCATTGGCTGTGAAGCGCTTTGGAACATCCGGTGGTCGTGAAAGGCGTTATATAAATGCAAGTCTTCCTTTTCTATTTTAACATCTGCTTTTCATATCTGTTCGACGTATGAAATTTTCTTGAAAACAAAATCTCTTTTCACTTTCCTCTTTTTTTCTAAATCTTAGCTATGCCAACCTCATATTGATGGCCACACAGATAGCTTCTGGCATGAAATACCTTTCCTCCCTCAACTTTGTTCACCGTGACCTTGCCACTCGAAACTGCCTAGTGGGTAAGAATTACACAATCAAGATTGCAGACTTTGGTATGAGCCGGAACCTATACAGTGGAGATTACTATCGAATCCAAGGGCGAGCTGTACTTCCGATTCGTTGGATGTCCTGGGAGAGCATTCTATTGGTGAGCACCTCAGCCCAACAACAGGCAGAAGAATGAAGTCCTTTGTTGTGCACTTATGTCCAATTCAGTAGTGTGCCAGTGTCCTGCATTAGTACTACCTGAATCTGTTTCATTATGTAGAATATACACCATTTACATAACCCTGAGAAGGTTTACCAGACTAAAATGTAGAATGAGCAGATTGCTTTATCAGGAAAGGTTAGAGGTTAGACCTGTATACTCTACAGTTTTAGTATCAGATGTGACTTAATTGAAACATATAAGATTCTGAGAGGACTTGATAGGCTGGATGTTGAAAGCATGTATTGTGAGAGAATCTTGAAGTTGGGGTCATGGTTTAAAAATAAGAGGGTTGCCCATTCAAGGTAGAGATGAGAAAACAATTTTTCTTCTCAGAGGGTTGTAAATCTTTGCAATTCCCTTCCACAGAAAGAAGTGGATGCAGAATTTCTGAGAATTTTAAAGGCAAAGAAAGATAGATTCTTGATTACCAAGGGGATGAAAGATTATCACGGATATGCAGAAATGTGGAGTTGAGGTTAAAATCGATCTTACTGAATGGCAGAGCAGGCTTGAAGGGCCCAGTGGCTGAACTTTGTTCCTTATTCATATGTTCATCCAAATAAGGAATTCGTCCCAACAGGATCATGCCAATGCTTCTGCTTATCATGAGCCTCCTACATTATCTCAGAGAAATGAGGTAAAATTGAAATGAAAATTAAAGGCATAAAGTAGACAGCAAGTGGGTGAGGAAAGGGAAAATGAAAAGGTAACAAAAGAAGCTTTAACAAGTTAGGAAATCAATGCAACACTACAATATTAAAAAATTTAGGAATGCAGGAAAATGTATTCTATGGATGCATAAATAACTAAAGAAAACCCAAGATAGGATAGGGTCAATACAGAGTACACATAATTTACTCAAAGGTTGTGAAATGGCCGAAATAGCAAATAATTACTTTGCCCTTGTATTTACCAGGAGACTAACGAGGGTCTGATTTTTTTTAACTTGTTCATGGGACGTGAGTGTTCCTGGTAAGGCCAGAATTTATTGTCTATCCTAAATTATACTTGAGAAGGTGGTGTTGAACTGCTTTCTTGAACCAATGCAATATATGCTATGTATGTATGCTCTTGATGCTGTTAGAAAAGGTGTTCCAGGATTTTGATCCAGTGACTATAAAGGACTGGCAATATAATTTCAAAATATGTGAAGCAGGACAGACAAGAAAGATTTTAAAAATTTATGAAAGAAAGTAGGAGGCAAATAGATAAGCTAGTATAATTCAGAGAGGATAAAAGCCTCTGGCAAGGAATGAATGGCTTGTGATTGAAATGCAACTTGCAATAGACAGAAACATGGTCAATAACATCAGATGGAATATTTGGTCATCGATCTGATTATTGCAACTAACAACTAACTACATCTCAGATCTTTTAATTTGTCCTCCGTCACCATTTTTTTAGCGTGTTCATTGTTGCTGATATCTTATTTTGCCTGTTTCTCATTTAGGGCAAGTTTACTACAGCAAGCGATGTATGGGCTTTTGGAGTGACCTTATGGGAGTCTTTGACCTTCTGCCGAGAACAGCCCTACTCCCAACTGTCAGATGAGCAAGTCATTGAAAATACTGGCGAGTTTTTCAGAGATCATGGCAGACAAGTAAGCTTGGGAAGAATCCTTCAAAACCAATCATGTTCAAATACATTTTATTTCTTCTTATTTAGTATATCTGAATATTTTGTGACTTTGCTTTGAGGAGAGTCATGCCAAATTACTGGAACTGCAGATTTCAACTTTATGGTCAGTCCTTTACTTTCCAATCCAACATTGTACCCCACAAAGATACTAACTTGAAACTAAAGCTTCATCTGAAATATGGAATGTCCAATGGTGCTGTTCTCTAGCGAATTATGGTTGCGTAGTCAGTTTGATTTATGTATTAATGTTCTGGAGTGAGACTTGTAATCATCATATGGTTACAACACAAAAGAAGACCATTCGGCACAACATATCCATGCTGACTGTCAGCAAGAGCAACACGAATCACAGCCTTTCAGCTAAAGCAATGCTAGCAGCTGAGCTTAGTAGACGCCCAAAAAGAACAACATGGGAGGCGTGATTACAAACACATTTAAATTAATAAAACTCTTTGTTTCTGTAATAGGTGATATACTTCTAAGTAAGTATGTTGTTAAATCAAAATGAATGAGGTGCATGCTTCCATCAGTCACACACTTACTCACTTTCTCTCTCTCTCTCTCTCTCTCTCTCTCTCTCTCTCACACACACACACACACACACACACACACACACACACACGCACTCACTTTCTCTCTCTCTCACACGCACACACACACATATCAGTACTGCTAAAATTAAAGACTTTTGGAACACATGAAAAGCAGCTGGAATTTTTTTTAGCACATAATACAAAAGACAAGGTTGTAGCTCCATCTCAGTGATAAACCTCTAGAATGCAGGATGCCAAAGACCATTGCAGTTTCAAACAAACACTGAAGTGGCATAATTCGGTAGAGAACACCACCATTGGACATTCCATATTTCAGATGAAGCTTTAGTTTCAAGTTATCCCATTAACTTTATCCTGAAAAACAGACCTATAAAAGCCACACCAAATTGTGGTGTGGAGGTGCTGGTGTTGGGTTGGCATGGACAAAGTTAAAAATCACACAACAACAGGTTACAATCCAACAAGTTTATTTGAAAATATTTGAAAGCAGCGCTCCGAAAGCTTGTACTATCAAATAAACCTGTTGGACTATACACTGGTGTTGTGCAATTTTTAACTTTGCACACCAAATTAGGTGATGAAAAGTCAAATGAGAATACCTGATCTGAAAGAACAAGTTATGACTACAACAAAGTACTGAACAGTTTGAAAAATAAAGGGCCTTTCAACATTTTATTAAATCTTCCAAGGAGGACAGATTTTGGGAAATTGTCAAATTTATTTACTGTAACGTCTTTCTTATCCCAGTTTATTAATATATTTACTATTAAGAAATATTTTTCTAACTCTAAACTCTAATTCTGATCTGCAAAATTGTCATTTCATCAGTAGATAACCTACTGCCACGTTTTTGCCTCTTAATATCAAGTCACCATGAAGTACAGAGAAAGAGCAAAACTTGATCTTATCTTGGGTAATAAAGGGAGGGGGGGATAATAGGGGAACACTTTAGATCAAGTGATAATAATTCTACTCGTTGCCAATTTTGGAGAGTTTGAGCTATAGGGGATGGCTGAATAGGCTGGGGCTGGCAAATGAGCCTATATTAATTTAGGGTATCCAGTCAGCATGGACAAGTTGGACTGAAGGGTCTGTTTCTGTGATGTATATGTCTATGACTTTATAAAAGATTGCTGGAAATAGATTCCATATCAGTCAGAATCAGAAAGAGATTCTGTTTCAATGTAACAATCTGGTTTCTAGTTGTCAAAGGCCTCTTGTGTACTTTCAGTGTTTTCTGGATTAAGTTTTCATTATGTATTATTTGAGTAATTAATAATTGGTAGCAGTCCCACTTCTTAGTTAGAAGTTTATGGATTCAAGGCCTACTTTAACAACTCGAACGCAAAATCTGTGCTGACATTCCAGTACATTACTGAGGGTATTCCACATTGTTGGTGGTGTTGTATTTCTAGGAAGATGTTAAACCAAAGATCGTATTTGCTGATACCAAGGAGTCTGCCCTATATGTTCTAGAGAGACGATTGTGCATGTGCTAGTGAATGAGGCTTATTGAAGTGATTGGGTTGGCAAGATCAGGACAGGGCAGGGGATTTTGGGGGGGAATGTGGATTGATCCAGAAAAAGGGGAGATATGGGGTCTGGGGGAATGCCCACACATCCCGAATGATCCTGAAGGTCTTTGCTGCTGTTGAACCCCAATTCAGTGCTGTGCTTGTGTGAGATGCAACAATGTAGAATGTCTGAAACTGTGAATACATGTTTCTGAATAAGCACACAGGCACTTAAATCATTGGCTCATTTGCCTTAAGGTGAATGCAAAAGATCCCATCACAATACTTTGTAGAAGTCCAACAGAGTTCTCCCTAACACCCTGGTCAATATTTGTCCCTGCATCAATAAGATTATCTGATCATTATCACATTGCTACATCTGAGAGCTTGCTCAACACAAATTGGTTCCACTTATTCCTGAAACACTCACTAACTTCAAAGAATACTACATTGGATGTAAACGTCTTGTGACATTCACAGCTATGAAAGGCATAATGTAAATGTAAGTTTGTGGATCTTTTGTGACATTACCTTTTCTTTTGTAACTAATCAATGCCGTTGGATTTGTTATATTGGTTATCTATCTCTGTTTTGTTGTATGTAGGTTTTTCTCTCTCAGCCTGCAATCTGTCCAGATGGAGTGTATAAACTGATGCTCAGCTGTTGGCGACGTGAACCCAAAACCCGTCCCACATTCCAGGATATTCATCGCATTTTGCAGGAATCTACCATTGCATCTGGGCTGGAGGAATGAGCACAGGGTGAGGGGATGTCAGAACAGTCGTGACTTTAAATACACCTTTTCATGTCTGATTACTATTACGCATTTTGGCGTGTTTAAACTGTGGAGGGTGTGGAATGAAAGCCACAGCTTCCGGTGCTGCCAGATGGAAGCATGTTTGAAAGAGGAAGAAATGAGGAGAATAAATGCAAGGGGAAAGTCTTATCTTCACCATAAAAAGTGGAAATTAGAACTTAATGATACGGCGCTGGACAAACATCCTTATATTCTTGTTCATTTGGACTTCCCATAATTGGGTGAACAAGATAGTGAAAGCAGAGCCATATCAGAGTTGAAGGTTTCTTGGTAAGGTGCGAGGACATGTAGAAAATGAAAGAATAAAAGCAATACCTGTACAGTATTATATATGCAGTAGAAGTTACTTCCTATGGACATCTTTATTCTAAATCTTCTATTCCCATTTTTTAGTTAATACTTCAGAAGAATTTGTAAATGCTGTTCAGAATAAGAGGGACCAAATGTTTGGTAAAGTATTCGGTCTATGAATTTTTAGTGTATGGTTCACAGCAAAGAATATCATGTAGAAACATGGAAAAACTATTTTTAGATTTGTTTTAAAAAGAAGCACTTTTGCTACTAATGTCTAGAAAAAGGCACAATTGTGAATCCTTTCAAAGTGCAATTTATATCCAAGAATAAGATTGCTTTGGCTTAATGACAGATATTACAGCATCAAATTAAGTCTACTAATGCATGTTGTTCTTTGAGTTATGACCAAGCAATAAAGGTGCTGGTTTAATTTAGATATCAAAATGTCTATTGGCAGACTTGTGTCATTGCTTTATTATTTGATTTTGGATATCTGTATATTGTCTAGATGTTTTCATTTTGAGTGCAGTTATCCAACTGTATTTAGATATTTATGCAAATTTTATTAAATATACCTGCAAATATCAATCTTCTCAGTACCATATGTAAGGCTTTTCTTAGTCCTAACTAAGAAAAGGAATATGTCCCAGATTTTAGAGTTCTGACCCAAGAATTGCAAGAATGAAATCACACTCAAAAGATTTAGTTAACCAAACAAGATTATTATTCTTTTTCAAAATATAAAGCGTTCAGTACATTAGTCAACAAACAAAAGGGTGCATTGAATTATTGAGTTTGTTTCTACGAATCATTCATAACTTGTCCATTCACCATTGGTTATAGACATAGAACAGTACAGCACAGAACAGGCCCTTCAGCCCACGATGTTGTGCCGACCACTGATTCTCATGTATGCACCCTCAAATTTCTGTGACTATATGTATGTCCAGTAGTCTCTTAAATGTGCCCAATGACCTTGCTTCCACAACTGCTGGTGGCAACGCATTCCATGCTCTCACAGCTCTCTGTGTAAAGAGAGTTATATTCGACAGTGATTGACCAAATTGCCTCTCTATGTTGACTGCAATCTAGAGTGTTTTATATAGTTTAAGTTCCATAAGCACATGATTTGTTGTTGGTCAATCTTTAACTTCTGATATTCTTTAGCTAAATGCAAT
Source organism: Chiloscyllium punctatum (assembly GCF_047496795.1). Lineage (NCBI taxonomy): Eukaryota > Metazoa > Chordata > Chondrichthyes > Orectolobiformes > Hemiscylliidae > Chiloscyllium > Chiloscyllium punctatum. Next base: position 54,930,305 of record NC_092745.1, on the reverse strand, counting down.
TAAGGTTGATAAACTTGACCATTTTTCAGATATGAACCCTGACTGCTTTGTTTTTTCGCTAGTAATTAGTTCTGCTTATCAAGTCCCTGAACACTGACAAAAGTTCAGTGTTAACATCCTTCAAGGAGTACTTCTAGTCTCTTTCCTTTTCTGTTGTCTTCTGATAACAAAGTGTGACTCCCATGTGAAAGAATTACTTCAACATTGTACAGTCCAACAAGTTTAGGCAAAACAAATTGGATTGCCTGTGCAAGTCTCAACCGTAAGCTATGACTCTTTCTACAAATTCCATATCCTATACTTGCTTCAGCAGAAGGACGTCATATTCACAAAGTTCCATATATACATAAGTACTCAGATGCAATTTTGTTGCAGATGGACACATGCTTGCACATGTAAGTATACAATTGAACATACACATGCAAAATACATTTTAATGCAGATGAAAAAGTTGGGTTCACACAACTTACTGGAGCTTTTTTTCTGTCATCTGATGCCTGGTGAGGAGCAGAAGCCTACAAGGGTGAAAATGGATAGGCATCTAAGGCTTGAAGACTATGGAGTGGGTAGTTAGAACTGGTGACTCTGAGAAGTGAAACATACTGGCAAAACATTTTCTTTTTTTTAATTGGGCCATAAGAAAAATGCATTTTTATTTTCTAAGTTCATCAAATATTCTAAAATAATGCATTATTTATATCAAGGACTCCAAATTAATCAGCATGCAAACCTTTATACAAGCATGGCAATGTTTGCATGAGAGTGTGCTTCTCCCTCGAGCAAGGCTTCCGTATTTTAATTCAATCTCCTTTTGAAAGATCTCAGGGATTATCAAAGTCACAGTCTGATATACATTGCTGAAAGAAGAGATGTTTGATAAACACCACCATGAATGAAATGAGAGGATGTTAGCAAGAGACGACAATGTGGAATTCTTTCCAAATTGTAATGTATACAATTTTTCCACATCTGGTTTTCCTAGGAACTATTCAGCAATGCTTTTTATTTAAGCAAAATTCCAACTAGGCCAGCATATCCATTGCAGAGTTTGATTCTGTGAATAATATCTCTGTTAGCTCAGATGCATAAACGTTTGGCCTGCAAACTAGAAATTCCTGACAAATGTAAAACTTCACCCATCAGAGACAAAAGGATGCCTTATTTCCAAATTAAAACCTAGCAAAAAAAATTGGTGTTGAGCTATCCATAACACAAAGAGAGCTGGGTAGACCTCTTGGCTGTCGAGTCTACACCAGCATTCAATAAGATTATGGTTGATCTTCTATTTCAATTACACCTTGCTTCACGAGCTGTGCATCCTTTGATTCCTTAAGTGTACATAAGTCAGTTGATCTCTGTTTTGAATATACTTACTTTGCAATAATATTCCTCTAGGGTAGAGACATCCAAACATTCTCAACCGCTGAAGTGACAAACTGCTCATTTCACTCTGAAATGAGGCAATCACTTATCCTGACACTGATGTAGTATTTTAAATTCTCCAGCCCAGAGAAACATCCAGTCTCTAACTTGTCAAATCCCATAAGAATTTTGTGTTTCAATTAGATGACCACTCATTCTTCTAAACTATCGGGAATAGAAGCTAAGAGTCCATTTTTAACAATATTTTGTATGAAGTGTTCTACCAATTTCAAGTTCATGATTTTCAAAGGTTCTATGAAGTATAATTGCTGTTGATGTGGTCAGTATCAGATAAAGTTACCTGTCCTCATTTCATGGATAGTATTATTTATTAATTCTGTATCAATTCTGCTCACAAATGATTTTGTTACACAGTTCAGTGGTCTCAGTTACCTGAATTAAGATACTTTGGAGTAAATGTAGAGTTGAAAAGTGTGGTGCTGGAAAAACGCAGCAGGCCAGGCAGCATCTGAGGAGCAGGAGAATCGACATTTCGGGCATAAGCCCTTCTTCAGGAATGAGGCTGGTGTGCCAAGCAGGCTGAGATGCAAGGTATGGAGGAGAGAATTTGGGGCAGGGGCACTGGGAATACAATAGGTGGAAGGAGGTGGGGGTGAGGGTGATAGGCCGGAGAGGGGGGGAGGGGGGTGCGGAGAGGTCAGGAAGAAGATTGCAGATCAAGAGGGTGGTGCAGAGTCCGAGGGTTGGGACTGAGATAAGGTGGGGGAAGGGGAAATGAGGAAGCTGGAGAAATCTATATTCATCCCGTGTGGTTGGAGGGTTCCTAGGCGGAAGATGAGGAGCTCTTCCTCCAGGCGTCGTGTGGCCGGAGTCTGGCGATGGAGGAGGCCAAGGACCTGCATGTCCTTGGTGGAGTGGGAGGGGGAGTTCCCATTGGATCCTTCCATATCTGTCGCAAATTCACCTGCACCTCCACATACATCATTTAAAGTATCTGCTGCACCCGGATGCTGCCTGGCCTCCTGTGTTTTTCCAGCACCACACTTTTCAACTCTGGTCTTCAGCATCTGCACTCCTCACTTTCTCCTTTGGAGTAAATGTAGCAAATTGCATCACACAACACCAGGATCTTGCGGAACGTTTCAGGGAACACCTCTGGGACACCCGCACCAACCGCCCTGTGGCTGAGCACTTTAACTCCCCCTCCCACTCCACCAAGGACATGCAGGTCCTTGGCCACCTCCATCACCAGACCCTGGCCACAAGACGCCTGGAGGAAGAGCGCCTCATCTTCCGCCTAGGAACCCTCCAACCACACGGGATGAATGTAGACTTCTCCAGCTTCCTTATTTCCCCTCCCCCCACCTTATCTCAGTCCCAACCCCTGGATTCAGCACCGCCCTCTTGACCTGCAATCTTCTTCCCAACCTCTCCGCCCCACCCCCTCACCGGCCTATCACCCTCACCCTCACCCTCACCTCCTACCACCTATCGTATTCCCAGCGCTCCTCCCCCAAATTCCCTCCCCCCTACCTTTTATCTCAGCCCGCTTGGAACACTAGCCTCATTCCTGAAGAAGGGCTTATGCCCGAAACGTCAATTCTCCTACTCCTCAGATGCTGCCTGGCCTGCTGTGTTTTTCCAGCACCACACTTTTCAACTCAGGTCTCCAGCATCTGCAGTCCTCTCTTTCTCCTTTGGAGTAAATGTAGCAAATTGCAGCACACAACACCAAAATCTTGCTTGATACGCTTGGCTGATCTGTACATTCAATTCTCTGACTAAGGCTCTATATCTTGCCTGTAAAATTGATCTGCTCTTAGGTTTGTGAATGGATTTTTCAGATGAATTTGTTAGGCCACACAAGCAGTTAATACACAAGGTCCATGGTGTTGCAGGGCATTTTCAAGCAAGCAGACTTTTAACTTATGCAGTGCCTCTCAGATCAGTGCTGGCACCTCAGCTAATTATAATCTATACTAATGACTTAAAGAGACAGAAAATAATGTATTAAATCTTGACAATGCAAATCTAGGTGAGAATTTGGCAGTGAGGAGTACAAAAAGCACTGCATTCAGATGTAGATAGGTTAAGAGAGTGGTCAGCAAAATGGTAATGGAGAATTATGAAGGGGCAGATGATGTTCTTCATGTTGGCAATACAAAAGGGTTAATGTTCATTGGGATTTCAATGTGTTTGTGTGAAGGGACACATAAGTTAGCATGCAGATTAGAACAAGCTTTGAGGAAGATAAAATTCTTGCAAGGGGAGAGAAGTACGGAAGTAAAGTGGTTTTGTTGCAATTGTACAAGGTTTTATGCCTGTACCTAGAATATAATGTGCAGTATTGTCTCAATTTAAGGAATGCACCAAAGGGTCACAAGATTGAGAGGTTCTCCTATGATGAGAGGTTGAGTAAATTAAGACTATATTCTCCAGAGTTTGGAAGAATCAGAGTTGATCTCATTGAAATATACAAGATTCTGAATGGGGTTAATAGAATGACCACTAAGAAGTTGTTTCACCTGGCTGGGAAATCTAAAACGTGTGGACTGAATTTCAGGATAAGGGGCAGATCATTTAAGTCAGAAGTGAGAAATATTTCTTCACACAAAGGGTGATAAACCATTGGAACTTTCTACTCTGGCAGGTGAGGGGAGGCTGTTGATGTATCATCACTGAATATAATTAAAACACAAATACAATGTTTTTTTGTCTCTTTATGGAATTGGAGTTATGGGATCAGACAGGAAAATGGGGTTGAATCAAAAGATAAGCAAAGACTATTAAATAACAGAAAGGTTTTGACAGGCTGTCTACTACTCCTTTTTCTTAAATTCCTTTGTTGTCTCAGTAATCAGCCTCAACTTTAATCGAGCCTGCACCTGCCACAGAATGTTATCTCCCTTAATGTAAACAGAATATCTTTCTTTGAATTCTGTGCAATAGCCAACAACAGAAAGTCCTTTTCCTGCAGACTTTTGTTTCAGCCTGCCTCTTCTGGGTCTATGAAGTTTGTGCTGTGTTCCTAAAAGAAACCCTCTCTTTTATCTTCCTTCACACATGAAAAAATTTCCAGTGCAATTTAGGAACAGATCTTGACTTTGTGGTTTAAAGCAAAACAAATGATAGCAAGTCACAGTATGCTTTACATCCCTTCAGATTCTTAATTAAAGGGGGATGTCAATGGAACTGCAAATGAGGGAAAATATGATATGAAATAAGCTGCAACTCCCGAACATCCATTTCACAGGAACAGCGAAAGTCAAGAGCTGCTACACTATAAAAAGTGTATTTCCAGTTATCCAGCAAGCTAACAGGTTGCTTAACGTTCAACTCTTGGAAAAACAGCTTTCATTGAGGATGCTAACCTCCTTTCACTTTGCTGTCCACTCTTAAATTTCAAAATACAGTTTTATTTGGGGAAAACAGCATTGGAAGTAATTCAATGATTCCAGTAGATAAAAAATTCAAAGTAAATGCAACGGGGAGAGAAGGAAAAAAGTAGATTGAGCCAGCTAACAAGAATTGTATTCCTTACTTATAAATATTATTTTTTAATTTGTCATTCTGAAGAAGTCATATCAGACTCTAAACATTAACTGTTTCTCCCTTCACAGATGCTGCCGGAAATGTTGTGTTTCTCTAGCATTTTATGTTTTATTTCAAATTTCCAGCATTCTTTTATTCAAAAAGCAGTTGCCTGACCCAGAAATCCAGGTATGCAGCAAGAAAGAAAATACTTGATTTAAAAAGCAGTCACCTTCCAGGATGAACAATCCTGAGATTAATGCTCATCAAGATGGTGTGAAGGGACAATTAACTGGGTGAGTGGGGATGCATTTACCTGTAAAGAAAATTGATGGTCCTCCAGATTAATTAATGGACCAACTTCCGGGTTCAGCATGACATCCTCCTTTAAACATATCCAGGAGATTAATGATTCTTCCGCACTGAAATGATATACAGAAAATTAGAATCGAGGTCCAGAATCCTCATGCCAAACTTTTCCAAATTAGAAAGGATTGTATTCTAGAAGACTAGTGCAAACTCCAGACTGCCTATATCTCCGAAAACAGAGGTTAATGGTCAAAGCAAAGGTAATTATATACACATAAATGTGTAATTATTCACCATAGGGAAAAAGGCCTGTGGGGGAGATGTTTAAATAGTTAATGATAAAGCTAGATTTACTTCAACCTGGTGGACACAGACATGACATACCTGACTCTTGCTTGTTGTAATTATGTCTAACTAGTTAATGTTAATTGTCCCTATTATTACCATTCAATAAACCGAAACATAAGACCATAAGACATAGGAGCGGAAGTAAGGCCATTCGAGTCCACTCCGCCATTCAATCATGGCTGATGGGCATTTCAACTCCACTTACCCGCATTCTCACCGTAGCCCTTAATTCCTTGTGACATCAAGAATTTTATCAATTTCTGCCTTGAAGACATTTAGCGTCCCAGCCTTCACTGCACTCTGTGGCAATGAATTCCACAGGCCTACCACTCTCTGGCTGAAGAAATGTCTCCGCATTTCTGTTCTGAATTTACCCCCTCTAATTTTAAGGCTGTGTCCACAGGTCCTAGTCTCCTCGCCTAACGGAAACAATTTCCTAGCGTCCACCCTCTCCAAGCCATGTATTATCTTGTAAGTTTCTATTAGATCTCCCCTTACATCTTGTGTAAGACAAGCGTATCTTTTTTTTGGACCCCGAAGTAAAATCTATTCAGACCTATTCTTAGATACAGACATAGATTCAATTCACTTAGATTGAAAGGAGGAGTTGAGGCAGTGAACAATCCCAATCACATGGCACCAGTGATGCTGACCAGAAATTATGACAGTAATCACTTCTGTGAAAAACTTTGGAATGATTTAAAATATTAAATGAGTTAGATAAATGTAAATTGCTGTTGTTGTATTTCTTGCCATGTGCCTTTGAATGTATAAAAACAATGGGCAAGTGGAACACTTCAACCCCAGGGCATCAATGTGGACTTCAACAGTTTCCTCATTTCCCCTTCCCCCACCTCACCCTAGTTCTAAACTTCAGCTCAGTAACTGTCCCCATAACTTGTCCGGACTTGTCCTACTTGCCTATCTTCTTTTCCACCTATCCACTCCACCCTCTCCTCCTTGACCTTCATCCCCTCCCCCACTCACCCATTGTACTCTATGCTACTTTCTCCCCACCCCCACCCTCCTCTAGCTTATCTCTCCACGCTTCAGGCTCACTGCCTTTATTCCTGATGAAGGGCTTTTGCCCTAAACATCAATTTCGAAGCTACTTGGATGCTGCCTGAACTGCTGTGCTCTTCCAGCATCACTAATCCAGAATCTGGTTTCCACCATCTGCAGTCATTGTTTTTACCTAAGTGATAATAAAGCCTGCTCAGTTCCTTATATGGAAATAGTCTTTTGAAACAAGTACTCAGGGTGCAAAAAGGACAAAGACAGAATATATTGTACATGGAAACAACAACACACTGCAAGTTTCCCTCCAAGTCACATATCATGCTGACTTAGAACTATATCACTGTTCCTTCAGTGGTGTTGGGATAAAATACTTGATCTTCCTTCCTGACAGCAATGCGGGTTTCCCTTCACCCCAAGGACTGCAACAGTTCACGTTGGCAGTTCAACATGACCTACTCAAAGGCAATTAGAGATTGGCAACAAATGTCAACCGAGCAAGTGATGCCCATACCTTATGAAAGAACAAAAACAAATCAAAAAAGGTCTCATTAATATATTTCATTTGATTTAGTGATATTCTCAGGAAAGAAGAGTATTGTCAGATCAATACGTTAGAGAAGTCCAGAGGCCGTTCTGAACAAGATGTCAGTGAGATGAGAGTGACTGCCCTTGAAATCAAGATTGCATTTGACTGAGTGTAGCATTAAGAAGCCTGAGAAAGATCAGAGTCCATGAGAATCAGGAGAAAAACTTTCTGCTAGTTGGAGTAATACCCAGCACAAAGTAAGATAGTTGTGGTTATTAGAAGTCAGAGTCAAAAAATGTGGTGCTGGAAAAGCACAGCTGGCCAAGCAGCATCCAAGGAGCAAGAGCATGTCCTGATAAAGAACTTATGCTGAAATGTCGACTCTCCTGCGCCTCAGACGCTGCCTGACTGGTTGTGCTTTTCCAGCACCACATTTTTTGACTCTGATCTCCAGCATTTGCAGTCCTCACTTTCTCCCCATTATTGAAGGTCAGTCATCTCGGAATTCAGGGCATCTTTGCAGCTCGGGGTAGTGACCTAAGACTAACTTTTTCTGCTGCTTGATCAATGACTTTTCTGCCATTGTAAGTTCAAAAGTGGGGATGTTCACTGACGATTGCACAATGTTCAGCGCCATTCAGGACTCCTAAGATACTGAAGCAGTTCCTTCAAAACAGCAGCAAGACCTGGCCAATATCCAGATTTGGGCTGTCAAGTGACAAATAAACATTTGTGCCACACAAGTGCCGGATAATGATCATCTCCAACAGGAGAGAGACTCTAACCATCTAATCTTGACTTACAATCACTGAAATACTCACTATCAAATCTAGTGGGTTACCATTAACAAGAAACTGACTAGCCACATAAATAGTATGATTACAAGAGCAGGTCAGAGGTGAGGAATCTTACACTGAGTAATACATCTCCTGACTCCCCAAACCGTGTCCGTATTCTACAAGGCACAAGTTTTAAGTGTGATGGAATACTCCCCAGTTGCCTGGATGAGTGCAGTTTCAACAAAGAAGAAAAGGAGTGGCTCCGTGGCTAACACTGCATGGAGGACCTGGGTTCAATTCCAGCCTCCGGCGACTGCATGGAGTTTGCATAATCCTCCCTGCGTCTGTGTGGGGTTCTGCTCAGTGCTCCGGTTTCCTCCCACATCCAAATGTGTGCAGGTTAGGTGGATTGGCCTTGCTAAAATTGCCCATAGTGTCCAGGGATATGTAAGTTACGTGCATGAGCCATAGAAATTATAGGGTAGGAGGTGAGTCTGGGTGGGATGTTCTCTTGAGAGTAAGTAAAGACTTGTTGGGTCAAATGGCCTGTTTTCACACTTTAGGGATTCTATTCTATTCTAACACTCAAGAAGCTTGACACCATCCAGAACAAAGTAGCCTGTTTGTTTGGCACCTCATCCAGTTCCCCCACCACCAATGCTCAGTAGCAGCAAGGTGTACCATTTCCAAGATACTCTGCAGAAAATCACCAAGACAGCAACCTTAGACAGCAACTTCCAAATCCATGATCATCAACCTCTTGAAGAACAAGGGTAGCAGATGCTGAGGAATACCACCACCTGCAAGTGCTTCTCCAAGCCACAAACCATCCAAATTTGGATCATATCACCATTCCTTCACTATTGCTTGGTCAAAATCATTGAAATCTCTCTCCAGTGGCACTGTAGGTCTACTTACATAGAATAGATTAGATTACATTACAGTGTGGAAACAGGCCCTTCGGCCCAACAAGCCCACACCGACCCACCGAAGCACAACCCACCCATACCCCTACATTTACCCCTTACCTAACACTACGGGCAATTTAGCATAGCCAATTCACCTGACCTAGCACATCTTTGGACTGTGGGAGGAAACCGGAGCACCCGGAGGAAACCCACGCAGACACGGGGAGAACGTGCAAACTCCACACAGTCAGTCGCCTGAGGTGGGAATTGAAGCCGGGTCTCTGGCGCTGTGAGGCAGCAGTGCTAATCACTGTGCCACCGTGCCACCCACTAAACAGCAGCAGTTCAAAAAGAAAGTTCATCACCACCTTCCCAAGGGCAACTAGGTACAAGCATTACCCACATCAGACGAATGAATAAAATAAAATATCCATTGGCTCTACAGAGTCATTGGACTGATCAGTAAGTAATTTGCTGGAATATTCGAGTGAAATTGGATAAACATAAAAAGTAGAACCAGCAGAGTGCAAATAAGAATGTCCTTTGGAATGTGAATCCTTCCGGGTCAAATCTATAATGATTTCTACAAGTTAGGATAGTAAAATCAGGATTATGCTTAATGGCTGAATTTTATGCTTTTTCCTCCTGAACATGAGTCAAGACAACTCAGAGACTTGTGCTGAGTCACACTAGCCTTGGCGGAAGAAAGCCCAGAACACCATGAGTCAGATATGTTTCTCTGCTGCACAGCAGATCCTCCAGTGGAAGACACCAGATTAATCTCTCAGTTTGTAGATAGTAGCCCCTCTCAGCAGAACAACAAATCCACTTCTTATTGGATTTGACCTTAGTGACAAAGCAAGACTTCTGTGAACATATAAGGCCACATTACGCTGAAAGACATCTGGCACAGGCAGCTCCCAGAGACAATGTCACTAATCTCCCATCCAACAAATGCCATGTTTTTAACACAGCCAGTCACTCACATTAAACTGCATGGATTTAACAATGACTTTATGATCTACACCTAGGTAAAACCCAATGTGATGCAACCATTCTCTGCCTCTTGAGATAGCTCCAAAACCTGAATTTAACACATATAGTACAGCATCTGATTAACTCATGCATCATCACTATAATCGTTCAGAATACAGCACAGGCTGAGTCCGGTGGATGCTGCAATTGACTCTCCATGAGGTTGGCCTGTCGTTCAGTGAAGGAACTCATGTTTTCAGATGTCTGATTACAGAGCTCATCTTGTCAAATGATCTTCCATTTTCATTACAAGGGTCTGTACTCCTTTCGAATTCCTGACATTTCCTGTTGCTGCTCCTGTGACACCCCCTTTGACAACAACCACCAAGGCTCATCACATCTAGCTGGACAGGTATGTCTGGAGCTATCCTCCATCTCTGATGGGGTGTACCCATATTGAATTCTGCCCCCATTTCCTACTGACATGATACTCCCCTGTGTCTACCATTCTAAGGTTGCCTGAAGTCAGTAACAGGCAGCATCCAACGAGCAGCGAAATTGACGTTTCGGGTAAAAGCCCTTCATCAGGAATAAAGGCAGTGAGCCTGAAGCATGGAGAGATAAGCTAGAGGAGGGTGGGGGTGGGGAGAGAGTAGCATAGAGTACAATGGTTGAGTGGGGGAGGAGATGAAGGTGATAGGTCAAGGAGGAGAGGGTGGAGTGGATAGGTGGAAAAGAAGATAGGCAGGTCGGACAAGTCAAGGAGACAGTAACTGAGCTGGAAGTTTGAAACTAAGATGAGGTGGGGGAAGGGAAATGAGGAAGCTGTTGCATGGTTGAAGAGCTTCAGAGCAGAGGAAATGACCTGGGAGTTGAAGTGGGAGAGGGACTCCCTGAGATTCTTGTAGAGAGAGGAGGAAAACTTCTTCAAGGCAGGCATCCTCATTTCCCCTTCCCCCACCTCATCCTAGTTTCAAACTTCCAGCTCAGTTATTGTCTCCTTGACTTGTCCGACCTGCCTATCTTCTTTTCCACCTATCCACTCCACCCTCTCCTCCTTGACCTATCACCTTCATCTCCTCCCCCACTCAACCATTGTACTCTATGCTACTCTCTCCCCACCCCCACCCTCCTCTAGCTTATCTCTCCATGCTTCAGGCTCACTGCCTTTATTCCTGATGAAGGGCTTTTGCCCGAAACGTCGATTTTGCTGCTCGTTGGATGCTGCCTGAACTGCTGTGCTCTTCCAGCACCAATAATCCAGTATTTGGTTTTCAGCATCTGCAGTCATTGTTTTTACCTTGAGGTCAGTAACATACTATCCAGGCTGGTGGAGGGTACGATTGGCTCTTGCACTAAGAAACTACAGAAACTTGTGAAACAGCCCAGTCCATCACGCAAGCCAACCTTTCATCCATTGACTCCATCTACAATTCTCGTTGCCATGGAAAGACAGCCAAGATCATCAAAGATCCCTCCCACCCCTCTCCCAACTTCTTCTGTCAGGCAAAAGATACAAAAGCTAAAACACACGCACCAACAGGATCAAGAACAGATTCTTTCCTGCTGTTATTATACTGCTGAATGGACCTTTCGAATTTCAAATCTAATGTTGATCTTGCTTTTGTTCACCTCCTGTGCAGCTGTAACTTTGTATGCCTCACTCTGTTCAAATCATTCTATGATCTGTATGTCCTTGTATGTTATGACCTGTTTGTACTGCATGCAAAACAGAACTGTTCACTGTACTTAGGTACATGTGACAACAATAAATCAAACCAAATCAAATCATGCATGATTCCTCATGGAGCAAATCACCCCCTCTTAGGTAACTGCAGTCTTCACATTCAGCTGCTGTTCCTCCAAAATTGGCTCCAATGTCTGAGAGAAACTGTAGTTATCCAACATCACTCATCTCAACCGACCCTTCACTATGAAGAGAGAACAATCGGAAATGACTTCACAGCGTTGGAAATTCCTCTAAAGTCGTATTCAGCCATCAGAGGTTTAAACCATCCTGTTAAATTAGTGAAGATCAGACCATTATCAATCACAAACAACAATATTCTAGACTGTATTTCCCACTTTTAAGACATACAAAAAAACCATGAATTGATTTCATTATACATGCATTACATCATTACATCCATTATTTTTAATGGTAGTTTAAGCTGCAGTGCTTGGAAGTGGGAATTTTTCTGTGGCACACACATTCTATCACTTAACTTGAACAATGAATATATGCGATACCCAACCATCAGCATCAGGCTATGAATTTGCTGTTATGTTTTCTGAGCCATGCTAGGCTACCGATATTAAAATCCTCCCCATGAACTACGGTTGAGTATCATGTGTCAGAAAATAAATTAGTTACAATTCCTTAAGTATCAAAATAAGCAATATGGTTTCCATTGTCACTTTAGCTGCCGTATTAAATTGAAGAATGGGGTCATGACTGGCTTGGATTCCATGTTATTCAAGAAGCAGCTTACAAGTGGAAGCTTGTGGGTTCTTGTGATGCAGTGGTGGTGTCCCTTTCAAAAGTTAAAATCCTACCTGTTCCAGGGGTGTATCATGTCATAACAGGTTGAGTTAAAATAGGATGCAAGTGAAAATTTAAGGCTGTTGACTTTTGTAAAGAACTGCACCCATAGAATCATTGTGATGCTTGAAGATGCATGAAGTCTGATCACTTTCTGATGCACATCTGATCAGAATTTGCTTTTCTGTGCTACAATGTCTCAAAGCATCTTCAAACTATGAATTATTTGAAGTATGGAATAGTATTCGACATAAACATAGAAGTCTTTAGCTCTCATCTCTCTAGTTTACGTAAACTATGTAATAGGTGATGGCTTTTTGTGTTTAAAAATATTTTATTTTCCAGAAAGCATATTTGTTACTCTCTTACGCCTACTGTCCAGTCAAACTAAATAATGGGGGTGCCTGTACTGCTGTGCTTTTCCAGCACCACTCTAATCTAGACTCTGGTTTCCAGCATCTGCAGTCACTGAATTTACCTAGTTGATTTTAACCCTCCTGCGAATCCTCTTGCAAGGATGCCTGCCTTGAAGACGTTTTCCTCCTCTCTTTACAAGAATCTCAGGGAGTCCCTCTCCCACTGCAATTCCCAGGTCATTTCCTCTTCCCTGAAGCTCTTCAACAGTTTCCTCATTTCCCCTTCCCCCACCTCACCCCAATTCCAAACTTCCAGCTCAGCACTGTCCCCATGACTTGTCCTACCTGCCTATCTTCTTTTCCACCTATCCACTCCACCCTCCCCCTTCATCACCTTCATCCCCTCCCCTACTCACCTATTGTACTCTATGCTACTTTCTCCCCACCCCCACTCTCCTCTCACTTATCTCTCCAACCTCCAGCCTCTGCCTGTATTCCTGATGAAGGGCTTTTGCCCGAAACGTCGATTTTACTGCTCATCGGATGCTGCCTGAACTGCTGTGCTTTTCCAGCACCACTCTAATCTAGACTCTGGTTTCCAGCATCTGCAGTCATTGCTTTTACCAAATTAAATAATGTTAAACCCCCAAAAATTAATGTATTCCTTGTGTATGTTGGCTTAAATTTAATGCAGCAATGATGATTATTGTGGAAGATTCTTCGAATTGATGAATTGGAGGAATTCTGTTGAGTCCAAATTGCCCATTAATCAACAAAGATACAAAGATATTAAGTGACTGCATCACCTCATGGAAGAGTGAGTGAAAATGAAAAAAGGGCCCCCAAATGTCAAAAAGAAGCCCTCGAGAAACCTCAAGGACAGCTTTAAAAAAGCTATTTTGAGCCGTGCTGCAGGCAGTAGTTGACACAAACTTCCAACTGGTTCTGCAAACCAGGGATTGATATCCACATTGTACACTTGGTTTAATGAAGGATTGGATTTATACACTTGGAATTGCATAAGCACCTTTCAATATTTCAGGATGTTCCAAAACTCTTCGCTACCATTGAAATACTTCACCATCCTACATACCATTGTACTGGAAATATATCTCTGACTTATAGGACTCCACAATGTTTGATAGAGAGGGTGAATCAATCTCTACGGGCTCCAAGGGGCAGGGGACTGGCCATGATTTACTCCCATACAGTCTGCAAATTTGCAGCATTTAAATGGTCCACATGCTTTTCCGCACCACCCTGAACTTCTCAAGTCAGTGGTCCGAATCTCAAGTGGCACATGCCTCTTACTCATGTGGGGCCATTTTCATGATTCTTGCAGCAAGCTTAGTCTCCTGTATTAAACAGTCTCTCTCACTAGGCAGAGTCTTGGATTCGGCATGGGAGTCCCTGATGCTGTTTCACCCTCCATTCCAGCTCCGGGAACATCAGACTTCAATCCATTAGCAAGTCTGCCGATGCTATTCCTGTAACTGCTTGTGAAGTGGCCCTATAATCAAACTAGAAACATGACAACTTGGTGTCTAATGAGGCTAAAAGCTGTTTCTTCAGTCCAGCTTCAAGGTTGGACCATTCTTTCTACCAGACAATTAGATGATGGGTGCTATGGACCTGTCCTCATACGTTGAATCCCATTCGACTTTAAGAAGTGATTGAAGTTCCTGCCGGTAAATGATGGCCTCTTACCTGTGATCAACATCTACAGGACTCCATATGTCATGAAAGATCTATGCACATTCAACCATTTTGAGTGGGCATCTACAATGACTAATAACATTGAACCTATGAAAGGACCTACCCTTAATCTGCAATGGTTCCTTGGTATAGGTTCACAGCCTAGCTTAGGTCTTGTGCAAATTTAAGGGCTGATTACAGTGCAAAAATTTTTTTTAATTGGTTCTGCGATCACTGATAGGGCTGCATCTATATCGAACTTATTTGAGCCACAGGATCATTAAACCAGATGTTCATCTTGATTGGTTCTGATTTGGATGTTGCTAAGCAATTTGACAGTTCAAAATAAGATGCAGGTCAAGTTTCCAGAATCTGAACTCTCCTGGATACCCTCCTGGATACTGGCCTATGAGTTAATTTACTCCATTTAGCTCTAGTAGGGCTCTGTTTCTGTCCCACATCCACATATCGACAATTACAATGTCTTAACGGGCAGGGTTCTGAGAAAAAAACTATAACTGTTTGGCTGAGACTTTGAATAGTTTTGGAGTTTTACTGTGGATCATCTGAGAGTTAGTTTTATCAGATATTTTCTGAGTGAGGCTATGCAAGCTCAAGTTCACCTGCTCCACTTGCCAGTTGCAGTGCCTGTTTGCAGTCCAGTTGATCTTCAGCCAGTAGCATGTTTGAATAGTCACATCATTAATCCCATTTACTGGACTGGCTCAAAGTATTTCGTTAAGGGTGAAACCAAATTCACAGTCTTCTGCCAGTCATCTTATCCTAGTGAAAAACTTCTATGCGAATTCCCCTGGTTCTCAACTTGCCAAGTAAAACTGATGACATCTCAGAATTCAAGGAGATTTGGGAGTCATAATATTTCTTAACTATGTCAATCAATTTTTGAAAGGTTTCAGTATCTGGTGCCTCAGGAAATGTTAGGCTTCCGATGACAATAAAAGCTGCAGCTCCACAGACTGTCAGATAATTACTCATTGTTTTTCATCCATTACAATGCTGTTTGCCGAGAAAAAAAATGCATTCTTTCCACATACTGGGCCCAGTCCTCAATGGCAGGGTCAAACAAGTCAAGATTCCCAAACAGAGACATTATGTAAAAAAATGCTTACCCCAACTTTAAAACTGCTGCGAGTGCATTACTCTTGTCAGCATTGAAATAACTCTTCAGAGGCCAGCATCCCATAACCAATCACCCTTTATTTAAAAATACATAGCCTTTGACAATAGCACTGTCTCTCAGTAAGTCAGACATTTAGGGGGCCAAATATCCCTGACATTTATGTGTTTATGTCAACCAGGTCTTGCTGACTGGACAAGATTAACAGCCTCAGTCAGGGAACCTGTATCCCATGATGTCCAGCTGGCTGACATTACAATCACATCAGAAGTCAGTCACTGAATATAATCACTATGACTAACAATGCAGTTTTAACAAAGACATGAAAATTTGCAGCATATTGTAGATGGAAAAAGACTATATGTTGGTGCTTCATTTGGAATCCAGCCGATCTACACTTGCTTCCGCCCATACTGATTTTATGACTGACACCTCAGGCCACTTGGAGTGAGGCATACATGCTCACTAGTAGCATCTGCCTACCAGTGCCTCAAAATCAACCTGAATTCCCTGCCATGGTGTTTAAGGTCATTCCCATGGGTGTAGGGGCGATAACAGTGGCGCCTTTCTTACTAATGTGCAGAATGTATATGATCCCGCTTTGTCCTCAAACTGGAAGTCCACCAAAATAGCTCCTGGCTACGTCTTTAATTCACACCATGCCAGGGTATATTTGTTACATTTATTCTAGCATGTTTCTGCTTTTTTGGGGTTGGAATAACAACTCTCATTTCCCATATTAAGCACTGTTCCATATGCCCATACCTCTCCACTTGTTGGGGAGGTATGGGCATAATCCTGAGCAGTCTTCAAGACTGGTCCTTCCTCTCAAGATTAAGTCCACCACTCAACTCAAAATCAGGTTGATTTTGACACAACTGATTCGCTGATATCAGCACCTTGTCCTCTTGGGAAAAGTGCATCATACACAAGGTAAACAAATGGTAAATCTGAACAGGAACGCTTTATTGACGAAATTCAAACTACCACAGCTGGTTCTAGACTGGACCACAAGCTCCAGCTCTCTTAAAGGGGTAGCACATCCAGCTACATTCATAACAGAAATGTTCAGTAAAATTCCAAAGATTACAAATCCCAAGTTTCAAGGCTAGGTAAAGTTTTTTCACACAGTTCCTCTTGACATTTCTCACTGATGGCATGCTGTTGTCTGTAAAGTGACCTCCGTTCTTCACTGATGGTTGATCTGGTGCATCGTGGAATGTCTTCTCTGCAAGTTTCTCTTGTTGCACCAGAGTCCTGAGAATTGTGGAAGTCTAGCTCCTGATGGTACTTAAGAAAACCACTACCAGATGTCCTCAGCCACTTTGTGTGCCTTTAAAAATAAATTAAAGTGCTCCATCTTTGAAGTCCGATTTTCTGACTCTTCATCAAATGTTCCCATCACCCCAAATAATGGGAATTTTTCCCACCTCTTGAGTCTGGAAACCATTCGCAGCCTGAGATTCCTCGGATGAACACACATGCATTGGTTAGGAGAAAGTGAGGACTGCAGATGCTGGAGATCAGAGCTTAAAAATGTGTTGCTGGAAAAGCGCAGCAACTGTCAGACGACACCTTAAGAAGGGCTTATGCCCGAAACGTCGATTCTCCTATCCCTTTGATGCTGCCTGACCTGCTGCGCTTTTCCAGCAACACATTTTTAAACTCATGCATTGGCCACTCACACAGATGGTGCTTTCATTCCATGCCTCCCTGGCATCACACACAGGCCAAGTTTCCTCGCAACCACTTTCCATGATGACTTCAGAAGCTCCCGGGTACATTCTCTTCCTCAGCCACTAACCTCCAGTCCACTCATGACTGCCATGTTTGGCCCTTTCCCTGGTGGGTGAGTTCTTGCTTGGCGTCGAACACAACCCAAGTCACCCCCACCTCCCTCAACATTACCTCTTTAATCCTGCACCCACAAGCTTAGCCCCTCCAAAATACTTTATTGACAATGATTATGTTGCCACAGCCAATTCTAGACTGGACCACAAGCTCTGCCCTTCCAGGTCACCTGACCAGCAATCCTAAAACGGTTGCACACCTAATTACAGACGTAACAGAAAAGATAAGTAAAATTCCAATGATTAAAAGTTCAGATTTCAAGGATGGGTTAAGCTGTCTCATACAGTCCCTCTTGAGCTTTAACACTGAAGGCATGCTGTTGTCTGTAAAGCAAGGGCTAATCCTCACCATAGTTGATCTGGTGAACCAAGGTCTTTCCTTGTTAGAATTCTTCCATTTAAGCTTTCTTGGGTTTTCTGTCTCTTTCCCCACATGGAGAGGTTTTCAGATTGCAGGCTCTGGGTGCCTCTGGCTATCCTTGCACTTACTGCTTTGTGAGAAGTCAGACGACACCGGATGATAGTCCAACACATTTATTTGAAATTACAAGCTTTCTGAGTGATACCCCTTCATTAAACTTCACCTGACGATTTTAAGTAAATGTGTTGAACAAAAGCCTGGTGTCATCTGACTTCTGGTTTTGTCCAACCCAGTCCAAAACGGGTACCGCCACATCATTACAGCTTTGTAGCAAAATACATTTCAACAAATCTGAGGACTGTGATCAGTCAGAATTTCCTTAACCTAAAGACTCTTGGTGTAATTTTGTCTCAAGATATCCCCTGCACTGCTTGCAAAAACAAAATTATTTTGCACAGCTATAAATGTGCACACTTGATTTTACATGTTGCATTTAACTCCTGGTATTTCAACTGTATTATATTCCAAAATCATTTCAGGTTATAGACCCAAAAGGAAAAAGGTCCTTTACACTATCTCTACTTTAAAGCTTCTTCCTCAGTTTGCACAGTTGTAGTCAGTTTCTTTCCAGCAAATTTATTTGCATTACTTATTTTCTTCAATTCACGTCTCTCCCTATGACCCTTTAAACAAACGGCCTAATATAGATCTCTATCACTTAACATGGGTTCCTAAACATGTCTTCAACAGCCTTGTACAATGTCTTCCTTCATGAGATCCTCACAGCTTTCTACTTTCACACATATAAAGATAGCTATGGGCATTGTATTGGGCAATCACATTAAAGTATTTTCCTGGGGAGGTGGCATGGTATTATGGTAGATTGCCTGCTGACTGATCAGTGATACTTTTAGTGTCCTACTGAAATCTCTGCACTATTCATGTCTTACTTATCTCATAGCCAGAGATACACCCTTGCAGGGACCTGCTTAATACCATCTGGTGTCCTAGGCATGCCTTCGGGAGCTGTTCATCATGGGGATTCTTTCACAAGGAATTCCCTCTCCATGTCAGGTTGTGTCAAGCGCAACATACATTACCAGTAGGAATACACTGACTGGAGCATTCTGAAGAACTCCTCATGATCTGTTCAGGCATCTAACACTCTCAAAGCTATACATCATTCAAAATAGCATCATTGTGCAATAGTTGTCATTGTACTTCAATCAGCTTCAATCCGAGATACCTGACAGATGTCTGAGCCATTTACTCAAGGGATAGCCTCAGTTCACTGGCAGCCATCCTCCCAAAGCATTAGGTCCAATAAAAATCCATAGACCATAAGTCAAAAAGTGTCGTGCTGGAAAAACACAGCATGTCATGCAGCATCCAAGGAACAGGAAAATCAATGTTTTGGACAAAAGCCCTTCATCAGGAATGTTGTGTGGGGGGGAAGGGGCTGAGAGATAAATAGGAAGGGGATGGGCGCTGGGCTGCGGATAAGGTAGCTTAGAAGGTATTAGGTAGAAGCAGGTGGGGGTTGATGGTCATAGATCAGAGCGGAAGGTGAAGTAGATAGGTGGGAAGGAAGATGGACAGGTAGGAAAGTTCAAGAGGGCAGTGCCGTGTTGGAGAGTTGGATCTGGGATGAGGTGGGGGGAGGGGAGATGAGGAGACTAATGAAATCAACATTGATGCTGTGTGGTTGGAGAGTCCCAAGGCAGAAGGTGAGGCGTTCTTCCTCCAGGCATTGGGTGGCTAGAATTTGGTGGCGAAGGAGGCCCAGAACTTGCATGCCTTGGTGGAGTGGGAGGGGGAGTTGAAGTGGTCGGCCACAGGGTGGTGGGGTTGTTTTGTGCGTGTGTCCCAGAGATGTTCTCGGAAACGCTCCACGAGTTGACATCTGTCTACCCAATATAGAGGAGACCACATCGACAGCAATGGACAGAGTAGATGATGTGTTTGGATGTGCTGGAAAATCTCTGCTGGATGTGGAAGGATCCTTTAGGGCCATGGATGGAGGTGACCAAAAGATATAGGAACAGAATTAGGCAATTCTCCTATCAAGATTGCTTCACCATCCAATCATGCCCTGATATGTTTCTCAAACCGAATCTCCTTCCTTTTCCCTGTAATGCTTGATCCCCTTACCTATCAAAAACCTATCTACCCGTGTCTTAAATACACTCAATGAATTGACCTCCACAGCCCTCAAAGGCAATGGGTTCCACAGATTAACCACTCTCTGGCTGAAGAAATTCCTCTTCATTTCAGTTCTAAAGGGTTCAGTTCACTCTAAAGCTGTGCCTTCAAGTCTTCATCTCTCCTACTAGTAGATGCATCTTCTCTATGTCCATTTTATCCAGTCCTGTCAATTTTTTGTAATTTTCATTCAGATCTCCCTATATCCTCCGAAATGCCATCAAGTATAGATGCAGAGTCCTCAATGACTCCACATATGAGAAGTTCTTCATCCCGAGGATCATTCTTGTAAATCTCTTGTGGACCCCCTCCAAAGTTCAGCACATCCTTCCTAAGATTTGGGGCTCAAAACTGCTCACAATATTCAAAATGCAGCCTGACCAAAGCCCTAAACAGCCTCAGCAGTACATCTCTGCTCTTGTATTCTAGCCCTCTTGAAATAAATGCTGAATTCCATTTGGCTTCCTAGCTGACATCTGAACCTGTATGTCATCCTGAAAAGAACCCTCAACTCAGACTCCAAAGTTCCTTTGTAATTCAGATTTCCAAAGTTTTTCCATATTTAGAAAATAGACTATGCCTCTATTCTTTCTACCAAAGCGCATAACCTCACACTTTCCCACATTCCATCTGCCACTTTTTTGCCAACTCTTCATCGTCCAAGTCCTTCTGCAGCCTTCACATTTTCTCAACATTAGCCGCCTCTTCATCTATCTATGTTAAAACAGGAGTAATGTTCCGTCAGACCTTCTGAAATTGGAAGTCAATACCACAAGCACCATGATGACAATGATCACCATACATACAACTTTGTCATGGCTGTGAGCATGTGAAGTTTAGAGGAAATGTTGCCTAGCACACTGTACACTCATTGCCTGTTGTTTCATATTAACTGTATATTTATAAACTGAAAACACTTGCTGTTCAACTCTACTGTCCCACCTGCTGTGCTTTTCCAGCACCACTCTGATCTAAACTCTGGTTTCCAGCATCTGCAGTCCTCACTTTTGCCTGATTCCTTCACTTGCCAGGTTAAAAAATCACACAACACTAGGTTATAGTCCAACAGGTTTATTTGGAAGCACTAGTTTTCAGATTGCTGCTCCTTCATCAGGTGGTCATGGAGTATAAGATTGTAAGACACAGAATTTACAGCAAAAGTTTACAGCGTGATATAACTGAAATTATATATTGAAAAAGACCTGGATTGTTTGTTAAGTCTCTCATCTTTTAGAACGACCATGTTGGTTTCAGTTCTTTCATATATAAATCGCAAAACTTTTTTAAAAGTTACATTCTCAAGTGAACTTTAACAATTGGTGTAATGTCGGCCGAGATAATACATTGAAGGTGTAAGGTGCCCTGCGTAAGACTGTGTGTGCCACAATGATCAGACTGATTATAATCTACAAAATGGAGTTACAGAATCTTACTGTACAAAATGGATTTGCAGAATCTTATTCTACAGAACGGATTTACAGAATCTTCACTTGCAGTCTTCTGAATTCTGCTTCCACTTTTGCCCGTAAGGTAAATGACACTGGATGGGCCTTGCAGAATCACGGAACCACTTCCCAGTTCCTCTGATAGTTCCTGGATCTTCCTGGAAAGCTTCTGGGTGTTGAATTAAGACTTCACTCGAGCAGCCATTTTCTAATCAAAAAATGTTGAATCAACAAAGATGAATCTCTCAGAATCAATTTCACCCTGTCAAGCTTGGCCCAGAGCCTTCTACTATAACCACTGGTAGCTGAACCAGCTGCCTTTCATTAGAAACCGGAACAGAGGTTGTACTCTTAACCTGCAAAAGTTCCCTGGTACAGGTTTTCAGCCTAGCTGAAGTCTTGTGCAAATTTAAGAGCTGGAGTCCAAAGTGATTTTTATGAAAAACTGGTTCTACAATCACTGATACAGCCGTGTCATTATCGACCACCATTTAAACCGAATCGCCATTTAACCAGTCTTTTATCTTGATTGGTTCTGATTTGGATGTTGCTAAGCAATTTAATTGTTCCAAACCAGACGTAGGTGGAGTTTCCCAGGTATGAACTCTCCTGGACACCCTACTGAATGACGGTCCACGAGTTAACTTACTCCATTTAATTCTAGTAGTGCTCTGTTGCTGTTTCGGATCCGCATATTGACAACAATTACAATGTATTACCGAGCAGGATCCTGAAGAAAATTGTAAATGTTTGGCCGTGACTTGGCTTGGTTTTCGGGTTTTGCTATCGGCTGACCCAGCGTTACTCTTTGCAGGATATTTCCTGATGTTTGACTTACTTATAGTCCTTGTTACAAAAATACAGAGTAAAGTATTGTATAGTGTCACCACACTCCTGCACTGTCTTAAAATATAGAAAAATAAACCAAACTATACAATAGCAAAGCAGAAAAATGAAGAAATAAAGAAAAAAGTGCTCAACTTTACAATCCTTCTTGTCATGGGTCATGGGCCTGCTGGCCAGGTATGAGTCTCCTTTGCTATGTCATTGCTGCTGGAATGAAAGTTGCCACTCTTTGGCACCATCTCGCCTGCACTGATGCCCTCACCGTTATAGGTCCTAGCTGGACAATGCAGACAACACAGATGCTGCCTGGTACTGCACCTATCCCGAACTCAACTCCACCGCTGCCAAGAATCTGCTTCAGGCCCACCTCACCAACACAGCCACTAGTGGGTCTAGTACTGGGCACAAACTCGCCTCCGCCGCCATCTCCTCAAATCTGTGGTGGATGCAGATGCTGTTGGGAGCACAAATTCGCCTCCGTCGCAGCGGCTGTGAGGAGGCGCTAGGACCGCCTCAACAATGCAAAAGCTGCCAGGAACCTAAACCCCCCCCCTCTGATTTCGCTGCCACAAGTCTGCGCTACTGGGCCTACTCACTGTCCCCGTTACTGTGACTGAGCTCTTCACCAAGAGGTAAGTAAACTAAAAGTAAAAAAAAAAGAGAAGAGAGAAAAAAAAAGCAGACGAGCCCCAGGCTCAGAAGCCCTACTCCATCGCCACCTTATCGGAAGAGGTATCCTACGCTATCTGTCTGATAGAGGCTGTGCAGTTGCCTACACTTAATTGATATATCCCAAGCTCAGGCGGATTGGCAAAGGTCCCAACTGCCATTGAGGTACCTTGCAATCCACCTGCTCCACTTGCCACATTTTCTCATGATAAAGCCAGTTTTAGCATCTGTTTGAAGTCCCGTTGAACTACAGCTGGTAGGCATTTTTGCACAGCCACATCATTAATTATTAATGGGGACGGCGCAGTTGCTCAGTGGTTAGCACTGCTGCCTCACAGCGCCAGGCGCCCAATTCGATTCCAGCCTCAGGCGACTGCCTGTGTGGAGTTTGCACATTCTCGCTGTATCTGTATGGGTTTCCTCTGGGTGCTCAGGTTTCCTCCCACAATCCAAAGATGTGCAGGTTAGGTGAACTGGCCATGCTAAATTGCCCATAGTGTTCGGGGATGTGGAGATTTGATGCATTAGTCGGGGTAAATGTAGAGTAATAGGGTAGGGGAATGGGTCTGGTTGGGTTACTCTTCGGAGGGTCGGTGTGGACTTGTTGGGCTGAAGCACAGCAGGTCAGGCAGCAGCCAAGGAGCAGGAAAATCGACTTTTCGGGCAGGAGCCCTTCATCCTGCCTGACCTGCTGTGCTTTTCCAGCACCACTCTAATCTTGAATCTGATTGCCAGCATCTGCAGTCCTCACTTTCGCCTTGTTGGCTTGTTTCCACACTGTAGTGATTCTATTAAAAAATCCCACATACGAGACAGTCTGTAAGCATTCAGTTAAAGGTTAACCAAACTCACAGGCTTCTGCCAGTTATCTTAACCTAGTCAAAAAGCTTAATATGGATTCCAGTGGTTCTCAAATTACTGAGTAAAAGCGATAATATCTCAGAAGTCAAGCTTCCCAACCAGGGGCATGACGTAAGAAAATGCTTACTCCACAACTTCAAAATTACTGCTCCAACTGCATTGGTTCAGGATCGTGCTTTACACCCGTTGCTACTGAAATAACTCTTCAAAAACTGGCATTGTATCAACAATCACCCTTTATTTACAAATGCATAGCCTTTGACAATAGCACAGCCCCTCACTGAGACAGGCATTCAGGGGCACAATATCCTCAACACACTTTAATGTCAGCCAGATTGCCCTGATTGATCCAGATTTACATATTCTATGCAGTCCAGCTAGCTGACTTTATTACAATCACTACTTCCATCCACCTCCAAGTCTATGGTCACAGAGTAGTCCCATTACTTTCACAACCTCCTGGGATGCTTTAACACCAGGTCAGGTTCTTTCACCCAGAATACAACACAGGAGGTGTGTCAAGAACGGGAGCTCGCCTCTTGCACCTGGAGTGCCTCAGTAGACTTGCACTTTCTTCTTCTGGAGGCAGAAGTGTTCAGGCAGCTACTTCCATCATATCCATCTCTGATTCAGAGGACTCAACAATGTTGGATGAAGAGGGTGAATCAACAGGTTCCTGAAGTCTGTCTGCAGGCTCCGAGGGGCAGGGATGGTTTTGCTCCTACACAATCTGCAAATTTGCAGCTTTTAAATGGTCCATATACTTATTCAGGACAGTGACATCTACCTAAACTTTATAAGTCACTGGTCCTGATCTCACATCAATCATGCTTCTTACCCATGTAGGCTATTTCCAAATTTCTTGCACCAAACTTTGTCCCCTGTATCAAACTGTCTTTCTAGCTTGGCAGAGTCTTGCATTCAGCATTGGAGTTCATGATGCCATTTCACCCTCCCCACCCAGGTCTGAGAAGGTGAGACTTAGCTTGATGCAGAATTTTTAATCCATTAGCAACTCTGCCAATGCTATCCCAGTAGTTGCACGTGGGGTAGTCCTAAAATCAATCAAGACAACTTGGTATCTAGTGAGCCTACAGGCTGTTTCTTCAGTCCAGGTTCAAAGTTTGGACTGCTCTTTCTGCCAGACCTTTAGTTGATGGGTGGAATGTAACTGTCCTAATATGTTGAATAAATAACTAAAATCCTTGCTGGTAAATGAGGACTCATTATGTGTGACCAATACCACTAGGATTCCATGTACTGCAAGAGACATATGCAATATTTCTATCTTCATTCCAGCGTTTACGGATGATTCTATGCATGTCCAATCACTTAAGTGGGTGTCTACAATGACTAAAAGCATTGAACTGATGAAAGTACCTGAATAGTTGACATGCAACCAAGTCTAAGGTTTATGTAGCAATTCCCACAGATGTAAGGAAGCTGTTGGCAGTAATTTGTGTCCTTGTTGACACTCTGTCTATTGTCCCACTAACACAGCAATGTGTGAGCCCAAGCTTGGCCACCAAACATAACTCCTCATCAACATCTTCATTTTGGAGAGCCCTGGTTTTGGAGCCCATATTTGACAGCGATCTTTATTTGGGACAATCCCCATAACAATATATAATGTTCTTATGCAGGGAGTGGTTCGTGTATGGAATGAACTTCCAGGGAAAGTGGTGGGTGTGTGAACAGTTACAACATTTCAAAGACATTTAGTTAAGTAAGTGAATAAGAAATATTCGGTGGGATATGAGCCAAGCACAGGCAGGTAGGACGAGCTTAGTTTGGGATTGTGTTCAGCATGGACTGATTGGACCAAAAAGTCTGTTTCCATGTTGTATGACTCCATGCCGTCCTCTAGTATAAGCTGGTTTGTCTAGGTCCAAAAAGGTTTTAATTCTAGCTATGACAGCCCTTTGGCTTCCCTAATTGATACTAATTGTTTCAGTTCAGGAAGGACTGGATTTTTCTATGTCCAAAATCTGATATTGTTAGTTATGTTCAGAAAATTCAATGTTGTGACCGATTCTTCCAAAGGGGGTACCATGAGTGGTAATCTGCTAACGGAAGGTGGCTTAATGCATCCACATTCACTACTCGGTGTCCAGGACAATGTTCTAATAAGTACGTAAAATTAAACCCCAATGCTAAATGATGCTATGGGCAGCACTGCCTTTGCCTTTTGAAGCAGACAAATTGGGGTATTGTGATCCATGATTATCACAAATTTTCGTCCATAAAGTTATTGGTGGAACTTTCTGACTCTAAGTATTTCCACAATACCTTCATATTCTACTTAGGCATACTTATGCTCTGCATTAGCCAAAGTCCTGGATGCCATTGGCATTCCTCTTCAGGGCCACGAATGAGCCAATACTACCTTGATGCCTTACAGGGAGGCATCAAATGTCAATATCAGATCTTTCCAGGAATCAAAGTGTGCCAACTCATTAGAGGATGATACTTCATCAAAACCTTGGCCCTGTCTATGAGACCAGTTCCAAGGTTGACCCTTCTGTAGGAGTTGGTGCAATGATGCAGGATAGATGCCAGGTTGTGCTTCTGTAATAATTTACCAGACCCAGAAATTACCAAAGCTCCTGGACAAACATGGGGATTGGGACACCTTTGATTGCCCTCATTTTATCTTCCAATGGGTGTACCCCAGTCTTATTGACCCTGTAGCCTAAGTATGACTTTTTGAGTGCCTGGAACACATGCTGTTCCCTTCTTAGGCATACATTTGCCCAGGAAAAATGCCTTAGGACTGTACCCAATTTCTTTAAGAGCTCCGTATTAGTTTTGTCTGCTATCAGGATGTCATCTAGATAAATAGCAACCTGAGATAGACCTTGCAAAGTTTTCTCCATCTGACCTTGTTACAAACACTACAGTGATAACTGTGTGCTAAAGAAAATTGTTGAGACTGACTGAAAGGGTTTTAAAAAAAAGAGGAGAGCTGATTCCCTCTTCTCAGCTGGCCATATTAAATAAAATAGACCATTAGGGCTAGATGGCCTATTTTGTTCTGTAAGTTCTCTAGTGGGCGGCACGGTGGCACAGTGGTTAGCACTGGTGCCTCACAGCGCCAGAGACCCGGGTTCAATTCCCACCTCAGGCGACTAACTGTGTGGAGTTTGCACGTTCTCCCTGTGTCTGCGTGGGTTTCCTCCCACAGTCCAATGATGTGCAGGTCAGGTGAATTGGCCATGCTAAATTGCTAACCTGTAGTGTTAGGTTAGGGGCATGGGTGGGTGGCGGGTCGGTGTGGACTTGTTGGGCCGAAGGGCCTGTTTCCACACTGTAAGGTAATCTAATCTAAAGTTCCTTGCAACACAATTCCATCCTATTGGAATGGTACTACAAGAGCTGGTTATGCTAACTGACATATTAACACCCTGTTTGGTAGGTGATCACATAATAAATTAGCTGGTACTGCAGATGGCCTGTATAAAGACCTGGAAGGAGCTAAGTAGAAATGCTGAGGACAACAGAGAACCTGACTTTTACTGGCAGTCCCATCCTGCACTGGAGAGAAGTTACACGCCTCCCCAGTGCAGTAGCATCACTCTGTAACTGACTGATTCAATACTTGCAGAAGCAATTGTCTTCAGTCTTTGCTATGCCAAGTAGTGAATGTTCAGATATGGTGCTTGTTGATTTTAGTTAGAAAACAGATCAGCCATGATTTTGTTGAATGTTTTTAGCTGTTGAATCACATGTTTCCATCTTCATGTTTCCATGATCTACCTGGTGTACTTTCATTCCTATATTATTTCAGTTATGAAATACAGTACTCAAAACAAACCCCAAGCATTTATTTTGAAAATGGGTCAAGTCATGGAATTCAGTAACTTGCATAGCCCATTAATGCTAGGCAACTGGAGAACTATGCGTATCATCTTTTCTTCCAATGCGTATCAAATTCTTCCAATTCAGTTTAAGTTTTGTAATTATTCCAATTAGCTCTTTTAATTTGACAGGAACATTCTCCAAATATTTCAATATGAAAATAATTTGGAAAGCAATGAAATCACAAAGTGAAATTAAACATTTTAAAGTTATTTTTAAAATCACAATTTAAATGTGCTCGAAAAATAAAAACTTAAATGTTACACAAAAAAAACTGTCCTATTATACATTTATCTTGTTTTTTTTCAAATTCACTTATATGATGTATGTAATTTGCCTAATGGTTTACATATTGTGAGATCTTTTGATCACTACTCAAGATAGGTAAATGGACCACCCAACATGATTCCAATCCAGACACAGGGGAGATCTCATAGAGTGTTATATTTCCCCACATCTCAATTAGATTCCCACATGTGTTGTGCAAAGATTTATCAGGTCATCCTGTCTGGCCAGCATGAAGGTAACATATCACTCACTGGGACACATTCCCTTAGGATGGCTTGTAGGATCATTGTTTCTCAAACTTCACTCATAGTCCAACAGCTACAAATATGGCCCACAGTCTTTGAATATCATTCAAAATCTCTTGAGTGATTGAAAGATAATTTTTCATGATGCACACTTCAGTTAGAGGGGAAATTGTGCATTGGGCATAAAATTATAATGCGTTAAATTCATTCATCTAAGCCAGAGGGAAAACTCTGTTTTGTTGGTAATTTTCTTTGTGTGTGGCAAGAAAAGTTGGAGGTGCAATATTTAGTTTTCAGAAGAAAACTGGGCTTCAGTAACATGAGAATGCATTTGAATGTGTTTCACATCAATCGCTATGTTTATGAGTGAACAGAGATAGTACAGACCTGTTAAAAGCACTATCTACATGGACTCTTGTGACATTGTGGTAGTGTCACTGCCTTCTGGGCCAGAACTACCTGGTTCAAAGCCCACTTGACCTGGATGTGTGTCATAATATACCTGAATAGGTAAATGCTTCTGTAAGGTAAGTATTATGGTGTTGAGCAGGTAATGTATTAGCTGGAGTGGAATTAAGATGCATGGTGGTAAGTGGTTAAGATGGGCTAAAAATGTCAAGAACTTGTTATTAACAGTATAACAGCCACCCATGTTAAACCAGTAATTAAGGTTTTAGTTATCACATTTAGATTTGAAGTCCCATTGATGGCATGATGCTATTGTACAATTCTACCATAATGACAGATCTTTGGCTGCTTGGCATACAGATTACTGTTTCGCCTATGACATTATTACTAACCCCTTTCTTGTAATTAGCCTCAAGTGTTCTTCTCAACCTCAGTAGTTATGAGTAACTGTGTTGGTAGAAGAATCTGCAGTAAGTTATTGTCTTGTTCTGGACCAATTCTATTCTGACAGACTGCTCTTCCGGACTTATAATGACAAAAAAAGGGACAATTGTCAGAAGTGTTGCCAAAAAACACTTTCTGAACAGCCTTCAGATTCCCATCTATTTGGGTGTTCAAAAAGTTGAGAAGTGCAATTCTGAGATTAAATAGCAATCTATGTTATTGAGTCAAACCTATGCAACAGCTTGTACATATTCTCTATTTCAATTATAGATAATTGCCATTCATTATGAAGCATGTTTATTTTTCCCTCCTTTGAATGTGAGACCCAGATTTGATAAGGAATTCTGTCATAAGCAATGTTTAGCTTTGGTGGTATTCCTTTTCTTCCATTTCTGTAGCACTTAACAATTTTATGAGACAGGCTCGGACATATCGAACATTAAATTCCTCTGAACTTCTGCTCAGAATTTTCAAATAATTCTTCATTCATTGACAGTGTTCTTGAGTGTGGTTTAAATTCATGATTTTCTCACTTTGTGGAAGGAGTAATGGTGAATGTAATCAATCAATATATGGGAACCGCTGATAGATTCATTATGTTCTCATCCTGCATCTCTAATATCAATAAATTACATTATAAATATTCTAAGAGCTTGAAGTGAACAGCACTGACACCTACTGACCAGATCTTAGTATTGCTCGTTCTTCTGTTAAAAACATGCAGATGCTGGACATCTGAAACTGAAATGAATTCATATACAGGGAAAACTTGATTATCTGGCAATCAACTATCTGAATATTGGATTATCCAGCAAGATCGCAAGGTCCCAATGCTTGGCTAAACTATGTTATCCAAAATTCAATGAACCGAACAAAATACTCCCTGCCCGAGTTCTTCGGATAATTGAAGTTCCTCTGTACAGCAGTTCCACAGCATTTTAAAGAGCGAAGTCTGGACAACAAGAACTGTACCTAAAAGAAACCTAAAATTTGAATACTAGATGGTTGGGGGGAGTGGGGAGGAGGCGCAAGCAACCAACTGAATACTTCAAATACAGGCACCATACTGAAGGGGGAGATGATAGCATTATTACTGGACTATTAATCCAGAAATCCAGATAATGTTCTGGGAACGTGGGTTTAAATCCTGCCACAGCAGAGGGTCAAATTTGAATTCAATAAGTATCTGGAATTAAGAATCTAATGATGACCATAGCTTCATTGATGGGGGAAAACCATCTGGTTCACGGATGTCCTTTAGGGAATTTTGAGAAATAGAACCCACTCACTTCAATAATTTCAGTCCAAGACAAGGTCTGAAGCAGCAATATCATTTAGTATAAGCTTGCAAGCGTGGTGGGTATAAGATAGGCACACTAAGTTTAACAAGTACACAACTTTTTATACAGTTCATTCCTCTTTCCCTCCTCCCATTGCTCATCCCCTGTTTACATCTCCCCCTACTCTAAACCTGGCTGTTTATCTCTTGCCTCATCCAGCCTTGTGCATAACAAAGTACAAGTTTTACTTGGCCATTTCACCACATCCCACTATGGTCCATTGTTATATATCCTCCTCCACTGCCATCTAATTCCTTGCTTGCTAAAGCAATATTCCCTTCCATTCTTTGCCCATACTGAGCCTTATGACCTCTTGATTGTGGTATTTTTTGTTTTTACAGAAGTGGGAATCAGATGCTTGTAACTGTTTGTACAGGCATATCTAGCTTAACCTACAACCCTCCCCTCACAGCACCTTATCTATTTGTCTGTAACATCTACTATTCTTTGCAGTCACATTTCATTCTTGTATGCAAATTTTAGCTAATGCAAAAGCAATTATGTATTTCCTTCACATAGTTTTCATTCTTGTTAACTCAGCTCTTGGCTGAAACAATTATACACTGGTGTAAGTTCATTTAGCTTACATAAGCAATTATGATTGCAGAAGTAACACTGCTTTACCTATATCCCACAACTTCCCCCTTTTTCTTTAACTATCACTTGTTATCTTCTGCATTTTTCTTATATGTTACTTCCAAATTGACAAGCATCTTTCCCGAAATTTCATTTATTTTGGAAATCTCCCCAAGGTCACATATTCCTTCATTGTTTAACAGGTAGAGCCCTTTTCTCTGATTGCTCTTTGGGACATTTGTTTCATTAAGGTTGTCTCAATTCAATCTTTGGGTGAGCCCTCGTATACAGGGTATGATGCAACAGCCAATGGCTACCAATACCCCGGCTACTACTATCAGGGAAGTAAAGATGGAAACCACCACCCCCTTTTTCCGCTAATATCATATCAAGGGCCATTCTGTTTTCCCATGCCATCCTATTGTCGCATCAAGCTGTTCTGATATTCCTTTAACCGTATCTCTTGTATAATTTATAAATCGCTGTTGATTATAGAAAATGTAATTTATTCAATCTACATTTTTATTAATTGTTACCAAAAGAGAGCTGACTCAAAGCCTGCTGCAATCTGGTTGCGAGCCTTGAACTCATCAGATACCCCCCTAGGGACTCCGATAGAATCGAGATAAATCCTGTCATCAAAAGAAGTGTCTAACAGTGATCTCTTACTCCTTCCCTTTTCCCCTACTATCTTTTCCATCTCAAATGCCAGGGTAAATGGAATTGCCAATTGTACAATTGCACATATCCCTCCAATCTGGAGGTAGGGTGGGTCTCAATATTTTGCCTCCACAGTACCACCACAGATCCGCTCGGGGAATCTTTAGTGCTGAGTAGTTCCCTCCCTTGTCCGTTTCGGTGACATTCTTAATTTCTGTGCATAATTTCAGCTCCCCCAAATCTCTACACCGATTTGTACCTCGTCTACACACACAAGACGTGTGATTTCCAACGGCGGCTGAAAATGTAGGGGGAGCTTTTAAGTCTTTCTTCTCCAAGGGAGGTAATATCAGAGATAGGGATGTACAATTCCTATCATTCCATGCAGTCTTATCCTGATACAGGGCTATCATACATTTCATGCCCTTCCCGTCTCGCTTCCACCCAAGCGGAAAGGGGACCACCTGGGCCACTGGCCTACCGGAGGCAACATGCATAGCAATTGCTCTTACTCAGACTTTTTACAGTATACTTTACCCATTCAACCCCAGCATTTGTAAAGTCTCTTTAGCCTCTTCAGCGGTTCTTGCGTTGATTCGGTTATCCAGACTTCTTCCCCAACTGAAGAATCCACTGGCCCTTTGATCTGAGTGTAGTGAGTCCAGCCTTTTTCTGCCATTCTTATCGCTGTTTCAGTGGTCAAGAGAGCCTGGTACAGCCCTTCCCAGTCCAGTTGCAACTTAGTCTCTGTCCATGATTTTACTAAGACCCAATCTCCTGGTCGAATCGGTTGAACAGCGAATTCAAGTCTGTGCCAATAAACCCTGTTTCCTGAGGAAAGACAAAGAGGAGGACAAGCCCAGTATATACTTCTTTAAGAACAAATCTTTAGTTTCTGGGATTGGCAGTAGCCAGATGATATGCTGCCACCCATCAGGATAAATGATCAACCATTACCAACATAAACCTCAGTCTTCCCACTCGGGGTAATTCAGTATAATCTACTTGTATACTCTGCAGGGGTCTCAATCCTGGGTTTCTTCCTCCTGGGACTTGTTTCCTTAACACTTTCTTGTTTACTTTTTTTTACATGTTATGTATCCCTCACATATGTGTTTAGCTATCGTATATATCCCTTTGCATCCATATTTCCTTAAGACTAAATCACACATAGCTTGCACTCCCCAGTGGCTCCCCTGATGTAAGTTTCCAACTCTCCTCTACCAATAAGGCTGTTGCTACCACTGCCTGCACACACTGGCCAGTAATGTAACTTTCCATTCTTTAATTAACAATGAATTAAAGCAGTCATGTTTTAAATTAACCATGAATCAATATGATAGGTCACTGAGAATGTGTGAAGGAATCCTGCCAATTAATATCGATTCAAGCTAACACAATCGATTTATTATAAATATTAATTAATAATTATATATATATTACATAAGTAAAATAATCATTATCTGTAATTCATGGTGGAAATGCAACAAATGACTAAAACATTTTTAAAACTGTAATTGCGCAGTTCTGTTTGCTTCCCAGTCACTTGTGGCTTCTCATTGTGTTTCTGTAATTGTTTTGCTCGAGCACATTCATTTTTAAGAACCTCAACAGATTTCATAGCACCATTTGCAGTTAATTCAATCCCCAATTTGGTGGCAGTATCTTGTCATGAGCGCAAATCTGATTCTTCGTGCCTCTCATCACAAAACTGTCGCCATAATCCAATTAACTCTTTCATTCCCGTTGCCTTGGGCTTAAAATGTAAGGATGACCTTGCTGCCCTGTGTCGACTAGGAAAACTACGTCCTTTTTGTAAGGTCCCATCTTTAAATTTATCAAGGGTTCCTGGTGGGTCTCGGGGGGCAGGAACCCCTGACACCCCTATTCATCATCGAAATTCATTAGCAATATCGCCCTCTCTTCTCTTTTCAGATCCGGACACTCCCACTTAAAGTGACCTGTCTTTCCACAGTAATTACATCCCGCCTGTGGGGGTTTCCACCTCGATACCTGTCCCTGTCCACCAAACCCCTTAACATCTCCTCCCTTTATTTTCAACATGCTGCCCGCCACCATTCCTGTTTCCTTTTCCTTTTAGTGTTCTCCTTTTCTCTATTACCTCATCAGCCGCGGCTATCATTATTTTTGCCTTTTGTTTCTGCTTCTCATGTTACGTTGCCAGATGTTTGTTTAGACCTTGAATTTTTTTTTGAAGAAATATTGCAATATTTCTTGCTCCCTACAACTTCAAATACCAACGCATCAATTTATGCTTGTCTAACTTTAAAGCCTGTTCCTAACTATACATTTTGGAACCTTACTTATAAATATATATTTATATATTATAAATTCATTTATTTAGTATTTAATATTTAAAATGTAAAATGCATACAGTTCCCAACTTTGAAATCCACTATAATTACCCAGTTTTAGCTCCTTAATTTAAATTCAAAATTAATTTTCTTAAGTATTTCTGACCAGTCATTACTCAATTACAATGCTATAGGTCGTGAAATAACTGGACCTGTCTTAAAAGGATTTATCTATTCAAGTTAAAAAAAACTTCTAATTCATGAATAATGGCCGAATCCAAGGTCACAGATATTAACCATAGGATTTTTTTTATTACAATCTAATGTTGAACTGAAACTTCAACTGTCCTCCATAAATCGCTTTTATGCAAGGATAAAAGAGGTTAGTTAGAAACTGATATAAAGGCAGTCATGGCCTGTAAAAAGAACAGGAGTTAACA
This sequence comes from Chiloscyllium punctatum, assembly GCF_047496795.1. NCBI lineage: Eukaryota > Metazoa > Chordata > Chondrichthyes > Orectolobiformes > Hemiscylliidae > Chiloscyllium > Chiloscyllium punctatum. The sequence goes on along the minus strand of NC_092745.1, from coordinate 54,895,987 downwards.
TTTTATTTCATAATCACTGTAAAATCCTTAACCTTAAAATAAATCATGTTAAATTTAAATTTCCATAATAGAAATCAGATTCAAAAAAGTCCTGGATCTCAAGCCATAGGGAACAAAGCACAAACACTCAATCACCAACAATAAAATGTGCATTCAAACCAAATCATAAAGGGTTAAATTTTCTACCAGCTGTACAGCTCTTTTCTCTCTCTCTCTCTCTCTCACACACACACACACACACACCGTATCTCACAGACACTTTCTAAGCTTCCCGCAACAACTGCTCTAGAGGCTTCTCGCTTCACTTTTCTATCTTTTGTATATTTTTCTGGATGTCTGGCCATGATTTAAGTTCCAAAGTGTACTCTCTGACACGAAGCATAATCTGATCCCTCCTGACTGTAAGGCTGTTTTCCATTGACATATAAATTAAAATATTTACAAACCCAGTCTTCAACCGGTACTTTGGCCAGAAGACGGCAGGATGAAGAATGGATTCCTTAGTCCATACAAAGCAACAATATTTAATCATCTTTTTCCTATCTTTTCCCCTTGTATAAGTATTATTTTTCCAATTTTTCAACATCCGTCCCAAGGGACTTTCTGGAGAGATGTCTTCTGTGACTTCTTTACCCTCTATCTCAGGTGCCTCATTTTTGCTTCCTTTGCCTCCCATAGTGGTCAACCCGCTAATCCCTTAATTTGACAGGTATCACACTCCCAGTCACCAAAGCAATTCTAAATCAAACCCCAATCAAACCCAGGTGAACATCCTCCCCACTGGACTTTCTGGAGGTATTTTGTCAGGGACCCCGCCTCCACTTCCATTTCTTTTTTTTTCCTGGAGGCTTTTTCTTTACCCGCTGCGCAGCCCATATTGAGTTTCTTCGTCACTTCAATAATTTCAGTCCGAGACAAGATCTGAAGCAGCAGTATCATTTATTATACGCTTGCAACCATGGTATCTACAAGATCGGCACACTGAGTTTAACAAGTACGTAACATTTTATACAATTCATTCCTCTTTCCCTCCTCTCATTGCTCCTCCCCTGTTTACATTTCCCACTACTCTAAACCCGGCTATTTATCTCTTGCTATATCCCACAGGAATGAAACTGCCATCCTCAACTGGTCTGACCTACATGTGACTCCAGACCCACAGTAATGTGGTTGCATGACTCCAGGACTTCTAGCTGCCCTCATGCAATTAGGGATGGGCAATAAATGAACAAAGGAAAAAAACATACTGAAGCTGCTGCTGGAGAAGAAAAGCAAGAGGTCGATAGCTTTGTAGTGTAGATGCAGGTGTTGGACTGGGGTGGACAAAGTTAAAAATCACACCACACCAGGTTATAATCCAACAGGTTTATTTGGAAGTACAAGCTTTCGGAGCACTGTTTCTTCCTCAGATAGCTAGGAGTAGGATCATAGAACACAGAATTTATAGCAAAAGACCATGGTGTCATACGCTGATGCAATATATTAAACAAACCTAGATTACGGTTACGTCTTTCATCTTTTAGAATGGGTTGCAGGTTTCAATTCATTAATATGTAAATCCCAGAACTTCTTTCAAGTCACATTCCTGAGATAACTTAAGGTTTTATATTTTAAAAAAGTGACATCCCAGCTCAGGCAGTGCATTAAGGGTGTGAGGTTAGAGTCTGTATCCCAATCTCGACTCAGACTGGTTCTATTTCCAAAGCAGAAACTTACAAAATGTCACATGGAATATGAAAAAAATTTACTGCCGACAGATTGTGTGCGTTTTGAACAAAATAGAATGTTAACTGCAAATACAATTTTGTCGTTACTGATAGGTCGAGCGGTTTAGAGACCCACGCAACGAGGCGGCGCCTCTAATTTATGGTGGGCGGTGCCCGCCGTCCCTGACTGGCTGGTTCGCCGCTGCGAGGGCTCGGCTCCGACCTCAGGCGGCGGTGACGCGATATGGTGCGAGGAGGCGGAGTCGCTGACACGCACATGTACAAACACACACACACACAGGGAGGAGAAAGGAGTCAGAGTCGTGAGCAGACACGGAGCGGGCAATTTAACCGGCCGCCGACCAACCTTGACAAGGTGAAGGAAGAAGAGCCGAGCCGTGGGCGAGTCTGGTCCCCCGAGTGATGGCCGCGCGCAGGGTTGTCCTGGTAACGGGAGCCAACAGGTAACCATGGAGACGGGAGCCAGTGGCCCCCTAGCGGCAGGGATGGGACGAGGCGAAAGGCATCTGTATCTTTGGAGAGGCACCAGCATGAGGGGATGCACTTGTGGCGGGGCTGTACAGTGATGGTAGCGGCCCTGCCCCTGGGCCAGGAGACCCCCGGGTTCAAGTGCCACTTGCCACCAGTGTTGAGGCATAATGTTTCTGAACAAGCTGTTAAGCAACTATCTGAGCTGTGAAATGAGAATTCTACACTGGTTTTGTCCCTGGAGGTGATGGGACTCGAACCTGGGCCTCCACCCCAACTGAACAGATTGATGTGGAAAATATCTAAAACGTTAAGTCAGAAAGGTGTGGATGCAGGAGGAGCTAAGAGGGTGCTTGTAGCCCACACCCTTGGACAATTATTCCAGTGCTGACTGCTGCTATGAAAGTATGCCTTGAATACAGGCCACATTTTGGCAGCATTGTCTGTATGGTCCTTCTTCATAATTGAAAAATGAGGTCTTGGGCAGGCTGCCTAAGCACTGTTTGATCTATACCTAGGCTTACCATTGCCTTGTTGCAGAAAGGAAACTAAGAAGGAGGGACTGGAAGGAAAATGCACTATTTGCTGGCAGCCTATATGTATTAATAGTTGGAAGTGCAGCCATCAGTATATATGTGAGAGTGTCTGTAAGCAAATGTTAGTGAATGACTGATAACTTTTCATTCATCGCTGACCATGAAATATGAGCCACATTTAAATATTTATTTCTTCACTGTTGGTGATACTTTATGTGCACAGTGGTTGCTAAATTTTTCTACATTATAATCATGGCTTCACTTATTGGCTATAGTACGAATGGCATTGCAAGTTTGATTTGACCCCATGAAGTCTCATGACATCAGGTTGAACATGGGCAAGGGAAACTCCTGTTGTTTAAAACAACTGCCCTGCCTCGAGCGCTGACTTAGTATTTGTCCATGTCAAATGCCATTTTGAGAAAATGTTGAGGGTGAGAAGAGTGCAGAATGTATTCTGGGTAGGAGTTTCAATGTTCATCACTTGGATTGGCTCAGTAGCACCACTACTGACCGAGCTTTTGTTTTTTCTTTGCTTATTTTTTTCCCCTGCACCCATGTTGTGTGTGTGCAGGTGTGAGACACAGTGAAAGACACAAGGTGCACAAATCTTTATTCAAATTTGCACCACCAAGAAGAAAGGAAACACCCGAGTGGCCAGTGGGGCAATGCTGTGTGATCAAACAGTGAAGGGAAGGGTAGGGATTAAATGAAACTAGAGTTGGAGGGGGAAATAATGCACTCCACTCCCTGTGGTGCCTTCCTGTCCCTGAACAACTCCAGGGTGTTGGTGGACACCGCGTGCTCCTTTTCCAGAGACACCCGGGCTCTAACGTAACTGCGGAAGAGGGGCAGGCAGTTGGCCCTAACGACCCCCTCCACTGCCCGCTGCCTGGACCTGTTTATGGCCAGTTTGGTCAAGCCCAGGAGCAGACCCACGAGGAGGTCTTCGGACCTGCCCTCCCCCCTCCGAACCGGGTGCCTGAAGATCAGGAGCGTGGGACTGAAGTGCAACCAAAAGCAGAGAAGGAGGTTTTTGAGAAAATCAAAAAGGGAGTGCAAATGCCCACACCCAAGATATACATGGTCTATGGACTCCACAGCACCACAGAACAAGCAGTTGGGATGGGAGTCCGTGAACCACCGCAATCTGTGGTTGCAGGGGACCGCTGCGTGCAGCACCCTCCACTCCAGATCCCCGAGAGAAAGAGGGAGGACCCCCGCATAGAGAGCCCTTCACTGGAGAACCACTACTGACTGAGCTAGCTGAAATACAGTAGCTGCTAGATTGGGTCTGCAGTAAGTGATGAAGGAACCACCAAGAGAAAAAAACCTACTAGACCTCACAGTTACCAGTCTACCTGTCATAGATGCATTTGTCCTTGACATTATTGATCCTTTTGGAGACAGTCATGTCTTCGCACTGATGATTACATTAACTCTGTTGTGGCCATGCTAAATGGGATCCATTCAGAACAGATCTGGCAGCTCACAACTAGGCATTCATCATCAGGAGCAGAATTGTATTCAACCACAGTCAGTTTCCTTGTGAATTGGCATATCCCTCTATCTATCATTACCATTGAGTCACGGGATCAACTCTGAGGGCACTCTAGAAACAACACCAAGTGTACTACAAAATGAATGTCAGCTACAATACAGGTCTACATGTTAAACTGCAGAAGCTAAGTAGTGCCTCAACCAATGCGTCAAATCTGCAGTACTTCATATCAAGTTGTGAACAATGGCCGACAGTTAAACAACCAACAGGAGAAGGAGGGTCTACAGGTATCCCCATCTTCAGTGATGGCAGAACTTAGCACATATGTCCAAAATGGGCGGCACGGTGGTACAGTGGTTAGCACTGCTGCCTCACAGCACCAGAGACCTGGGTTCAATTCCCGCCTCAGGTGACTGATTGACTGTGTGGAGTTTGCATGTTCTCCCCGTGTCTGCCTGGGTTTCCTCCGGGTGCTTCAGTTTGCTTCCACAGTCCAAAGATGTGCAGGTCAGGTGAAGTGGCCATGTTAAATTGCCCGTAGTGTTAGGTAAGGGGTAAATGTAGGGGTATGGGTGGGTTACGCTTCGGCAGGTCGGTGTGGACTTGTTGGGCCGAAGGGCCTGTTTCCACACTGTAATGTAATTTAATCTAATCAAAAAAAAAATGCAAGGTTGAAGCATTTGCCATCATCTTCAGCCAGACTACAGAGTTGATGATCCATCTTGTCTTCCCCGTGAGGTCTGCAATATCACACATACCAGTCTTAAGCCAGTTTGATTCACCATTTTAGAATTAATGTAAAATATTTCCATTTCATTCATTGAGTTTTCAGATCTACTTTAATCAACAAAATTAATCATACCATAAAAGATTTGTATTTGTAGATAGTTATATTCTCTGCAAATAATAGTTACGATAACATCATTTTGGACAAAGTATGGTCAGTGCAAGGACAAGGTCAGCATTCTACTTGCAGCTTTGATAAAATGGAGCCAAATCAGCAAATAGTACTAGGTATATATGTTACAAGTTTGTTGGGTGAGCAAACATTTGTATGCTATGAAAACTGAATTTTCTACTTCAGGGATAATTGCTTTGTTTCTAAAGTACTTCCATAGAATCCCTACAGTGTGGAAACAGGCCATTTGGTCCAACAAGTCCACACCAACTCTCCAAAGAACAATCCATCCAGACTCACCTGCTCCATCCCTATAATCCCCATAGCTAATCCACCTAACCTACATATCCCCACCTTTGTGGGCAATTTGTCTTTGGATGATACCTGACTGACTATGCTTTTCCAGCACCACACTTTTCAATTCTAATCTCCAGCATCTGCAGTCCTCACATTTTCTCCCTGGGCAATTTATCATGACTAATTCACCTAACCTGCACATCTTTGGACAGTGGGCAGAAATCGAAGCACCCAGAGGAAACCGATGCAGACACTGAGAGAATGTGCAAATTTCACACAGACAGTCCTCCGAAGCTGGAGGGACGTATCAGACTTAAATGAAAGATTGTTGACATAAGACAAATCATTTCCCCTAGCAAACCTGCTTTATCTATGTTAAATAGATCATCTTGTTAGAGATCCTTTTGTTCTCTGTTCTGTTGTAATTACTTTCTGTCTCAGGCAGAATGTAGTTCCTTCTCTTCTCCATCGGTATCTCCACACCCTTAATTATAATTGACGTTTTATCCTTTGAAGTTTTAATAGTGAAGATTATGCAGTGTATAAATGTGGTGTAAACAATGTAAAACAATTAACAACTTTAGAGAAGTTCTTAAGGTTGCAATAAAGCACTAACAAAAATGTCTATATTATTTATTTAATTTCTCTCAACATTTTCCATGTGCCTGCTTCCAGTTGGTTTGTGTTCTGTCACATTCCAAGGGGGCCTGGCTTTGAAGCTTTTTTGGTTGAATTCAATCTTGCTCAATATCCTTTGAAGGTAATACCTAAGCATTATATTTTTATCACTGAACTGTATGAATCTTGTCATTAATTGTGTTGTCTTTGCAATTGATTATTGCTTTATTCCCTTCCCAGTGGCATAGGTTTGGCACTTTGTGAACGCATACTATCTGAAGATAACCAGATACATCTGTGTATGGCATGTCGCAACATGCAAAAAGCTGAAGCTGCTAAGTCTGAACTTCTTCTGACACATCCTGGAGCTGATATTAGCCTTTTGAAAGTAGATGTTGGGAATGTTAAATCTGTTATCAAAGCGGCAGAAGAAATAAAGCAAAGGTACTACAGTGTCATTATTATGAATATTGTTAACACGTAACAAATTTAATTGCTTGATATTTGCAAGTTGATTTTCAATGATTATTCCAGCAGATCAATATAAAACAAGTTTCTTGGTGCCCCCCACATTGTGTAGCTGGAATGAAATACATTTGCTATAGGTTTGAAGAAATCTTTCAAGTTTATGTAAAGTCATTTTCATTCTTTAAGTTTATATTTTGTGAGTATACTTATTGCCTGGTGGTGATTCTCTGCTCAGCCTTCAATGTTTGAATGTGTCATTAGTATCTCCAAGATCCAGTATTCAATTTGTGGTTTGACAGGGTACTGCACAGTTTGATCACTACACCCTCTGAATTGAATTTTTCTGCTCAATATGTAGGTCAATATTCTATTGGTTTTATTAATTGTTGCTATGCATTGTTTCAACATTTCCAGCATGAGACTGGGCACTTTTCAACTTTATCTTTAGCTATTTCAATGCTATTCATGAAGAAGTTATGCTTAGTTAGTCTTCCTGTGTACAGTAACTGATACTACTTCAGCTTTTTCTTGTCAGTTTGCATATTTTGTGTGACCGATTCTGTAATTTCTGAACTGTCTCGTCTGATTCTAGCTCAGCATTTGATAGAAATGATCATGTTTGCATTGGGTTTCTTAATCAGCCCTTTGCTGTAAGTTAAAAACTGGAGGAGAAGACCTTGGCTTTATACCATTGACTTCAATGGAATTTAAACTTAGTGTGAAATGAGCTTTAGACTATCACCATCTTCCTATCACCATCCAAGATCTACCTCATAATACTTTGTATTTCGTCCCACGTTTAGCAGGCAATTGCTGTTTTCTACTATTCAGTCACAGCACAAAGTGATGTACTCTAATGTTATAGCAGCATCAGCGTGAGCCACATGTTAGCTAGCAGAGCATTGTGTTACTTCCTGAAATTCAGAAAATACTGGTAATATTCAGCAAGCCGATTAGTACCCTGGTTTCTCTCTCCATATGTAATATTTCATGGCAATCAATGACCTTTGGTCATAATTTGAACTACAGACTGATTTGATATTGAGTTCTGATAGTCCAACAACCACATGTGATAATCAAATTAGATTGCATGCAACAAAGCAATTAAAGAGAAAGTGTGCTGCAATAGCCAGTCTGCTTCAGTGCATGGCTGAAGAGCTTCAGGACAGAGGATGCAGTGATAGAGATCCTTGTCGAGGGAGGAGAACTTCAAGATAGGCATCCTTGGAAGAAGTTAAAAATCACATAACACCAAGTTATAGTCCAACAGGTTTATTTTGGAACCGCTAGCTTTTGAAGCATTGCTTCTTCATCCACCTGATGAAGAAGCAGCTCTTCGAAAGCTAGAGCTTCCAAATAAACCTGTTAGACTATAACCTGGTGTTGTGATTTTTAATTTGGACCACCTCAGTCCCACGCTGGGACCTCCAATCGTTGGAAAAGGCTTCGCAGTAAGGCAATAGCGACTAGGAGAATGTCATGTTCTTTTTTTTTGCACTTTTTAAACTCATCAGGAGAATAGTCTTTATGCAAATGATTGGAACATTTTCTGTTTATGGAATTCAAGTTTAGCACCAGACACACCTAAGATATACAGTATAGCCCAAATAGGTGCAAAGAATAGAATTCTCTGGTCCACCCTAAAACTGAAGATAAGGAAGATAACTACAATGCTTTGAAATGTAAAATCAATAAGAATATTTTGAATATTGCTGTATAGAGAGATATGTTGCTGAATCTTTTTGGCTTACACTCAGGACAAATGCAAGAATACCAAATTTCACACAATCGAAATAATTTATACTGTAAGTGACAATGATGCTAATTAATTGGCTAAGGTATTGCCATAGAGAAAGCAATGCAAAACTAAAAGCTTCTGAAGCTCCCTGGTAGTTCAGAAATGTGGCAGGCTTGAAAGTTTTCTTTCTATTTTCAGAGAATGTGTCTCTGTATTTTGCTTGAAATTCGAGGTCAGACTCATGAGACCAATTAATAGGATCTTATGCAATTATATATTCTGCTGGGAATCAATGCCTGGATGTCTTAATGTGAATTAATAAATGGAAGACCATGTGTTATCTATAGTGATCAGGATAAATTTTTCTTCTGGAAAACATAAATAAGCCACATGACGAGCTGAACTGATTTAAGTTAGCTGTTTAGTTTTGATAGTAATACAGTCAGGATTGTTCAGCAAATATCATCCAATGGGCTTGTGTAAACATGGGCTGAAAAGGTATTGTCTATACCTTTCCAATCACAACAACTGAAGGAATATGCTGGTTTATTTGATCAGCTACTTATTAGGACACAGAGTCTATGTAACATTACTAACGTTCATATATGATACTATTCAAATGCGTGGGACAGAGCTTCTTTCTAGACTGAAAGCAACATCCTTACAGTGGAAATACCACTTGCATAGTCACTGTATATTGTTACGACATGGGTTAAACACTCCTGCTTAATTTAAAACCAGCAACACAAAAGATTTATCCCATGCAGTAATCTGTAAAAATTCGAGTGGCCAAGGACTATGCAAAGGAAAAATTAACAACTTTATTTCTTAAAGTATAACAGAGAATAATTAACCAACCACTATAATTACAATTGCTTTCTCTAACCTATCTTTTTCCTTTCCTTCTATAATACTAGTCCGATAAAACTCCATTAAGATTTACAAAACAACACTTCTTATCTCAAAACCAGGTGGCTGTAGGTTCTTGTCTTCAGATCTTTGTGTCTTCTTTTCTCCTTGTTAGGAATTTCTGTGTTACACATTACTGATTGAAAAAGTACTTTTAAGAGAGATACTTTTTGAAGCAGTCTGTTTATATGCTGGGACTTGGCAGTTCTCCTCTAAACTGTTCAATTTCCCCCCGGTCTTATACCCCCAGAGTATCGGATTGTGTCATTGGCTTTTAAGATTGTCAATATACTCAATTAAAACTTGATTGGAAATTTATTTTTCTGGGTATAATTTAAACTGATTGGCTAAATTCGAATTTATTATTGTCTCCAGGCATCGAGCTAATCAAGTTGTTTGACCAAGTGTTACATACATTGTTGCCTTTATTGAGAACACTTGGTGCTATGTTCAGTAGTTCTGCTGCTTTTAACGCTCTCTTAAAGTACACCCACCTCTTCTTAACAATATTAGCAGCTTGAAATGGATACCTTTTTAACCTGTTGTTCAAAGGTTTGATGTACTGACTTTCCAGAATAATTTGAGGTAGACCTGGAACTTTTCAGAGGTGGTGGCCTTTGGCCCAGCTGCAAGGGAATAGTTTTGAGAGTTTGAGATTTAGGAGCATTCTTAATTTTGTGTCCTGGTCTGACCTGCTTTTATTCCTGATGAAGGGCTTTTGCCTGAAACGTCGATTTCGCTGCTCGTTGGATGCTGCCTGAACTGCTGTGCTCTTCCAGCACCACTAATCCAGTATTTGGTTTTCAGCATCTGCAGTCATTGTTTTTACCCTGATAAATAACCAACCTATGGAAACTTCTACTTGTTTCATTCAATCGAACAGTATTTGTAAACCTAAAAGCTGTATTCCTGATGAAGGGCTTTTGCCAGAAACGTCGATTTTTACTGCTCCTTGGATGCTGCCTGATCTGCTATGCTCTTCCAGCACCACTAATCCAGAATCTGGTTTCCAGCATCTGCAGTCATTGTTTTTACCTAAAAGTCTAATCAACCAACTGCCATCTCACATTTAATTAATTGTTAACAGGAAAAAAAATTGCATTGTATGGTGATTGTATAAAAGTCTGTTTTCATTAATGTGTAAATACTTTGTTTTGATGCAGGTATCAGCATGTAGATTATCTCTACCTGAATGCTGGAATTATGCCAAATCCTCATTTCAGTTTGAAAGCCTTTCTAAGTAGCCTGTTGTCCAGGTATTGTGCCAAGAGAAATAACCAGTTGCTTAAATTGCTGATTTATAGTGAACAAGAGTAAAAAAATTAAAGTGACTAAAATGTCTGTTTCTTGTTTTTCTAATCCATTGTTTGGGTTATTATGTAAATACAGGTAATAGTTCTACTTTACTTGTGCAACCCCATGCTGTAGAAAAATCACACTTTGCCAACACTTCAAGCTCTGTTTTTAATGTAATCACATTACAGCCAACACACATTTTAAAAGTTTGCGCTTTAGACCATATTAACAAACACATTATTACAGAATAACCTGTAACTGTATAATCATAGCTTTGATCTTAATCAAACCCAACAGTAGAAACAGGGTGGATTGGCTCAGGTGCCTATTTTACACCCATCTTATGTTGCTCTCCATTGGAGCCTGGAATATTAAAGTTATATTAAATTGATATTTGTGCTTTGTTTACCTTTACAATCTCCCAATTTGTACCTCTTTGATACAACCACATGTTCACCTAAAATCTGATCTGTGATGCCCTGCACCTGTCATTGTTGCTACTTTCTTTTGCTTGCTCAGCCCTCATCGTTCCCAAATGAAGATTTAATTGACGCTCATTTAATGTTTGTAAAGCATATTTTCAGCATTTTAAAAAGAATATTTTTAATATAAGCACATTACAGGAACTTTTTAATTGAGCCTTAATTAAAATCAATTAAATTGGCCAAAAAGTGTTAATATTTTCAATGGCACACAGCCATAACAAGATAGTGAGACAAAGGACGTTTGGGGAAAATAATGTTTTTACTACAGTAGGTAGAGTTGGTTGGTCAGCCAGTTCAGAGACATGCTTGAAGATCCGTCAAAAGATTGGTGATGTGAGATGGACCCTGGTTTGCAGGACATCTGAGTAACCAGTAGCATTTTGAGTTTGTACTGGTATTTAATAATCGCTGATGGTATACTACATATATTGAAACAGTGTCTAAATTATTGTGCCATTCATAACTAGTCAAGAATCTTTAGGCCAAATAATGAGATCTTACACAGTTGTATATTCTACTGGGAATCGAGACCTGGATGTCTTAATGTGAACTAATGAATGGAAGAGCAAGTGTTATCTATTGTGTTCAGGATAAATTAAAGCTAATACTCATGTTATCTTGTGATGGTGTTTTCATTTTAAAGAAAAGTTTTCGTCATGTTTCAAACTGGGCAGGGATTGCTCACTCAAGAAGATTGGCTTACTGATGATGGACTACAGCAAGTCTTTATGACCAATGTCTTTGGTCACTTCTTACTGGTAAGAATGTATGTCTACTCATTGCAAGTAAATGTGCTGTCATATAAAGATTACTTATTGTGTACTGCCAGGGAGTTTGTACTAACTAAAGCCTTGCAAAAGATTCTTGATCTGCATGTTCAGTGGAGTAGTTACAGGAGTTTCGCATTGCATTCCTCGTGTTTCTTATTTTCCCAGTATTTTATCATAGATGGGCTGCAAAGCTAAAAAACATTGACCCTTTGCTGGAGTAAATGCGACCAGCAATAGGAACCCACACTAGACACAAATCTAGTATTCAGAACTGAGAAACAGATGAGGAAAATAAATTGGCTTTCTTCAGGCTTGAGGTTTTTTTAACTGCAGAGAAAGAACAGTTCCTTCTTTTCCAGAGGTCTGATGCTTTCTGCCCAAACATTCACATTCACAAGCTGTTCAACTATCTGGGAGCCAATCACATAGTTGTTGCTAGGCAGAAGGCCTTTGTCATCAACAACTGGCCACCATTTCACAGACCAATCAGCTTCGTTTTTGCTGTCTAAATCTCACTTCGTATACACCTACTGTGTACAAAGGCTCCAGCTCATCTGTGATTAGAATTCCACCCCCCCACCAGTTGCCTGAACAAGCAGCAGTGTAACCAACATTTGCAATGACAGTTAGATAACTTTTTTTAACAAAGTGCAGTATTCCATTCCACAATACGTGATTTTTTAAAAATTAGTTCTTTCCCCATTCAGTCCACAATCAAAAATACAGAAAAATAAAAAGATGCAGTCCTTCTTAAAAAAATGTGAAAACCATAAGTATAGTTGAAGAACATTATTAACACCAAAGCCCTAGCTGTTTGATTAAGAACTTCAATTCTAAATTATGTTTCTTATTTTAATAATTATTACATTTTAGAGTAAAATATTTAAATATAAATCCATTTCTTTTCCCCATCAAGTCTTGTGAAGAGAAAAATCGATATTAGCATTGTCTTTCCCAGCTACAGGCCCTTTTTCAACCTCCCTTTCCAGTTCAAACTTCTTGAACATGCTGTCAGCTTCCAAATTCATGCAAATTATTTGTACTCCAGTCTCTATTCACTATCACAGAAGTGGAACTACTCTTACATCACAAATTATATTAAAAAATAAAATAAAATAAAGAACTGCAAATGCTGGAACTCTGAAACAAAATGACATGCTTTATGAGTCTGACTATGTTAGGCCTTTGATCTCCTTGACCTTGGTCCAAATCTTTGATGCAATTCACAACACTAACTTCCTTCAGCATAATTCTGCTGTTGCTATTTTCAGTAATGACGACCATAACATTCCTGGATTAGTACGAAATCCAACATAGCTGATGAGACTGGACTGAATGAATCTTGCATACCTCTAAATGGAGCTCCAGGTCAGACCATCATTTCCAAGTTTTACTTGGTTTCTTTTTACTCCTCACAGTTCACTAATTTCCTTTAGGGAAAGAAACTTACTGTCCTCGTTCATTCAAACTCCTGTCCCACGAAAGAGGTGTATCTGAAAGGGGTGGCAAGGTGGCTCAGTGGTTAGCACTGCAGCCTCACAGCAGCAGGGTCCCAGGTTCAATTCCAGCCTTTGGTGACTGTGCAAACTCCACACATTCTCCCCATGTCTGCGTGGGTTTCCTCCCACAGTCCAAAGATGTGCAGGTCAGGTGAATTGGCCATGCTAAATTGCCCATCATGTTAGGTGCATTGGTTAGAGTGAAATGGGTCTGGGTGGGTTACTCTTTGGAGGGTCGGTGTGGACTGGTTGGGCCAAAGGGCCTGTTTCCACACTGTAGGGAATCTAATCTAAAAACTACTTCTGAAATATCCTAACACACAACTCGGTTATATCAAAACCAATATAGTGGTTGGCATCCATTTAAAAAAGCATCTTCATCATGCTGTAATCATTTAGGATGTACAATACATGCTTGCCTTGCCAGCAATGTTCACCCCCAAAAAAGTAGGCAAAAAGCATATAATTTCACAACTAATTCTATTATAAGACGTGTATTTTTAATAAAATGGCTGGTTCGGCCATTTTTTTTCTGTAAGTGGGCAGACACTTACAGAGCTCTTGTGATTTCATGAACATTAACTTATTTGATTGTCGAGTAGGGAAGCGGGCTTTTGTTATAAACACAAACAGCCGATCACTGGATTAGTGGTGCTGGAAGAGCACAGCAGTTCAGGCAGCATCCAACAAGCAGCGAAATCAACGTTTCGGGCAAAAGCCCTTCATCAGGAATAAAGGCAGTGAGCCTGAAGCATGGAGAGATAAGCTAGAGGAGGGTGGGGGTGGGGAGAGAGTAGCATAGAGTACAATGGGTGAGTGGGGGAGGAGATGAAGGTGATGGGTCAAGGAGGAGAGGGTGGAGTGGATAGGTGGAAAAGAAGATAGGCAGGTCAGACAAGTCAAGGAGACAGTAACTGAGCTGGAAGTTTGAAACTAGGATGAGGTGGGGGAAGGGGAAATGAGGAAGCTGTTGAAGTCCACATTGATGCCCCGGGGTTGAAGTGTTCCGAGGCGGAAGATGAGGCGTTCTTCCTCCAGGCGTCTGGTGGTGAGGGAGCGGCGGTGAAGGAGGCCCAGGACCTCCATGTCCTCGGCAGAGTGGGAGGGGGAGTTGAAATGTTGGGCCACGGGGCGGTTTGTTTGATTGGTGCGGGTGTCTCGGAGATGTTCCCTAAAGCGCTCTGCTAGGAGGTGCCCAGTCTCCCCAATGTAGAGGAGACCACATCGGGAGCAACGGATACAATAAATGATATTGGTGGATGTGCAGGTGAAACTTTGATGGATGTGGAAGGCTCCTTTAGGGCCTTGGATAGAGGTGAGGGAGGAGGTGTGGGCACAGGTTTTACAGTTCCTGCGGTGGCAGGGGAAAGTGCCAGAATGGGAGGGTGGGTCGTAGGGGGGTGTGGACCTGACCAGGTAGTCACGGAGGGAACGGTCTTTGCGGAAGGCGGAAAGGGGTGGGGAGGGAAATATTATCCCTGGTGGTGGGGCCTTTTTGGAGGTGGCGGAAATGTCGGTGGATGATTTGGTTGATGTGAAGGTTTGTAGGGTGGAAGGTGAGCACCAGGGGCGTTCTGTCCTTGTTACGGTGGGAGGGGTGGGGTCTGAGTGCGGGGGTGCGGGATGTGGACGAGATGCGTTGGAGGGCATCTTTAACCACGTGGGAAGGGAAATTGCGGTCTCTAAAGAAGGAGGCCATCTGGTGTGTCCTATGGTGGAACTGGTCCTCCTGGGAGCAGATACGGCGGAGGCGGAGAAATTGGGAATACGGGATGGCATTTTTGCAAGAGGTAGGGTGGGAAGAGGTGTAATCCAGGTAGCTATGGGAGTCGGTGGGTTTGTAAAAAATGTCAGTGTCAAGTCGGTCGTCACTAATGGAGATGGAGAGGTCCAGGAAGGGGATCGAGGTGTCAGAGATAGTCCAGGTAAATTTCAGAGTGGAATGTGTTGGTGAAGTTGATGAATTGCTCAACCTCCTCGCGGGAGCACGAGGTGGCGCCAATGCAGTCATTAATGTAGCGGAGGAAGAGGTGGGGAGTGGTGCCGGTGTAATTACGGAAGATCAACTGTTCTCCATAGCCAACAAAGAGACAGGCATAGCTGGGGCCCATACGTGTGCCCATGGCTACGCCTTTGGTCTGGAGGAAGTGGGAGGATTCAAAGGAGAAATTGTTAAGGGTGAGGACCAGTTCGGCCAAACAAATGAGAGTGTCAGTGGAAGGGTACTATTGGGGAGGTCTGGAGAGGAAAAAACGGAGGGCTTGGAGGCCCTGGTCATGGCGAATGGAGGTGTAGAGAGATTGGATATCCATGGTGAAGATAAGGCGTTGGGGCCCGGGGAAACGGAAGTCTTGGAGGAGGGGGAGGGCGTGGGTGGTGTCTCGAACGTATGTGGGGAGTTCCTGGACTAGGGGGGATAGGACAGTGTCAAGGTAGGTAGAGATGAGTTCAGTGGGGCAGGAGCATGCTGAGACAATGGGTCGGCCAGGGTGGTCAGGCTTGTGGATCTTGGGAAGGAGGTAGAACCGGGCAGTGCGGGGTTCCTGGACTATGAGGTTGGAAGCTGTGGGTGGGAGATCTCCTGAGGTGATGAGGTTCTGTATGGTCTGGGAGATGATGGTTTGGTGATGGGGGGTGGGGTCATGGTCGAGGGAACAGCCGATCAACCTTGTCCCTGAACACCACAAGCCGATTTCACAATAATGAAGAAAACACAATAGGCAGCCAGAGGATGCCTGCCTTGAAGTTTTTCTCCTCTCTCTACAAGAATCTCAGGGAGTCCCTCTCCCACTGCAACTCCCAGGCCATTTCCTCTGCCCTGAAGCTCTTCAACCACTTTGCCTCTATTCCTGATGAAGGGCTTTTGGCCGAAACGTTGATTTTCCTGCTCCTCGGATGCTGCCTGAACTGCTGTGCTTTTCCAGCACCACTCTAATCTAGAATCTGGTTTCCAGCATCTGCAGTCCTTGTTTTTACCTAGCCAGAGAAACTACCAGCTGAGTTTATTGCCAGAACTCTGCACTAAATCAACAAGCCATGTACTTGCGATATTGTTTTTTAAATAAAATGAAGCAATTGGCGACGAGTTTAAAGAAGGAACTTTTTAAAAAATTCATCAACAGGATAAGAGAATCACATTTATTGGCCATCCCAGAGGGCAGTTAAGAATTAACCACATTGCTATGGGTCTAGTGTCACATGTAGGCCAGACCAGGTAAGCATGGCAGTTTCTTTCCCTGAAGGACATTAGTTTTCCAACAATCGACAGTGGATTCATGGACATTAGATTCTTAACTCCATTTTTTTTTACTTTAATTCAAATTCTACTATCTGCCATGGTGGGATTTGAACTTGGGACCCCAGAGCATTATCTGGGATCTTTGGATTAATAGCCCAGTGGTAATACCACTAGATCACCACAATTCAGTGTACAAAACAACCTTGATTATCTAAAGAAGACCGGCGGGGGGTATTTTGTTCAGATAATTGATCATTCCAATAATTGATCTGATCATAAACAAGCGGTAATTTGAGTGCCTCGGTTATCTGGCAATGTACCCATAATGCCCTTTAACTGACTGCTGAGTTGCCTACTGCCATTTTTATGGGACCTTGAGATCTTGTTTGGATAATCTGAAATTTGGATAATCGAGGTTGTTCTGTATATTTGTAAGTATCAGCCTGAGGGCTGCAGAATATTTTCAAGCAACTGGTGTTGGTATCAGTAGGGAACTTGAAGGAATAAAAGTAGCAACAAAGAAACTCCTGTGGTCATGTTGTTTTCTCCTTCATTCAAATGGCTAAGTACAACAATGCGGGGGGGGGGGGGGGGAAGGAGGTTGCAAATGGGAACAAGGCTATCTGGATCATGTGGAAAAGACTCACATCCTTCACATTTCTGCTGTTGTCTAACTCTGGAATTGCTCTCACATGATTCCAATTAAGATAGGAAATGTCAATTCCATTATAATCCAGGTTTATCTGGCTTCTCTTTCTGATTCATATGATTACCACCAAGTCCCCAAGTATCTCTACTTGACCGCCCTCCTCTTCCTCATCTGCATGCTGTCCATTGACAATATCATCCACAGACAATGGGGTCTGCTTTCACATACAGTATACACTGACAACACCTAACTGCTCCATTTCCACTGTGTTGTCAGTATTACTTATTCAATATTTTGTCTTGGGTGAGCCAAAAGTGTTTCCAGTTGAATTATTGAGGAAACCAAGCTCATTTTATTAACCCTCTTTGCCTCACCTTCTTCCCATCTCTTAAACTTCGTTTCCTGTTCCCATTTCCTCCCTCCCCGTTCCTAACTATTGTCAAGTGAAAACAGAATGTGCACAGTTTCTGTTTCCAAGTGGACCTAAGCAGAACTTTCAAACCTATTATGTGCCACCAGAAAGCCAATCAACTTCTGGATACCTCTACAGCTTCACCTCTGGCACTTAATGATTGGTATATTAAAAGTTAAAATCATATAAATTGTAATTTCATAATGAATTTTCACTTTTAAATGCATTAATTTATATTTAAAGTGCATCTACATAATTTCCTTTATTTCCTCTGCCTAATCTTATAAATTACATTACAATTTTTTGGTTTCGATTTTGTTTCTCCAAAGAAAACAAATTAAACTGTACAAAGAGGTTAATCAGAAAATGAAAATACATTATCTTAAATTTGATGGAGATTTATACATTTTCAAGGAAGCATCTCATGTGACTAGAATGTGTGAATTTAATATCTTGGTCTTTTACAAGGCACAATGAGAAAGTGAAAACCATTATAAAGAAAATATTGAAGAGATGGAAACAATGCAAATTATGGTGTACAACCAAACTGTTAATTTTTAATATTAAGAATGTCTATTCCTAGATTCGCAACCTGGAGCCTGTACTCTGTCAAGCTGATTGTGTGTCACATGTAGTTTGGACATCTTCTCGCAATGCAGGGAAGTCTGCCTTCAGTCTGACTGACTACCAGCATAGTCAAGGCCAGGAATCATACAGTTCTTCTAAATATGCAACTGATCTACTTAGCGTAGGTTTGAATAAGCACTACAATAACAAGGTAAATTTGGTATCAATTGTTGCAACATGCTAAGATGAAAATTTATAAAGACTGTGATGAGACTTTATTAATGTTTATGAAAAGTAACATTGATTCATGTACAAACTTTATCAACTTACAAACAATTCTGCAAGTAATTTCCTGAATGGACATCTTTATTAGCCTGTTTTAAGAAGCTAAAGAAGTGTTTAGAAATTAATTGGGATGTCTAAGATTTTTTTTTCTATCCGCTAACAACTATGGCAATTTAAGCCAAGGAACACTGTGTATTGTGTTTCCCTCCTTAACTTTCCTGTCAGTAAGATTGATCTGTGTGTATATGTGTGCTACATGGTGGCTCAGTAGTCAGCAGTGCTGCCCCACGGTGCTAGGGAACTGGGTTCGATTCCACTATCGGGTGACTGTCTGTCTGTTTGCACATGCTCCCCATGTCTGCATGGTTTTCCTCCGGGTGCATTGGTTTCCTCCCACAGTCCAACCATGTACAGGTTAGGTAGACTGGGCAATTTAACATGGCCATAGTGTGCAAGCTAGGTGAATCAGCTA
Organism: Chiloscyllium punctatum; assembly: GCF_047496795.1. Lineage (NCBI taxonomy): Eukaryota > Metazoa > Chordata > Chondrichthyes > Orectolobiformes > Hemiscylliidae > Chiloscyllium > Chiloscyllium punctatum. Next base: position 54,877,154 of record NC_092745.1, on the reverse strand, counting down.
TGGGAAGTGCATGGTTACGGGGATAAGGTAGGGTCTTGGCCTGGGTGGGATGCTGTTCAGAGGATGTGATGGGCTGAATGCCCTGTATGGAATCATATGAACAAGTTGTGAATTTTTTTCACCAGTTTTTGTTCCCAGATTGCATAGTGTTATGGTGTCTTATGAAATTCAGTCTCTGAAAAGAGCAAAGCATGAGATTAAGGAGGGAAGAAGTGTATTTACAGCATTTGCTTCCATTGTTTAGTACAAGAGGAAGAAAAGTGGTATGTTTAATGCAGTCTGTAGTTTGCTGCCATTACTTTCCATATGAAAATAAGGTAGAGGCAAGTTTGCCTTCATTGTCAAAAGACTGGCAGAGAAATCATTCCTGGTTAACTTACAAATTCACAAATCGTTTAATGTTCAAAGCTGTTTTTGACTGGAGCTATAGTTTGGGTGTCATGCGTATCGTGGGAGGAATTTTTCCTTGTACTTGGCTTCATTGACAAAAGAACATATTATCAATTAATGTTTGTGGTCACAGTATACTGCTGTCTTCCAACGTGAGAAAAGATTTTTGATTTATCCACATGCAAATTTAACTTAGTCTTTCCATCTACTCTTACTTCCAGGGTCTGTTTTCTAGTGTGGTCTGTCCAGGTCTTGTTTTGACTAATTTGACCTATGGTATCTTTCCTTCTTTCTTCTGGACATTAATTACACCCATTATGTGGCTGGTGAGTAAAATATCTTTGACATTTCCAAATCCGAGCAGCAGTTTTGATCAATTTGCACTTTTAACAACATTCATTATTTGTTCTGTCCTTCAGATTCGTGTATTCATAAATTCGTTTACACTGAGCCCTTACAATGGAACAGAAGCATTGGTATGTAGCCTGAGTCTTGATCATTTGGAAACATTTCAATCCTTTATTGTCATCAATAACTCACACAGTGGTTCAGTAGCTAGCAATGTTACCTCACAGTGCCAGGGACCCAGGTTCGATTCCAGCCTTGGCTGACTGTGTGGAGTTTGCACATTCTCCCCATGTCTACACTGGTTTCCTCCGGATGCTCCAGTTTCCTCCCACAGTCCAAGTTAGGTAAATTGGCCATGCTAAATTTGCTCAGTGTTCAGGAATGTGTAGATTAGGTGCATTAGTCATGAGAAATGGAGGGTTGTAGGGTAGGGGAATGAGTCAGGGTGGGATACTCTTTGGAGGGTTGGTGTGGACTTGTTGGGCCAAATGGCTGTTTCCACACTGTAGGGATTCTATGAACTCTCAAGATGTATAACACTAAAGTTTTAAAATCTTTACTGGCCAAATTTAATTCCCAAATGAAAATCATTAGATGTTTTCATCTGTTTAATTACACATACAGGCAAGTCAGGTAAATTCCAATGAGCACATATGCATCAGGTGAAGTGCAAACTTAAACACATACAAATTTAAAGCATAAAATTCTTTGCTGGTTAAGATACTGTTATTCAATAATGCTATTCACAAGAGGCTTTTGTCACACACTTAATGCTTTGGAAAAATAGGTAACTATGAGCTTCCCTTTTATATGGCTGAGCTGACTATTTCATTTGAGAAGAAATTGTTCCTAATTTCTGAAAATAGCCCAAGACTCAAAAGATTCCACACTCACTCAGAGTCACTGAGCTTAACAACATGAAAACCAGCCCCACGATCCAACTTGTTAATGCCAACCAGATATCTTAAATATATCACAGTGGCTCAGTGGTTAGGTTCCCAGGTTCAATTCCAGTCTTTGGCAACTGTCTGTATGGAGTTTGCACGTTCTCCCTCTGTCTGCATGGGTTTCCTCTGGGTGCTCCGGTTTCCTCCCACAATCCAAAGATATGCTGGTTAGGTGAATTGGTCATACTAAATAGCCCATAGTGTTCAGGGATGTGTGGGTTAGGTACATTAGTCAGGGGTAAATATGGAGTGATGGGGTGGGGGAATGGGTCTGGGTGGGTTGGTGTGGACTTGTTGGGCTGAATGGCCTGTTTCTGCACTGTAGGGATTCTTCTTCTAAATCTAGTCTCATCTGCCAGCATTTGGCCCAAATACTCTCAACCTATCCTATTCATGTACCCATCGAGATACCTTTTTAAATGTTGTAATTCTACCAGCCTCCAACCCTTCCACTGCAGCTCATTCTATACACGCACCACCTTCTGTGTGGAAAAGGTTGCCTTTTAGGTCCCTTTTTTAAAATCTTTCTCCTCTCACCTTTAACCTATGCCCTCTAGTTCTGGACTCCCTCACCCCATTTTTTACCCTATCCATGTCTCTCATGATTTTCTAAACCTCTATACGGTCACCCTTCAGCCATTTGATGCCCAAGGGAAAACGGCCCCAGCCTATTCAACCTCTCTCTATTATTCAAACTCTCCAACCCTGGCAACATCCTTGTAAATCTTCTCTTTTAAGTTTAACAACATATTCCCTATAGCAGGGAGACCAGAATTGCACACAGTGTTCCAAAAGTGGCCTGCCCATAAAGACAAGCATCCCAAACACTTCCTTCACTCTCCGGTCTACCTGCAACTCCACTTTCAAGGAACTATGAACCTGCAATCCAACATCTCTTTGTTCAATTACTTTACCAATAGGTGTATGAATCCTGCCTGATTTACCTTTCCAAAATGCAGCATCTCGCATTTATCTAAATTAAACTCCATCTACCATTCCTTTGGCCCATTGGCCCACCTGATCAAGATCCCATTGTACTCTGAAATAATCTTCTTCACTATCCACTTCACCTCCAATTTTGTTGTCATTGTAAATTTACTAACCATACCTTCTATGTTCATATCCAAATAATTTATATAAATGACAAAAAGCAGTGGACCCAAAACCAATCCTTGTGGCACACCACTGGTCACGGGCTTCCAATCTGAAAAGCAACCCAACACTACTACACTCTGTCTTCTACCTTTGAACCAGTTTGGTATCCAAATGGCTAGTTGTCCCTGTGATCTAACCTCGCAAACCAGTCTACTATGAGGAACCTTGTCGAATGCCTTACTGAAGTCCTTATAGATCACGTCTACTGCTTTGCCCTGATCAGTCCTCTGTTACTTCTTCAGAAAACTCAATCAAGTTCATGAGACATGATTTCCCATGCACAAAGCTATTCTGACTATCCCTAACCAGTCCTTGCCTTTCCAAATACATGTAAATCCTGTCCCTCAGAATTCCCTCCAACAACTTGCAATGTAAGACTCACCAGTCTATTGTTCTTTGTCTTTTTCTTACCAGCTTTCTTAAATAGTGGCATTATGTTAACCAACCTCCAGTCTTCCGGCACCTCAGCTGTGACTACTGATGGTACAAATATCTCAGCAAGGGGCCCAGCAATGACTTCCTTAGCTTCTCACTGAATTCTGGGGTACACCTGATCAGGTCCTGGGGATTTATCCACCTTTATGCATTTTAAGCCATCCAGCACCACCACCTCTGTAATATTGACATGTTTCAAGATGCCACTACTTATTTCCCCATGTTCTCTACCTCCCATATCCTGCTCCACAGATACAAAGTACTTACTTACTCACTCACTCACTCACTCTATTCATTTATTTAAGGCACTTTCTTCCAAATTAGTTCAGACCTGTTGTACTCTTGACTTTTCCAACTTCATTTCTCACTTCATGGTTAAAATCTCCAGCAAGCATTTTAATAGCAAAAAGATTATTTTAGCCATTATGACTAGGAAAGAATGAATATGTATATGGTATGTTGCTACAAGTTGCAACTTCAAATCCTATTCATTGCAAATAGAAAAACAAAAGTTTGTTTCACTTGACTTATACAATTTATGGGAACAATTTTGCTACAGAAAAGCGAGCACAGGCCAATAACCTGCAATTTTGTGTGCGCTGCTTTGTTCATAGTGGGGAGGGGATAATTTTAGCTTAACTGGCTGGTTTGCAATCAACAGTGGCCCTGACAGCCATAGATTCAGTTCCCACAATGGCTAAGGTTACCATGAAGGACTTTCCTTCTTCATCTCTCCCCTTGCTTGAGGCAGGGTGACCCTCTGGTTAAGCCACCACCAGTCTCCTCTCTATAATGAGAGAACAGTCCATTGGTCTGACAGGACTATGGTGACTTTACCCAGTGCGGAATTCAGTAATGGTAGTGCCATTGAGTGACCAGGAGCGATGATGAGATTCCTTCTCATTGGTGATGACATTTGCATTTGTGCTGCAAATATTATTTACTACTTGTCAGCCCAAGGTTGGTCTTGCTACACTTGAACATGGACTACCTTAGTACCTGAAAGGGTCACGAATGGTGCTGAACAGTGTGCAGTTATCGGCAAAATCCCTATTACTGGCTTCACTATCGAGGGAAGATCATTCATGAAGCAACGAAAGGTGTTTGGGCTCCAAAAACTACGCTGAGGAGTTCTTGAACAGCTTTTGTGGTGGAGTGGTCTTGCCCCTACCTCTTTTTTTAAAAAAAAGGAGGCCCAGGTTAAAGCTCCACCTGCTCCAGATCTGAACAAGTTTACTAGAGAATATCTAGCCTGAGGAATTCCTGCAGCTCAGATGACTGACCTCCAACAGCCCCAACATCTTTCTGTGTGCCAGGAATGAGTGCAATTTGCAGAGATTTTGCTGAGGTCCCTTGATGCAACAGTTAGTAAATGGCAAGAGAAATGCCACATTTTGTTCAAGCTTTCCTTCCAGTTTTTTTTGTGTGTTTTTAAAAGGAAAAATAACTTTTATGTAGAGATTCCCACTCAGTTTCTTCCATTTCTGTCCTCTTTCAATTTTCTAGATCTGGTTGTTCTCACAGAAGCCGGAATCGCTGGACCCAATGAAGAAATATCTCAGCTGTACATCTGGATTTGGGAACAATTACGTAACCCTGTGCAAGGTCAGGTGCTTATGAACATAATACAATAAAATGCAGTGACTGTTACCACTAGTATTATAACTTATTCCAATAAATATTTACAACAAAAAATAATACATATATATTGGATCTTACAATAGTTAGTGGTTGTAAATTGAATACTTGGTGAAATAAACATTTTCTATATTTCAGTATTACCATCACAATTAATCCAAATAGATCAGAACTCTTGCTACCTGAGAAATTGTCCCCACAAACCAACAACAGGCAACATTGCTATTCAGAAGACTGCCATAGATTTTATTTTTGTAAATTAGTGGAAATAATTGTGCTGCCTTGTCTATTACAGCTTGCATTAAGATAACAGGCCATTTTTGTTCTTATTAGATGGACATCAATGTTGAAACAGCTGAAATATTTTATCAAGAGTTGTTAAAGCTTGAGGTCCAGATGGAAGAAAAGAATAAAGTTGCTGGTGACCGTAGTTAATACTGTAATATTCTTAACATTGCACACAACACTTCCTAATGGGAGCAAATAAAACTTTGTTTATTAAAGTTGATTTGGAAAGATAGTATTCATAATACTTGAATCAACTCTTTAATCATGGAATTATTTTGTGCTTGATTCAAAACAACTTCAGTATTTTTACAGAACTTCAGGTTTACTATTATCGAATTTACCTCTGAAATGCCTACTGGCATTATGGAAAGAATTTTAACTGCTAAGGGGAAATGGATTCTGGTGCAAGGTTAAATCACTAAAAGATTTGCTAATATGTTGGAAAACCAATGTGATTCTACTGCCTTGCTAAGGCTTTTATCAAAGGGTAACCTCAATGAAGCTACTGGGTCTGTATTTAAATGTGTAACTATCCAATTACTTATGCCTTTAATGTAAAATTATAATTTTTAAAGTCCATACCCTACCTATGTGAAAGACTTGTGTTCACTGGACTTGTTGCATCAGCTTCTCAAACTTTACAAAGTGCTCTTTTTTTTCAGCAGAAAGAAAAGTTGTTTAAACTTATTGTACTATGATCTCACAAATACAAGGTAAATGGGCATATTCCTACAATCAGCATCCAAGTGTAACCCCTTATGCAACTGATGAGCCTTCATCTTCTGCTTTCTATAACTCCTAAGGAATATAATCCCCTCTGGTTTCCGCAGAGCAGAGATGGAGGCAAGTTACTCACTCTGTTAGCTGCAGATGTTTATGTTAGATGTCTGCTCGATTTTAAGAAGCCATGACATTCCCATTAAAGATCACCACACCTCTGCCAAGGAAGTCTCTGCTATTGTGGCAGGAAGCAATGTGGCAGTCTCTGGGGCAAGGTGATTGGAACAAGGAATGAGAAGTGGGAGCTCCTTCAGAAGAGACCTCACTTTGATTTGTCCTTTCCCTGTCTTCCCTGTCATGGCTATCCTGCACTTTCCTGCTAGCTAAGAGTTGAAGAGTACATTGTTGCATTCCATTGAGGCTTAAATAGTCAATGTGAGACTTTCCTTCATTTAAAGTGTTTAAAGTGTCAGTCTCATTCTGCATATTTTCGGTTGTCTATTGTATCTGATGTTGTGTAAAGGTGACCACTTTCCATAGATAAGAATATCACTACAAACACATGAAGAACATGACACTCGTGGTAGAGCTAGACTCCTCTAATCTCTCTCAAAGTGCACAATGCCCTCAGAAGTGTAGTCACAGCCTCATACATTTTCTGCTGCTGCTGCTGCTGCTCGCATTCGCGTTATCTACTCTTCCTCATCTCTAATCAAACTATCTCAGTTGGATATCCCATTGCAATGTCTGTTTCTGCCCCAGTGCAAGGTGTGCTTAAGTCATGTGACAGTGCTCCCTCAGAGTGCGCACCTTCCTTGAAGGTGTCTTCAGCCTTCTCCACAACCCTTGAAGGATCTGTGGGGGAGATAAAAGAAAAATTAGAACTGAAAATGGGAAAGGATTTGTAGTCCAAATTGTAATTTCAAGATCTGCACAATTAGTAGTCAGTAAATTGTGACTACAATTCAAAAGGAGTGATTATCATGTGCAAGTGGTATTGTAATATCTGATTTAATCACCAAGTTTTCTGAGATTAGGCTCTGCCTTCCATAATGCCTTCTGCTACTCTAAGGTTTCCTCCTTTGCACTGGTTAAGGGGTTCTTTGGAGGTGTGCCAGCAGAATGAAAACAACAGAAACATGTTTGAGAAATGGAATGGTAACTGTAAATAATGGCTGTGAGATGACACTGAGGTATGGGTGTGTTTCAGTGTTGGTTATTTTGATGAGTATGCAAGAGGTATCTCAAGAGAATATATCTTGCTGCTTCATTCATTCCAATGTTAAGCTACTTAACTTTTCCTGCTATCTTAAAGTCCTTGTTCTGGGATCCACACTTTTGCAAGCCATGCCTAAGGGTACCGGCCATGCCCATTGGTTTGCAAGGATGACCTCTTCCTCCACCAAGCAGGAATGACGATATCTGCAGGTCCTTAATTCCATGCGACATCATCTGTTGCGTTGAGGTTGCGACACAACGTCCTGTTTCAATTTTTCTCTGCAGAACCATTCAAGTAGACTGTTAACCCTTCCAACGTTGTGATGTTGCCAGACCTGCTGCGTTTCTCCAGCACTTCCATGCTTTTACTTTCCCAGGGTTCAGGCCAGCTCCTGACAAGAGAACTTAGGTAGCCTTTAAATGCTCTTAATTGGTAGCTAGCAGTCTCTCGTGAGAAGTCTCCCCATCCCTGTGCCCCACTAGAAAAATGGCCTGTAAGTGGGGTGGTGCAGTCACACAGGTTGGTGGTGCGAATACCTTCCCCAGCTGCCTTCGTGTTCACCTGTATAGTTCATGCAGTAGTTTTTAAATAAGAACAGTTAAATGCAATTAATTTCTAACTGATCACAATCTTCCAGCATCATGCATTTGATTTTTAATTATGTCCATTTTTGTTGGTAGTAAGCTGATGATTAATATTAACAATGACTTAGAAGTTCATACTTCATGCTTTAATGCATAGATAGTAATATCTTAGGAGATTTGAAGAAAGACAAGGGACTATAACGCCTTACTTTCCAAAGAAAAAGCTTGCATTTACCTTTATTCAGGAAATCCAGAGGTGCTTAAAAATCAATTACTTTTCAAAGTACTGTGGTTACTATTGTTAAATAATCAAATGTAACAACCAAATTTTAAAAAGTAAGATTCTGCAAACAGCAAGTTAAACAAATGATCACTTTTCTGCTGGTAGTGGTGGTTGAAAAATAAATATTGTCTCTGGGAAACATTACAAGGAAAATTCCTCTGTGCTTCTGAATGCAAAGGAATCTTCTCCATCTCCGCTTCTCTATAACATCTTTTGCAAAACAAAGAGTCCCTGATAACGAAGACCTCAATCAATAGTGCACTGCAGTGTCAGCCTAGCTAAAGGTCTCAAATTTGTCACAAGCCTTGAGGTCACAAAGGTCTCATTCTGGTAATAAATGCTACCATCTGAAACTTCATCCATGCTATCGGTCCCAATAAATATTTTACACTGTTTAGTCTCCGTTTTAAGTTGTTCTGGTTGCCAGAAATAAATTGAGTATAAACCTACATGTAAATAATTGAGCTGAGCACTGTGTGGTGTTCAGTTCATGATTACATAATCTACATTCTTATTTTAGATCTTCTCATAACCTAGGTTTGGGAATTTAACAACAACAAATAGTCCTGGAACTTTACTTTTATGGCAGACAAACTAACTCAGTGAGGAGGTGAGTTATAGGATTTCCTATAAACTGCTGCAGCATTTCCTTCAAATGCTTTCTATTTTGTTGTATGAAAGTCAGTTGATGTACTAAAGAGGACTCTTTAAAAGCTCAACTGACTCCGTATTCTGAAACGCCAACCTCAACCTCCAGTGAGTGTAACCATTCATTGGACAAAAATTAAAGAATGGGGAAATAGTTCAATGATGATTGAATCACTTGACTGATTCTCTGCCCTGTGGATTCTAGACTCCCTATGAGTATAGCCAGTTTATATAATTGATATTATTATCTGACAATAATAGCCAATGTATTTTCTTGGTTAATTGTTCGTTCGGTTTAAATTTACATTGGTTGCTGCACAGCTGAATTTAACCTATGTTTAGGAGTTATGCAGCCTCTTGTGACTTCAAACTGACCATTTATATATACAAATAGGGGTTATCTGGGTACCTACTGCAATGTTGGTTTGCTTTTTCAGAGAAAACCAATCCCATTCAAAACAAAATTGGTACTTTGGCAACAGGTATTCTGAACTCTACCACTGCTGGGTCCAGTTTCTCAATCTCCCACCTCTAAGCCTTGACCCCCAATCTGCACACTCCCTTTCTATGACAAACGTCCAGCTGTGTTACTGCTGTGGAGTATAGGCCAATCATCCTTCTCCCTTTGTCTCCCCTTTATCTCCCATGTACATGGACACAGTACAGCAGCCACCTGAATGTAGTTAAAAACGGTTGTTTGACTATACATTTAGATACAGTTTAAAATTGTATTTTTGCTTCTATTAAATAATTATGTCAACCAAAGCACACAATCCAGACTTTGATTCTGAGCTTTTCTAAACAGCTTTAAGCATGATTGTTTTGAAGAAGAGCAGCTGAGTCATCCCCAGTGTCCTGGCCAATATTTATTCTTCAACCAACATAACAAAAAAAATTATCTGGTCATAATCCAGTTTATATTTGTCAGAGTTAGCTGAGGAGGAAATTGGCTACCACATTTCTGACATTACAATGGTGACTAGGTTTCAAAAAAGCACATCATTGTTTGTTATGGAATCTTCTGCTTGGCACTGAGACATCCAGTGAATCTGAAAAATACTTTACAAATGCAGCTTTTCCTTTTTACTTTGATTAATAGGAAGCATATAATTTTTGTGAAAAGTCTTCTTTATCTCTTAAATGTTATTTGTTTCCTTATCACAAGATGATTTATTAGCTTGATTAATTGTGTTTAATGTTTGGAACTAAATAAAATATTGCTGTATACATTCATTCTGGTAATGTGAAATTTTTAATAACACAAGACATAGAAGGTTTGAACTTGGGAGCAGGATTATGTCATCCTGCCCTTCAAGCCTGCACCACCGTGCAATAAGTGATCTGGATATGGTTTTCTGTCAAAGACCTATCTGTTTTCCAGGGAAAAGAATTTCACATTGAGAAGCACATTTTTATTAAAGCACACAAGATGTTGGAGTTTTTCAGCCGACGTGGAAGCATCTCTGTGGAGAGAAATAGACTAAATGGCTTGAGTTTCACAGACCTCCAGCTGGTAGGAGGCTGGTGAACCAAAGAGGATGCTGTTGTCACAGATTCCTGATGTGGTCCTACTACCATGAGAGGTTCCCAGTGGCAGGCAGGAGGTGGGCTGGGGTGCTGGGTGACTTACCACACTACAAAGATGGGCAGCTTATAATTAGGACCCTATTAAAGCCATTATAAACACTGGCGGGAAGACGCCACTACTACTGCATGGGCAGCCAACTTCATGGAGACAGTCTCCCCACAGCAGCCAGTGCTACAGACAGGAAAGGCAGCACAAACAAACATTGCAGCCTTGGGGACATGGTGATCGGGAATAGTTTTAGTTGTGTACTGAGGGTGCACGCTCAAGTGTTGGAAAAGCTCAAACAACAAGCACAGTGGAGACATGGACAGCACATGTGAGTGAGTCATTGTTTATGTTGATAGTCTTCAGTCTCTTTCTTTTGACCTTAAAGGAACAAATGAACACACATGATACTAGGGTCATTGAAGTGGTTCAGATCATCATGCTGACAGCTATGGAGGAGAAAGACCTTCAAATTGATGGTAGTAACGCAGCAGGAAATCAGTTTTGGTATCAAGTGTTTGTTGATAATAGAATGAAAAGGTCTTACCATAATCACTTGACAACAGGGATGGAGTTTCCTCCTCCTCAGTTACTTCATGTGGACACTAACCCATTGTCATGGAATTGCCACAGCTCTGTGGAATCAGCAACAGAGGGGAAATTGCCAAACTTAATCTTTATGTTTACCACAAGATTTGCTGTGGAGGAGCAACCTTATCATACCACTGTACCACCAAGGAGAAGTTCAAAGGAGGAGAATGCATCTGAATCAATACTGTCACAATAATTACTGCACCCTCTACCAGAACATAAAATGCTCACTTCTTTAGGGCTTCACAAATGTAGAACGCAAAGCATAGGGTGGCCCTTGCATGTGAGCAGGGAGTGATGAGAAAAACTGAAGCAGCCATTCACAGCAAACCCTACCCCAATGATAGTGGATAGAGACTGCCAAGCTCAGTTGAGCAGATGTTTAGAGCCACATTGGGTAAGGCGTCACATCGAGGTGGGACTTTATGGACCAGCAATCGCAAATAAGTGTCCAAATGTCAGAGTTTCTTGATACACACAATAGTGGGCAGAGTATGGAGAAATCCATTAATAAGATGTACTCTGCCATATGTCAAGCATTTGATTGCATGAACTCCTCCAAAGAAAGAGTTGCCAACCTGACAGGGTTATACATTGCATTGCATTTGATAGATGCAAGAACACGATAACACCACACACAAAATGCACACTACACTCTGTAGTATTGACTGGTCAGTTGCACTGATGGTACAGAGATGGGCAACCCAATGTGCCCCAGCTGCTGGTCTCCTCAAATGTGTATGCGGGACCGCACTTGATGGAGAATCTTCATCAATGACCAATCTCCCTTGAGCCCCCCAACAATCATATTTACACACATGAGGCTGCCCTCATCATTGCAGTCCATGGCCCAATCTTACTGATTGGTGCCACATCTGAACTCCAAGGAATAATTTACCGATAATTGTTTAACTGAGCATTTATACTGTTCCTGAAGAAGGGCTTATGCCCGAAACATCCATTCTCCTGTTCCTTGGATGCTACCTGCCCTGCTGCGCTTTTCCAGCAACACATTTTCAGCATTTATACTGTTGCAAAGATAAGACTATGCTTGACAATACAGCCATATGCTGATGGTCTTATGATTAATAAGTAACCAAAGCTTCTGAGTCACATCAGCAATTATTAATATTTGGTAAAGATCAGTAAAATAAGTTATAGCTTGGAACAATTGGAACTTTGGAACCAGACAAAGAAGGTAGATAAACAGGATAAACAGAGTTCCATAAACTCTGCAAAATGATGTTCAAGATCAGGAAATGTCTGGTACAGCAGATTTAGACATCACCTAGACTTGCTGGTTAAGCCAAAAACTAGAGTTCACACTAATGTGGTCAAAAGTGATTGAACTTATTGAATCATATGATTTGACCTTTGTGCAACAAAGGTTTGTTAAACAGTCAGATATTGAAGTAGAAGGGAGGGTGAAGATACCTAGCTTGTGTAGGCAGGCATTATGCCGAGCTAGATACAAGACAATGTACCTTTCTCTGTGGATGGATGGTAATTGGATGGATGGTAACCATTCAGTGCTATAAACTGTTGCCATTATATAATGTAATGTATTGATTTGTTTAGTGTCTTAATAAAAGATGTACCCAATTAATATCTAGACTGAAGTTTTTTAAATTTTCTAAGTACTATGGTTTGCTTGTCATTAATTTTTACTGATTTGTAACTTCCTCCTCCCATCTCCACATTTTACTGTGCTTATGTTAGTTTCAACTGCAAACTTGGATGCACAATGCTGTAGTTCTTAATCAGTTATTAATATACATGGTGAAAAGCTGAGCTCCCAGTATACATCTTTGGGGAGCATCACTTGTCACAGTCATAGAATGCCACCTTTATCTCTATTTCCTAAGCTTCAACTAATTTCCAATCCATGCAAAGAGGTTATTTCAAGTATTGAGTATTTCACTTTTGCTACTCAATCCAAAACAGATGCCTTCTGGAAGTCAGTACTGACGGCATCAACACCCATACCAACACACATTGACCAGCTGATGGTCATCCAAGTGCTCACACACTTAGTCTCTGACAATAGAATCTAGTATTTTTTCCTACAACCAATGTTAAATTGACAGATCTGTAGTTATTGGGTTTCCTTTTTTAAATAATGGAATGTCACCTGTGCTCTTCCAATGCAAAGGCACAATTTCTGAACCTCGAAAACAAAATCAATTACTATGTTTGCAATTTCCTCACCAATTGCTCAAGTGGAAATCAATTATCCACTGACAATTTGTCAATGTCCCATTTTTTTCCCCTTTTTATTCAGTTGAATTAAAGACATTTTCTTTGATAAATGTTTATGTTTCTTTATTCAACTGGTGTTTTATCTTCTCCCACATTGTATCTGTTTAGTCAGGCTGCCAAATTCATATTGTCTATTATTGCTTTGTCAATGGTTGCTCTTTACCAGGTTGTCATTGCCTTCAACACCTGGTTCCTATTAGCTTGGATGTATGTTGCAAGTTTTCATTCCTGTTTAATCTGTTATTACTCTTTTTGTAATTTTGTACTTGCCTTTTTGGCTTTTCCTGCTCTGCGGTTTGTTAAATGTCTACCTCAATTTGTTTTTCTGGAAATTTTCTACAGCTTGATATCATCTCTTACCTTATTTGTTGACCATAGTTGTTCAGATACATAACACTGATTCCTTATTCTGAATATTCTGTAGTTTGAGGAAAAGGTGATCAATTTGGCCTTGTAATGTTTTCAAATACTTAACAGTAGTGATGCAATGATGTGATATCATCCATCTTGAGATTCAGATAAAAATCTAGGAATGTATAACCCAAACTGGGGTCATACAAATGGTAAGGGAATTTTCTGTTTATGCTGGAACCTTGTGCAAGCTTGAGGTCTTTTGGAGCAGTGGGTAGCATTCCCTCCCTCTGAGTCAGAAGCTTCAGGATCAAGTCCCACCCCAAGATTTGAGGAAGATGTGTCTGTTAATCAGTCAGCCAAAAATAGGGTGAATATCAACTTGTAAATCCTTTCAATACATGCCAATAGCAGGCAGAAAGGGCGGGAGAGATTTATAGGCAGCCATGTCACGTAAACAAAGTGTAAAAAAAAATTGGATTGGAGCCACCACCAACACAATGTTCAATCTCCATTCTGGTGGGATGGATTCAGGACATCCTTCCCTGCCATACACTTGGTGGTGGACTGGGAAAATCACTGGATTGCAAGAAAAGGAATTTGTGGAATGTCTAGGAGATGGTTTTTTGGAGCAGCTTATGGTAGAGTCCACTAGGGAACAGGCAAAACTGGATTCAGTGTTGTGCAATGAGGCAGACTTGACAAGAGAGCTTAAGATGAAGGAGCCCTTAGGTTGAAGAGGTGCTGGATGTTGGACTGAGGTGGACAAAGTTAAAATCACACAACACCAGGTCCAACACGTTTATTTGGAAGTAGTACTAGGGCAGGCAGTCAATCCATGAGACATTTTATAAATTCCTGCTTTGGAATTAGAACCAGTCTGACTCAAGATTGGAATGCAGACAGACTCTAACCTCACACCTTTAATGCATTGTCTGAGCTGAGATTTTTTTAATATAAAACCTTAAGTTATCTCCGGAATGTAACTTGAGAAAGTTCTCAGATTTACATATTAATGAATTGAAACCTGCAACCCATTCTAAAAGATGAAAGACTTAACAGCAGTCTAGGTTTGTTCAATATATTGTATCAGTTGCATGACACTATGATCTTGTGCTGTAGATTCTGTGTCTTATGCTCCTGCCCCTCTAGCTACCTGACAAAGGAGCAGCACTCCAAAAACCATTACTTCCAAATAAACCTGTTGGACAATAACCTGATATTGTGCAACCCTTAGGAAGCAGTGATCATAATATGATTGAATTTACTCTGCAATGTTTTAGAGGAAGAATATAGAATCAGAGGTAACAGTATTACAGCTGAATAAAGGCATAATGGAGGAGCTCGGTAGAATTGACAGGGAAAGGTGCTTAGCAAGAAAGACGGTGGAACAGCAATGGCAGGAGCTTCTGGGAGTAATTCAGGAGACACAGCAGAGATTCATCCCGAGGAAATAGAGCATGGTACAGGGAGATTGAGGCAACCATGGCTGTCTAGGGAAGTTAGGGATAGCATTAAAGTCAAAAGAGAAAGCATATAATATGGCGAAGGGCAGTGGGAGCCCAGAGAATTGGGATGCTTACAAAGACCAATAAAGGGTAACAAAGAAAATAAATAAGGATGGAGAAGATTAAGTATGAGGGCAAGCTAGCCAGTAATATAAAGGAAGATTGTAAGAGTTTCTTTAGATATATAAAGAGCAAAAGAGAGGCAAAAGTGAACATTGGGCCACTGGAAAATGGCACTGGAGAGATACTAGTGGGGAACAAGGAAGTGGCTGAGAAACTGAATAATTAGTTCACATCAGTCTTCATGGTAGAAGACACAAGTAATATCTCAAAAATTAAAGAGTGAGGGGCAGAGCTGAGTATGGTGGCTATCACCAAAGAGAAGGTGCTAGAAAAATTGAATGGCCTGAAGGTGGATAAACCACCTGGACCACTTGGACTACAGCCCAGAGTTCTAAGGGAGATAGCTGAAGAGATAGTGGAGGCATTAGGGGTAATCTTTCAGGAATCACTAGAATCAGGGAGGGTCCCAGAGGACTGGAAAATCGCTAATGTGACATCCTTGTTTAAAAAGTGAATAAGGCAAAAGATGGAAAATTACAGGCCGATTAGCCTAACCTCAGTCGTGGGTAAGATCCTGGAATCCATTGTGAAGGATGAGATTTCTGAATACTTGGAAGTGTATGGTAAAATCAGGCAAAGTCAGCATGGTTTCAACAAGGGCAGATCATGCCTGACAAATCTGCTAGGATTCTTTGAGAAGTAGTGAGCAGTTTAGACCATGAAGAGCCAATGATGTTATCAACCTGAACTTCAAGAAGGCCTTTGAAAAGATGCCGCACATCAGGCTACTGAGTAAGATAAGGACCCATAGTGTCAGTGGTAAGGTGCTAGCATGGATAGAAGCTTGGCTGTCTGGCAGAAAGCAAAGCGTAGGAATAAAAGGGTCCTTCTCAGGATTCCACAAGGCTCAGTGTTGTGACCACAACTTTTCACTTTCTACATTAACGATCTAAATGAAAGAACTGAGGGCATTCTGGCTTATTTTGCAGATGATACAAAGATAGGAAAAGGGACAGATAGCATTGAAGAGACAGGGAGGCTGAAGATGGATTTGAACAGGTTAGGAGAGTGAGCAAAGTGGCAGATGGAGTACAATGTGGAAATTGTGAGGTCATGCACTTTGGTAGGAAGAATAGAGGCATCAACTATTATCTAAATGGGGAGAAAAATCAAAAGTCTGAAGTGCAAACAGACTTGGGAGTTGTAGTCCAGGATTCTCTCAAGGTAAACTTGCAAGTTGAGTCAGTAGTTAGGAAGGCAAATGCAACGATGGCATTTATTTTGAGAGGACTTGAATATAAAAGCAGGGATTACCTCTAATGCTCAATAAGTCTCTGGTCAGGCCACATTTGGAGTGTTGTGCACAGTTTTGGGTCCCATATTTCAGGAAGGATGTACTGGCCCTGAAGCGTGTCCAGAGGAGGTTCACAAGAATGGTCCCAGGAATGAAAAGCTTAACATATGAGGAATATTTGAGGTCTCTGGGTTTATACTTGACAGAGTTTAGAAGGATGAGGTGGGATCTAATTGAAACATACAGAATACTGAATGCCTGGACAGAGTAGATGTTGGGAAGATGTTTCCGTTAGTAGGAGAGACGAGGATCCAAGGGCATAACCTTAGAGTAAAGGGAAGACCTTTTAGAATGGAGATAAGGAGAAACTTCTTCAGTCAGAGAGTGATGAATCTACGGAATTCATTGCCACAGAAGGCTGTGGAGGCCAGGTCATTGAGTATATTTAAGAGAGCGATAGATCAGTTCTTGAGTATCAAGGGGATCTAGTGTTACAGTGAGAAAGTAGTAGAATGGGGTTGAGAAATTTATTAGCCATGATTGAATGGTGGAGAAGACTTGATGGGCTGAATGGCCTAATTTCTATTCCTATGTTTTATGGTCTTATGGATTTGCCTTCTGGTAGAGAAAAGGAAATGTAAGGTATGGGGCTGAAACGTAATATGGACAGGTTAACTCCAAGGTGGCAGATGGAGTATGATGTAGGAAGTGTGAGATTATTCACTTTGGTAGTAAAAGTTGAAAGTGAAAATATTTTTAAATGGTGTCAAGCTTTGAAATGTTGATGTTCAGAGAATAGTTGCAGAAAATTAGTACTGAGTTCTGATGAAAACTATTGGACTCCAAACATGAACTCTGTCTCTCACTCAAAAGATGCTGAATTTTTCCAGCACTTTCTGACTTTATCACCAAGAGTTAGTAAGTGGATACAACAAGCAATTAGAAAGGCAAGTGGAAAATTGGCATTTATTGCAAAGTGACTGGAATAAAAGATTAAGGAAGTCTAACTTCAATTATATAAGGTTCTAGTGAGTATTATCTTTCAAATTGGTCTTCATATCTCAGGAAGGGAAGATATATTTGCCATGAAGATTGTGCCATGAAGGTTCAATAGATTGGTTTCTGGGATAAGGGTTGTCTAATAACATAAGGCTGAGTAAATTGAGTAAACACTAGAATTTAATACTGCAGGAGATGATTTTATTGAAGATTCCGAAAGGACTTGTCAGACCAAACACTGAGATGATGTTATCTCGAACTTTTCAGCACATTTGCAGGATAAGGGGTGATCTTTTCGGACAAGGAGACATTTAGTCACACAGAGGATTATGATGCATGGGAATGCTGTACCCGAGGTTTGTGGAAGCTCATTTTTGAGTATATTTAACAATGACATCGACAGATTTTTGGTCTCAGGGATAGGGAAAGCAGGTGGGAAAGTAGTATTGGGGTGAAACATCAGCCATGATTATATTGAATAATGGAATAAGCTTGAAGGGACATATGGACAGACAGGAGGCTGGAAGAACATAGTAAAGCCAGGCAGCATCAGGAGGTGGAGAAGTCAACATTTCAGGTATAACCCTCCTTATGGTGCATTCTTGCTTCCATTTCTAATGCTCTTCCATTCATTGCATCTTACTTCAAAGAAATCAATGTTAAGAAAATCATTAAATTGGGAACATAGCAACACAGATTCCTCCATTTTGATAGTTTTATTTTAACTCTGAATATTTTCTCTTTATTGTTTCTCTAATTAGTCTTTCTGTTTCAAATTTGTTCTTGGTTCTCTTGCGACTCTATTCATCCTCTTCAGTTTATTTTTCCTCCTATCTTTGTACATTTCTTGAAGTTTCCTATTGTTTCTGCAGATCTGCAATGGGTCTCAACCTTAATCCCATTGTAGGCGACTTGTGTGATCCCACTGACTAGCTCCCTTGTGCCCTCTTCCCATACCTTAACTGTTAAGGAAGTATCAATGTTTGAGATGGAGCTCATTCATCTTAAAACCAAAACTCTGGAAAACATACATATCATGAACAGATTTATTGAACGACAAACATCTTGCACTTAAAGAACCTTAGAGACCTTCCAGATAGCTGACTTTAATGGGAGTAATAACAAATCACTCTGTCACTGGAAATTCAGGATTTGTTTCTTCCCATTTCCAGACTAGTGGGACTGATGCTTTTCATCAATGAAATCAGAGTTGCTACACAATTGAGAACTGCAATTCATAAACTACATTGGTACTTGAAAATAAACCACTAATTATTCACAATCAGGTTGTATCTGTCCATTGTATTATGTAATGCTTAAATTAAGTTGGCATTTCATCACTTCAACTAAGGTTCTGTAAATTGCACAATTATATTAAATAAGTTCTTCAGTATTTATCAGGCATTACCTGAAAATAATTTGAGTGATGAGAACTAGGATCAATACAATAATAATTGTTAGGCAACATATTAAAGTGATAACATAGCAATGATGACATAAGCCTCCTGTAGTCCATAAAATGAGCCAAGAGTTTGTATATTGAGTTAACCTTGTGTACAAGGTTAATATTCTTCTAAATGGTCTTATGTTTCCTTTGGCTCTGAACCTAAACTGTTGAACATTGTTCACATGTAGCTGTTCATTCATTTCAGGATTTGACACGTGCAAAGCACTTCCTTGAGAGATTCTGTCCACACAATCAAGGCCAGAAGAGACTTGTGAAATCTTTGTCATGATGGTGTGGCAGATTGGACACCTCAGTGCTTGTACAGCTAAACTTGGATGTCTGGAATCCACTATTACCTGAAAAAGAAATTATTCTCTCATCCCAGAGACTAGTTCCTTGAAATTGTATTTCCATGTAAACTCATATTAGATTTTTAAAAGACTTGTTCAAAGATTCATACCCCATATGCAGCATCGCAGATGTCTTTGTTCTTGCCATTTCGGTGAGACTTCATTCCTGAGTAGATTAAAAATAATTGCTGTTTGATATGGAGCTTACCATCTCCATACTTCAGTCTCCCACTGCAAATTAAAAGCACAGATTTTAAAAAGTCTTCATTTTTTTTAATCTAATTGGACTGTCTTATATGTATCTGTTACTGTTTTGTGACGACTGAAAGTGGGATTTGAGGTTTGTCCTCATTTCCCTGAAAACTGGTTAAATGGTGAGGTTTGGGGCCTGGCTTTGCCACTCCTCTCCCTTGTAAATTGCTGTATACAGCTGTTAATGTTAATTGTTTTGTAAATTCTATTGTTTAATAAAACAAAAAAATGTCTTGAACTTTTTTTGTTACAATCGAAAGGGTTTGAGAAAACCACAACAACATGGATTGATTTTTCACACATGCCTAATGCTGGACAACAACTCCACGAAAAACCTCAAAATCAAATTTCGGGGCTGAACTTAGTTTTCAACCCACCAAAGCAAATTTTGAGGAGGGATGTGAAAGGTGGCTGTGTTGAACTGGTAGGTGGAAATTCAGTTATTTTGTTGCCATCTTTCACAGGAAATAGACAGGCAGGAGGCTGGAAGGATACAGCAAGCCAGGCAAAATCAGGAGGTCGACATTTTGAATGTAATCATTCTTCATAACTGGGGATGGGTATGGGGGGGGAGCTGAAGATAAAGGGAGTGGTGACTGGCAGGTTCGTGAAGTGGGGATAGATGAAGACAGGTAGAGGGTATGATCTGGTTGGTCAATGGAAGGAATGAATCCAGTTGGTGGCAGGGAGCAGTGGAATGGAAGTGGAGGTTATTGAAATTGGAGAACTCAATGTTGAGTCCTCCAGGCTGTAGGCTGCCCAGGCGGAAGATGAGGTGTTGTTCCTCCAATTTGTGGTGTGGTTTATTGTGGCAATGGAGGAGGCCGAGGATGGTCATGTCAGAAAGGGAGTGGGAAGGGGAATTGTCTTGGGCGGTGACCCTGCAGACCCAGCTGTGATCTTTGCCAAACTGTTCCCTAAGTTTATGTTCGGTCTCCGTGATGTGGAGAAGACCACACCGGGAGCACACCAAGCAGTAAACCTGGTTAGAACCTCCCTTCCCCTCCATTCCTCTCATTGACCAACCAGGTCATACCCTCTATCTGTCTTCACCTATCCCCACCACCAATCTGCCCTGCCACCCCCTTTGATCTGCAGCTCTCCCCAAACCAACCCCTGGTCCTGAAGAAGGGTGACAATTGAAACGTCAATTTCTACACCTCCACCTGCTGCCTGATTTGCTGTGTTCTTCTAGCCTCCCGCCTGTCCATTTTGAATTCCAGCATCTGCAGATTTTTTGTCCTAATCTTTGGTAGGAAGGAAGTGTTAAATAATGATTCTGAGAGTATTAATGGTGGAGACTACATCAAGCTCCACCATATCTGATTATTTCAGCTCCCTGAAAGTGACCACACAAGTAGATAGGGTGGTAAAGAAGGTATATGGCATGCTTGCCTTTATTGGTTGGGGGATTGAGTACAAGAGTCATGATTGCAGCTTTATAAGACTTTGGGTAGGCCATGCTTAGAGTTTTCCATTCAATTTTGGTCACCACATTATTGGAAAGATTTGGAGGCTTTGGAGAGAATGCAGAAGAGGTTTACCAGGATGCTCCCTGGATTATGAGCTATAAGGGGATGCTAGAAAAACTTGGGCTGTTTTCTCTGGAGTGGCAAATGCTGAGGGGAGACTGGATAGAAGTCTATAAAATTATGAGGTGCATAGATATGGTTGACAGTCAAAATCTTTTTCCCAGAGTTGAAATGTCTAATACTGGGGGGCATGCATTTAAGGTGAGAGGGGAAAATTTTGAAGGAGATGTGAGGGGCATGCTTTTTAAACAGTGTGGTGGGAGTCTGGGTGGGTGGTGGTGGAGGTAGATACAATAGGGACATTTAAGGGACTTTTAGATAAGCACATGAATATGCAAGGAATGGAGGCACTGCACCAAGAACTGACAGAAGGGATTAGTTAAATTTGACATCATGTTCAGCATAACATCATGGGCTGAAATGCCCATTCCTGTGCTGTACTATTCTAAATTCTATGATGATTATTTACTGACTTGAATTTTAAAGAGCTCAGTCTACATCCTACGTGTGATCATAGTCTTAGTAACAATATCTAATTAGATAACAGAACTGCACCTAATTATTCTCATGCAATAAACTACATCTTGATAAGAAAACAAGAGCCTCTTATTAAGACTCAATATTGGTTGATCCCCTACCACCCTGAACTGATTAAATCAAAGGAAAGAGATTGATGGCATATTCTCCTCTCCAGAAATGTCACAGACAGAAAGGTTTCACAAAGTTGCAATCTGAGGTGGACAGACCAAAGTGGGGAATGCCTGATGGAGTAGTCTGAGTGGAACGGAATGGAATGTCAAATCCGGAGGTGGTACCTAAACTTACCTAATGTATAAGAATGATGTCTGCTGCAAATGTGTCCCAGGCAATGCCCTCAAATTGAAATATTACCCAAGGCTGGCTGTTCTAAAATGGTCTCACAATTCACTACAACTACGTTTTGTCAAATTAGTCCTAGTACAGCATGACCTCTTTGACACTAGAGCCTGAAATACATACCATAAAAATGATCCCAGAGCAAAACAAATTTATAGATTATAATCACATCATTTTTTACTCAGAGTAATCTTCTAGTAGCCTGGTACAGAACACGATTGGTGCTGTTCTTTCCACAAACACTACAGAGGAATAGCAACCTCTCACCACTTTACAAAAGAAGGGAGCACCGCGTTTCCGAGAGGAGACTCCATTCAAGGCTCCTTCAGAAGTGCAGACCTGTTGGGGAGCAAAGCACACCCCTTTTTAACAGCAGACAGCTGCTGTATTCTGACACTTAAAGGTCTTGACAGCCACTTTGACAGTTGCTGCCAACCCATTAGTACATGAAATAAATATGATGTTAGGATTGTGGCTGAGTGGGGGCCAGTTTGCCAGGTAGGTAGGTTGCCTGGTTGTAGGGTGCCAGAGTTCCAGCTGGTTACATAAAACACCAGGGATGGAGGATGCCAACGGGAAGGGACTATGATGCCAGCTTGATAAAGGGCAGGGGAGGCAGGGGAAGATAGCCAATGGGGTAGGTGGTACGGTGCTATATAAACGCCTTTATCGGTCAGTGCAGTGAGTATAGGAGTTAGGAGGTCATGTTGCAGTTGTACAGGACATTCGTTATGCCACTTTTGAAATATTGTATGCAATTCTAGTCTTCCTCCTATAGGAAGGATGTTGTGAAACTTGAAAAGGTTCAGAAAAGATTGACAAGAATGTTGCCAAGGTTGGAGGATTTGAGCTACAGGAAGAGGATGAATAGGCTGGGGCTATTCTCACTGGAGTGTTGGAGGCTGAGGAAGTTCATAAAATCATGAGGGGCATGGATAGAGTAAATAGACAAGGTCTTTTCCCTGGGGTAGGGAAGTCTAAAACTAGAGGGCATAGGTTTAAGATGAGAGAGGAAAGATATAAAAGAGACCTAAGGAGCAACTTTTTCACGCAGAGGGTGGTATGTGCATGGAATAAGTTGCCAGAGGAAGTGGTGGAGGCTGGTACAATTACAGCATTTAAAAGGTATCTGGTGGGGATATGAATAGGAAGGATTTAGAGGGATATGGGCCAAGTTCTGGCAAATGGGACTAGATTAATTTAGATATCTGGTCGGCATGGGTGTGTTGGACCAAAGGGTCTGTCTCTATGCTGTACAGGTCTATAACTCTATGACTCTAAATAAGAGTGAAGTTAGGAGTAGGATGCCAGTTAAGTATTAATTAAATGGCATGAGAAACCCAAGGAACTTGGAGCAGGTTTTCTGCCTGCCTCCCAAATGGATTACCTTTTGCCTTTAAGGGGGCAATTGGTGCAGGGGTGCAATGTGTTCATGGTAGGGGTGGATAGGGTTGAAATATGTTCAAGGTAGGGGTGGATAGGTTTGGAATGAGTTCATGGTAGGGGTTGATAGGGTTGGGATACATCTAATTAAAGAAAGACTTGGATTTACATGATGCCTACCATAACCTCAGCATATCCCAAATTGAGTATAGGAGTTGGGAGGTCATGTTGCGGCTGCACAGGACATTGGTTAGGCCACTGTTGGAATATTGCATGCAATTCTGGTCTCCTTCCAGTCGGAAGGATGTTGTGAAATTTGAAAGGGTTCAGAAATGATGTTGCCAGGGTTGGAGGATATGAGCTATAGGAAGAGGTTGAATAGGCTGGGGCTGTTTTCCCTGGAGCGTCGGAGGTTGAGGGGTGACCATATGGAGGTTTATAAAATCATGACGGGCATGGATAAGATAGACAAGGTCTTTTCCCTGGGGTGGGGTAGTCCATAACTGGAGGGCATAGGTTTAGGGTGAGAGGGGAAAGACATAAAAGGGACGTAAGGGACAACTTTTTCACATAGAGAGTAGTGCGTGCATGGAATGAGCTGCCAGAGGAAGTGGTGGAGGCTAGTACAGTTATAACATTTAAAAGGCATTTAGATGGGTATGTGAATAGGAAGGGTTTAATGGGATATGGGCCAAGTGCTAGTAAATGGGACTAGATTAGGTTAGGATATCTGGTTGGCATTGTCAAGTTGGACTGAAGGTCTGTTTCCGTGCTGCACATCTCTATGACTCTAAGAGGGTGCTGAGTCCACAAGCGGAGGAAGTGGGTTGGGTTACAGATGTAGAATGGGGGAAGAGGGAATGCATCCAGGGGGACTGTCAGGTCAGATTCTGGGTGTACAAATGGTCTGGTACAATGAATGGTTTGATTGCAGTCAGCCTGCCCATTTCCACCTGCTTGGGAATCCTATTGACTTTTGGGGACCCTTTGATAGAGCTCCATTTCCATCTAAATTCCTCTCTCAGTTCAAGAAAATACTGAACAGAAGTTAAATATTTACATTGACAAGTATTAACAGTTAGAGATATAAAAAAACTGCAGATGCTGGAATCATCATTTGCCTGTGTTATGGGTTTTTACACTACCAACCATTCAATATGTACTGCTGACAATTTAATTTCTGTTGTTAAATAGTTGATCCATGAGTTATACAGGCAGCATTATCTACCAACAATGCGTAAATCTGCCTTCTTTGAATTATATTTAAATACTATAAAAACAAAGATTTTTAGTGTTGTAATATGTTTTCGCTGTAGGTTCATACCTTTCAAAGAAAAGACATTTTATGTATTATATATAAAGCTAATGATATAGCCATAGAGTCATAGAGTCACTCAGTGACAAACAAACCCTTCGGTCCAACCAGTCCATGCCGAACATAATCCAAATTAAACTAATCTCACCTGCCTGCTCCTGGCCCCTATCTCTTCAAATCTTTCCTAATCATGAATCTCTCCAAATGTCTTTTAAACGTTATAATTGTACCCACATCCACAACTTTTTCAGGAAGTTTATTCCATATGTGAACCACCCTCTCTGTAAAACTTTGCCTCATGTCTCTGCTCTCACCTTAAAGATGTGCTCCCTCATCTTGAAATCACCTATCCTAGGGAAAAGCCAAATACCATCAACTCTATCTATACCCCTCATGATTTTATAAACTTCTATCTGATCATCTCTCAACCTCCTACTCTCCAGTGAAAAATGTCCCAGCCTATCCAGCCTTTCTTTATAATTCAAACCTTCCATATTTGGCAACATCCTGTTAAATCTCTTCTGAATCCTCTCCAGCCAGATACTGTCCTTCGATAGCTGGGTGACCAGAACTGGACACAGTCATTGCCAATAGCAATGGACTATTGCCATTCAGGTAGTAATGGTGAACTGTGAAACAATTTTATAACCTATCCTGGGTGATAACTTGATTTGATTTGATGGGGGCTTTTTGAATACATTTGTGGTAAAGATCTTTCTCATACCTCAGGTGAGTGCAGCTTAATTGATGTTAAATGAGGGTGCAAAGATTTGGCAAATGGAGTATAACATGGGAAACTTTGTAATTGTCTATTTTGTCAGAAGCAGTAAATAAGAAAGCATATTATCTAAATGGCGAGGGATTACAGAACTCTGAGACATGGAGGGATCTGGGTGTCTTAGTGTATGAATCGTTAGAAGTTAGTATGCGTGAACAGCAAGAAATTAGAAAAACTAATACAATGTTACTTTGCAGAATATGGAGAGGCTAGTGTTGAATTGGGATGGACAAAGTTAAAAATCACACTACACCAGGTTATAGTCGGATGAAAGAGCAGCGCTCTGAAAGCTAATGCTTCCAATTAAACCTGCTGGACTATAACCTGACATTGTGCAATTTTTAACTTACTTTGTACAGTGAGGTGAATTAGGTACAAAAGTTGGGCAGTAATACAAGGCATTCTTGGGACCACATCTGTGTATAGCATTGGTCTCCTTATGTAAAGCAAGATGTAAATGCATTGGAAGCAGTTCAGAGAAGGTTTACGAAACTAATATCTAGAAGGGGTGAATTGTCTTATCAGCAAAGGTTGGGCAATCTAGCTTTATAATCACTGGACTTTAAAACAGCAAGAGGCAACTTGATTGAAACGTGAAAGATCCTGAACAGTCTTGAGAGAGGGTTCATGTGGAAAGGCTGGTTCCTACTGCAGGCAAATCCAAAAGTAGGAGTCACTGTTTAAAAATGGGAAACATTTGAGACCAAAGATAGGAGAATTTTGTTTTTGCATACAAAGGATTGTGAGTCAAAATGAGGTGGAAAGAAAGTCCTTGAATATTTAGATTTAGATAGATTCTTGACAGGAATACACTTGGCTGATTATTGTGGATATGTGGGAAAGTGGAGTAATCAGGTCAGTGATCTTATTGAATGACAGAGCATGGTCAAGGGCCTGTGTGGCTTACTCCTACAAAATTTACATCGCCAAATATATATTTGTATTAATCATATCGAAGGGGAGGGAGAGTGGTTCTCAAAGAGTTCAAGGAAGATTGATAGCAAAGTGTCCAAGCAACCTGCCTGCCAAGGAAATATTCTCAGTCATTTGCATTTTAATAATTGCTGTTAGATATTTAAATGACTTACTGATAAAATTTTCAACAAATGCATTTTAGCTTCCTGCAATCTTTAATAACAGTCACTTAAAATGTATTTCAATATTAATTCAGGATTGAACATTTTGTAGCTATTAACCAAAATCTAGCAAGATGTTTAGATAATTAATTGTTCAGCTGAATTGTAAACTAAAGAAAAATCAATTGTTTATTCATATGGTTTAGAAAGATCCAGTTAGGCTGCCATTTAGTCCAAAATGTCTGTGTTAACCAATTTAAATGAAAATGGGGGATGATTAAGCTTCTTATGTCAGAACGATCTTGTTTTTATTCAATGCCATTCAAAAGCTCGGGATGATCTAAAAGGATATGTGTTCATTGTTTTGATGTAAAAATCCAACAAGGCCCCAGAAGCAAGAATATGGTCATGCCAAATAGCCTGTTTTAATCATATTGATTGAGGGATTAGTCTTGTCCAGGACACCCACGAGAACTTCATCACTTTTCTTTGAAATAATGCTTTTTTTTTAACATCAATGTGAGAGGGTAAATAGTGCCTCAGGTTTTAGCCACACTTGAAAGATGGCAGCTCCATCAATGCAACATGACTTCCACAATGGAGTTGAGGTCCTGGCCTGGATTATGTGTTCAAGTATGTGGCACTTGGTTGATGAGATAGATTTGTCTGAGAATTGGTGAAAGGCAAAGGCAGAATTTGTTTGGGAGGATAGACCCTTGAAATGGATAGTAGAAGGAATGAATGAGCTAAAACATGTTAACCACTAAATGTTTAAACCACAATAGAGGATCAGAAAACAGAGAAACAAAGAAATGAGCCATAAATATTTAAATAGCCTAGTTAGAAGAAGTGTGGACTTAGTAATGATTGAATAAAACAGGAATACCTTGTTGCAGTTACAGATACAATTTTGAAAAACTGCAAGCAGAGTAAGAAACCAAAAATGACATGGGGCTATGGTTGGCTGGTTTGTATTATTCCATGACCCTGTAATTTCAAGACATGCTTGCTTTTAGTATATATTTCATCTTCTCCTTTTAAATTACATAAATGTGGCATAGGTAAATAACTTTTTTGAACTGGCTAACATTAAACTTGACTTTTGTCTCAACGCCATCAAATGAGTACATAATCCAGCTGACTGCAAGAAAGAATTCAGATTGTTTGATTTGGTAATTGATGAAGATGCATATGTTTGATAGGGAGACAGTGTGTCAGAATAAACCTTTCTGTAAAATTGCAGATATTAGATGTCATTCATTATTAACATGATACACTACCATGGTGTCTTGTTCTTACTTTCATTGTTCTGCAAACATAAGTTCAACAGCCAAGAAATAATTATAACAAGCTCTGCTAGTTCTCCAGAACTGCTGAACAATGAAAGTAAGAACAAGATACAATAGTAGTGCATCATGTTAATGACGTCACATGGAAAAATGTGGATTGATTTTGAAGAGTTAACTTTAGGATTGATAAGGGTAAATCGAGTCTATCTAACTTGCTGGTGTTTTTTGAAGAGAAAGCTGTGGATATGGTGTATTTGGACTTCCAAAAGGTATTCAATACAGTGTCACACAACAGACCTGTGAGGAAGGATTTAGGTCGTGGAAGCAATGTGAATATCAAGATTGACTGAGAAACACAAAAAATGCATAACTAACACTTTTCAGGCTGGTAGAATGTATGTAGTGGTGTTCCCCAGAAATTGGTATTTGGGTCCCTTATAAATGATCTCGATCTTGGTGCAAGGGACAGTTATAAAGTTTGGAGATGACACAAAACTAGGCAGAATTGAGAACTGAGAAAGGCAGTGTGGAATTTCAAAAGGATATCGGCACATTGGTCAATGAGTAGATAGCTGGACATTGAAGGTAAATGCAGAGAAGTTTAAGGTGATGCATTTTAGCACAAAGAACATGAAGAGAGTATCGAACAAAAGATACGATTCTAAATGGTGTGCAGGAGCAGAAAGATCTGGGTGTACATATACATAAGTTATTAATGGTGTCAGGACAAGTAGAGAGAGCTACTAATAATGTATGCCCTATTCTAGGCTTTATAACTAGAGGCATAGAGTAAAAGAGCACAGAGGTTACAATGAACTAACACTAAGACACTTGTTGGACCTCAGCTGGAGTACTGTATGTGGTTCTGAATGCCATACAATAGGAAGGATGTGAATGTATTGGATAGAGTGCAAACACAATTTATAAGAACAGTTGCAAGATGAGATACTTCAGTAATGAGGAAATATTGTGGAAATTGGAATTATTTTCATTGAGATTGGAAGGCTAAGAGGAGATTTGATAAAAGTTTTCAGAATCATGAGGGGCCTAGCCAGAGTAGCTAGGGAGACACTAGATGGATTGAGAACCAGAGAGCACAGTTTCAGAGTGTCTAATGCAAGGGGAGAAAAAAACTTTTCCTGCAGTGAGTGTGGAATGCACTGCCTGAAAGTGTGGTGCAATCAAGTTCAGTTGAGGCATTCAAGAGGGCATTGGATGAGTGTTTATGATTGAATAATGTGTAATGGCATGGGAAAAAGGCAGGAGGTTAGCACTAAATTAAAATACCCAGAAGGCTGGTACAGATACAATGGAGGTGAATGTCTTCCTTCTGCAATTTTTACAGTTCTGTAATACAGCGAAGAATTAATTAGTCAGATAAAGACTGGTTAGCTCCGTGAGCTGGTTAGCCGGTTTGCAATGCAGAGTGGTACCAATAGTGTGGGTCTAATTCCTGCGCAACCATGATAGACTCTCCTTCTTGTGATCTCCCCTTGCCTGAGGCAAAGTGACCTTCAGGCTAAACCACCACCTGTTGTCATTCTCTTAATAGGTGAAAGTGAGGACTGTAGATGCTGAGGATCAGAGTCAAGATTAGAGTGGTGCTGGAAAAGCACAGCAGGTCAGGCAGCATCCAAAAAGCAGGGATATCAACGTTTTGGGCAAAAGCACTTCATCAGGAATGAGGCAGGGAGCCTCCGGGATGGAGAGATAAATGGGGGGGGGGGGGGGGCGGTGGATCTAATGAGAGAGCATCACTGTGGTCTAGTAAGATAATGGTGACTTTGTCTTGAATATGTCATCATCACATTAGAGACTGAAAGAAAGAAAAAAGAAGAGGCAGAAAAGGAAAAGAAGAAAAACATATAAAAGAACAAGCAGAAGTATGCAAGATAACTCAGTTTGGGAATTTCTGCATTGATAATTTGGAGAGTTAGTGAAATTAATGATCAGGTACATAATATGTACAAATAATGGGTGTAGAAAGCCACATCTGGGGATTTCTCAGCTTTTAATATCATTGATTCCTTCCATACCCTTTCTTTAAAATTTAATATTATTTTGCTTAATTTCCTCATATTTATCAGATCCTATTCACCCTTCAATAGAGTTATAGAGCTGTACAGCATGAAAACAGACCTTTCTGTCCAACTCATCCAAATTGACTAGACATCCTAAATTAATTGGGTCCCATTTTCCAGCATTTGCCCCATATGCCTCTGAACCCTTCCTATTCATATACCCATCCAGATGGCTTATAAATGTTGCAATTGTACCAGCCTCCATCGCTTCCTCTGGCAGCTCATTCCATACATGTACCATCCTCTGCATGAAAAAGTTGCCCCTTAAGTCCCTTTTAACTCTTCCCCTCTCACTGAAAACCTATGTCCTCTAGTTTAGTACCCCCCCTACCTCAGGGAAAACACCTTGACTAGTCATCATATCCATGCCACTCATGATTTTATAATCTTCTGTAAGTTCACCCTCAGCCTCGGACATTCCAGGGAAAATAGTCCCAGCATATTCAGCTTCTCCCGATAGCTCAAACCCTCCAAATCCTGGCAACATTCCTTGTCAATCTTTTCTGACCCCTTTCAAGTTTCACAACACCCTTCATATAGCAGGGAGACCAGAATAGAACACAGTATTCCAAAAGTGGCCTAATTAATGTCCTGCACAGCAGCAACATGACCTCCCAATTCCTATTCTCATGGATTGACCAATAAAAGTAAGCATACCAAATGCTTTCTTCACTATCCTGTCTACCTGCACTCCACTTTCAAGAAACTAAGAACCTGCACCCCAAGGTCTCAGAATATTTCTAAACTGTAAGGAATCAGTCAATGTTGGTAGTCAGAGAGATATTGGTCTCCATATACACCTAATCACAGAGAGTTACATGTAGGTACTGCAAGGCAAATGATACATTAACTTTTATAGAAGAAAAGTAAGGAAGACTACCTGCAATCACTCAGGACTTTGTTGAGAGTACTCTGTATAGTTTTAAATTTCTGTACATAAGGAATGAGAACCTTCAGTCTGAGACAGGTATGATGAAGGTCCATTAGATTAATTTTAGAATGAAACAGCTCTCTATGAAGGTAGTGTGAGTGGAATGGGCCTATACTCTCTGGAGTCTTGAAGAATGAGATATGTTTAATTGAAACAAAGAATTTTTCAATGGCTTGTCAGGGTAGAGCCTGAGATATGTTTGAATCGATTGAAGAATCTAAAACTAAGGACCACTGTTTCAGGCTAAAGGGTTGGTGATTTAGGATTCCATGTTATAGAGTCATAGATAGAGTCATAGAGATGTACAGCTTGGAAACAGGTCCTTCGGTCCAACCTGTCCATACCGACCAGATATCCCAACCCAATCTAGTCCCACCTGCCAGCAATCGGCCCATATCCCTCCAAACCCTTCCTATTCATATACCCATGGAAATGCCTCTTAAATGTTGCAATTGTACCAGTCTCCACCACTTCCTCTGGCAGCTCATTCCATACATGTACCCACCCTCTGTGTGAAAAAGTTGCCCCTGAGGTCTCTTTAATATCTTTCCCCTCTCACACTAAACCTATGCCCTCTAGTTCTGGACTCCCAACCCCAGGGAAAAGACTTTGCCTATTTATCCTATCCATGCCCCTCATAATTTTGTAAACCTCTATAAGGTCATCCCTCAGCCTCCGACATTCCAGGGAAAATAAACCCAGCCTGTTCAGCCTCTCCCTATAGCTCAAATCCTCCAACCCTGGCAACATCCTTGTAAATCTTTTCTGAACCCTTTCAAGTTTCACAGCATCTTTCTGAGAGGAAGGAGACCTGAATTGCACGCAATATTCCAACAGTGGCCTAACCAATGTCCTGTACAGCCGCAACATGACCTCCCAACTCCTGTACTCAATACTCTGACCAATAAAGGAAAGCATACCAAACACCTTCTTCACTATCCTATCTACCTGTGACTCCATTTTCAAGGAGCTATGAACCTACACTCCAAGGTCTCTTTGTTCAGCAACATACCCTAGGACCTTTCCATTACTTGTATAAGTCCTGCTAAGATTTGCTTTCCCAAAATGTAGCACTTCGCATTCATCTGGATTAAACTCCATCTGCCACTTCTCAGCCCATTGGCCCACCTGGTCAAGGTCCTGTTGTAATCTGAGGTAACCCTCTTCACTGTCCACTACACCTCCAATTTTGGTGTCATCTGCAAACTTACTAACTGTACCTCTTATGCTCGCATCCAAACTATTTATGTAAATGACAAAAAGTAGAGGACCCAGCACCGATTCTTGTGGCACTCCACTGGTCACAGACCTCCAGTCTGAAAAGCAACCCTCCACCACCACCCTCTGTCTTCTACCTTTGAGCCAGTTCTGTATACAAAATGGTTAGTTCTCCCTGTATTCTATGAGATTTAACCTTGCTAATCAGTCTCCCATGGGGAACCTTGTCGAACGCCTTACTGAAGTCCATATAGATCACATCTACTGCTCTGCCCTCATCAATCCTCTTTGTTACTTCTTCAAAAACCCAATCAAGTTTGTGAGACATGATTTCCCACGCACAAAGCCATGTTGACTATCCTGAATCAGTCATTGCCTTTCCAAATACATGTACATCCTGTCCCTCAGGATTCCCTCCAACAGCCTGCCCACCACTGAGGTCAGGCTTACCAGTCTATAGTTCCCTGGCTTGTCCTTACCGCCCTTCTTAAACAGTGGCACGTTTGCCAACCTCCAGTCTTCCAGCACCTCACCTGTGACTATCGATGATGCAAATATCTCAGCAAGAGGCC
This sequence comes from Chiloscyllium punctatum, assembly GCF_047496795.1. NCBI lineage: Eukaryota > Metazoa > Chordata > Chondrichthyes > Orectolobiformes > Hemiscylliidae > Chiloscyllium > Chiloscyllium punctatum. Next base: position 54,844,761 of record NC_092745.1, on the reverse strand, counting down.
CAGCAATCACTTCTCTGGCTTCCCATAGAGTTCTCGGGTACACCTGATCAGGGCCTGGGAATCATCCACCTTTACCCATTTCAAGACATCCAGCACTTCCTCCTCTGTAATCTGGACATTTTGCAAGATGTCACCATCTATTTCCCTGCAGTCCATATCTGCCATACCTTTTTTCACTGTAAATACTGATGCAAAATATTCATTTAGTATCTCCCCCATTTTCTGCGGCTTCACACAAAGGCCACCTTGCTGATCATTGAGGGGCCCTATTCTCTCCTTCGTTACCCTTTTGTCCTTAATACATTTGTAAAAACCCTTTGGATTCACCTTAATTCTATTTGCTCAGATGTCCAGTGTCTGTGGAATTCTCTATATCAACGAGCTGTAGAAATTTAGTGCTTAAGAATATTCAAGATTGAGATCAATGGATTTTTGGGCATTAAGGGAATCAAGGAACATTAAAATAAGGTTGGTATGAGGAGTTGATGTCAAAGTTTAATGCACCATATAGTTTATTCTTACTCATGTTCAGTGGAGAGCTTCATGACCAGAAAGTAATTTTGGTGAAATTAGTGGCCACAAATTGAACAGGAATCTTTAAAGAATCAGAAATATCTCACGAAGCATCTTTTAAGAATTCATAATTAATATGACTCACAATATTCAGCATTAGTTAAATTGTGTGGGAAACAAATAAATAGGAAACAGAATATTGAACATCTATATAGCTGAATGGACTGATTTTCCAAGGTTCTGTGCTGACATTGTTCACACATTGTTGTCAATTAGGTGTGTCATTTTGTGGGACAGACTTACAATGCACTACATTTTGTATTCAAGAGTTATTGTCTCTTAGAAATTTATATTCTCCAATAAACCCAAGCACATGTCAGAGATCTCCAAGCAAATCTTTAGAAAAAGGCTCCCATGATATAAAATGTATTTCATCCCACTTTCTAAGCTTTCCTGAGCTGAACAGCAGCACAGTCCCAATTCTTACAAACCCCCATGTCTTTTTGCTGGTCCTAATGACTCCAGGTAATTTATAAACTACTCTGAAATTATTTTTGCCATCCTGGTTCTGCCTCCAGCTAGGAGAAAGTGAGGACTGCAGATGCTGGAGATCAGAGCTGAAAATGTGTTGCTGGAAAAGCGCAGCAGGTCAGGCAGCATCCAAGGAAGAGGAGAATCGACGTTTCGGGCATCATCCTGAAGAAGGGCTGATGCCCGAAACGTCGATTCTCCTGTTCCTTGGATGCTGCCTGACCTGCTGTGCTTTTCCAGCAACACATTTTCAGCTCTGCCTCCAGCTAGCCAGTCGATAAGCATGTCACACTCCAGATACAAAATTATCTGTGTAACTAAATTACCTTTGTTTGATGGATCAGATGCACAGGCTGAACTGGTCAAATTCCCATTCCAGTTGGTGCAGTCATGGAGTAATGGTTGTGGTGTAACGTCAAAAACTGAAGTTGTTGTCATGTGGCCCATTGCCCGTTCTCCGTTGGACCTCTCACTGGCTGAAATTGGTATCCAACAACGTTTTAACTGGGATGTTGGTGATGGATTGACCTGTACAGTAGTTGAGCTAGAAGACAAGCTGTGGGTTAAAGCTAATGTATGGTTGCCATGAGAACTAGCTAGCTTGTCTCCATTATCCAAAGCAAAAGAAGATCCTTTCAAGTGTGAGAAATGCATAGTGCTCTTCCTTTGATCAGTATCTGTTTCCTTATCGCTTGCCTCATCACAGCTTCCTTTGGATTTGACACTCATTAATGGAAATATCTTGGATTGCCACATTCAAATGTTTGCAACTAAAATGATCAAGATGAATGCTTGGGATCATGGAGTTTCCTGTTTACACCTTCCATCTCACTTCAGATCCGGATCACAATTCAATTTGTTTAAAAGATTAGAGGAAATCTGGACAGAGTTTGTTCCCTCTCTCACAGCAGACTGTCAGAGAAAAGTATCATTAAACGTTAATGGATTCCATTAGCCAGGTGATGAACAAGCACATCTCAAGTTACTGGTAAATAAACTAACAGTCCTTTTCTGTATTTTGTTAACCAGCTAAATTATGATCTTAATTGTTAGACTGAAAATCTTCCCTGCACAGCCTGCTTCAAAATTAAATAGAGTGAACTAATAATTGCCTTCCTAACCTGGTGAAAGAACACTGGGATCTGAAAGTTCTTACATAATGAATGGTATCATATCTCCCTTAGAACAATGAAGTTACTTTGTTTTAAAAGTTACTTAAAGATTATGCAGCATAGGTTGGATACGCTAGTCACATTACATGCAAGCTAATCTTTCAGTAATTTAGCATTTTAATCGAAATATTAATGTTGGCAAAGATAAAGAATGAGTAACCATTCAGTGGCTATTTTCCATTGAGTTGAATTACTCTATTTAAAATAATGAGCCCGATCCATGATATTAGATGAATTTTTGTTAACGTGGTAGAGATACTTCTATAGATTCAAACTAATGAATACATACGCGCCACATTTATTACAGAGTAAAAAAGGCATCAAAAGGTCAGGGAAAATCGATACTGCTTCAGATGAAAAAGGAGATGGAAAAAGAGAATGGAGCCCAGGGTGACAAAAATGGGAACGAAGTATAAGTCCTGCAAAGACAGGGATGAGAGAAGAAGGGAAGACATAACTTGCTGAAACAGAAACAAGACAATGTGGATAAAATTACACTAAACATTACGGAGTATTTCTTTGCACAAAAGGAAAGATGGTAGAAATCTGAATCAAAACTATTGAGTTTGGGGATCAACAGAAAGTTTGAAACTGGGATTGATGTTATTTTTAAGCAAGGATATTAGGAGATGCAGAACCAAATGGCTTTATTGTTTTAGTGAAATATGGTCTGATTAAAAGGTCATCCAAACTTCAATAGTTTCCTAGCCTACAGCTATATTTCCACAACTCTCATCAGACTACATAAATGAGCTGCCCACAAATTAAAAATAATTGATTCAAGGAACACTTCCATGAGACACCCACTATTAAGAGTCCATTTTTCCACTGTGTTAATTATCAGCCTGTTCCTTAATGCTAAACATTGTTCAAAATTGTTTCTGCTGAGATATAAATTTCTTCAGAGGAAACTGTAGTTTGCACATGTTTTGGAATCTGGATAGGAGCTTGTGGGCAGAGTGGTAGGTTGGAGGTTTGGGGGCAGGGGTTGCAATTCCCACCCTGCCTGTGCTTCTGCTTCTTGAAGCAGACAGCAATCTAATGCTACCTCCTCACCTAAGTGATTTAATCATTCGGCTCAGTATAACCTGCACTGCCAGCTGGTTACGTACACAACAGTGGCTGGATGTTATTAATGCATGAGGTTAGTGTATGTTCCACCTTGATAGTCTCCAGCTCCTAAAGACTGTCCATCTCTCTGAAAGAGAAGCACACAAGGCTGCTGTTGAACTCTATTTCTGTGATTGCAACCAAGAGCAAACCAGATAGTGAGGGCTCTATGATTCACCATTTGCAGTGCTGGTTGATCTTGTTATGGAGGTGGGCAGGAGGAGAGATGCAGGAGTAAACAGGAGACCCTCAAGAAAAATCTTTCGAAGAGATTGGGAGCAGCTGGTCGAGGAGGTGAATTCTCAGAGGGAATGACAGAACGATGCTGCAAGAATTTCAAATGACCTTATTGAGTTGGGATCAAGGTCAGCGAATGCATCTTCACATGAAGTCTCCCATCTATTACATCGCAAAACTCTGGCTGGGTTCAACTGGCCAGACCCACAACCACTCAACAACCAGCAGTCCCTAGAAATCAGGACTCACATCTTTATTCATAAAATTCTCCTCACCCTTGCAGATTTTTCACTGATTCCCAGCTTCACACCTACCTTCCACATATTTGCTTCCACATTCCTAAAGCCATTCAACTACGGTAGTCACATTACCCAAATGGAGTGCGATCAGGCATGCATTCATCTATGGAGTCCGATCGTGCTGAGAATCAACAGGCCAGCTGCAATGTAGGTGTGGTATCTTGCATCATTGAGAATATTCTTGATTATGGCATGCTATTGCCTTATGATCCTCCTCAGTTTTCACCCCAGTCTCTAGTCCCCACCACAACCCTCCTCTGTAGGCTTTTCTGCTTTCAGAAACCCAAAGCCTGTCACATGGCTTGCCACACACATGATGGAGAGAGTGAGAGAAAAAAAACTCACACCATTTCATGAGGAAGCACCAACTCTTGACCCATAGGAGATTGCTGATGCGCATTCAAGCTAAGATGCTGGTAGGTTCCAGTCTGGCATTGCCACGGAGTGTGTACGTCTGCAGGCTGCAGTGTGGCAGGGGGCATTCTGCAGAGTTACTTCCCACCAGCAAGTGATGGCCTGTTTTATGGCAGCTTGAGCTGATCCAACTGTAATGGAGCATTGGGAGGTTGTTTACTTAGCTTCTACTGCAGCACGAGAAGTCACCCAATCTCTTACTCCTGCAGTGAAAGTTCAGAAAGTGGCCAGGAGATCCACAGTTTGTTGCTATGCAGGCTCAGACTGCTCCCCTGTCTGTAGATCCTCATAGGCTCTCTCTGCAGTCCAGCCATGTGTGTGGCAGCAGAATGTTCAATTGGCTGATCATGCTAACCAATTACACGTTAAATTCTGAATCATGGTCATTATTGACTAATTTTACCTCAACCAATGCCGAAATTTTTATTGTATAATTGTGTCCAAGTGCTTGAGCTGTTTCTCTTACAATTCAGTCACAGTAACATTTGTAATAGCTAATAGTTGTATATATTCTGGTCACCAAATAGTAACAAATAAAGTAATCTGAATCCTACTGCTAACTGTAATTGTAACTGTGACTCTAATTATAATTGTAATTCAAACCTAAACCTAATCCTAACAGAGTAGTCATCATCACAGATCAGTTGATAAAGGTATTGACCATTTTCCACCTGTCCACTCGTATCATGATAATGCTCTTTCTATATTAATGCAGTTAATTTCTTTGAGTGCCTGGTGTGTTTCTGTAAAGTGCTTTTTAATTCTGTCTCCTTTAACCAAAAACTATCTACATTGTTGGGTAAAGAATTTCACACATGTGTCTATCAAAGATGTCTTTAGGTTTTGGAATGTAATGCCAAATAGGAAGGTGCAATCAGATACAATTGAAAACTTAACAAGAAAATTGGATAAATAAACAGGAAAAAAAAGTAATCAGGATCTAGAAAAAAGTAAAAAGGACGAGCTAGATGGTAGTTTGAAAGAATTGGCACAGACTCAATATGCCAACAGCCTGCTTATATACTGTTATATGTTAGCACAATTCAATGCAGGCACAATATTGAAGAACAGAACAATGGAGACAACACAATGTAATATATCAGAGACAGTATAAATAAAAAAATACAATGCAATGATTGCTGAACAAATCGCTCAGCACCAAAGTGACAGAATTACTTGCAATTCCATTTCTCATCTCCAAAATACTAAAGTAGTTTTATTTTCAGCTGCTGATTGAGATGCCGTACAGTTCCAGGTTCTCCTGTTTTCTGCCCTGGATTTCCAGGTTTTTTTTGTTAGAAGGACCGTGATTGGCAATTGTAATGTTGTATGGGTGTCATTCATTTATAATCCATACACTTGCTTTTAATTTGGCGCTTGTGTAAATTTTAGTCAGGCTAAGAAATCATGCTTCTGCTTACAGAGCCCTGATTAAACCACACCAGGAGTACTGTTAACAATTCTGGTTACCACTCATTAGGAAGGACGTGTTAACTTTGGAAACTGTGCAGGGGAGGGCGACAACAGTAATAGCTGGATTCCACAGGTTAAATTACGAAGAGAGATTATACAAGCTCGGAATGTATTTCCTGGAATTTAGAAGATTATTTGTGATTTGATCAGTTTTCAAGATATTGAGGGGAAGAGATTGAGTAGAAAGAGGCATAGTTTAAATATTAGAGCCAAGTCTTTCAGGAATGAATTTTGTAAATATTTCAACATGAAAAACATGGTGGAAATTTAGACCTTTCTTTCACCAATGACAATTGGTACCAGATCAATTGTTAATTTTGTATCTGAGATCGATTGATATGAGTTTCACAAATGATTTGGAGATGCCAGTGTTGGACTGGAATGTACAAAGTTAAAAATCACATGACACCAGGTTATAGTCCAACAGGTTTAATTGGAAGCACTAGCTGATGACAACCACCTGATGAAGGAGCAGGGATCCGAAAGCTAGTGCTTCCAATTAACCTGTTGGACTATAACCTGTTGTGGTGAGATTTGCAAAGGTATTAAAGGATTTAGGGTGCAAAGGCAGTATTAGTTAGGTTGCAGATCAGTTATGATTGGTATTGGAACAGGCTCCTACTCCCATCTTGCGATGGCATGTTACACATTTTAAGTGCTGACATGGCCATTCACGGAGAGAAGAATGAGGAAAAAGAATAGGGTGATCAGAGAGAAGAGACAAGGGAAGAGGTTTTTAATACTTGACCAAACCGTGCTATCATGTCTTCTGTGACATTAATGACTCATAACAATCATGATTTGGAGATGCCGGTGTTGGACTGGGGTGTACAAAATTAAAAATCACACAACGCCAGGTTATAGTCCAACAGGTTTCGTGCTCCAAAAGCTAGTGCTTCCAATTAAACCTGTTGGACTATAACCTGGTGTTGCGAGATTTTTAACTTTGACTCATAACAAGTCATTATGGCTGAAAACCTTTCATGACTCATAAAAAAGAATTACGTCTCTGTGACATCACAACTGATTGTAACCCAATAAGTACAATTGTAATGTCAGATATCAGCCTTCATCAGGAAATGCAACGGCCAGTGAATGATTGATTTTCGTCTTGAAAAGATGCCACAAGATAAATATCACTTAATGCTACAAGTTCCAGCAAGTTTAGAGACCACAGCAACTACAAGTTGGCCCGGGGTTAATTTACACTTTCAAGAGTGCTGGATCAAAATATGTTAAGATGCAGAGAGACAGAGAGGGGTTAGAGACATTAATTTGACTGTTGGAACTATCACTGCTGATCTGCAACCTTATTAAAACCCACAATAAAGCCCTTAATATCTTTAGATAATAAATGTCTATCAATCACAGATTGAAAATTAACAACTGATCCAGCACCAATTCCCATTTGCAGAAGAGGGGTTTAAACTTCTACCATCTTTTTCATGTGGAACTGGTTCTTAATTTGATTCCTGAAATATTTGGCTCCAGTTTAACCCTTGGAACCCAGCTATCATTTCTTGTAATCCTCCTCAGCACAAACACCTGGACCAATATATGCCTCCTAAAGTGACCAGGAAATCCACAATTTGTTGCCAAGCTCAGACTGCTCCCCTCTAACTGTAGATCCCTGAGGGCTCATAGGCTCTCCCTGCAGTCCAGCCATTTGTGCTGTAGCAGAATATTAAATTTGCTGATTGTGCCAATCAATTAACATTTTAAATTTTCAAACATGGTCATTTACTGACTAATTTTACCTCAATCAATGTCGAGATTTTTATTGTATAATATAATTGTGTCCAAGTGCTGGAGGTGTCTCTCTTATAATACAGTCACAGTAACTGTGTTGACAGCATTCCAGCTGTAGTTTACACAGTTCCTCCTTCTACTACCCTGATCCCCCACTCACCGCATCCTGCACCCCACCCTAGGTATACATACTATTTCTGAACTCTGTATTAGTCAAAAATTGGTTCCCCACACCTGAAAATGTAAACCCCAATATCATTTAATCACTTGGCTGACTTTGCAAATTCTTTTTTTGAACAAGTTATACAGTACACAGGCAGGGACAAATCAATTTTTGGATCCCACCCCAACAGCTGGAAACCCGAAAAGATAAAGGCAGAAGGTTAAGAGATTGTTAAATAAAAATGGAAAGAACTACAGATGCTGTAAATCAGAAGCAAAAATAGAAATTGCTGGAAACATCTGTGGAGAGAAATCAGAGTCAATGTTTCGGGTCAGTAACCCTTCCTCAAAATGATCGGGCTATAAATCAAAGTTGACCAGAATTGCAGGCAACAATACATCCCTACCTGATAAGCTCAATGCATTCTACACTCGCTTTGAAAAAGTCAGTGAAACAACGGCACCTGTCCCAACAGCCTTGGATACAGATGTATCCAGGGTCACTGCCACAGACATCAACTTTCTTGAGAGTGAACCCATGGAAAGCGACCAGCCCAGATGTAGTCCTCAACCATGCACTCAGATTCTGCGGGGACCAGCTAGTGGGAGTGTTCGCAGACTTTTAACCTCTCCTTGCTATGATCTGAATTCCCCACCTGTTTCAAGAAGGCCACCACCATCCCAGTGCCAAAGGAAAATCATGCAGTGCGCCACAATCACTACCGCCTGGTGACTCTGACCTCCCATAATTATGATTCAAGAGGTTAGTCATGGCTCACATCAACTCCAGCCTTCCAAACTGCCTTCATCCTTTGCAATTTGCCTACCAGCACAACAGGTCCATGGAAGACACCAACTCCCTGGCCCTATACTCATCCCAAAGTTAATATACATATCTTAAGAGATTCAGGATAGGGAAATAAAAATGGGGAATGAGAAAATGGCAGAGGAGTTGACTAAGTATTTGCAACTGTCTTCACAGTAGAGGATATTAACAGCATTCTAAAAAATTCTCTAAATAATCAAAGGGAAAAAGCAGGAGAGTAAACAAGTACAACAAATATTAATACAGAAAAAGTACTATGGAAACTAATAGGACTAAAGGTTAATTAGTCCTCTGGCTTGATAGATCAGATCCTAGGATTTGAAAGGAAGGAGGCACAGAGAGGGTGGGTGCACTATAACAACTAGGTTCTGAAAATGCCCCAGAGGATTTGATGGCAGCCAATTTAGTACCCCACTTAAATCGATCCTCTCCTTTGCAAGGATACCTGATTGCTACTCAGAAGTATATATGTTTTAAAGGGAGCCAAAGTCATCAGGTTTTCTTGAGTATTACTATTATTCAAAAACAGTAACTACAGGCCAGTTGGTTTAACATCCATCATTGGAAAAATATCAACTGTTATAAAGAAAGCATTCAGAAATGCATTTTATAATCAAGTGAAGTCAATATGGCTTCACGAAGAGGAAATCACACCTGACAAATTTATTATAATTCTTTGAGGAGATAGTAAGCAGGATAGATAAAGGGATGCAGCAGGTGCACTACATTTGGATTTACAATAGACTTTCAAAAGGGACCACATGTAAGAATACTCTAAGTGCCCATGGTGTTTGTGGTAGTGTGTGAACATGGATAGAAGATTGTCTAACTAATAACAATTGGGATATGGGGGCATTTTCAGAATGACAACCTGTTACTAATGGAGTGTCACAGAAATCAGTACTCAGGCCACAATCATTTATGACATTTATTAGTAACTTGGACAAGGAAGTGAATGTACTACTGCCAAGCTTGTGGATAACACAATAATTAGTGGGAAGAGAAGTGGTGATGATGATGATGCAATGAGTCTTAGAGGAATATAGTCAGGTTAAGTGCATGAGCAAAAAAAATGCAAATGTACTATAGTGTGAGAAAGTATGAGTGTTTGGCATTTGGTCAGGTAGAATTGAGTACTATTTAAAGGGAAAAGACTCCAGAAAGCTGTGAAACAAAGGGATTTGGGGTTTCTCATACATAAATCACAAAAACAATGTATCAGTTTGTCAGGTAATAGGACAGTTAAATAGAATTTTGGCCTTTAATTCAAAAAGAGAATAGAACATAAAAGTCAAGAAGTCTTGCTCAAACTATTCAAGTTGCATCACATCTGGAAGACTGTAAACAGTTTAGGTCTCTCTAAGTGTTATGGGGATAAGGAAGGAAAGTGGAGTTGACGATTACCAGAAGAGCCATGATCTCATTGAACGGCAAAGCAAACTCAATGGGCCAAATGGCCGAAATCTGTCTCATGGTTTAAGATCTTATGGGTTGCAGTTAGCTTTGAATTAATTTTTTGTGCATTCTTGGAGATGGCTGTCTGCTGCGAGGGATAGTCCATCTGTAGCACCTCTGTAGCACCAGAATTCAGAGTTCAGTTTATTTTGAATTGCTTCTCTCCCTTTGAAGGGTTGCTGTTTGAAATTTCCTTGGCACCTTTTCAGATGTAGCATTCCACGGTTCCTCATCGGGCTTTACCAGAGTCATTGTCAATGAATTTAAATTCAAAGTCATCTTTTGGCTATGCCCTCTTTAAAATAAAACACATTACTATATACCCAAAGTTCAATGAATAATCAGGATAATGTTCCATTGTCATAACAGATATACATACACACACAAACTCTACCACCCTATATCCTATACACTGACTCTTTCCCATTCACTAGAATTCTTTCTCCTTCTCTCACACCCACTCCTCTTCACTAACACATAAATTCCTCCTCACTCCTTCTCTCACACATACACTCTTTTTCCCCTTCCCAACAGACACGCATTCTCAACTCCACACACATACACATATTCTGTCATGGATACTCCCCTGGCCCTCCCTCATACACACTCCCCATCCCTTCCTCACACTCCTCTCTCCATCACAAATACTCCATCCTCCCACATTCCTTCACACATGCTCCATTCCTCACATACACACACTGCACCATCCCCAAATCTTCCCCAATCCCTCACTCTTTCACACACACTGCCCCTTCCCTACTCCCTCAAACATTGCCCACCCTCACTATCCCTCCCTTGAAAATACTGTCCAGCCCTCACACCTTCCTTTTCACCATCACACCCCAATCCTCCTGCCTCTCTTTCACCCCATCTCTCTCCTTTACAACCCCTGACACTGTCACCTCTTCATAGTGTTGGCACTAGGCACAGGGCACCCACCCAGAACATTCAGCCTCTCACTTGCAGTCACTCCTCCATACTCCGCTATTGAGCTGCTGTCCAGGTTTCAGGGTCACCTGCTCTTTGATCCTCTCCCCATTCATGTTGGAGTCCACCAGCAGGAAGTACAGGGGATGTGGATTAGTGAAAGTCCTCCTTGCAGATCTGTCATTGCTACTTACTTGTATTTTGAACACTGGCCCAGGAGTCAAACGAAGGCACACAGCATGTCATATTCAGACCCTTGAGCCAGAACTGGTGGGGGACAAAGGCTCAGTAATGGCAAAGCTTCTTCCAGTTGTTCCGACGGCATTCAATGACAATCATCAGGCAGCATGGAGGACACTGAGGAGAGTGGAATGTCGGTGTGTTATACCACTTCCTAACTCCCAGCATACCTTCTTCCTGCTGTCTGCCATGATGAGCAAGTTGCATATGGACAAGGCAATGGACTTCTTAGACCCCTCCCAGTCTTTTTCCTTCACCTCAGCTTTTCCTTTCTGATTTCCCACTTTCACCCATGAACAGCTGCCTGCTGTACCACAGCACACCCAGGAGAAAGGAAGTGAAAACAGCCCCATACCAGCCATGTGGAAACTCCATCACCTATTAGAACATTTGTGGTTCAGAAACTGGCATTACACTTAACCTTAGAGGGCAGCTTGAAGTCGGGATCAGTAGTGAGCCACCGGACATAAAGATTTTCATTGGGTCAGGAGAAAGGATAGTTTGTGTGGCAGTTCCCTGAAGATGATGCACTTCATACTCAGCCTCCTGCTTCCATGACATTTCCAGTGGCACTAGAGGTCCAAAACTGCTGATGATGGTGCATTGATAAGGACTTTCTGCTGGAATATCCCAGGCTCAGTCCCTAGGAGTAGGGTGGTTCTGATGGTACATTTAGATGAGAAAAACTGGGAAGAGGTTAGAGTGGAACATGACCAGTGGCATAAACACCTTAGTGCACTGAGTGTCACACAAACAATCTGAGTTTGTCCCATGTTAAATGTTATAAAGGGGGAGGAAAAAATACTCCATGCAGTCACTGACATTGTAGAGTCTCAAGTTTTGAAATTGAGTATAAAGTTTATTGGCATATAGTTTACAAAATAAATTTATACTTCTGACAATACATAAACAGCAAAGAAAGTGTAAAGTAACAAGAACCATGATAATTTAAGAGAGTGATGCACTCTAGTTTTCCACAATATATCATTGCATTGATCCAATGGCATGTAACTACAATAGAGACACCCACAGATGACCTTGGTGATTAGCACACATCTTGTGGTAGCATGATACTTCTGTAAGGTTCCCTATCATAAGTTGATGTTGGTAAGCCTTACAGCCGTCTTATATGACCTATATTGTTTAATGTCTTCTTCATCATCTTCTTTAAACATTTTTTGACGTTCAAAGAAGACCATCAATGTACCTGTAAGCAAGGCAACAATGATACCACTGATAAATATTGCAAAACCAACTATTACGAAAAATAAATATTCGAAGTAACCCAGAGGTGTGCGACAAATATCGAATATCTTGATTAAAGCCATGGAGACAGGAATTCCAGCCATTGATTTTGGCAAAGTGCATAAAGTGTTATCTTCATCTGTTAAATCAAAAGCAAATTATTTCCCTTTATTTAGTTGCTATTAGAATGATATGAAACAAACTATGCATTCAAACAAACATAGATCTAAAAGTATATAACTATTGTGTTTTATTGTGTCATTGAAAGTAGTATGCACATGTAACTTATACTTTGAAATAATTTTCAACAAAAACACCTCAGAGCTGTAAATGTTTTCTTTCACATTGCAGTATTGATCTACCAAACATATTTGGACTCTATGGGAAAGTTACAAGTTGAGAAAACTCAAATTAGGGTTGTATTCCCAGGAATTGAAAATAGACATTTTCAGGAGGTTAAGAGGCACTAACTGATTGGGAAAGGGAGACAGAAACTATTTCTATTGATAATGGAACCTAGGACTAGAGGATGTGGACTGTAGCTTGGAATGCAGTTAGAAACCACATTTACTTCTGAACGAGTGGAAGGTGTTTGAAAAGCACTTTTGCAAATGGCAGTTGATGATAGATCAATTGTTAATTTTAAATCAGAAATAAATATAATTTTATTCTCAAAGATATTAAGGTATGTGGGGAAAAGGCTGGCAGGTGAGCCTTGATCTGCAATCTAACATAATCCAATCGAATACCCTACACCTGTAGCTATGTTCTACTGATGCTGAAAGGACTCAGCAATGCCAAAGTTTCTTGTGCCTGCGAACAAAAATGTTGGAGGACACAATGTTCATTATAACGTGTAAAATAATCTAATTGTGGTTAAAAACCAAGCTTGAGTTGTCGGGGAGTCCAGAACTAGAGGGCATAGGTTTAGGGTGAGAGGGGAAAGATATAAAAGAGACCTAAGGGGCAACTTTTTCACACAGAGAGTGGTACGTGTCTGGAATGAGCTGCCAGATGATGTGATGCAGGCTGGTACAATTGCAACATTTAAGAGGCATTTGGATGGGTACATGAATAAGAAGGGTTTGGAGGGATATGGGCCGGGTGCTGGCAGGTGGGACTAGATTGGATTGGGTTATCTGGTTGGCATGGACGGGTTGGACCGAAGGGTCTGTTTCCATGCTGTACACCTCTATCACTCTATAACCAACTGTCTAGGAAAAGCAAAATAATAGAATATATTGCCAGTTCAGGTTTTCTGAATTAAATGATCTGGGAACCTCAAGAAGAAAAAAAAGACTCTTCTAAACTGAAGCAGAAATAAAAGTGAAGCTCTGACAAATACAAAGAACCTAAATTGTGAACAGTATTTAAATTTAAATTTTCCATCTGAGAACTGAAGTTGAGCTGAGACTCTAGTGATATTATATCAGTAGAAGAGCAGACGATTCTGTTTCTCAGATGATTACAAGGGTTTTACCCGCATAGCCCTATCTGGATTATCATTCTCCAGCAATGGTCACTGTGTTTGCTGCATAAAAGGGGCATTGAAAATAGGAGCAAAAGTAGATTATTCAGTCCGTCGAACCTGCTCTATCATCCAATACAATCATGGCTGATCTTCTGTCTCAACTCCATACTTCTCCTCTCTCCTCACATCCCTTGATACCTTCAGTGTCTAGAAATCTATATTTTTCTTTCCTAAATACAGTCAGTGGCTTAAACTCCACAGCCTTATGGGTTAGGGATTCAACAAGTTAACCACACCTTAATGAAAAATATTCTCCTCAACCCAGTCCTGAATGGTTGACATCGTATCCCACAACTGTGACACCCTGTTCTAGACCCCAGACAGGGGTCTTCATCTCTGCATTTGATCTATCCAGCCCTGTTGGAATTTTATACATTTAAATAGATCCTCTCACTCTTCAAAACTCCAGTCAAAGTTTAGGGAAAGTAATCTTCCCACATACAACAAAGCTGCCAGCCCAGGAATCAACCTGGCGAACCTTCACTGCACTCCCTCTTTGACAATTTTATTCCTTCTTTGGCGAGGAGACCAAAATTGCACACAATACTCTAGCTGTGGTCTCATCTGTTCAGCTACAGAAAGACATCCTTGCCCCATTTACAAATTTCCTGATGCCAACCCTCAAGTTGCCTTTGCTTATTAGAATCTGTGCCCCAAAGTTTAAGTTAAATAATTTTCTAGGGTGGTCTTTTCAATCTAGAGTCTTAAGTATATCTTAAGCATCTAACACAAATCTGTAAGATCACTTCAGTGGGGTTTAATTTCCAAGACTGAAAACACTATCACTCTTCATAATTCAGACCCTTGCCACTGGGGATAATTTGATGGATTTTCTCAAAAGCACATTCAGTGCTTAAACATGTGTGCCTCTTGCTGCTTAGTGGCCAGAACTGGATGCAGTATTCAAGGTATCGGTTATGCAGTTTGATCATTATTTTACTGCTTTTGACTTCTAGTTTATTATTTTGGATATGACATTCGGCATCTCATTCACCTCATTTATTGCTGTTCTGTATGAATTGGACATATTTAGCATCTGGTCTACTAACACTGCAAAGCCTTTAACTTTATTTGGAATTATTTCAACAAGATTTGTGCAGCACAGGTAACCCTCAGAGTTTTCCTTCTTACTTTAAGTGATATTAGCCCAAAAATTAATTCAAACTTATATATATTAATATATGAATTTGGAATAGCAGCTGGCCATTCAGGCCCCTTTGAGCTTGCTCTGCCATTTACTGGCTGATCTGATTGTGGCATTAACTCCACTTTCCTATCTACCAATGTTAGCCTATGGCTCCATTATTAATCACAGCTATTCATGTAGAATTATTTCCTTTATTTAGTTTTTTAAGGCTTGACTCCTTCAATCCAAAACCTGACTTGCAAAACATGGAAAATACTGGAAATACACAGCCGAAAGTCTCATCCTGGGTAGGAAGGAAAATGAAAGATTCGCTTTTCATCGAAAACCCTTCCTGAGAACCAAGTTGACCTGTTCTCTGACTTCTCTGGTTAATTGAACTGTTATACATTTCAAGGCAGTCATGAGGGTATTTTCTCCTGCATTCTCTAATTTATGTCGAAAAATCTGTTCATCTTGTTGATTTTCCAGTCAATTTGAACTCACATCTTCTCTTGGAACTGTTCAAATCCAGAAGCAAAGCAC
Source organism: Chiloscyllium punctatum (assembly GCF_047496795.1). Lineage (NCBI taxonomy): Eukaryota > Metazoa > Chordata > Chondrichthyes > Orectolobiformes > Hemiscylliidae > Chiloscyllium > Chiloscyllium punctatum. Next base: position 54,829,208 of record NC_092745.1, on the reverse strand, counting down.
TTACAGCCAATTATTGAACGCAAGCCTTTCTTGGCAGTTTACTTTGTTTCCTTGTTGGATTTGGTTTAAGTATTAAGATTGAGCTTCAGGTGAAAAAGCTCTTGTTAGAATACATCTGGAATACTTTGAGCAGTTCCGGGCACCACACCTTGGGCAGAACTGCCGCATGATTTCACCAGAATCTTAGGCAGATTGCAAGGGATAAATTAAGGGGATTATTTACACCATGTATTCCCTGGAGTTTATAATAAGGGACAGAATTGATTGATGCTTTCAATATATGAACAGGAATACAATTTATTCCATTCTACCTTATGTCCACTGGTCTGGATAATGGAACACTGAACGGCAGTTGTTTGGAACTCTCTGCTGGAAATGGTCATTGCTGTTTGATTAAAATTGTTAATTTTAAGACTGAATTAGATTTTTTTTTAGATAAGAGAATTTGATGAAAGGTTATTGACTTGAAATGTGAACCATGCTTCTCTCCACTGATGCTATCTAACCTGCTGAGTTTTTTTTTTCTAGCACTATTGGTTTAAACTTAAGATTCTCAGTGACCACAGTATTGGTAACTTCTCATTTGCCAAAGGTTTTACAAGGAAATAGGGCACAGGCAAGTTAGGTCTCAGCTCAGCCAGGATCTTGACTGAATGGTAGTGGATTGGGCTAGAACAGTTAACTAGCCTATCCCTTTAATAGAACATTCGTCATTTCTGTTAAAAACAAGGTTTTTTTTAACTTTTCCAATGTGTTCACCACAATCTCAGCACCCACTGCACAGCCAGAAATAACATCATGTGCACACGAAATGAATAGATTGTAGTTTTATTTTTAAAGAGAGAACCTCACCTGGAAAAGTTTCATTGTTTTCAAACATCCACTCACTGAGGTGGCCAATTGTGCACTGACATTCCCAGGGGTTACCAGCCAAATATACGGACTTCAGCCCTTCCAGGTTCCTTAACGAGGTCGTGTTCAAATATAACAAGCCGTTGTAGCTGAGATTGATCTCTCGAAGCCCCACGTTAGTCGAAAAGACTCCGGAGTCGATTTCGCTCAGGTTCTGGTTGTTGTTGAGCCTCAAGATGATCAAATTAGTCAACGGCCCGAAAACCGTCCCGCTGATAGTTCTCAAGCGGTTGTAACTGAGGTCCAGGTATACCAGCTTCCCCATGCCGATGAAATGCAGCCTCGAAATCTCTACTATTCTGTTATGGCTGCAATCCAGATAGACCAAGTCGCCGAGCAAGTTGAGTTCCAGAGAATTGATCTCTTCGATGCTGTTGGTGTTCAGGTCGAGGCGCCTGGTGTTCAGTGGGAGGGATATTGGGAAGGTGGTCAGACCTACATTACTGCAATTCACTTCAAATTGTCCGCACTTACATTTCGGAGGGCACGCAGCATCTAGCACAACCCCCATCAAGAGCAACTCCCAAAGGAGGCCCTGCGCCTCAAATGCAAACCAATACATGTTGACTTGATGTTATCCAAACCGCAGCTCCATGCTCGCTCTTCGGACGTCTGTGTTTACAATTGGGTGCAAAGTTACACCCGGACCCTTTTGTTTTTCAAAAATAAGTAAAACCGCGCAAATAAAGTGATCAGAAGGAAACTAAGATGTGTTGCAACAGCCAGCTCATGGTGGCCGACAGCAGAACCTTGCTCAGTGCCTCCACACTTGTAGCCGATGGAAGCGGTGAACGTGAAAGTTAAGAAGAGTTGGCTCATTTAGCAGTAACTGTGACCCAACCCCTTCATCTAATGTCACACCAGTTGCCAGTTAACGCATTTGTGACGTCCCGAATACAAAGGGAGTCTTCAAGGAGAAGGAGGGGCTGGGGGGTAATGTTGGGGGTGGGGGCAGGACCATCTCGTGTTATTTACAGTTTAGTCACCAAGCAAGATCTCCTCAGTTGCCTCGTCCTTTGGAGAGACCTGTACGCCAGCGGGTACAAAATGAGTCGAGGGCAGCGGTGTATGTAATTATCGAAGATCCAGTCAGTGCTGGCCACTTGCAGGAGTTGCTAGAATTGCCTATCGCCTACTGCCGCAAGAACAGTCCCGACCGACAGTGGGGCCGAACGTCGCTCCATCACTGATCAAATACTTTGGTTGGCCACGGAATATGGGACCAGGCTTCTGGTACGGTGGTATATCCCTAGCTCTGGGTAAGGAGATCTGTGTTCCAAGTCCAGAGGTGTGTCATAACCTGTCTGAAGTAGCTCTGTGACTGCATGTTGGCCGGAAAGTTTGCATTCTCTTCCTCCAACTCTCCACAATCCGTTCAGTTACCAACCCTCCCGGTGTCTGAAACGTATTTTAACTGTAGTCTTGTATACGTAAGGAATGGCTTGGGTTTGATCTCCACATGTAAACATTGTACAGAATCAAACTGCTCTAGTAACTGTGTGTATATAAAGATTTTTTTAAAGAATAAAGTGTATTTTGAAATTTAAAAATAGCAAAGAATTGCTGCTAAAGACAGCACTCAATACCATGAGAGAACAGTATCAGATCCCTCCTGGTTAAATACCCTAGAAACCCATTTCTCTAGAGGAAAAAAAACTATAGAAATTATTCCCAAGAATCCCTTTAGAGTCAGAAGATTGCTAGCTTGTAGAATATGAATTTATTTGGGATCTTATAGCATTGTGGTAGTGACCCTACATCTGTCCAAGTCCCAGTTGTCTTGGAGGTCTGTCACACCTTATATGAACAGGTTGATTAAAATAACTGTAAGACTGAGACTGTCTCACAATTTGAGGTTAAGGAATTTCATTGCTTTGGACAAACATTTTTCTGGTTTCAGACTGTGTCATGGATTCTTCAACAAAATAGGAGTTCAGCAGAACAGTAAGTGTTGAACTTAATATTGTATGCAAGATACCTTTTCTCCCCCAATATTGTATTTCTGTTGTGGGGAGTGGTAGTGTAAGAGAATTTTAATCCTGGAATGTTTCTTGTTCATTAAATATGTATCTCTTTCACTTTAAACATGTTTCAATGCATAATTAGTGGTTTAAGTAGTTTTTTAAAACAAGATATGCCTTAATCCATATTCAACTGACTAATAAGGCTATCACTTCCCCAACACCATCTGGATAGTCACAACAAGGGCCATAGATGCATGTGAACACCACCACTGTCAAAGTCCTGAACTCCCTTCCTAACAGCACTCTTCATGTACCTCACCCCATGAACACCGGTGGTTGAAGTGGATGGCTAAACACCATCTTCTCCAGGGCAAGCAGAGATGGGCATTAATCTGTCCAGCCAGTGATGATGACATCCTATGAATGATTATAAATTGGTGCTCTCTCTTTGCCATATATTCTCCTTCAATTCCTTGCTCAATAATCCAATTCCAGCTGTAGAGTCTTTATCTCTTCACCAGACTATTTCTGTCTTTGTCGTATTGTGGTTCATCAGCCAGCACCCTGTGTCATAGTTGTTGTATCACTACTTCAGTATTTGTCCCTGTGGCTGTCTGCTGCTGTCACTGTGGCTTTGATCCTTGGGTCGCTTGTAATCCTCTCTGCTACCATCATTCAAAATAACATGGAATCTTCTTGCGTTCACCGGATAGGGCAGACAGGCCCTCAATTTAAGCTTTCATCTAAAAGAGGTCAGTGCGTCACTCTTTCACTAAAGGATCACTGGAGTAGAAATATTAGCTCTGTGTTTTCTCTTCACAGATCCTTCCAGACCTGCTGATTCTCCCCAGTAATTTCTGTTTTCATTTGCCTTGATACTGTGTGCTGTGCTCAGGTCTCTGGGGTGAAACCTGAAAGTGGAAACTTTTCTCGCAGGTTCAGACTTGCAGCATCTGCATTATTTTACTGCGTGTTTAAAGGTACTGCCCATAACATGCAGAAAGGTATTTATTGTTACTCACATTTACCATCTGCAACTTTGTAGAAATGTGTGACAAGTTGTTAAATGTTAAATTGTTCTCAATTTTTGTGATCTATTGTCAATGAAGTGACTTGATTTTGCTTACTTAAAATTTCTCTTTTATTTAATATTTCTTGTATAATGAATTCCAGAGCCATGTTATTTATAAGCATTTAATTAAGAGATATTTTCTTAGCTGGGAGCCTCAATGAAGACATATTCATCTCCATCTTTCCATCATCTGAAAGAAATATGCATCAATATATTTAACAGACATCACAGAAACATTCTGCCAATTATATTCTATATTAAAATATATTTAGTATACTCAGTTAACTGAGGCAGAGTCACAGAGATGTACAGCACAAAAACGCTCCAATTCATCCACGCTGACCAAATATCCTCAATTAATGTAATCCCATTTGTCAGCATTTGGCCCCTATCCTTCTAAAACCTTCCTTTTCATATACCCATCCAGATGACTTTTAAATATTGTAATTGTACCAGCTACCACCACTTCCTCTGGTAGCTGATTCCATACATGCACCATCCTCTGCATTAAAAAAAATGCCCCTTAGGTCCCTTATAAATCTTTCCCCTCTCACCTTAAATCTATGCGCTCTAGCTATGGACTCCCCAACACTGTGGAAAAGACCTTGCTGTTCACCCTATCTATGCCCCTCATTATTCTATAAACCTCAATAAGATTACTTCTCAGTCTCCGATGTTTGAAGGAAAGGAGCCCTAGCTAATTCAGCCTCCCCATTTAGCTCAAACCCTTCTGCCCTGGCAACATTCTTATAAATCCTTTCTTAACCTTTTCAAGATTCACAATATCTTTCCTTTATCTGATAAAATACATTCTAAATGTAGTTTTTAATGTTGGCAAAATAAAATTTGATACATCAGAACATAAGGTGTTGTAAGTTGCAAATGGCTGCTAGTAGAAAACTCTTCAGCATTAAGAACTTAAAGGTCTAATCTGCTATAGTCCAAAAAATGAAATCAAACAAAGAGCTGCTGGAGATCTGAAACTGACTGAAACAGACATTGCTGTAGAAACTCCAAAGACGTGGCAGCACCTGTGAAGAAAACAGTTGATGTTTCAAGTTCTGAAAAAGGGTCACTGGACTCAAATGCTAACTCTATTTTCTCTCCACAGATTGTACCAGATCTGTTGAGTTTCTCCATCAATTTCTGTTAATTCTGATAATTTCAACAAGCTTTCTAACAAAATAAAAGACACTGATTAAAAATACTTTGTCAAGGTGATTGTTATAAGAGAACACAAACATGTTGCACTTCACAACATTTGCTATTTAAACTTGGTTCACTTTGTCATTGTTAGTTGCATCCTATTCAACTTCAGGTTCCTCTTACATTCTGTGTAGGACCTTCCATGCACTGCCAAATTCAGCAAAGCTGACGATGGAATGGAGGGGTGGTGACGCTCCATGGAGGTTGGCTGCAGGAAGCAAAGAGCTTGGAGGAATCAATGGATAGACTGAAGAAGACACAGTAGATTGGCCATAACATACTGGACAGTGAATGAAGATAACCCAACCATCGGGAGAGAAAGACACCATTGCAGTCAGACAGCTCTCTCAGAAGACATGAGAGCACTGCAAAATTCTGGGAGCAGAGAGGACACTGTTCAAGTCTTCAACTTCTAATACATTTTCTTCGATCATATTTTCATCAAAGCAGTGACTTCATCCAGTTATAGTCATATAGATGTATAACACAGAAACAGATACTTCAGTCCAACTCATCTATGATGACCAGATATCCTAAATTACTCTATGTCCCATTAGCCAGCTTTAGCCCATATCCCTGTAAACCCTTCCTATTCATATACCCATCCAGATTACTTTTCAATGTTGCAATTGTACCAACCTCCAGCACTTCCTCCGGCAGTTCATTCCATACATGCACCACCCTCTGTGTGAAAAGGTTGCTCCTTAGGTCCCTTTAAAATCTTTCCCCTTTCACCTTAAACCAGAGGTGGGGAACCTTTTCATGTTGGAAGGCCGCATTATGTTAGGTGTAATTTAATAAGGCCACATCCAAGAAACGTCAATTATATATTCTTCAAAATTCACACTTTTTTAATTGTGGCAGTCAGTCTGTGAGGATTATTTCGTTGAATTTTCTTTTACTTTCTGGTATTTTAAATACATTCATTTTAAGATTAAAATTAAAATAATAAAGGATGAAAAAAAACATATTAATAAAAAATAAAAGATTTGTTCTGCAAAATTTGGATTCATTCAAAAGGCCTTAAGGTCGCAGGTTCCCCACCTCTGCCTTAAACCTATGCCCTCTAATTTTAAACTCTCCCACCCTGGGGAAAAGATCTTGACAATTCATCCTATCCATACCCACCATGATTTTATAAACCTCCAAAAGGTCAGTTGCCATAATCTTTGTGTAAAGTGTCAATGCACCACTCTCCTGTATAAAGCACAAATAACTTCTTCCTCTAGACGTAGTGCAAGAATCTAAAGACAATCTTCACCGAACGTATGCTGGCATGCCAGGACTTTGGGCAAGTTGGTTCCCAAACCATAGCTAATAAAACCAATAGGACAAGACAAATCTTCAGTAAAATGAGAGAGTCTGCTATCAGAGGACACAATGCTGCATGTTACTAGCAATAGAATATTTTAATCATTCTAGTTCAGAAAACAGCAGGTCATTATACACATTAGAACCAATGACAATGGAAGGGAAAAGGATGAGATTCCCAAAGGGAGAATATAGAGAGTTAGGCAGGAATTTAAAAGGGAGATCCTCGAGACTAGTAATATCTGGATTACTTCCGGTGCTGCGAGCCAGTGAGGGCAGGAATAGGAGGATAGAGCAGATAAATGCATGGCTGAGGGACTGGTGTATGGGAGAAGGATTCACATTTTTGGATCATTGGAATCTCTTCTGGCGTAGAAGTGACCTGTAAAAGAAGCACGGATTGCACCTAAATTGGAAGGGGGCTGATATATTGGCAGGGAGATTTGCTAGAACTACTTAGGAGGATTTAAACTATTAAGGTGGGGGAGTGGGACCAAGGGAGAAAGTGAGGAAAGAGATCAATCTGAGACTGGTATGGTTGAGAAAAGAAGCGAGTCAAACAGTCAGGGCAGGCAGGGACAAAGCAGAGAACAAGGTAGGACTGACAAATTAAACTGCATTTATTTTAATGCAAGAGGCCTAACAGGGAAGGCAGATGAACCCAAGGCATGGTTAGGAACGTGGGACTGGAATATCATAGCAATTACAGAAACGTGGCTCAGGGATGGACAGGACTGGCAGCTTAATGTTCCAGGATACAAATGCTACAGGAAGGATAGAAAGGGAGGCAAGAGAGGAGGGGGAGTGGCATTTTTGATAAGGGATAGCATTACAGCTGTGCTGAGGGAGGATATTCCTGGAAATACATCCAGGGAAGTTATTTAGGTTGAACTGAGAAATAAGAAAGGGATGATCACTTTATTGGGATTGTATTATAGACCCCCCAATAGTCAGAGGGAAATTGAGAAACAAACTTGTAAAGAGATCTCAGCTATCTGTAAGAACAATAGGGTGGTTATGGTAGGGGATTTTAACTTTCCGAACATAGACTGGGACTGCCATAGTGTTAAAGGTTTAGATGGAGAGGAATTTGTTAAGTGTGTACAAGAAAATTTTCTGATTCAATATGTGGAAGTAACTACTAGAGAAAGTGCAAAACTTGACCAACTCTTGAGAAATAATGCAGGGCAGGTGACTGAGGTGTCAGTGGAGGAGCACTTTGGAGCCAGTGACATAATTCTAATAATTTTAAAATAATGATGGAAAATAATGATCTAAAAGTTGGAGGAAGGCTAATTTTGACAGTATTAGGCAAGAACTTTCAAAAACTGACTGGGGGCAGATGTTCGCAGGTAAAGGGTCGACTGGAAAATGGGAAGCCTTCAGAAATGAGATAACAAGAGTCCAGAGACAGTACATTCCTGTTAGGGTGAAAGGAAAGGTTGGTAGGTGTCAGGATTGCTGGATGACTAAAGAAATTGAGGGTCTGTGTAGGAAAAAGAAGGAAGCATATGTTAGGTATAGATAAGATAGATCGAATGAATCCTTAGAAGATTATAAAGGCAGTACGAGTATACTTATGAGGGAAATCAGGAGGGCAAAAAGGGGACATGAGATGGCTTTGGCAAATAGAGTTAAGGAGAGTCCAAGGGGCTTTTACAAATACATTAAGGACAAAAGGGTAACTGGGGAGAGAATAGATCCCCACAAAGATCAGCAAGGCAGCCTTTGTGTGGAGCCACAGGAGATGGGGGAGATACTAAATGAGTAGTTTACATTGGTGTTTACTGAGGAATAGGACATGGAAGATATAGGATGTAGGAAAATAGATGGTGACATCTTGAAAAATATCCATATTGCAGAGGAAGAAATGTTGGATGTATTGAACACATAAAAGTGGATAAATCCCCAGTACCTGATCAGGTGTACTCTAGAACTCTGTGAGAAGCTAGGGAAGTGTTTGCTGGGCCCCTTGCTGAGATATTTGTATCATCAATAGTCACAGGTGAGGTGCCAGAAGACTGGAGGTTGGCTAATATGGTGCCACTGTTTAAGAAGGATGGTAAGGATAAGCCATACTTTATATATATATATATACATACAAATTTCTGACCTTTACATGTACCTCCACCAATGTCATCTACTGTATCCGTTGCACCCAATGTGGTCTCCTCTTTATCAGGGAGACAGGATGTCTACTTGCAGATTGTTTCAGAGAATATCTCTGGGACACCCAGACCGACCAACCCCATTGTCCTGTGGCTGAAAACCCAACCCCCCCCCTCCTACCCCGTCAAGGACATGCAGGTACTGGGCCTCCTTCATCGCCAAACTGTTACTACCCGATGCCTGTAGGAAGAATGCCTCATATTCCGCCTTGGAACCCTGCAACCACAAGGAATTAATGTGGATTTCACCAGTTTCCTCGTTTTCCCTCAACGCATATTATCTGAGTCCCAAGCCTCCAACTCGGCACCGCACCCCTGACTTGTCCATCATCTTTCCCATCTATCCACTACAACCTATCACCTTCTCCCTCACCTTCATTTACCTATTGCCTTCTCAGCTAACTTTCCACCAAATCCACCCCCTCCCATTTATCCCTCAACCCTCGGCTCACAAGCCTCATTCCTGATGAAGGACTTATGCCTGAAACATAGATTCTCCTGCTCCTCAGACACTGCCTGACCTGCTGTGCTTTTCCAGCACCACACTCTCAACTCTGAAATCTCCAGCATCTGCAGTCCTGTCCTCCCTTTCTGCCTGTAGGATTAGGAGCCATACATTTGTAATATTTTATTCTATGAAGAAGACAAAAACTGAATAAAAATTGACGTCTAGTGTCCTTTTTTATCATCTGGGCATAAGAGGTTTACGCATTTCAGAAGTACCTCAGTGGCTCTAAAGTGCTTGTGGTTTTACTTGTGGTTGTGAAAGGTACTCTGTAAGTGCAAGTGTTTCTATTTTTTAAGTGAGCTATTGGTTGAGAAAAGAGTCTGCTGATGTGAACCATCACCTATTATAGAAGAGGTCAAATTAATCAAACTGTTGGTCTATTCTCTCCATCCGCCATGACCAGGGCCTCTAAGTTCTCCATTTCTTCCTCTCCCGACGTCCCCACCAGTACCCTTCCACTGACACTCTTATTCGTTTGGCTGAACTGGTCCTCACCCTCAACAATTTCTCCTTTGAATCCTCCCACTTCCTCCAGATGAAAGGGGTAGCCATGGGCACTGCATGGGCCCCAGCTATGCTTGTCTCTTTGTTGGCTATGTAGAACATTCCATCTTCTGGAGTTACACTGGTACCATTCCCCACCTTTTCCTTCGCCACATTAATGACTGCAACAGCACCACCTCATGTCCCCACAAGGAGGTTGAATAGTTCATTAACTTCATCAACGCATTCCATCCCCTGGACCACCTCTGACACCTCCCTCCCCTTCCTGGGCCTCCATCTCCAACAACGATGACCGATTCAACACTGACATTGTCTACAAACCCACCGACTCCTACAGCTACCTGGATTACACCTCCTCCCACCCTTCCTCATGCAAAAATGCTATTCCTTATTCTCAATTCCTCTGCCTCCACTGCATCTGCTCCCAGGAGGTCCAGTTCCACCACAGAACACACCAGTTGGCCTCTTTCTTCAAAGACCACAATTTCCCCTCTCACAGAGCTTGTGATGCCTTCTAACGCATCTCATCCACATTCCGCACCTCCGCCCTCGAACCCCACCCCTCCAATCATAACAAGGACAGAACCCCCCGGTCCTCACCTTCCACCCCACCAACCTCCGTATACATCGCACGCCGCCATCTCTGCCACCTACAAACCACCCCCACCACCAGAGATATATTTCCCTCCCCACCCCTATTTGTTTTTCCAGAAAGACTGTTCCCTCTGCGACTACCACATCAGGTTCATGCCCCCCAACAACCTACCCTCCCGTCATGGAACCTTCCCCTGCCACCGCAGGAATTGAAAACCCTGCGCCCACACCTCCCCCTCACCTCTGACCAAGGCCCCAAAAGAGCCTTCCACATCCATCAAAGTTTCACCTGCACTTCCACACGTCATTTACTGTATCCGTTGCTCCCAATGCAATCTCCTCTTCATTGGGGAGACAGGACGCCTACATGCAGATCATTTGAGGGAACATCTCTGGGACACCCTGACCAATCAATCCTACTGCCCCGCGTCTGGACACTTCAACTCCCCCTCCCATTCTGCCAAGGATATGCAAGTCCTGGGACTCCTCCATCACCACTCCCTTACCACCCGACGCCTGGAGGAAGAACACCTCATCTTTTGCCTCAGGACCCTCCAACCCCATGGTATCAATGTGGATTTCACCAGTTTCCTCATTTCCCCTTCCCCCACCTTACCCCAGTTCCAACCTTCCAGCTCAACACCATTCTGCTGACCTGTCCCATCTGTCAATCTTCCTTCCCACCATCCACTCCGCCCTCCCCTCTGACCTATCACCTTTACCCCCACCTCCATCCACCTGTTGCACTCTCAGCTACCTTCCCCCCCCCCCCCCCCCGCCCCCAGCTCTACCCCCTCCCATTTATCTCCCCACTCCCAAGACAACCAGCCTCATTCCTGATGAAGGGCTTTTGCCCGAAATGTCTATTTTCCTGCTCCTCGGATGCTGCCTGACTGCTGTGCTTTTGCAGCACCACACTCTTGACTCTAATCTCCAGCATCAGCAGTCCTCACTTCCACCTCTGTTGGTCTGTTCTTGTCTATCATTTTAAAAATATTTTTAATCCAGCATTTAAATCGGCTCAGTGGAATGATATGTTCAATAAAGCTATGTTGTGATTGTGTGACTTCTCTTAATTAAGATGCACTTGATTATTTTCACTAATTTTGGCTATTTGGTTGGAGGGATAACAAGCTAATAAACTGATGATACCACCCTAATCTTAATACTTTGCCCAAAGTTAAGTGAAAATACAATGCCTTATGACTTATACAGTATTAAAAACACCTTTTTAGCATTTGTAGATTTTTTCTCATGTGCATGTTCTCAGTGCTCCCATTTCAAGGTGCTTAATTTAATGAGTCAGACTTCACCTTTAATTCATAATATTATTTTAGGTTAATGCACCCTTAATGCTTCTTTCCTTGTAGTAGTTTGAAGCAAATCAAATGATATCTGCCACTCAAATTATCTGATACATTGCCCTCCCAGAGACAATTAAAAACATAATGGCTTGGATTTTCTGCTGGCCAGTCATTATTCCAGTATTGTTAGGAATTGTGAATTTTCTACTGGGTAATTCTTCCACGCTGGGTAGCCTCCAATGCTCTCCACTTAAATCGGAAACTTTGGGGATTTCCAGTGAAATGAAATTAAATAGCTATTCAGGAAAAGTCAGACTATTTGAAACACAGCGTAACTCCTGATTAAGTATTTAACAAGTGGCATACTTACATCACACTACACTTCTGTCAGTCAGTCCCTCATCCCATGTCACCCCTGATACCCCCTTCCCACTAACAGACATGTCCTAACCTCCCTGCCACTAGAGTTGACCCCTCCCCTTCATTCCAGTCGATGAACATGAGCATATCAGACCCAACAGCAATCATGTTCCCCACGTTCTGTCAGATTGGATTACTCCCACCAACCCTAAACATTGCATCACTGAGCAGGTCCACTTGCCAGCTTGCACCCTATCCACCACCGTACACCCTAGCCAATTTGCACCCTATCACCTAAGCAGCTGGCACCCTGCTTACCTGCCCCCTTCTCCCTGCTCATCTGGTATCCAACCCAGTTAGCACCCTACTTAGTTGGGGCCATAACCCCTACCCAATAGGAATCCTACTTTCTGGCATCCTACCTAATAACTAGTTGGCACCTTACTTTCCTGATACGTAAATGTTTGGTAGACTGCATCCCTGGTATCTTACCTTGTACCAACCTGGTATCCAATCCCCTGGCACCCTACATATCCAAAACCCTAATATCACATTTAGCATGTACTTACATAAGCATCTTTCAAAGTGACTATCAGGACTTTTCAGAATACAGCAGCTGATTGCTGTAAAAAAGGAGGTGTGGTTTGCCTTTCTCTGACAGGTCTGTGCTACCGAAGAGCTGTCAGAATAGAAGTAACACTCTGCGTCTCTGAGGGAGCTCTGACCAGAAATACAGAAATCACTTTATTTCAGAAAGAACAAAGGAGGAGTGACAGCTTACAAAGCATGCTCGTGGGAGGTTTATTCTTTGGATTTATTGTATGTGGACATTGCTGACTATGCCCTCATTTACTACTCTGAGAACAGTTAAGAGCCAACATATTACTGCAGATTGGAAGTTTATATACAGACCAGACAATAAGGAAGGCAGATTCCCTTTCCTAAAGGATATTAGTGAGCCAGATAGAATTTTACAATAATTGGAAGTGGTTATATGATCACTGCGGTTAGCAGAAGAGTCATACTGAATTTGAACCTTTAACTCAGTTTCACTCTGCACAGATACTACTAGGCCTGCTAAGTTTCTCCGGCATTTTCTGTGTTTGTATTACAACCATGTTTACCAACTATTACATTACATACCCGATGATGAGTTTGGCATGAGCAGGCAGGAAGGAGAAGGCATTGTTAAGACAGCCTTGACGAAACGGTGGGATTGGAAGACAGACACATCATTTAATGGGTGCTGTATGCTTATTGGGGACACCCCATCCCCAAACTGTTAGCCCATTTCATATTCCCTGCGTAGCCTCCAAGAGCCAACTCCTTTTCTTAAGCTCCCAGATTCATCCATTGTCCAAGATTCTGGACATGTCTGGGTCTGGATGCCATGGTTGTCTTCATCCTATTTCTGGATTAGTGGTGCTGGAAGAGCACAGCAGTTCAGGCAGCATCCAGGTAGCTTCAAAATCAACTTTTCGGGCAAAAGCCCTTCATCAGGAATGCCTATTTGCAGCAGACCCAGTAGCAGCCCTTACTCAGTGCCAGCCCTGCTGGAATGACGCTGCAGTCCTTACTCACTGCTGGCCCTGCTGGAATGATGCTGCAGTCCTTACTCACTGCTGGCCCTGCAGGAACAACACTGCAGTCCTTACTCACTGCAGGAACAGCCCTGCCATCAAGGAATAGAACCCTCAGTCTCTGTTCCTTCAGCTGCTGACATCAGGCTGTTGCTGAGAGGCAGGACGTTTTTAAAATCAGTCAGCCAGCATCCAACTTTTGCAAGAAACAAATTCCTCGTGAAGATAATGCAGATGGATACTAATCACCTTATTGAGTCAATGTTTCCTCTCTACAGAAACCACTCAGTTAATCTCATCCCTCTGGCCTTTCCTCACAACTGTGCAAATGATTTTTTCTTCATGTCCTTATGCAATTTCCATGATTGAATCTTCCACCTCCACACTCTTGGGATTAATTCAAGACCCTAACAATCTTCTCATAAAACATTTTCCCCATGTCACCATTGTTTGCTTTCTTTCTTCTCACCTTAAATCAGTCACCATTAATTCTCAGCTTTTCCACAAATGTAAGCAATTACTCTTTATCTACTCTTTCTGGATGCGTCGTGGTTTTGAACATCTAGGCAGAAAGAGAATTTAAAGAGGTCCATGAGATAGTGCTGAAGGAGTCTCAGCCCTTGAGCTTGTCTAACAGATTTGAGCTTCTTGCTCCCTCTGTGGAAGAGAGTAGGAGTTGAATTGAGGATGAGCAGACTGACCGCAGCACTGTGTTACAGGGAGCCATTCAAGAGGGAGGGGAGAAAGGAGAAATGTAGTACAGTCAGGGTACTCTGTGCTCAGGATCAAGAGTGCCGAAGGCTGTGTTGCCTGCCTGGTGCCTGGGTTCAGGCTATCTCATCTGGGCTACAGAGGATCTTGGCATGGGAGGGGAGAGATCTAGTTGTCATGGTACCAACCATATATTTGGAAGGGGAAAGTGGTTCAGCTGAGGGAATATGAGCAGCTAGGGGTTAAATTAAAATGCAGAGTCAGGAAGGTAATAATCTTTGGATTACTACCTAAGCCACATGCAAATTGTCACTGGGTCAACAAAATTAAAGTGGTAAACACATGGCTCAAAAATTGGTACGGGAGAGATGGGTTTGAATTCATGGGACATTGGCACTAGCACTGTAGAAGGAGGGGCTGTGTCAATGGGATGTGCTCTATCTGAATCACGCTGGGACCAGAGACCTTGCCAATTGCACAACTAGGGCTGTGGATAGGGCTTAAACTAAATAATGAGGGGGTGAGTTCAGTTGCATGGAAAGTTATGGAAAAAGTTAAAGCTCAACTGAGGTTATTACAGTTACCAGAACAAGTAATAGGGCAGAGTATATCAAAGGTATTAGGAATCTAAGTTCATCTACAGCAGATAAGGGTCAACTATGAGAAGGGGGGCAGTCAACGTGGGACTAAGGACGTTGCACACAAATGTACATAGAAACAAGATAAGTGAGGTTGCAACACAGATAAAAATTAGCAGGTATGATGCTGTGGGTATTAGAGAGACATGGCTGCAAAGAGAACTAGGTATCCAAGAATACACAGCCTATCGAAAGGACAGACAATTAGGCAGAGGGGACGGGGTTATCTTATTGGTAAGAAATGAAAGTAAATTGATTGCAAGAAGTGATTATAGAGTTGGAAGGCATAGATTCTGTGTGGGTAGAATTGAGGAACCTCAGGTAAAAAAGACCCTGGTAGGAGTTGTGTCCAGGCCCCCTAGCAGTAGGCAGGATGTGAAGAAGGAAGAAAATAACTCAGGAGATGGAAAAGGCAAGTAAGAAAAGCACAATTACAATAATCATGGGGATTTCAATCTCCAGAAATCAAATTGATAGCAGATTTCAAGAAAAGAAATTTGTAGAATGTCAACTAGATGGGGTTTTTTTGAGCAGCTTGTGGTGGAGCCCACTAGGGAACAGACAATTTTTGATTTTGTGATGTGTAACAAGCCAGATTTGATTAGGGAGCTTAAGGTAAAGGAACTCCTTGGGGGTAGTGACCATTATATGATAGAACTCACCCTGCAGTTTGAGAGAAACTGGAATCAGATGTAATGTAATTATAATTGAGTAAAGATAACTACAAAGACATGACAGAGGAGCTGGCCAGAGTTGATTGAATGGGGAGCCTAGCAGGCAATATAGTGAAGCAGCAAAAGCAGGACTTCCTGTGGGAATTCAGGAAGCACAGGAGAAATTCATCCCAAGGAAGAAGAAACATACTAAGGGGAAAACAAGGCAACCATGGCTGACAAGGGAAGCTAGGGACAGCATAAAAACAAAAGAAAACGCTTACATTATGGCGAAGATTAGTGTGAAACCAAAGAATTGGAAAGCTTTTAAAAACCAGCAGAGGATAATTAATTAGCAACAAGGAGGGGAAGAAAATGAAATATGAGAGTAAGCTAGCTAGTAATAATAAAGAAGATTGCAAGAATTTTCTTAGATTTCTAAGAGGTAAGGGAGGCAAGAGTGGACATTGGACTTTTGGAAAATGAGACTGGGGAAGTAATAATGGGATACAAAGAAAAGGTGAAGGAACTGAATAGTACTTTGCATCAGTTTTCAATGAGGAAGACAGCTGCAACATACCCAAATTTTAAGAGTTGGGAACACAGGTGAGTGTAGTGGCTATCACTAAGGAAAAGGTAGTGGGGAATCTGAAAGGTCTGAAGGTGGATAAATCACCCAGACCAGATGGATAACACTCTAGAGGTCTGAAGGAGACAGCTAAGGAGATTGTGGAGGCATTTGTGGTGATCCTTAAGGAATCGCTGGAGTCAGAGAGTGGACTGGAAAATGGTTAATGTGACACACCTGTTTAAGAAGGGAGGGAGGCAGAAGACAGGAAACTATAGACCAGTTAGCCTGGCTGCAGTCATTGGTAAGATTTTAGAGTCCATTATTAAGGATGAAATTGTGGAATATTTAGAAGTTCATGGTAAAATAAGGCTGAGTCAGCACGGCTTCATGAAGGTAATGGCTGACAAATGCTTTAGAATTCTTTGAGGAGGTAACAAGCAAATTTGACAAAGGCAAACTAGTGGATGTGGATTTGGATTTCCAGAAGGTCTTTGACAAGGTGCTGCACAGGAGGCTGTTAAATAAGATAACAGCTTGTGGTGTTAGAGGCTAGGTACTGGCATGGATAGAGGATTGGTTGACTGTCAGGAGGCACAGAATGGGGATAGAGGGGTATTTTTCAGGAACACAACTGGGTGATTAGTGGAGTTCTACAGGGATCTGCGTTGGGACCACAACTATTCACATTATACATTTACAATCTGAACAAAGGAATTAAGGACATTGTTGCTAAGTTTGCAGATGACACAAAGGCAGGTGAAGGATCAGGTGGTGTTGAGGAAGCAGGGAGGCTGCAGAAACTCTTTGTTAGGATGAATAGAGGTGTAGACTACTTTCTAAATGGGGAAAGGCTTCAGATATCTGAAGCACAAATGGATTTGGGAGTCCAAGTTCACGATTCTCTTTAGGTCAACATGCAAGTTCAGTTGGCAGTTAAGAAGGCGATTGCAATGTCAGCATGAATTTCAAGAGTGCTAGAATAGAACAGCAGAGCTGTACTGCTAAGGCTGTATAAGCCCCTGGTCAGACTACATTGAAATATTGTGAGCAGGTTTGGGCCCCATATCTGAGGAAGGATGAGTGAGCATGGAGAATATTCACAGGAGGTTCACAAGAATGATCGTGTGCTTGTCATATAAGGAGGGATTGAGGACTCTGGGTCTGGATTCGATGGAGTTTAGAAGGATAGGGTGGGATGGAGTCTGACTGAAAGTTACAGACAACTATAACACCTGGATAGATTGGGTGTGTCGAAGATGCTTTCACTAGTCGGAGAGACTAGTGCATAGCTTCAGAGTGAAGGGCACAGCTTCAGAGTGAAGGGACAGCTCTGTAGAACTGAGATGAGGAGAAATTTCTTCAGACAGAAAGTGGTCAATCTGTGGAACTCATAGCTGCAGAGGGGTGTGGAAGCCAAATCATTGAGTATACTTAAGACAGAGATAGATAGGTTCTTGATTAGTGAGGAGATCAAGGGGGTTATGGGTTGAAGGCAGGAGAATGGGTTGAGAAATATATCAGCCATGATCGAATGGTGAACACCTGATGGACCGAATGGCTTAATTCTGCTCCTGTATCTTATAATCTTATTGTCTAACAACTCATGCCAGCTCCTTTGCTACTCTACCCAAGTTCTTTTGACATTGTCACAGTGGATGTTGTTTACTGCACTCGAGCATTCACCTTTTCAGACCCATTTACAATATTCACCACCTTTTCAATCCTACTCCACTTTTGTTTAATTTTCTCTCTTAAAAGTCTCTTTGCTCTTGAATGCAAGACAAATATGTGTGTCTGTACACGTCCTACTGAAAGGAAGTGCATGCATATTACCATGGACTGCCTCATGTTCAAACATCCACACCATTAGAGCCTCTGCTGCCGATCAGATCACAAAGCTACAATACCAGCAACTTGAGAGCCATTAAGTTTAAAGCATGTAATTGCAGACCGGGCCACTAGGTGACGCTTTACTATCATGTACCACACAGGTTACTCAAAACAATTGTGTGCCCCTTTTCTGGATTCAGCAACTATAGTTTCCAACGTTCTAAATGAGGGTTACAGAAAATGAAAATATATTTATATTTCACAATAACATCACTATCTATTACACTGTATTCTAATGTTCTCATTAAAGATTTATACATAAAAGCCTCATCATCCTCCATTAAGTTGAACTTGATATTTGCAGTTGGAGCTGAGATTCTAGTTACTAAATGCAGTCTGAGTATGTACACAGACCCCAGTGTTCAAGAATCTTTGAGGAATCCTTAGATTCTAGAAAACTTCTGGAGGAAATCATACCTGACAGATTTATTAGAATTCTTTAAGCAAGATTTATTAGACTTCTTTGAGAATGCAATATATCTGACTTTCCAAATGACCTTTGACAACGTACTACTGTACGTTAGGCTCTTTAATAAGACACACACCCGTGATGTTGAGGAATATTCACATGCACGGAGGATTGTCTAACTATTTGGATACAGACAGTTGGGATATGCAGGCATTTTCAGTATGACAACTTGTAACCAGTGAAGTGCCACGGAATCATTCCTGGGATCACACTTATTTACAATATGTATTAATGTCTTAGATGAGGAAAATGAGTGTACTATTGCCAAGTTTGCAGATGACGCAAAAATAGATGGAAAAGTAAGTAGTGAAGATGACAAGAGGAATCCACACTTAGGAGTTATGCACTTTGGAAGGAGAAATAGAGGTGTTGGGTATTATTTAAATTGAGGTAAACCACTGCACAGTGGAATTTGGGTGTTAAATCAAGGAAAGCTAGCATACAAGTTCAGCACACAATATTGAAGACAAATGGAGTGGTGAACTTGAACTCCATGAAAATGAAGTATAATTACAGAGAAGCTTTGTCAGAATCATATGGACAAGTTGAACCAAAGGGTCTGTTTCTGTGCTGTACAACTGTATGGCCTTAAGACTCTGCAAAGCACCAGTTACACCACACCTGTGAACACTATGGACAGTTTTAATTCTCTTATCTGAGGAAAGATATACTGGCATTGGAAGCAGTTCAGAGAAGGTTCACTCATTTGATCCCAGGTATGGAATCTAATGAGGAGAGATTTCTTTCAAGAAAGAGTTGGTTAGAGCTCTTAAGGATAGTGGAATCAAGGGTTATGGGGATAAGGCAGGAACAGGATACTGATTGAGGATGATCAACCATGATCATAATGAATGGTGGTGCTGGCTCGAAGGCCAGAATGGCCTACTCCTGCACCTATTGTCTATTAAATTGGTTGCACCTACACTCCTGGAGTTTAGCAGAATGAGAGGTGACCTTATCGAAAATTAAATCATTCTTAAGAAGCTTGAAAAGGTAAATACAGTTACAGAACAGACCAAAACCCTCAAAATATATCAAGGAGATAGTCTAACTTTTATCTATTTAAAGGCAAGTGTAAGGCATGATTCCAGATGTGATTTGATTGGTCAAACTACTCGGATTTAAGTAAAATACACGGTACTCTTACATCACAGTTAAAATACAAACAAAAAATAGCACAACTTTAACTCAATCACAATACTTAAAAATATTTAACTACTACTCATCAACTGTTCCAATATAGCAGCATCCCATAAACACACCCTTGGCAAAGGCAAATTCAGCAAAACAGATTTACTTCACTTGCTATCTCATCCAATCCAGAAGGAACTTTGACACCAAGTGAATCTAGCAGCCGAGACAGAACTCAAGCTTTTTGCAGCAGCAGCAGAGAGAGCTGTGTCAAGCAGCTTCAATTCCAAAACTTCAACTTCAACAACTGAAAGCAAAAACTAAAACCCTAGATATGTGTGAGCCTGACTCCATTCACTCATGCCTCTTTTGTCTAATTTTTTAAAAGTCCCAAAACTATTTATTCTGCTTTCCATGGAGCAGACACCTTGGCACTCGGTATATACCATCTACTTTCACAAAAAACAGGACAGAACAAATCCCTCTTAAAGGCACATGGAATCATAGAGTTACAGAGTCATAAATGGAAACAGATCCTCTGATCCAACCAGTCCATGCTGAATATAATCCCAAACTAAACCTGTCCCACCTGCCTGCTCCTGGCCCATATCCCTCCAAACATTTTCTATTCATATACTTATCCAAATGTCTCTTAACTCTCCTCACGATATAGGGAGATTGTTTACCCTTGTGGAAGAGTTTAGAACAAGAGGGCTAAAAAACAGAGTCAGGAGTCACCTAATTGGGACAGAGATGAGGAGGATTCTTTTTTCCTTTCAGAGGGTTGTGAATCTGTACAATTCTTTATCACAGACAGCTTTCAAGGCTGGATCATTAAGTATATTCAAGGCTGACGTAGACTTTTTTTAACCAATAAGGGAATTAAAGGTTGTGGTTAAAAGGCAGGAAAGTGGGTTTGAGGATTATCTGACAGGTCAATGTTGAGTTTAGATTACTCCAGAAACATTTGGCTCCAGATCTCTTTCCAGCCTTTACCCAAACATGGGTGAGGGAGCTCAGGTGCAGAGATGAGGTGAGAGGGATCATATTTGGGAGCATTTGGTCAAGCCCAGCATCAGAGAGCCGTACAGTAAATGAAATCAGTGGGAACAAGGGGGGAGTCTCCTCTGTTTGTGTCCAGCACAAAGAAAGACAGTTGCTGGAGGTCAGTCATCCTAGCTCCAGGATGTCGCTGCATGGATTTCTCAGGATGGAATCCTTAGGCTGCTTCATCAATGGCCTTCCATGCATTGTAGGGTTAGAAGTGGGGATGTTTGACCATGATTGCACAATGTTCAATTTGATTTATCAGGTATTGCCACTGTATTTGCCTCACTGATCAGGACCAAAACGATACCGAGCATTGAGCTGATGAGTGGCAGTATCACATCATCCCTTACCTCCTTCCCATTCAGCTGATGCAACCCACCTGTACAGAATCCTCTTGATTTGCCAAGCTCTTACTGCCTGCCATTGACATTGAATAAAGCCCAGCACTTCAAATTAGCAACAAGAATGGGGGAGGGGGATGGATTGGGGAACAGCATGGACACTTCCCCATCATTCAAAGTAGGAGTTCATTTCTTCAACGTATTTATAGTTCTAATTACAAAGCCCCTCTGAGTCAAGTGAAGAGTTTGGGAGTGGAAATGGGATGGATTAACCCAAAAGGTGCATTGTGCACAAAGCCACTGGGGATGGGTGTCCTTCCTGGAAGAGTAGTAGCTGGCTGAATTCCTGTTGCTGGGGGCAGACAGTTAGATCCACAATCCTCTCCAGGAACCCCCCATGAATGGTAAAGATGATTTCTAGTGGATTTTCAGAGCACACGCTATGCTGAACAGCATTGCAAATATCAAGAGAGGGAGCAATGGGCTCTTCAAACAGGCCAAGTTCTTTCTCACTGAGTTCCAAAATGCAAGCGCTTTATTCTTCTCACAAGCTGGGCAATGTAACCTCACCTCAGACTAAAAGACTCCACCTGAGCTCCCAGCTCCTTGCAGGTGAAACATTTTGCCGTTGAATCTGATACCTTTTTCTTTGACTAAGTGCCCTTTGTTTAAATGTTTAAGATAATTATATGTGTCCACATAACCTTTTTTTTTAACAAAATTAACATTTGGATGGCTTTGTAACACTTTTAAAATTGTATCTGTGGCCTCTCATCCCAGAGTTGTTAACTGCTGGAAACTATTTGTTTCCATCTGTCTTTAATCTGTTTGTTATTTTGAACATTTTCTACCAGATAGACTCATAATCTGTGCTCTGCTGATGAAAAAAATACCAATTGAGATAGTTGTTGTTTCTTTATTTTTTATTTACCTTCTGACAGCAGGCAGCATGAGGTGGATCTGAACTGGAGCCACTCTAATAGCATAATGGCCCTCCTGTCATGTGGAGTCTGATGCTGCAGACAATTCTCAACTTGAAATATTGACTTGGAAAGGAGACACTCTCAGGGTCACATTTTCCCCTCAGCTCTCCCCAGTAAACTGACCCTGCAACTTATGGAAACGAACTGACACATGAAGCTCTTCAGCTTATTGAGTCTGTACTGTCAACAGCAACGGCTTGTTCCCTACCTAACATCTGAAAGCAAAGAAGCAGAAGTCAGGAAAATATGCTGAAGAGGGCCATAAGATAAAGGGAAGGGAAGGGAAAAGAGATTAAAAGAGTGAGGCTTGAGAGAGAGAGAGAAAGAGAGAGAGAGAGAGAGACTCAGCAATACAAAGACTAAAGAAAGAAGATAGATGGTGAGATATTTTCTCTGACCATAACGCTTCAAGGCATTTTGCAATGATTATCCTCTGCCGCTGTCCTTTAGAATTGTTAGCAGCTTTATAAAAAATGATCCAATTTTTTCCATTACAGCAGCAGACATTAAACATCCCAGAGGCTTGCATTTGCTTCCATGTGTATTGTGTTTGTTCAGGTAAATGGTGCCAGTTATAGAATATGGAACATCTGTCCACTTTGACACGTGTGTTAGCATGATACATAGCCCAAGCTAAGTATGACACAGGGAGAAAATGAGGATTGCAGATGCTGGAAATGAGAGTTGAGAGTGTGGTGCTAGAAAAGCACAGCAGGTCAGGCAGCATCTGAGGAGCAGGAGAATCGACATTTCGGGTATTAGCCCTTCATCATTCCTGATGAAGGGCTAATGCCCAAAACGTCGATTCTCCTGCTCCTCAGATGTTGCCTGACCTACTGTGCTTTTCCAGCACCACACTCTCGACTAAGTATGACACAGCCCACATATAGCTAAGGCTCTCTACCCATTCCAAATAATTTGGAATAATCCCAACTACCAGAAGGCAATTTCCAATCACACTTCCATTTTTACCTTTCCCTTACCAGTCACTTTCATACTAGAGTCACAGAGATGTACAACACAGAAAAAGGACCTTCGATCCAATTCGTCCATGCCGAACAGATATCCTAAATTACTCTGATTCAAAGAATGTTCATGTGTATTCAAACCATGGTTAGCTCCATATTGCCATTCTGCATTCTCTGGAAATTCCATTGGTTGCCCATGGACATGGACTAGATTCAAGGCCAGAATTTTTGGGCTGGCCCCATTAATGGCCAGCGACCATAATTCTATTCATTTTAAAATAGTGATGGAAAAGGATAGACTACATGTAAAAGTTAAAGTTCTAAATTGGAGAAAGGCCAATTTTGACAGTATTAGGCAAGAACTTTTGAAAGCTGATTGGAGGCAGATGTTCGCAGGTAAAGGGATGGCTGGAAAATGGGAAGCCTTCAGAAATGCAATAGCAAGACTCCAGAGAAAGTATATTCCTGTCAGGGTGAAAGGGAAGGCTGGTAGGTATAGGGAATGCTGGATGACTAAAGACATTGAGGGTTTGGTTAAGAAAAAGAAGTAAGCATATGTAGGGTACAGACAGGATAGATAGAGTGAATCCTTAGAAGAGGATAAAGAAAGTAGGAGTATACTTAAGAGGGAAATCAGGAAGGCAAAATGGGAACATGAGATAGCATTGGCAAATAGAATTTTTACAAATATATTAAGGACAAAATTGCAACTAGGGAGAGAATAGGGCCCCTCAAAGATCAGCAAGGCAGCCTTTGTGTGGAGCCACAGAAAATGGGGGAGATACTAAATGAATATTTTGCATCAGTATTTACTGTGGAAAAGGATATAGCAGATATAGACTGTAGGGAAATAGATGGTGACATCTTGCAAAATGTCCAGATTACAGAGGAGGAAGTGCTGGATGCCTTGAAACGGTTAAAGGTGGATAAATCCCCAGGACCTGATCAGGTATACCCGAGAACTTTGTGGGAAGCTAGGGAAGTGATTGCTGGGCCTCTTGCTGAGATATTTGTATCATCGATAGTCACAGGTGAGGTGCCAGAAGACTGGAGGTTGGCAAACGTGGTGCCACTGTTTAAGAAAGGTGGTAAGGACAAGCCAGGGAACAATAGACCAGTGAGCCTGAGTTGTTGAAGAGAATCCTGAGGGACAGGATGTACATGTATTTGGAAATGCAAGGACTGATTAGGGATAGTCAACATGGCTTTGTGCGTGGGAAATCATGTCTCACAAACTTGATTGAGTTTTTTGAAGAACTAACAAAGAAGATTGATGAGGGCAGAGCAGTAGATGTGATCTATATGGACTTCAGTAAGGCGTTCGACAAGGTTCCCCATGGGAGACTGATTAGCAAGGTTAGATCTCATGGAATACAGGGAGAACTAGCCATTTGGATACAGAACTGGCTCAAAGGTAGAAGACAGAGGGTGGTGGTGGAGGCCTATGACCAGTGGAGTGTCACAAAGATCGGTGCTGGATCCTCTACTTTTTGTCATTTACATAAATGATTTGGATACGAGCATAAGAGGTACAGTTAGTAAGTTTGCAGATGACACCAAAATTGGAGGTGTAGTGGACAGCGAAGAGGGTGACCTCAGATTACAATAGGATCCGGACCAGATCAGCCAATGGGCTGAGAAGTGGCAGATGGAGTTTAATTCAGATAAATGCAAGGTGCTGCATTTTGGGAAAGCAAATCTAAGCAGGACTTATACACTTAATGGTAAGGTCCTAGGCAGTGTTGCTGAACAAAGAGACCTTGGAGTGTAGGTTCATAACTCCTTGAAAGTGGAGTCGCAGGTAGATAGGATAGTGAAGAAGGTGTTTGGTATGCTTTCCTTTACTGGTCAGAGTATTGAGTACAGGAGTTGGGAGGTCATGTTGCGGCTGTACAGGACATTGGTTCAGCCACTGTTGGAATATTGCATGCAATTCTGGTCTCCTTCCTATCAGAAAGATGTTGTGAAACTTGAAAGGGTTCAGAAAAGATTTACAAGAATGTTGCCAGGGTTGTAGGATCTGAGCTACAGGGAGAGCCTGAACAGGCAGGGGCTGTTTTCCCTGGAGCGTCGGAGGCTGAGGGGTGACCTTATAGAGGTTTACAAAATTATGAGGGGCATGGATAGGATAAATAGACAAAGTCTTTTCCCTAGGTTTGGTGAGTCCTGAAGTAGAGGTTTAGGGTGAGAGGGGAAAGATATAAAAGAGACCTAAGGGGCAACTTTTTCATGCAAAGGGTGGTGCAAGTGTGGAATGAGCTGTCAGAGGATGTGGTGGAGGCTGGTACAATTGCAACATTTAAGAGGCATTTGGATGGGTATATGAATAGGAAGGGTTTGGAGGGATATGGGCCGGGTGCTGGCAGGTGGGGCTAGATTGGGTTGGGATATCTGGTCGTCATGGACGGGTTGGACCAAAGGGTCTGTTTCCACGCTGTACATCTCTATGAATCTATTAAGCACCAATCCATCTGGACTCCATTTTTAACATCCTACTGAAAGTCAAACATAGCCAAATTTAAAACACTAAAACATACTCAGAAGAAACTATACTGAACCACATCACATGTTGAGAATAGATTCCTAAATTACTTTTAATTCTTTCAATGCTTAAAATTTTCTTCCTCTTCTTCATGTCATTCACAATGTAACAATAAAATTTCTGAGATTTTTAGCTGTAATTCCTTGCATCCATCCAGCATTTTAGAAATAAAATTATATTTCAGAATTAGCAGTTTGGATCTGCAAATACACTGTGAATCAGAAATCTTCTTTAATCCATCTGTATATACTATTTAGAAGCAAATAAATATATAGAAATGTATCTGTATGAAGTATGAGATTCTGAATGCTGCAAAAATTGAGTTCAGAAATGATTAATTGCAATCCAGTCAACAAGGTTAATTGTAACATAACAGTGCTGATGGCTTTCATATTAAGGCAATACTTCAATTAGCACCTTCTGTGCCAGTTTATTAAATGCCTATTCAATATGGATCACCATTTCATAGCAGCAAACATTCAGGTATAAAGTCATCCATTGTGTTTTGTTCCTGCATGAACATTTATATTTGTATTGGCTTTGGCAATGTGTTCCTGAGTTATCACATTAGGCCGCTTTGAGTATTTAAGTGAGATAGCCCGACGAAGTTTACGATAACGCTTGAGCTCTTTCCTTTTGAATCTGTTGAAGTGAGCCATCAGTAAACTGCAAGTGAAATTGAGAACAATGCTTGCAGAAAATAATCCTGGGCCAATAAGACAAAAATAAAGGACTTCTCTTGACTTGAGTTGCCTTTTTCCACTGCAAAGTGAGAAAAGTTTATCTGCAGCTTCCATGACAAGGACACCTTGCAAAGACTCTGGAAATGTGCATGTGACATTAGCAGCATCTGGTGAGGTGAAGAAAAGAGCAATTAATATCAGTTCAAACTAATCAAATGTGCAAACTTGGGTAGTTTTGGTAAATCTGAATCCCTATTTTATTGTGCAGAATATCCAATTTCTACACTTATATTTGTTTGGCCAGTCAGAAAGTTAAAGGAGGTTGTAGATGTCACAAATCCCAATGCCATCCAATCAGGCAATCTATCAGGTGAAAATAAGCCTGAATCTATCTAAGGCACATTAAAACAATTTCCCCGTGGGAGCCTATGCCCCACAACCTGAGCCGCCTCTGGAATTTTAATTTTTTTCCCTTTTAAGGATGTAAAAAGGTGGGCCCTGTATCGACTGCTGCTGCACACCGTCCACCTCTTCTCCCTCATCCACCGTCCGGACACGCCTTGGCGTGCCCATTTGCCACCGGGCGGTGGAGATCCCCAGTGGAGGTGTCTCTACGCCGGAGTGCTCCCCCTTTCTCTCGGGGATCTGGGGTGGAGGGTGCTGCACGCAGGGTCCCCTGCAACCGCAGATTGCAGTGGTTCACGAACTCCCAGCCCAACTGCTTGTTCTGTGGCACTGTAGAGTCCGTGGACCACATGTATATTGGGTGTGGGCATTTGCACTCCCTTTTTGATT
Source organism: Chiloscyllium punctatum (assembly GCF_047496795.1). Classification (NCBI taxonomy): domain Eukaryota; kingdom Metazoa; phylum Chordata; class Chondrichthyes; order Orectolobiformes; family Hemiscylliidae; genus Chiloscyllium; species Chiloscyllium punctatum. Next base: position 54,802,300 of record NC_092745.1, on the reverse strand, counting down.
TTCTTAAAAACCTCCTCCTCTGCGTTTGGCTGCACTTCAGTCCCACGCTCCTGATCTTCGGGCACCCGGTACGGAGGAGGGAGGGCAGGTCCGAGGACCTCCTCGTGGGTCTGCTCCTGGGCCTGGCCAAACTGGCCATCAACAGGTCCAGGCAGCGGGTCGTGGAGGGGGTCTTTAGGGCCGACTGCCTGCCCCTCTACCGGGGTTACGTTAGAGCCCGGGTATCCTTGGAGAAGGAGTACGCAGTGTTCACCTAGAGTTGTTCAGGGAGAGGTGGGTGCCGCAGGGAGTGGAGTGCATCATTTCCCCGTCCAACTCTATTTTGATTTAATTCCTGCCCTCCCCTTCACTGTTTGATCACACAGCATTGACTTTTGTGAAAAGCACTGCTTGTCACTGGCCACTTGGGTGTTTTCCTTTCTTCCTGGTGGTGGAAATTGAATAAAGATTCGTACACCTTGTGTCGCTCACTGTGTCTCACACCTGCACACACACACCATGGGTGCTGGGGAAAATCAGCACTATTGCAGTTGGGCGGTAGTGTGGGGGTAAGAAGAAAAAAAATAAAAAGAAGAAAAAAAAACTACTTCCAAGGGTGTTCCATTCAGAGAACACCCCTCCCTAGCAACAGTGTGAATCTACTTGCACAGTGGCTCAGTGGTTAGCGCTGCTGCCTTACAGCACCAGGCTCCCAGGTTTGATTCCAGCCTCAGGCGACTGACTGTGTGGAGCTTGCACATTCTCCCTGTGTCTGTGTGGGTTTCCTTCAGGTGCTCTGGTTTCCTCCCACAGTCCAAAGATGTGCATCAGGTGAACTGGCCACACTAAATTGCCCATAGTATTAGGTGCTTTAGTCAGAGGGAAATGGGTCTCGGTGGGTTACTCTTCAGAGGGTCGGTGTGGACTGGTTGGGCCGAAGGGCCTGTTTCCACACTGGAGGGAATCTAATCTAAGAGAAATCTAATCTACTTACTGCAAATGGACTGCAGCTACAGTCACCACCACCTTCTTAAGGACCACTCGGGATGGGCAATAAATGCTGGTCCAGCCAGCAATGCACACATTCCCTGAATGAAGAAACTAAATTAGTATTCATTCTTGTTGAAAATTACACTTGATCAATGTGTAATACTTTGTACTATTAAATTCATTTTTTCCATGCCCTCACAACCTACTGCAATTTAATTAGAACAATGTTAAAAATTAAAACGCATTCTGATCCAAGTACTGAACATGTTAAATGATTGAGAGATTTATTGACTTCAACCCAATTTTACAACTTTTCCATTTATAGTCTTTCAAATTCTTGGGTTTCTAATCTAGTACTATAATTATTACACTACTGATCAACAATTCACTGTCAGGCAAGGACAGTGAAGGACTCAGTACATTTGTTGAACTTCTGTCTGAATGGTAAGCACTTACACTAGGTTATATTGATCTGAATTGAATGTTTGGAGGTTTTTTTCAATGCATCTGGAACAAGATCAAACTCTGTTTTTCCTGATTGTTTGGATGCATTTGAAGTGGTGTAGCATCGAAATCTTCCTTTAAACTGCCTGCATACCAGATATATCTACACATGAAAACTGGAGATTTTATACAATAAGATAGGATTCAGCTCTGCAGATCTAACAGGGTGTGATTTGATACATTGGAATTCTGTCTCTGGATCCAGTAGCAAAATACTTGGAGTTGATTTTAACATGTAAATGTTAATGCCTCTAGTTGATTATATCTTCTGTGAATGTTTCAGTCAAGCAGTGTACAGCACTTAGATTAGATTACTTACAGTGTAGAAACAGGCCCTTAGGCCCAACAAGTCCACATCGACCCTCCAAAGAGCAACCCACCGAGACCCATTTCCCTCTGACTAATGCTACGGGCAATTTAGCGTGGTCAGTTTACCTGACATGCACATCTTTGGACTGTGGGAGGAAACTCACGCAGACACCGGGAGATTGCAGACTCCACACAGATAGTTGCCTGAGACGGGAATGGAACCCGGGTCTCTGGCGCTGTGAGACAGCAGTGCTAACCACTGAGCCCCCGTGCCGCCCGTTCACAACGCACTTAATTCACAACTGTCCAGAACACAGTCATCCTCAAATGGTCCCGATGTTATTTCAGAGACAAAATTAGACTGAAATCAAGGGTAGGAGTTTGCTTATACATTGGGTAAAGTGGTGGGTAACTTTGAAGTCCGATGAGGTTGGAGTGCAAGTGAAATGAATCTATGCAGTGTTCAAGCAATTCCCAATGTCCCATTGACCCTTCTCAGTATCAACTGCATTGACACTGGATTGAGGAATCTCAGAGTGGGACTTTACACATGGAGAAAAGACAGACTCTATTTCATTTGCTTCAGTTTGAAATGATTCCACCTTTGGGTTGTGGGTCTGTAATGGATTGTATATCACAGCTGGGCACCCAAGTGTAGAAAATGCTGTAAGGAGCCAATTTGAATTTTATTGCACTTTTCCTAATTTTCAAGTTGATTTTTTTTTAGTGTGATATCTCTCTTGAATAGATTTCCAGTGCCATTGACACTCCAATGAAATCTGCAGCTGATTGAGACTAGAATAGACTCTTACCTGACAATAACATATAATAAATTGAAACTCTACCTGGAACGAGCTTTCTGTTTTTTCTCATCCAGTTGCTTAAGTACTGGGTGCTGCAGTTACAGGTCCAAGGGTTCCCAGACAGGCGCACGGAGCGCAAGTGGGGAAGTGTTTCTAACATGCTGGCATCAATGAAAGTCAGTCCATTGTCGCTGATGTCCAGCTCTTGCAGTTTCTGGTTTGTGGAGAACGCGCGGTTGTCAATGAAGTTTAGCTCCTTGTTGCGACTGGCCTTCAGCACCACCAGACCGGTCAGGTACCTGAAGCTGAGGTGAGTGATCCTCCGGAGTTGGTTGCGGCTGAGATCCAAGTAGACCAGGATCTTCAGGTTGAGCAGGGAGCTGTGCGAGATCTCAGTGAGGGAGTTGCTGCTGAAGTCCAGGTACAGCAGGCCGTCCAGGTAGTTGAGGGTGAGAGGGGGCAGGATGGAGATGTTGTTGTCGGACAGGATGAGCTGCTGGGTGCTGAACGGGATACCAGCGGGGAGCTGCCGGAGGTGACTCCCTGTGCAGTTGGTCAGGAACTGGGTACAGCTGCATTCCGAGGAGCAGCCAGCCACCCCAGCCGCCCGGACCAGCAAACAAACACTCAACAGCTTTAACCAGACAGGCCGCACGGTGGACCACTCATCCATCCTCCAGCCAGGTGTGGGGAGAAAACCCTCTCAGGCGAATATTTTCCACCCCCAACCAATTCCTGAGTTGTCCCTGGTTACATCTCCACGCCGTCTTGCGTTACATCTCCCCCCCCCGAGCTGCCGAGTCTATACTCCATCCGGTGTTGCCCTGGGTGAATGAAGAGTGTGTGTGAAAGTTTTCCAAGAGTTTGTGTATTGGGTGCGTACAGACCAGACCCTCCAGAAAGTCACTCCCTGTCGCTCAGACCGAGCCCACCTTGAACTGAGCAGTGGAGCGAACGTGTGACAGATTATCATTTGTCAGAGCGCCATTCGGAATATACTTTGATTTCCCACGCTATTTTTAGCATCTCGATGATTTATTAACGCGCACGCCTTGAATTCCTATCGGCGCTATGCTAATACATGAAGAAATACATTTAGAAATAAGATGATGGGGTGGTGGGTTGAGTGATTAGCGATTCCACATCGCCCCTGCCCTTTTCATTTTAGCGTGGCTAGTACCGAAGATAAGGGCCGATGGGTCTGAAGCCCCCCCCCCCCCCCCCCCCACCCCCGGCGAGTTCTAAGGAGCCACTTTTGCTCTGAATATTCATTGCATTGTTTGCCGTTTCAGGTGCTGAAGGTGAAATTCCACCCCGGTGAAAACCAAACCAAAGATGAAGAACTTATGAAATATTAAGAAGTGGGTTATACAGTTTAAATGCGCCTGATGATATCGGAGCCAGTTGCAGGGTGGAAAGTGACAGGCAGATCTTCAGAAGTTTACGCCGTGTGTGTGAGATTGGGACTTGTAACGCATTGAGGGGAATGTTGGGGTGGAGGTTTCTTTGCCAAGGTCTCGAAAGGCGTGTGGAGCATTCCCGCCGAGTTTGGGGGCAGCACACTTTAGGAACATTGGAAGAGTTTTCGCGAGGATGGAGAGAACTTCACTATGATGGATAGGCTTGGAGACATTTCAGGGCGGTGTTCAACAACCCCAGCCTTTCCAGTCTATTTCAGGGTTTTCTTATCCTGGCAACATCCTCATAAATCTCTGCACTCTTTCTAGTGCAATGCAGTGACATCTTTCTCTTCTAAGGTTACCAGAGCTCAGTATTCAATCTGTGGCCCAAATAGTGTTGTGTGCATTTCCATCCCTAACACCACATTCTATGCCTCAGCTAATAACGAAAAACAAAACTTTGCCTTCTGAACCAAGCTGCTATATTAAAAGACATTCCAGGGTGTTATAAAGAGAGGCTGGAGAGGCTGGGACTTTTTTCACTGGAGTGTATGAGGTTGAGATGTGACCTTATAGAGGTTTACATGATCATGAGGGGTATAGCTATGGTTTGTGGTAAGTGTGTTTTCCCTCAGCTGGGAGGTTTCAAAGCCTTGGAGTACACTTTAAGGTGCAAGGAGGTCAATTTTAAAAAAACATGAGTCACAGAGTCATAGAGATGTACACCAAGGAAACAGACCCTTTGGTCCTACTTGTCCATGCCAACTAGATATCCTAACCAATCTAATCTCACCTGCCAGCACCCGGCCCATATTCCTCCAAACCCCTCCTACTCATATACCCATCCAGGTGCCTTTTAAATGTTGCATTTGTACTAACCTCCACCACTTCCTCTGGCAGCTCATTCCATACACGTACCACCCTCTGCGTGAAAAAGTTGCCCCTTAGGTCTCTTTTATATCTTTCCCCTCTCACCCTAAACCTATGCCCTCTAGTTCTGGACTCCCCCACTCCAGGGAAAGATTTTATCTAATTATCCTATCTATGCCCCTCATGATTCTATAAACCTCTATAAGGTCACCCCTCAGCATCCGACGCTCCAGGGGAAACCCACTCTACTCACTACTGCAGACTTACTTAAAATATCCACTTATCTATTTCTGTTGTGTGACCTCTCCCAAACAGGTTCCTCCAACATCGGTAGTGAATTTCACTGTTTGTTAATTTCCCAGACATACTCTGATGTCCAGTGATACATGAATTCAACAGTATAGGCAGTAACTGTGCAGGTTCACTGCTGTGTCAGTTAGCAATGTGGGTTTCTTTTTCTCTCCCTCTCCTGCACTGACCTCACTGTGTGCTTCCTTCGTCTGTTCCTCTCCCTTTTAAAAGTGCTTTTGTTTTGAATTTTTTTTTCTCCAAAGTTCCAAAACAGTGCAACATCATATAAAACAGTAATTGCTGCTCCTGGAATTTGAGGAAATCACCTCCAACATCTAAAATACTTCAAAAAAGGAGCAGCTGCTACAGCCAGAAATTTTTCCCATCCTCCATCTTGGATTACCCAGAATCCAGAAGAGGCAACATTTTTAAAAGGAGTGTGTTCCGCGTGTGGAATGAACTACCTGAGGAAGCAGTGGATTGTGAACACAATTACAACACTTAAAAGATATTTGGATAAATACATGAAAAGGAAAGGCTTGAAGGGAAATGGGCCAGGAGCAGGCAGTGGGGCTAGTTTAGTTGGGGATTACATTCGGCATGAACTGGTTGGACCAAAAGGTCTGTTTCTGTGTTGTATGACTCTATGTCACTTTCCCCAACTCCACAGTTCAGTACCCTCTTTTATATTGTATATTTTCTTATCTTATTACATGTCCCAAAATGTATTACCCCACACTTTTCTAGATTGAATTCCATTTTCCATGAACTAATTGGACCATTTACTGTTTCCTCCAGTCTAAGGCTTTCTTCCTCACTACCAGCCAAATTTGCCCAAACTTGTACCAACTGCAAACCTTTTCTTGAGACCCACATTTGAGTCTACATATAACCTACTAAAAGGAACAAGGTCTACCTCCAAACCAGGCAAGAGGTGTGGGAGCCAAATATTTAATATGAAAACATAAAAATTGTGAAGCACATCAACTGAATTCAATTTTTCTCCTACACAAAGAGATTGACAATAATGCCTTGCACAAAAACTCTGTTGGGTAATCTGAAGTTGAAGTTTGCAACATGAGTAATAGCTACCTAGCTTTAGATGTGGTAGTCTTATTGCCTCTGGAAGCTTTCACACAAAACAAAAAAGAGAATTTCTACAACTGATGCCCTCCCCCTCTCCTCAAGAGGTAGCATACCATAACAGCATCATCAGGAACTGAGGAAGACCATTGAGGGAGTTGTTGAGCCATCATTACAGTCTAGTAAAATAGATTTAAGCTGGCTGCCCTACTGGAGAAAATTAGTGGCAAGGTAGAGGTGGAACAGATAATGTTAGAAGGAAGGAAACCAGGATAGCAGGCTGCAAAGTCTCTTGGAGTCATACAAACATATAGCACAGAAACAGACCCTTCATTCCAACCAGCACATGCTGAACCTAATCCCAAAATAAACCAGTCCCACCTGCCTGCTCTTGGCCCATATCCCTCCAAACCTTTCGTATCCATGCACTTATCTAAACATCCTTTAAATATTGTAACTGTGACAACATCCACTACTTTCTCAGGAAGTTCATTCCATGTGCAAACCACCCATTGCATGAAAAATTACCTTGTGTCATTTTTAAATCTCTCTCCTCTCACCTTAAAAAAATTCCTCAAGTCTTGAAATCCCCTAATCCTAGGGAAAAGACACTTACCATTAACGCTATCTGTACCCCTAATGAAGTTATAAACCTCTAGAAGTTACCTCTCAATCTCTTACATTCCAGTAACAAGAGTCCCAGCCTATCCAACCTTTTTCTATATAACACAGACTCTCCATTCCGGGCAACATCCTGGTAAATCTCTTCTGAAGCCTTTCTAGATTAATGAGATCATGAAGGTCCTGGTCACAGGAAATGAGATAGATGGGAAGATGCAATAGAGCAGGGAGCAAAATGTCTGCTCCCTAAAGTTGGCTATTTCATTGGTGAAGGCTTGAGTGTGGATGTGTTTCCTGATGGCAAGTAACAGGAACCTCTTCTTAATGTAATAGCATGGCATACACCCTCATTAAAACACAACTTCACCAAAGTAATTTGGAGCTTTGGAACAAAGTACACAGCAAAGCAGAAATATGTGTCTTCAAATTCAACAGGTGAGGCAATTTTCCTGGTGGGCTTGCATTGAGCTGGAGCTGCATTTCTTGTCTGGCAACTTCATTGGCAGAGAGGGGCTGTTCATGTATTGAGATTGAATGATGGCTGTGAAAGGAAAAAGGGATATGGCTGACAGAGACAATGAGGGAGATATATTGTTGCTGGAGGACAAAGAGATGAAACTGGGCTACACAGGAAAGGTTAATTTCTACAGAGAGCAGGTCAAACATGATTGCAGGGAGATCAAGACTTATTCAGAGAGAGTGAGTAGTGAGATTCTGAGACTCAAGGATAACACAGGATAAGTCAAGGATGATACAGGATGAGCCAATGAAGACAGTTGGAAGGTCAGGGATAATAGGGACAGTTCTACTGGGTCAGCAACAGTGAGGGGAAGCTCAAGGGTAAGTGATAGTTCGTCAAGGGTTGCACTATATTTCACAATCAGTTTACTTGTCAGTTTACTTTTGTCATTTTACCAAAATTAAAACAAATAGCTGTGGGAGTCAGGGACTTCTAATAGACTTTAGGCAGCACCCTATCCCAAGACATGGAGATGAGAAGTTGAGAAAGGGAAGAGTTGGAGATGGAACACCATGACCTCGAGGGCAGGGTGAAAATTGAAAGTAAGGTTGATGAAATTTTCCAGTTTGGACTGAGCATAGGAAAAGCTAATGATCCAGCCATTCAATGTACTAAAGAAAGAGGTGAAGGAAGAAGGCCTGAATAGGACTGGAACAAAGAATGTTCTCTGCATCAAGCACATAAACGAGGTACCAATGGATATATAATGGTTTCCCATAGCAACATATTTTATTCAGAGAAATTGAGTTGGGTTTCTATGACTTTAATGTTAGCCTATGTCATAACATAATTTTCAAAATCACATTCTGGCAAAGGATTTTTTAAATTTGCACATCAGTGAAAATTTTTAAAGAACAAGGGCAGTACTTCACCTGAAACTGCTAGACAGCTGTCTGGAGCAGCTGACGTATTTTATTGTGGCAATGCAGTTTTGACCTGACCACTCACCATTGCAAGGGTATTGGTTTGAAACTGTGAAGCCCTGAAGATCAAGCACTAATTATTTGTACTGACATTTGAGCAGGTTGGAATAACTAATTTCTAAGAATTCCATTCTTATAACCTTTCTTATGCCTAAAAACATATGACTGCAGTAAATATCTCTTACTAAACCTCACAAACTCTTACCCTTCTCTGTTTTTATGCTATAATTATCACAGTTGATATTTGGATACTTAAAGCCCCATTATAACGATACTGAAACTTGTGCACCTCTCTGTAATTTCCTGCAATTGTTCTTCGACATCCTTCCCATGTGTTGGTGTACTATACTCTACAGCAAACAATCTAATCACATATTTTTTGTTCCCAACCTGTATCCAAGTCAGTTCTGCCCTTGATACCTCCGGTCATCTTCCTTCTCCAGCACTGTAATGTTCCTCTTAATCAATAAGGCCACCTTTCCTTCTTTCCTATCTTTCCCAAACATTTGACACCCAGTTGTGCCCTTCCTTGAACCAAGCTCCAATATCATATTCCACTCTACGCTGCAACTCATCAAAGTTACGATGTTCTGTGCACTCACATCCGTGCACAGTAAACTTTAGAGTTCATTTGATTCTCCCGTTCTCTGGTTCGACCCTTTAACTTGCTACTCTTTATTTTAGTACTATCTATTCTCCCTGCACTATGAAGACCTTGTTTGTTACTATATCCTGCTTCCTACACACCTGCCAAGTTAAATCATACCAATTGACTGATTGTTGTCACCATAGTCTTACCAGACCTTCCTAAAGAAGGGCTTATGCCCGAAACGTCAATTCTCCAGCTCCTTGGAAGCTGCCTGATCTGCTACGCTTTTCCAGCAACGCATTTTTCAGCTCTGATCTCCAGCATCTGCAGTCCTCACTTTCTCATAGGGGCTGCTCTCTCATTAGAGAGAGAAATGACTGGTGGTGATTTAACCTGAGGGCCACCAGACGTCAGGTGAAGGAAGTGTCATAGAGTCATAGAGATGTACAGCATTGAAACAGACCCTTCGGTCCAACCCATCCATGCTGACTAGATATCTCAACCCAATCTAGTCCCACCTGTCAGCACCCGGCCCATGTCCCTCCAACCCTTCCTACTCATATACCCATCCAAATGCCTCTTAAATGTTGCAATTGTACCAAACTCCACCACTTCCTCTAGCAGCTCATTCCATACACATACCACCCTCTGCATGAAAAAGTTGGCCCTTAGGTCTCTTTTATATCTTTCCCCTCTCACACTAAACCTATGCCCTCTAGTTCTGGACTCCCCCACCCCAGGGAAAAGACTTTGCCTATTTACCCTATCCATGCCCCTCATAATTTTGTAAACCTCTATAAGGTCACCCCTCAGCCTCCAACGCTCCAGGGAAAACAGACCCAGCCTGTTCAGCCTCTCCCTATAGCTCGAATCCTCCAACTCTGGCAACATCCTTGTAAATCTTTTCTGAACCCTTTCAAGTTTCACAACATCTTTCCGATAGGAAGGAGACCAGAATTGCATGCAATATTCCAACAGTGGCCTAAACAAAGTCCTGTACAGCCGCAACATGACCTCCCAACTCCTGTACTCAATACTCTGACCAGTAAAGGAAAGCAAATCAAACGACTTCATCACTATCCTATCTACCTGCGATTCCACTTTCAAGGAGCTATTAACCTGCACTCCAAGGTCTCTTTGTTCAGCAACTCTCCCTAGGACCTTACAATTAACTATATAAGTCCTGCTAAGATTTGCTTTCCCAAAATGCAGCACCTCGCATTTATCTGAATTAAACTCCATCTGCCACTTCTCAGCCCATTGGTCCATCTGGGCCATATCCTGTTGTACTCTGAAGTAACCCTCTTCGCTGTCCATTACACCTCCAGTTTTGGTGTCATCTGCAAACTTACTAAGTATACCTCTTATGCTCACATCCAAATCATTTATGTAAATGACAAAAGTAGGGAACCCAGCACCGATCCACTGGTCACGGGCCTCCAGTCTGAAAAACAACCCTCCACCACCATCCTCTGTCTTCTATCTTTGAGCCAGTTCTGTATCCAAATGGCTAGTTCGCCCTGTATTCCATGAGATCTAACCTTGCTAATCAGTCTCCCATGGGGAACCTTACCGAACGCCTTACTGAAGTCCATATAGATCACATCTCCTGCTCTGCCCTCATGAATGCTCTTTGTTACTTCCTCAAAAAACTCAATCAAGTTTTTGAGACATGATTTCCCATGCACAAAGCCATGTTGACTATCCCTAATCAGTCCTTGCCTTTCTAAATACATATACGTCCTGTCCCTTAGGATTCCCTCCAACAACCTGCCCACCACCGGGGTCAGGCTCACTGGTCTATAGTTCCCTGACTTGTCCTTATTGCCCTTCTGAAACAGTGGCACCACGTTTGCCAACCTCCAGTTTTCCGGCACCTCACCTGTGACTATCAATGATACAAATATCTCCGCAAGAGGCCCAACAATCACTTCTCTAGCTTCCCACAGAGTTCTCTGTACACCTGATCAGGTCCTGGGGATTTTCAAGACATCCAGCGCTTCCTCCTCTGTAATCTGGACATTTTGCAAGATGTCACCATCTATTTCCCTACAGTCTATATCTTCAATATCCTTTTCCACAGTAAATACTGATTCAAAATATTCATTTAGTATCTCCTCCAATTTTCTGCAGCTCCACACAAAGGCCACTTTACTGATCTTTGAGGGGCCCTATGCTCTCCCTAGTTACCCTTTTGTCATTAATGTATTTGTAAAAACCCTTTGGACTTTCCTTAATTCTATCTGCCAAAGCTATCTCATGTCCCCTTTTTGCCCTCCTGATTTCCCTCTTAAGTATACTCCTACTTCCTTTATACTCTTCTAAGGATTCACTTGATCTATCCTGTCTATACTTTACATATGCTTCCTTCTTTTTCTTAACCAAACCCTCAATTTCTTTAGTCATCCAGCATTCTCTATACCTCCCAGCCTTTCCTTTCACCCTGACAGGAATACTTTTTTTGGATTCTCATTATCTCATTTCTGAAGGCTTCCCATTTTCCAGCCGTCCCTTTACCTGCGAATATCTGCCTCCGATCAACTTTCGAAAGTTCTTGCCTAATACCATCAAAATTGGCCTTTCTCCAATTTAGAACTTCAACTTTTAGATCTGGTCTACCCTTTTCCATCATATTTTAAAACTGATAGAATAATGGTTCCTGGCCCCAAAGTTCTCCCCCAGTGACATCTCATTCACCTGCCCTGCCATATTTCCCAACAGTAGAGGCTGAGAAGGAGAATCCTTCATGGTAACCTCAAGCCTGAGATGGAAATTGAACTCACACTGTTGATATCACACTGTTCTATAAACCAACGATGCAGCCAACTGAACTAAACTGATTCCCTGAAAAACCTCCCAATGATATTAGGAAAATGCTCTACAAAGGAAATTAGTCCTAGTTCAGTTCGGGTGCAAACCATCTGGCCTGTACAAATCCCAGCTCCTTAAGAGACGATTCCAAAGTTTCAAGAATCTAACATCCTCACTCCTACACCAATTTTCCACCTAAGCCTTCCAGAGACTACTCATTTTCAGGAGCTGCTTGCTAATTGTCTACCTAGATCCGTAGATCCTAACAGCTAGGTGACATCCTTTCTTCTTCCTGTGTTGTCAGTCCCAATGTGTCCACAAGTGCCAGCTGTTCACTACCCTCTGTTAAGGTGCTCTGCAGCCATTTAGTGATAGGCTGGACTCTGGCACCAGGAGAACTGATTATTGGTTAGAGAGAAGTTTGCAACAGACCCCTTTAGACCAATAACTATTATCTTTCAAATATGTCAGTAATTGTTATTGACTTCACATTAGCTATTCCTAGATTTGAATCTTATAATTTTACTGTAAATCTGCAACCACCTGACTAATTTCTTCAGTCTCATTCTGCCTCTAGTAGACAAAGCACTGAGGTCATCCTAAGCATCTGACTGTTACACAATATGAGGAAAGATCATTTGTCAAATCACCTACAGGTGCTATCCTCACCCAGGACAAAGGCCATTTCTTTTAAGTACTTAGAGATAGAATTTATTTCAATTTGTTTGATTACTTACTGTAACTAAAAAGCATTCATTAATAAACCTTACCTGCAACAGGGTCACCAAGATATTCTTTATGCTTTGGATCAAAATCGTACTTTTCTACTTGTATCTTGATTAAATTCAGCACTTAAAAGGTACACTCACACTCCATCCTGCTAAGATCTGAGAATGTGTTGACTGGGGAAAATCTTACTATAAACTTAGAGGAACTGGGCAGGCCCATATTCTAATGTTGATGTGATTGGATGACCTCATTCAAACCACCCATTTCCAGCAATCCAGATTCATATAAATAAATGTAAAAAATTATAATTAACAGAAGATGATTAACTTATCCAGCAATAATTCTAAATGCAACAAAAGTTTAGCAATGGGGTGGAGTCTGATTGTATTAAAATATTCTCAAGGTTCTTCATGGACAGTTGAAATGTTGTCAGCCCACATTTTTGTATAAAATTAAAATCATGTCTTAAGAATGTAACTATTATGGAACAAAATCACGTCAATGCAAACTTTCAAAATAAGTATTTGTGGAAGGAATAAATAAAATAAAAAATATTGACACAGCATTGGGAAAAAGGTATATCAGCCCAATGTGCACAGCAATAACTGTCATGATTTGAGGCGCCGGTTTTGGACTGTGGTGTACAAAGTTAAAAATCACACAACACCAAGTTATAGTCCAACAGGTTTATTTGGAAGCACTCGCTTTCAGAGCGCTGCTTCTTCATCAGGTGGTTGTGGAGAATAAGATTGTAAGGCTCAGAATTTATAGCAAAAGTTTACAGTGTGATGTAACTGCGCTCTGAAAGCGAGTGCTTCCAAATAAACCTGTTGGACTATAACCTGGCGTTGTGTGATTTTTAGCAATAACTGTGTTTGTTTCATATCTTCTTCTTTAATTCTCCAATTCTTTGAAGTGACGTTTCAAAAAAAGTCTCCTACAAACCAATGTATGTTTTGTCATCTTTAAAATTGACAATTATTGAACTCCCTTTGAACTCACTAACAAGATAACAATGAAACTTAACATTATCCTGCTTTTTAATTCAGTCACCACAAACTCTTGCTAAAAAGTCACTTGTGATGGCCCAAACGAACCTTACACATTGTGATTTTATAAACTTATGTTTGTGCTTTTCGCCAGTCTCCAGCTCAACTACCTCATGAATATTCTCACTCTCCACTCCGAAATGTGAATACTAAATGAAAATAAATTCAGGATCAGTCTTGTGTGGCATAAAATGAAAAGGTCAAACAGGAAAATCTTGCAAAGTTAGGTGAGTACGTGGAGACACACCCTGGCAGTTTTGTATTGGAAGTACGTAGGCAGTAGGTGGTTTGCCGAGGAGGTTTGCTGAGCCACCCTGCCTAACAGCACAATGAATACCTACATCACATGGAGCTTTTCCTGATTTAGTCACGGAATGTGGGCATCACTAGGCTCAGCAACATTTTTTGCACATTTCTACATACCCTTGAGAAGGTGGCAGTGAGCTGCCTTCTAGAACTAATGCCATCCATGCACTGTATTTGGACACAGAGTATTGTTAGGGAGGAAGTTCCAGGATTTTGACCTGGTGAAGGAACAGGGTTGCAAGTTCCGAGTCAGGTGATATGTTGCTTCCGGGAACTTAAAGGTTTAACACTTAGGAGGCACTGTCAAAGGAGCTTTGAAAAGCGTTGCAGTGTATTTTGTAGAAGGCACACACTGCTGCACTAGTCTCCAATGATCATGAGAGTGAATGCTGAGGATGTCAGATAGGGTGTTAACCAAGTAGCTTACTTTATTCTGGATGGTATCAACCTTCTTGAGTGTTGTTGGAGTTTCACTCATTGAGGAAAACGGGGAGTATTCCATCATACTCCTCATTTGTGCCTTGGAGAGTCAGGAGGTAAATTACCATTGCAGAATTCCTGGCGTTGTATCCACAATATGTCTCGTCCAATTCAGTTTCCAGTAAATGCAACCCTCAGGATGATGGTAGGGGTTTAATGATGGGATCACCATAGAATGGCACATGACAGTGGTTGAACTATTTCCTGTTGGAGATGGTCATTTGCTGGCAAGTGTGTAGAAAATATAACTTATCACTTGTCAGTGGAAAGGCATTGGCCCAGAGGCATTATTACTGGATTGTCGATCCAAATAATCAATGTCATGGTGATCTGAGTTCAAATCTCATCACAGTAGATGAATTTGAATTCAATAAAATTCTGGAATTAAGAGTATAATGATGACCATGGACCTATCTAGTTCACCAATATCCTTTAGGAAAGGAACTGCTGTCCTTACTTGATCTGGCCTACATGTGACTTCAGACCACAGCAACGTGGTTGACTCTTAACAGCCCTCTGAACAATTAGAGAAAGGCAAAAAATGCTAGTTTAACCAGTGATGCCCAGGCCCCATGAATGAATTTAAGAAAGGCCTGAGCCCGGTTTCTTAGGAGTCATGAATGATACTGAATGTTATGTAGTCATCAGCGAACATTCCCACTTCTGACCTTGTATTGGAGGGAAGGTCATTGATGAAGCAACTAAAGATGGTTGGTCGTAGGACACTGCTCTGAGGGACTCTGTAGAGACATCCTGCAGCTGAGATGATTGCCCTCCACTTGTTGGCTAGGGCAGTATTTATTACCAAGATTACAGTTAAGAGTCAATAACCTCGCTGTGGATCTGGAATCATATGTAAGTCAGACCACGTAAAGAAGGCAAATTTCCTTCCCCAAAGGGCATTAGTGAACCGGATGAGTTTTTAATGACAATTAATATACAGTGACAAAAAAAGAGACTTGAATTGAATTTGTCTGGGATATTGATCTGAGGTTCTAGATTATTAACCCAGTGATGTTAGCAATACACCATGGCTATCCCATTAAAAATAGGAACACGCGTAAGCTAATTGGCCCTTGGACATTGATCCACCATTCAAAAAGACCACAGTTGTGATCTGAGCTTCACATTTCTGTCTGCACCACCCCCCCCCCCCCACCCCCACCCATCCAACACCCTGTAACCATTGATTCCCTTGCCATCTAACTCAACTTTGACTGCCTCCACTGCTTACCGTGAATAGAATTTCACACTTGAACAACCCTTTCAGAGAAAATAAATCTTCCCATCTACGTGTTAAGAGGGAGACTTTTTATTCTTTAACTATGACCCTTAACCAGAGAAAGTTTATAAATGAGGAATATGAAGTTATTATTTGTTACTAGGTATTACAGAAACAACTCTACAGTTCAGTGTCCCGGTTTTTAATGCATCCTTTATACACAGCAATAACTTACATTTATATGACACCCTTAACATAAAACATCCAAAGCAGTGCACAGGGATGGTACAAGGCAAAATATGACCACGGAAACATATAATTAAGGACCATTCAGGTCAGGTGACCGAAACCTTGGCGAAAGAATAATTGTTAAGGTGTGCTTTTTAAGAGGAGAGTGAGTAAGAGTTGTATAAGGAGGAAATGCCAGAATTTAATGCCCAGACAATTTAAAATTCAAATCTTCCTAACTGAACAGGCAAAATCTCCAAGAAGGAAGCTTACTAAGTTTCCATATATTTGTACAAAATGCTCCTATTATATTTAATGCACTGTTAATGAAGCAAAACTTTAAATATTTCCAATAGCCTTTACAAGGAGAAAAAAAAACTGCAGCTTGGAGGAGAGGATATAATAATCATGGTTTCTAAGATTTTTCAGATCTAAGCAAGGTATCATGTTGTTGCAAATTAAGTATTTTCTGCAAATCAAACCATGATATACAAAAAGGTGTAAAGACACTGCTCCTCTGAGCATGTTCACTTGCTGTAGTTCTGTTTTTTCTGACTCACCTGTTGTCAGAAATATATTTATAGAATCTATCTAAGTGAGATAAATCAACCTAAGGCCAAGCTACCAACATTGAACCTAAATGGCAATGGCTATCAAATCAGCCTTCTTTCCAAATTCAGGATTGTCATTGATTTCATTGGAAGGGCAGGGTTAATATAATTGCAGTTATAAAGTAACTGTAATTGTATTAAGCAAACAAATGTGCAGTACAGAGATCCTGAGGCATTATGTTACTTTACCATATTGTTCAGGAACTTAATGCAGGAATAATGGCACATCAGAATCATTAGTACAATGTTTCAGGACATTCTGGGCCTCTATCCAGTTAGCATTGTAGCCAAGATACAACAAGTGTGTTAGAAAGTATAGAGAAAGCTATAATGGAAAAGCTGCATCCAATTTGATGGCTTGGTGATTGCCAGCTTGGTGGCTGATGTCTTACCCTCTCAATGTGCGCTTCCCTCTCTCTGTGTCTCTCTTTCTTTCTGCCTCTCTTTTCCTTTCTGTCTCCCTTTCCTTGAAATACAAAATGTGCATAATATGGCACTAAGTTATAGAAATTAGGGTCAAGATCAGAGTGATGCTGGAAAAGCACAGCAGGTCAGGCAGCATTCGAGGAGCAGGAAAATCAATGTTTTGGGCAAAAGCACTTCATCAGTCCTTCATACAGAAATTAGGGACCAGTTGTCACTGGTTTAGCAATTATGAAAGAATCCTTACTCTAAAACAGTCAAATGTTTGGACACTTTTCATCAGTCAAGGAGTGTATAACAATGACAGGCCTCATGACAAAATCTGTATTCAGTACATTCATGTACCTTGTTTAAAATAAACCAGTTTGTTGGCATGTTGGTGTGTCTTATTCACCTGCTATAAAAACAAGAAAACGTAATGACATAAGCAACATTGACATGTGGAACAAAGGTTGTATTGTTCACTTGAATAGTGGGCAGAGTAACATCACTAACTTCCCAATCATCTGAAGTGTATTCATGGAGCAAACACAAAGAATACAGGAGAAATTCAGCAAGTTTTGCAGCATTTGTGGGAAGAGGAACAGTTAACATTCCAAAATATATTCATGGTGCAAATATCTGAGAATATAGCTCAATTTCCAAGAAAATTGAGACAAAAGATTGAGTTTTGTTTGACAACAACAACTTAAACATGTCTTCCTGGTGTCTTGGCCAACATTTATTCCTATATTAATAGTACTGAAACAAATTATTTAGCTATATATTGTGCACTTTGTGGAATCTTGGCTATGCAGTATTTGGCAGTTGAATTACCTCGTATCATAACAAAGTCAAAACCATAACATAAATAAATTAATTGGATTTGAGACATCCTGATGTCATGAAAGGCTGTAAATAAATGCAGGTATTAGTTTCTTTAGAGCAGAAGTGTCGACCTTATTTAATGCTAATAATTGGATGAATACAAAGGGTCCAACCTCCTTGGGCGTTCTACCAGATTCCACCAGCTCCCTGCGCACCCCCCCCCCCCCACCCCGCCCCTCGTAAGTCTAGTGGAGGAACAAGGGAAAAGGTTGACCAAGTGTATATAGTTCTGGGAACCTCAACTGAGAATTTTTTTTTATTATTTGTTTTTCGGATATGAGTTTCAGTTGAATGGCCAGCAATTAATGCCCTTCTCTAATTGCCATAGTGATAGGGGTAATAAGCCATCTTCTTGAACCCCTGCAGTGCTGGTGTCAGCACACACATGGTGTTTTTAGGGGGGAGTTTTAACTCAGTAAAAAGCCAGCAACATAAATCCAAGGATGGTGTGTGACTTAGAGATGGTGGTGATCCCCCATGTGACTGCATTTGAGTTTGGGACGTGCCACTGAAGGAGCCTTGGTTAGTTGTTGCAGTGCATTTTGCAGATAGTACACATTGCTGCCACTGTGCACCAGTTTTGGAAGAAGCATGTGTCACAAGGTGAATGGGCTGCTGATCTAGCAACCTGCATATCCAGATAGTGGCATGCTTCTTGAATGTTGTTGGAGCTGTATCCAGCCAGACAAGTAGAAGGTACTTAGTCACATTCCTAACCCTTGCCTCAAAGATGCTGGACAGGCTTTGAATATGTGTGTGTGTTGCTTGCTTCCCAGTCTCTCATCTGCTTTTGTAGCCATAGTATCTGCATGCTGGTCCAGATAAATTTCTGCTCAATTATAACCCTCAGGACATTGATATTGGCAGATTTAGGTAATACTATTGGATGTCATAAGTAAATGCTGGATTCCCTTTTCTTGCAGATAGACATTCTCTAGCATTTGGGTCGTACAAGTGTTATTTACCACTTACCAGCCTATGTCTCAATATAATCTAGGACATGTTACATTTGGACACAGATTGCATCAGTATTTGATTGTAACTGGTACTAAACACTGTGTAATCATCACCAAACATGTGGTAGCTGAAGATGTTTGAGATTAATCCTGACACCAAATTATGGTATTTTTCCACATGAGGCTCAATATATGATTCGGAATTCTAGCCTTCGGAAGGGTGTCAGCACATTTTGCAAACACAATCTTAACATCAATTGTAGAATCACAACCCGACAATATTCAGTCCCAAATTGCCTAGGCTCAAGTGCGGTACTCTGCTCCTACTATAAAAGAGTACAAGCACCAATGGTCTTAAAATGTTAGTTCAGCAGCTCTTCAAATGATCGAAAAACCTCAGTCTGAAAAAGCTATGCCTTTTCTCTTGCTGTGAGTGTGAATGGATTGAGCAACTGTTGTGAGTTGGTGGCTTGACCACTTGCCATCCTCTTGGTCTTTTTGTGTGAGCAATATGCTGACAACAGGTCCCAGTACTTTGTTTGTTTGAGAATGAGGGTGGAGAATGTAAGCAATAACAAGTGAATTCCACGTTGCTGAGCATTTGCATTAGGGTGGTGTATACACATTCTTCTAGGCATTAAACACAAGCACTTTCAGCTCTCATTCTTTTATTGACACTGGTGGATTAAAAAGATGAAAAGATTTATTTTCACTTCTACACCAACAATGATTAGCTTTAATGAAAACACACACCACCCATTAAAGTCCTGATATACTGCATAACAATGTGTCACAAATTTCCATTAATGGAGACTCTGAAAGATTAGCAACCCTAGGCAGCTGACCTAAAAAGTCAGCTCTTGCAGATTTTATTGAGCATCAATATAGCATCAAAAGTAGAATTTAAATTCTACCTGAGAATGAAGGCACAGATTAGCACAGCACCATACAGACTAATAAAATATCCATCACGATATCTCTCTTCAAAACATTGCCTGAGCAATTTGAAATTAAATTACATATTGTTCGGAATCAGAGAGCTTTGTTTAAGCCAACAGGGGACCATCAGTATCAATCATAATTTGGAGATGCCAGTGTTGGACTGGGGTGTACAAAGTTAAAAATTACACAACACCAGGTTATAGTCTGGTGTTGTGAGATTTTTAAACATCAATCATGTTTTTTTTTAAAATAGCCCTTTTTGGCTTAAAATTTAAATTACAGGTTTTTATTCTCTAAGTTATTATACCCCTAAACACTGTTTATTGGCTACTTGACAAATGAACCTGATCTCTCACACGTACCTGAGATTATAATGTGATTACCTTCACAGTGACTGGATTCCTAGAGATAAATGGTGTTATGTACCATTGTAAAGAGGGAAAATCAGTTTACTGCTATTCCTTAAAATACTGATCAGGATTACTCCCGGATTTGTTCACTAACCTCAGCCACGGTAGCAAGGAAATTAATATACACGGCCAACAGACCCTGAAGTTAGCAACGAAAATCTGCCTCCTACTGGTGATCACTGTTCAGTAGCCACAGCAGCACCAAGTGAGAGGGGATTTAGATTTAACTCGGGCTCCCCAAGGTCAAATATCCAGGTGCCGGGAGCTACAGGAATTATAACAATTTCGGTAACATACCAGAAGGTGCCACCCATGAAATTCAGCCCTGGTGCATTACAGGTTAGGCAGAAGAAATGTCCTCAAAATGCTACTATAACGCAAGCCAAAAACTATTGTTCCTTTTAATCTTGATATTTGATGCGCATTATATTGATCGGAGAAATAATGATTTGTTTAGAGTAAATGAAATAGCACAGATGAACTACAATGAGCCACCTCCTCAAACATGTTAGCCTTCAACCACACTCACTACACATCTGTCCAAATGTTCTGCACAAAAATATCAAAAATTTCCTTGATTGTCGGAGGATCTCTGTGTTGTTGTCTCTACCACTGCCTTACCCTAATCTCTGTCCACCCTGCACTATCCCACACCCTCCCATACACCTTCCCAGAAATTCCACCTTCATATCTGACCTCCTCCAAAATATCCAACTCATGCTCCTTCGATTCTCTTCCTTCTAAAGTCCTAACTCCTTTACATGCTACCTCTTTACCTTCTGTTAATAGTGATTCCCTATATCGCAGCTTTCAAAGTTGCTGACTGCATTGAGCCAACTGTAAAATCAAAACTTGTCCTATTCCATGCTGTGACAGAAAACGTAATACTGTAGTTTCTTCATTTCAGTTCAGTGGTGATTATTTACACATTTCTTGTATCCGTCCAGTAGGTGGTGTGGCTTTCCCATTGAGTAATGGTGCAGTACAGCCTGCAGGATATGTAAATCCAAAATTAAATAATCTTAAAGTTCTAATACGTAGGGCACCAACATGTCTTACTGCTTTGTCCTGTCCTCATCATGCCTATGGTGTTGCAAACAGCAGTCAAGTACATTGTGTGTTTGTTTATAATTGCACCAAGCAAGTGCGGCACAGTGGTTAGCACTGCTACCTCACAGCGCCAGGGTCCCAGGTTTGAATCCAGCCTTGGGTGACTGTGTGGAGTTTGCATGTTCTCCCTATGTCTGTGTGGGTTTGTTCCAGTTTCCTTCCACAGTCTGAAGATCTGCAGATCAGGTGAATTGGCCATGCTAAATTGCCTCAGAGGGTCAGTGTGGACTGGTTGGGTCGAAGGGCCAGTTTCCACACTAAAGGTAACCTAATCTAATTAACCTTACTTGTGTCACAGAAGACATTCACACCAAGACTTCATTCAAGTGTATCATTGCCATTTTTTTTAAACTTCTGTTACCTAGTCATGGCAATACATGTTCCATTACTTGGGTTGTGAAGGTGCACAATACTCCTAGAGTAGAAAATCTGCAAATACAAGACAGCTAATTTCATTTGACTGTAGCAATATTCAATTCATTTTGTGGCCCCACACAAAAGGATGACTACTGAATGCAGGAAAGCTGGAGGTAAAGAATAGAAAAGAGATTTGTTAATGTACGTTCTAAAAGACGTAATTTGAGCATTCAGTTACATACTTCCCATTCTGCTCTGCTTCTTCCAGTTTTGACAAAACCTCACTAACTTGAAATGCTAACTGTGTTTCTGAGTCTGCAGATTCTGCTTGACATGCTGAGCATTCCCAGAAATTTTCATTTTTATTTTAAGATTCCATAGTACTTTGCTTCAATCCAAGAGTTATGTCAGCTTACTTCTAAGGCATACACCAATTTAATTCCATTTGAAAGTTAAATTTGCAATCTAACTGCTGTAAATGTACTTTTAATACTTGGCAATACCTGTGTAGAGAGAAACAGAATTAACGTTTTGAGTACAATAACCCTTCTTCAGAATGGTCCTCCAGCACTTTCTGCTTTTGTTTCAGATTTCCACCATCCACAGTACTTTGCTACATTTTTAATGTTAGTTACCTGGTTAAATTCTATAAAAATAGAATGGATATAGTCAGCAGCAGATTGTGGCCTGCATCATATTATTACAAAGTATAATTTAATGTTTCCTCACATACGGATTATTAGGAAAAGGGATTATTTTATGGTCTCCCTTTCTCTCTGTCTGTGTGGCATTTTAAACCGAGAGGCAAATAAACATCATGGGGGTACATCTTAATGACGTAATGGAACTTTGTGCAACAAGAGCAGATATAGTGTCGAGGCCAGGTATCCATTTAATAAACACATAGCCTAGAATAAAGTCATAGAATAAAACCACAAGTAAGAGACCATTCAGCCCATTGTGTCTGTCCCAGTCCTTTGAAAGAGTTAGGAGAAAGTGAGGACTGCAGATGTTGGAAATCAGAATCGAAAAGCGTAGCACTGGAAAAGCACAGGTCAGGCAGCATCCGAGGAGCAGGAAGGTCGATATTTTGGGCATAAGCCCTTCATCAGGAATCAGACATTCCTGCCCAAAATATTGACTCACCTGCTCCTCAGATGCTGCCTGACCTGCTGTGCTTTTCCAGCGCTACACTTTTCGATTCTGAGTTCCAGCATTTGCAGTCCTCACTTCCTCCTAGCTGTTGTAACTTTACTGCAAAGCCGCTTCCAAGAATGCCCACCTTGAAGGAGTTCTCCTCCTCCCTCCACAAGGATCTCAGTGATCTCTCTCTCACTGCACCCCCCTCTGGGTCATCTCCTCTTCCCCGAAGCTCTTCAGCCATGACCTGGAACAGACCTGCTACTGCAGTCACTTTGAAAGAGTTATCTAAGTTGCCCTATGTCCTTATTCTTTCCTTGTAGCTCGTCAATCTTTTGTCTCGAATCAATTCCTGTTTCAAAGTTACAACTGAGTTTGCTTCCAGCATCCTCCCAAACAGTGCTTTCCAAGTCAGAATAAATCACTGCATCAAGTGTCTTCATCCTGGCAATGGCAACAGTTTCTCTTCAATTTCCTATCAAAGTCCTTTGTTATCTTGGACACTTTCATCAACTCTCTCTTTAACCTCCTCTGCTCTATTGAGAACAGCAATAGGTTTTCTGAAGTAATGTTTGACTAATTTACTATAAACAGGCAATATTACCTAAGGCTGGCAACTCAGATAAATCATGTAATCTTACATTAATCTGTGACAGTAACTTGAATTGTTGCAGCCCAAGTGGCCCTCTCAGCGTTGCGTTTGAATCCTGCCACTAAAAGAAAAGCCCATTTGTTTTTCAGGCTGTCGTTTCCATATCCAAGGTTTCAGCCCAGTTCCCACTGGATGAAAGCACAAGACCACACTTCTCATGATCACAAATGAGCAATAAGCTAATGAATGTACAATTTACACAATCAATACATTATAATTGCCACTATAGTGTACTAGATTAAGTTACACTTTTTTGAGAATATTAACCTGTTTGCATCTTTGGAATAGTCATGTCGGTGTGCAGATTTCGAAGATTTTTGCAGTGTATCAGTGTGTGTGGCATATATATCTACAGATTTAGATCTTTCATTTCCAAAGGCTGTTACTTCACTTGAGTGGTTTCAAGAATAGTTTTTTGCTGCCTTGCAAATGTTGCTCTCTAGATGATCAACTTGTCTGCCTAGTGGTTGCACTGGCCCTGTTCATAAGCTTAGGTCAATTACACTTCCGTGACTTAAAGGATAAAATCTTCATTTTTGATCCATCTTTATTTTATTTTGAGCTCCAGCTACAGTTGATAATCTGGACTGACACAGCAGTGCAGTGCTGAAAGGAGTGCTTCACTATTGGAGCTGCCCCCCCCCCCCCCCCCCCCCCCCCCCCCCCCCCCCCCCCCCCCCCCCCCCCCCCCCCCCCCCCCCCCCCCCCCCCCCCCCCCCCCCCCCCCCCCCCCACCCCCCCCCCCCCCCCCCCCCCCCCCCCCCCCCCCCCCCCCCCCCCCCCCCCCCCCCCCCCCCCCCACCCCCCCCCCCCCCCCCCCCCCCCCCTCCCCCCCCCCCCCCCCCCCCCCCCCCCCCCCCCCCCCCCCCCCCCACCCCCCACCCCCCCCCCCCCCCCCCCCCCCCCCTCCCCCCCCCCCCCCCCACCCCCCCCCACCCCCCCCCCCCCCCCCCCCCCCCCCCCCACCCCCCCCCCCCACCCCCCCCCCCCCCCCCCCCTCCCCCCCCCCCCCCACCCCACCCCCCCCCCCCCCCCCCCCCCCCCCCCCCCCCCCCCCCCCCTCCCCCCCCCCCCCCCCCCCCCCCCCCCCCCCCCCCCCCCCCCCCCCCCCCCCCCCCCCCCCCCCCCCCCCACCCCCCCCGCCAACTTTCATTAAGGCTTTACGCCCACCCCTCACATGAATGTGAAATACTCTCTGCACAACTTGAAAGAGAGCAGACAACTTTGCCTGGTACCTGGGCCAACATTTATCTTTGAAACAATGTCACCAATTCAGAAGACCCTAATCATTTAGCTCCTTACAGTTTTATAACCTTACCATGTAAATTGGCTGTTTTTGGACAACAGTGACCACCATTCAAAAGTCCTTCAGCAGCTTTCTAATGATTTGAGGTCATGAAACATGCCATATGAACATAAGGCTTTGTCTCTTCTTTTCAAGGATTTCAACAAGCTGCGTTTGCAAATGTTTCCAAAGATCACTCCTTCAGTAGAAATATTTCAAATCTCTTTCCTTCTGTTTCTTAGACAGCTGAATGCTATTTGTTGAAAGATGTACGTGGTTGCTACATGCAAAGTAAGTCACATGTTGTTAGAACGTAGAACATAGAACATAAAACAATACAGCGCAGAACAGGCCCTTCAGCCCTTGATGTTGCGCTGACCCGTGAACTATTCTCAGCTCGTCTCCCTACACTATCCCATCATCATCCATGTGCTTATCCAAGGATTGTTTAAATCTCCTTAATGTGGCTGAGTTAACTTCATTGGCAGGTAGGGCATTCCACGCCCTTACAACTCTCTGAGTAAAGAACCTGCCTCTGACATTTATCTTAAATCTATCAGCCCTCAATTTGTAGTTCTGCCCCCTCGTACATGGTGACATCATCATCCTAGGAAAAAAGACTTTCACTGTCTACCCTATCTAATCCTCTGACCATCTTGTATGTCTCTATCAAATCCCTCTTAGCCTTCTTCTTTGCAATGAGTACAGACCCAAGTCTCTCAGCCTTTCCTCATAAGACCTTCCCTCTAGACCAGGCAACATCCTGGTAAATCTCCTCTGCACCTTTTCCAATGCTTCCACATCCTTCCTGTAATTGGGTGAC